>NC_081411.1:552186303-552921303 GCF_030272615.1 Cryptomeria japonica
GAAGAGTTTGCTTTACTTAGCACATAGTGGCTAGCCCTTGACAATCTTCGTGGTCCAACTTTCAACAAACTAGAGGCGAGGATGTATAGAGTTACATTAGCTCAAATTGACTCTATTGGATGGTTAATGTGGCATGGCAAGGATGCACTAGAATTGAGGATGCTTGCCATTTGCTTCTTTTCATAGGTTGCCAATTCCTTTGCTACAAAGAAGAATTGGTTCACATACAACTTCATTTAGAAATCAAGAGGAATAGGCTTACCTTTTGAAAGGTGAACAAGTTGGTGGCCATGCATGGTGCTTTGCAACTTCAAGATTAATAGACTCTCGAGTATTGTTAGACTCTAGCTGCATGTTAGAATGTTGATCTCTCAGATGCCACATAAGTTGACAAGAAGGCACAAGAGGGATTGGTTGGGGTTCCACTAGATGAGGCAGCACTTCATAGTAGCAGTGACTCAGAATTCAATTTTGATGCAATATTATCAGATGCTGATTAGGGATTGTGGAAATTTTTCTATGTTTTTGTAGTTGAAACTTGTGGGCTTTGCACATCTTGTGAATATTGACATTGAAAGCGATTAAATTTTGTTAATTTGTTTGTTGAATCTCATGTATACAATGTATATGATGAATGTTTAATCAATGTTATCAAATGAATATTTGAAAATTTCCCCATTATTTAGTAGCTGTCCCCTTCAAAATGGCTTGCCAAAAAATCTGTCTTAATAACATGTCTCCCCATCTCTTGCCATTGGGGTCCCAAAAACTTAGTGCAACATAGGGAAAAAGATGAAATAAATTTGGCAAATGAGCAATCAGTTTATAATGTAAAAGAAATTTAAACTAAACAAAAGGCACACCACAAACAAAACACCAAAAGCATAATGCCATTAACACAGTCACACCAAGAATGACCAAGAGCACAAAGGAAAGATAAGCCAAGGAGTAGGAAGAAGTCCATAGAAGCAATAGTCTGCAAAAAATCACGATTATACCCAATTAATCTTGAATCTTGGAGCTAGCCGATTTATTCCTTGAAAAGATCCCGATTCATGAAAAAATCTTTGACCAATCATTGAACCAATTTTCAATGATTTTGTGCATTTAAGTCATGTTAAAAACCCCCCAAAATGGCAAAAGAAGTGAAAAAATTCATTGTAAAAACTTGCAAAACCCTAGAAAAACTGGTGAAATTACTGAATTGATTAGAAATAGGGTTGATCCGAGACGGAATTAGAGTTAACGTGGAATCAACATTGAAAAGGTTTGTTATTTTGTCCCTTAGTTTTCTTTCTGACCTTAGAAATCCCTAAATAAAGGAGTGGGAGGAGCAATGGTGGTCAACAACCAAATTTGGAAGGGCCTCAATCATCCTAAATCATGGGGGGCATATGAGATAGTATCAAAGCCGAAAATCGTCTCTAAATCGTGGCTTCAATGACTCAAGCTCTCTACACACCCCAGTCCATGGATTCTAAGGGGAACAAGTATATAATTAATATTATACACCAGCTTTAATATTAATACTATCATGCACTATTGTAGATGGCATTTTGACAGGGAAGGAGCGAATCCCTATAGTTTATAATTAATATTATAAAGTAGTTTTAAAAATTAAACTATTATAGACTATGAATATATATTAATTGTTATATAATAAACTATAAATAAAAAATAATGTAAAATTTATAATGTATATATTTAATTTTTGATATAATATATAATGCACAGTATTTTTTGATGGAGGAAACTCGGGTTTTAACTTGGTCTGTTCCCAGACAAACCATTTACAAAGGATCTCTTCTCACGAGGCCATTTTTGGAGGGTCATCGTTCCCCACATTTCACTTGTTCAAACCCACGAGCTCAACGACCTGTTGTGACTTTTTTCACACATCGCCCCATTGCAAATGGGGACCCTCTCTTTTCCTGCTTTCTAGGATTTTTGTTAGTATGCTATGACCTTCCGCTTCAGTTTTACCAAGCCTTGCCTAGTTTTGAGCAGTTCAGGCCCTGACGATTGAAAGTTAGTTTTTGCAAATCATGTGATTCTAGAGTACAAACACCACCAGTGTGCTTAGACAAGTCGGAGGACGAAGATCGCAATTGATTTGGACAAATTTGGACAACTTTCAATTTTTAGAAAGTCTGCTTTTTTGCTTTTTCCTATTTTTTAGGATGTTTTATTTTTGGCATTTTCAGCCCGATCCCCGGTATGGCTATTTTTAGAAAGTTTTCCCTATTTTTTAGGGATACTTGCTTTTTGCTTTTTCGGGATGGGAATCTAGGGTTTGCACCCACACCACTGGCCAGCTTCGACCGGGACCTAAAATCTCCGAGTTTTGACCTAAAAAGCGAGTTCCCTACATTTTAGGGGTTGTATTGCTTCAGATGATTTGCCTAAATATAGATTTCAAATTTCAAATAAATCCGGTTAATTTTGGTTAAAATGTGAAATTTTGAAATTTTCCAAAAATTTTGTCTAAGTATGGCTAATGGATAAGGTTGAATGTCATGACAGGTGTGGAAAGTCCGCCATATGGAAGCCTCAACAAAAGTCCGCCTTAGAAGGAAGGTGTGTGAAGTTGAAAAAGTCATCAGCAAAGTCCGCCATGTTGGGGGGTCCTCCAAAAGTCCTCCATGTCTTGGATAAGCCATGGGGGTTCTCAAACTCGCCATACCTTGGAGAAGCCTTGGGAATGGTCTTGAAACTCTGCCCTATCCTAGCACCTCGGTGGCCAACACTTGAAACTCCGCCCTATCCTACCATGTTGGTGGCCAACCCTCCAAAGTCTGCCATGAAGGAATGCCCCCCAAGGTCCGCCATGTGGGAGCCTTGTCAAAACTCCGCCATGTATAGGTTAAGTTTGGAAGCCCACGAGGAGAGGTCTTAGAAGTCCGCCATGTAGAAGAGTCTCCAAAGTTTGCCATAGGTCAAGAAGACTAAGGAGAGGGAGCCCAAAACTCCGCCCTCCTTGGTGCCCCCTCTAAAGTCCGCCCTACCCTAGTAAAATGATGGTGATCTCAGGGAAGTCTGCCCATGTTGGAGAAGTCTTCAAACTCCGCCCAAGATGCTAAGACATGGAAGAAGAGCCATATGAAAAGTCCGCCCTAAGCCTTCAAGTCTTGATGAAGGGTTATCTAGAAGTCCGCCTTGGCAAGCAACAAGGTAGGAGAGTCTCCAAAGTCCGCCCATGAGGAGAGGCCTTAGAAGTCCGCTCAAGGTAGAGGACTCACCAAAGTCTGCCCAAGGGAGAGTCTCCAAAACTCCGCCCAAGGGAGGCCTTCAAGGAAGTCCGCCATGATAGAAGCCAAGTCTAAACTCCACCCTCCAAGCATATTGGAGCCTTCAAAGTCCGCCTTGGTGGAGGTGACACCAAAGTCTGCCTTGGTGGAAGTAACACCAAAATTCCGCCCTATCCAAGGAGATGATGGGGAGCCTCTAAAAGTCCGCCAGCCCTATGTGGAGACCTCTAAATCTCCGCCATGCATTAAGAGGTAAAGGAAAGTCCGCCTAAGAAGGTAAGCTTCCAAAAGTCCGCCAAAGCTTGAAGAAGATGAAGGTGAGTCTTCAAAAGTCCGCCTACACATGAAAGTCAAACAAAATCAACAAAAATGCAAGTGATGTCAAACCTAAAAAAAAAATCAAAATGGAAAGTTTTCAAAAGGAGAATATTGGAAGATTGGTAAGGATTTCGAACCTAAATCCAAAATAGAAAGTTTTGAAAGAGAATATTGGAAGATTAATAAATATTTCGACTTATAAACCAAATTGGAAACTTTTGGAAGATATTTTCTTCAAACTTGGAAACATGACAACACTTTCCTAAAGAGTGAAGATAGAATTGGAAGTATGAGTTGGAAGATTTTAAGGGTTTCCAATTGAGGAGTTAATTTTATTTACAAATACTTCATTACAAACTTCATTTCTACACCAACAAGTTCGAAGTTAATAAGGAGAGCTTAGTAAATTATTTCTGTTTGAAGATCATCTGGAGAAAGTTTTTGATATTGCTGGAAGTTGGATAACTTTTTTGACAAAAGTTTCACAGATTTTTTGGAGAAAGACAACTAGTACGAGGAAGAATTATTTAACCTTTTCTGAATTTTCTGAGTGTTCTTGAGAGAATTCTAGCCCTACTTCTACCCATTCGAAGGTGAAACTAAATTCATGATGCAGATTTATGGGTTTTTTCTGAATATTTTCCAGAATTTGAGAAATGATTTTTTTTTCGAAATTTTGGGAAAGAAAATCATTTTTTCGGTTAAGTATAAAAAAGTTTTTCAAAGTTATGACACTCAGTGTTGATTGACGATCACGATCATCCTTGAGTTTGAAAGGTTTTTCAAATGAAATTTCAAGTTTTCATGACTAAGTATGAGATGAAATTTTCCGACACTTGGCCATTTCGCAGCCCCGTTATTTTTTTCAGAATTTTGCAAATTATTTTCTAACTTAAAATTTCATTGTTTGTCGGTAGGTCCTAGACATTATGAAATTTCAAGTGGATAAAGATGCTCCTCCGGAGTCGAGGATGATTTCAAAATGGAAGAACGTTAGCGACACCAACCTCGGACACATCAATCTGAGGGAATTTAAGAAGCGAATGTTTGGTCTGGACAACCTTGTGCCTACCACCATTGCGCGGAAGATGATGAAGAGTGGCATCGTGCATGCTGCTAGCTTCCTCCCCACCATGCAGTGCAATGGACTAGTAGTCGAATGTGCCAAACATTACAACCCCATCAGTAAAGACATTGTTGTACCTGATGGAAGGGTATTGGCGAACATCAGTGATGAGGCCATTAGAGAGGCCTTCAGGATCCCAGAGTATCACAACACAGTGTATATGACAAAGGACGAAGTTGACGGTTTGTATCAGGACCACCTGGAGGAATATGATGCCATAGTTAACCATTCCTGGCTAGACAAGCCAAGGAAGGGCACCTCCAAACTTCAGAGGAAGAGCCTAGTGCGAGCACACTTAAAGGAAGACATTGGAGACATGATCGTCCTGCCCAATAGAATAATGGGAAACCCTTAGGGAGCTCCATTCGAACCCTAGATGTATTATTTCATTAATGAAATAATCAAATGGAGTAAAAATGATAGATTGGGCCAGGATGATCAGCGACAACCTGGATAGCTAGCTGAGGAACCTAGAGACGAATAGGACTTTCTTCATGAGTTCTTACCTGTTTTATTCCTTGGCCAGGACCTACAGATACAGAGGTATCACTTGTTGAGGAGAAGTAGGGAACAAGGAGAACCAGTTTCCAGTGTATGATTGCTATCCCCAGCTCCACATGGAAGAGAAATTCCATTTCAAAAGAGTAAATGATACTTTCTTTGTGCACATCACTCGGACATTGCAAGGTGGGCTGCACTAGAGACTCTCTCAAGAGTCTATGGACTTCATCAGTCGGTTCGGATATTGGTACATCCAATATCCGAAGTTCACTTACCTCTGAATTCAGGGATTCTCCGGACCTCCATACAAGCTTCCAGCTTACCCTACCAACCGAGTGGTGTTGCTCGAGGTTGTAAGACAATTGGAGGAGTATATAGTGATTCAAAGGGATAAGCAAAAGAAGGCAGGAACATCCTCACTTGCAATTGGCAATGGGTTGGAAACATGTCCGTCATCACAAGCTACTGCGACCGCTGAGAAGGAGCTAGCCTGGTATCCCCTCTATCAATACAAGGAAAGAAGGAATTTCCATCCATTCCACAGGATAAAGAAGGTCGAAGGAATGACGTTTGAGCACAGATCGGACCTAGAAGATTACTGGGCTAATGCAACCGATAGCTTCGAGATCAGGAAGAGATTCTGGTCGAGAATTCCTTTGAGCATGGTGAGAGCAACATAGGTATTCAGAGTTGCCGATCAAGTGGAGGAAAGCCTAGAGCTTCAGCAGCCAGGCTTTGAAGAGATGAAAAATGAACCCCTAGTTTTAATAGATTGGACAGAGGGGGAGAAGTCAGATCTAGCAAACTTCATGAGGTCGGTGGTTGAGTATTTGAGGTGGTGGATGTCTGAAAAGACAAGGTAGTTAAAGGCCAAAGGTGTGACCTTGACCTACGAATTGATGGGATTAGATGATACTTTGTCCATCAATCCTTGTACCTCTACCGGTGATGCTCGAATTCCAGAAAGTGTTGGGTCTCAAAAGAGGAAGGAGTTGGTTGGAAGCTCCACAAAGGTCACATGGAAAAGGGTTGTAGGTGAAAGAAAGGAGTCCTGCGAAGGCCACTCCATCTTGAGTGCCGCTTCCATTGTGCCTGATCAGAATAAAGGCCAAGGTCCCCAAGGACGCCTGTTCCGAAGAGGTCACTGCAGCATTTCTGGAGAGGGTGAATGAGCCCACTATAACTAAACCACCCAAGCCTGCCAAAAAGTTTTCTCTAATTCAGAGAGACAGTGTGGGTTCAGGACAGTCCAGATAGCGGTGCCCAAAGAAGGAAAGACTAGGGACAATGTCGCCGCGGATGATTACAAGATTACCACCATAGAGCTGGGTAAGCCCACCTAGGACCAAGAGGTCCAGTATTTTGACGACTCTTGCAACGCTCTGAAGGCAAGTCTAGCCCATGAAAAAGAAAAGAGGAAGAAGGTTGAAGAAGAGAACCAACAGTGGAGAAAGTACGTTCTCCATCTTACCAGACCACTCAACCGTGAGATCCGGGTTACTCCATCACAACCTCTTCAGCAGGGATCGATGAAGGATTATGATGATATGAAGGGCTCGTACACTCAAGCAAAGGAGTGGATTTCAGACGCTTTGGCGCGTGCTGACATACTAGTAGAGAATTTAGTATCAGCACATGAGTCAGCCTCTTCACTGATCAATCGTATCCAGGATCTAGCCACCAATTGGGAGGATGTGGATGAAATTCAGAATGAAATACTCCCACATCTGAAGGTTATCCGAGGCTTGTCGAAGAGAAGCCTAGTGGATGCAGGTATCATACAGGCTGGAGACAGGTATGACTTCAACACATGGTACTATGCCTTGGTCACTTGGATTGAAGTTCTGAAGAAATCCAAGACCAAGTGCTTTGAGACAGAGGAAAGTGTTAGAGAGACCCTGGGCAAGGTATTTCATGTGGCGTCAGAGATCTGGAAGAAGGAAAGCATAAGGGAGAAACATTTGCAGGGAGAAAACCTGAGAGCCGGGATCCAATCTAGCTTCTTCAAGGATTGAGTGGGAGAGCATCCTCGCTACCTGTATCGATGATGTGGACATCATCGACTTCCAGATTGGCAGTTTGCCAAGTGTCACCATGGAGGAGGTCAAGCTCATTGTGTCCAGATACGTTGAATCTCTGAAAGAGGAAAGTGGACACTCACCTCAGTGAGATTAGCAGCTGCGCCACGTGTCACCCTCTTATTCATTTGAGCTAGTAGTATTTTGGGAAACCCTAATTAGGGTTTATGACTTTCAATCTTGGCCCTTGATCACTGTTTGATCTCGGCCATTCATTTATTTTGAAAAACTATATAAGGTTGCCTCCTCTCATTTGGAGAGTGTGATGTTTTTGATGTATTGTTGCGTAAGGTCATTTCCAGATAATATTTTGCATGTGCGCTTGCTTTGTAATCCCTATTGTTTGAATGATTTGCATGGTTTCAATTTCCTCAACACTTAGAATTAATTTAGATTTGCTTTCATTGTTGTTAATTTGAATGAAGGATTTGATAAGTGTCAATTGATGGTGCATCTCCGCTCATACTTTTAGTAAATGGATGATTTCCATTTTACCGTGCAAAGTTAGTCTGAGCCCGTCCTCTGTGCATCCCAACATCTCGATCATAAGCGCAACCCATCGAAGATTGCACCGACTTTGTGTAGTTGTCCCTAGTGTGGCGAAACAAAGTTTGGTTTCTCGAGAGCATCCAGTTGATACCGTCTCCAGAGTTCATAGGATTAGATTAGCCTTCCTAAACCCTATCCCTTTTTTCTTTTCTTTTGAAAGTCTAAATCCCCAGAAAATCTAAAAAAAAAGAAGAGCCTAAAAATTGCTAAATCCATTTAAGTCTAGCCGTTCAAGACAGTTGTTAAACGTAAGTCCCCTTGAGATTTTCAGCATACACTACCCAAGAAGCTGTTCCACTAAAGTCGCTTGTTCGCACATATAGACCTTGGAATCAGTAGTGATTTTTCAGGAGAGGATAGAATGCCTTCAGGTATCCTATCCTAATGTTTGGTAGATGATAAAACAGACACCAACATGACCCAACAAAGGCAGAAAGCCCGTGAGCTCAATGGTGCAATAGGGGTTTGAACCTTGGTGGCTGCCTCACCAATGGAGTGTTTCTACCACAACACTAAATGTTCAAAGACATAATATATATAGATATATGTTGAAATGGATAGCTAGTTCGGAGTATATTTTAATGCTGCCTTGTGGCAATTAAAATATTAATCATATTGTAATAAGGTTAAGCGATTACATGTCTAATAGGGTTGGGCCCAAAATGAAACGTGGTATAACTTGCAATTTATGTAGGCCCCAATTTGGGCACCAAAAGGGCAAAACTAAAATATGTAAAATAGGGGCAATTTTGTTAAAGCCGACATGGAAAACTTGAACATGAATCTTGTATATAAACAAGATTCATTTCACACTTCAAATACAATGCATCATCTTCATCAAGTGCTGTTAGCCTTATGTAAATTCAGTCAGTGAACTTGGAAGGAAATGAAGCGATCTAAGTCTTCATACTGCTGCAAGTCTATCCGATCATTGAGAAAATCCATTGGACAGCTTGCTGGAAAAGGTGGTGTCCTATACTTCAGTGATCTCCTTCTCCAAGTGGTGTCGATATTCTGCTCTCTCTAAAGATATACTACAGCTGCATATACTTGGTCTAATCTGCCCTAGATTGGCACTACAATCAAATAAGTAATCTGACATATACTGTTCATGTAATCTGCTTATAAATAAAGGAACTGATCTGAATCTTTGATGCTGGGTTTTTCCTCCAAGAGGGAGGTTTTCCTAGGGTATTTGTGTCTTGTCTTGTGTGCTTTATTGTTATTTCTGCTTATTCTCAGTCTGATTATAATTTATTAATTAGATTAACATCTGATTGCCTAAAATCAACAATATAGATATATGATTTTTAATTTTTAATTCATTTAGTTAATTTTTGCTCAAACAAAGACATACAATTCATTATGTGAGCAATATATCCAAAGTGCTCCATGAATTAAATTTGCATGGCAACAAACAAGCTTACATATTTGTAATAAAACAGCCTTACATTTGAATGACAACAAACAAGCTTACTTACCTGTAATAATACAGCTTCCAACACACAATCATTAAAATTTGTCTCTACCTAAAATAGTAATTGCAAGCTAGGTATTGCCAAAACCAGTGTCTTGCTAATCTTTTACTTCAGCTAAACAAATTCCTTTTGTTGAATTCTACCCCATATAAAAGACTTACCAATTGCCATCAGGGAATATAAAGCATTGCAACTGTGGAATATGATTTGATAAGTTTTTTCAAATATTGAACTACCCCTAGAAAACTCCTCACCTCAATCACAATGAAAGTCTTCGATCACTTCAAAATGGCTTCCACTTTTACTAAATTACTAACAATAGCTGGATCTCTGTCTAATAAATTTTGATCTCAGCTACTTCATAGACTTTCACTTAACTAATCTTTTATCTCAGAGTTAGACAACTATTCGGTGACTGCCCTTTTAGAAAGTTAAATGAATATTTGCCTATGTAATCAGTAATATGAATATAAAGTTATAAACAACAAAAATCTATTTTTTACAATTCATGGGTTAAACTCTATTTTATTTACTCTTTATAATATGATTTTTACACCTTTAATGATCTATGTCAACAATAATATAATTTATTTGTTTCTTTTTGTACATACACGTTTTCCTATTAGGGAAAATGGATTTAAGAATTGACAGGCATGGCCCATTTACAGAATTTTCGTAGGTGGTAATTTGACAGTTAGCCGTACTGCATTTGCAATTTCAGTTTGTTATAGTGACTTTGGTTAATGTTCAATAGTATTTTGTTTCATGCTGTCTTTTTGCAGTTTGGTTATGTGCATCTTAAGACTTGGAATGTTTATTGAGCATATCACCATGCTTGACTAGTATACATATATTCTATTTTGCTTGAATATGAATTTGATGGTATGCAGTTGACAGTTTTCCTTTGTCATTGTTTCATTAGGTTTTTTCGTCACTATCTTTTGATGAAGGTCTTGGAAGATTCCAGGAATCTCAATTAAATTCAAAGAATAATCGCCGAGCTAAGGAGAAAAATAACGACTTAAAGTCAAGTGGGCCAGAAAAGAGTGAGAACAAAGTAAAGAAGCGCCAGTTGGCTTCAAAGTTGAGAGAAGAGGTTTTCTCTTGACCCATGTTTTATTTGTCTCTTATTAAATAGATATTATTTGAAATGAGAATGTATCTGTAAAATCTTTTCAATAGATTAATATTCTTTGTTCATAACTTCTGTGTTTTCTTTGCCTCATTTTCTGTACCTGATGAAGGTGGAGGCAGATTTTAGAGCAGCCTCTTCAGCACCAGATACTGTGGAACGCAGAAGAATGCAGACACAGACAATTGCTGCAGTCTTTAAGACTTATTTTCGCATTCTGAAATGCAGTATAGAGCCACAAACAGATAGGTGAGTGCATTTTGGGTATTCATTTGTAATCAAATATGATGTCCTGACAAGTTGTTGAATAAGAAAGCATATTTATTTTTAGAATAAAGCATTGTTGCCTCTAAGTTCACGGACTGACAGTTTTATGTTGTGTTTTCAGGTCTTACAATCCCCCAAGGCGTGAACTTTCGGATTTTGGGTCTGGGAAACATCCACTTCTAGTGCCTTGCTTGGATGGACTAGGAAGGTTTTCACATTTGATCAATGTCGATTTTATGGGGGATCTTCTACGATTTCTTCAAAGACTTGCATCTGGAGAGACTACTTCGAAAACAAATAGTGGAGTTTCAAGTCAATTGGAGTTGACAGTTCTTGAACGTCTTAGATGCTGCATTGTAGCATTCAAGATAGTTCGAAGCAACCTTGATGCATTAAATATAGATCTTCGGGAGTTCTTTGTACAACTCTATAATATACTGCTTGAATGCAAGCCTGAGAGGTTTCTGCCTTGATGTTTTTGTCCTTGAACATTTACTTTTTGCAAGTGTTACTTAAAATCATGATTTTAGTACAAGGCCAAAATTTATGATGTGGCATCTGTTGGCAGGGACAGTCATGGGCAAGCACTTTCAGAAGCATTACAAATAATGCTATGTGAAGTCAGACAACATGACATGCAAAGGGTAGCTGCTTTTACGAAACGTCTGGCTTCATTGTCTCTACATTTTGGATCTGCAGAGGCTATGATGGGTACATTCTTGTCTCTCATCCTTTTCCTGGATTTGTGTTTTCAATTGCTAAAGCAGTTATTAGGTTATCGATTGAAAAACTACTTTACAGGTTCATAAAGGTTATGTTTTTAATATTTTAAACGAAACCTATATTACTTAATAAATTGACTTTGCATTTAGTTGGTGAGGTGGTTAGGTGGCTAGGGATTATCTTTTCCTTCGTAAAGTGTACGAGTCAACATTTGAATGGAGAGGTTTCTTGAGACTCTAGAACTCATATGAGTTGTTTATTTGTAACATCTTTATAAATAAAGGTATTTTTAATGTTATTATTTTCTCCACTTATCTTTATATGGTGTTAGAGCAGTTGAATGTGGATCTGTAACTGGCCCTCCCGAACTCTTGGTGAGAATGAGGCCAGAATAACAAATATTGATTTGCATGCTAATGTGTATATTGTGATGATGATCATGATGTGATGCTGATTATATGATTGTAAATCTTGTTTGGACCAAATTGGTCCATAGTTTTTTTGAAATGCTTGTCATATCCGCTTTTCAGAATTAAAATAAATAGGAGACGTATGGCTTGTTTTTGAAACATTGGTGGAGGAAATTTTTGAAGGGAAAAAGAAATTCAAATTAAAGGGGCCAAAAAGGAACATATAAAAGGAAGAAAATTGCTCAAAAGGAAATCACCCGTTGTTTGTTGGATTCAGACCCTTTTTAGGGCTTGAGCGTTTGTGTTTATCTTCTCACTTGGTGATGAAAACCTTTGGTGTGCAGTAAATTGGAGGATAAAAACCCTCTTGGTTTTCAGTGGGGACTGGAGGATGCAAAATTCTCGTCCATTGGAGGTGGTTTCATTTTGAAATCATATTTGTGTTGGAAGATTGAAGTTTATTCCATTTCTAGTTTGGTATTTGAAGATTTCTTTGTGTTGAAGATTTTAGATCAAGTTTGTAATGTCCCCATTTTAAGCAAAATTGATTTCTGAACAATTAGCGTAGTTTCCTAGTTCTTCCAAAGGGTAATTGGTGAACAAAGGGGAACTCTAGAGTTCTTGGAGAGCACAGGTTCAGTTTAGCAGAGTTGTTGATCATGGCATTGAGTTCAATCGATGGTGGGAAGCCACTTAATGTTTTTAGAGTTCATTTTTGACTTTTTTGGGAGATCTCCAAACTTCTTGGAGTTTGCTATTTTCAGAAAGTTGTTTTTGATCTTTGTACTAATTCTTTAGTATTGTGTTGGTATGGTTAGAATTTGATTTCTATGTCATTTCAGTGCTTTTTGCAACTTGTGTAAGTTAAATTAATAATTCACTTAAGTTGTGTAATATCAAAATATTAAAATGACAGCTTAGTGTAATAATTCATTAGAAAAGTTGTTATAAGTGTTTCAAAGTTGTATGCTTAGCCTTGGGGGCCTTTTTGCACATTGAAATATTATTTATTTTCAAAGAGGTCATTTTGGAGAAAAAGAGGAATTTTATTTTAAAATTGGTTATTTTTTTCTCAAGAAGTTATAAAAGGAGGATGAGAGCTTATTTGTGAGGTTAGCCATGAGATGATATTTGTTTTCGCTGTCGATTGAAGCTGAGTTGTTCCAAAATCTTTTGAGGACAAAACCCCCCCTAACTAGTTAATGTGATTTCATCTACGAATCACTGGTTTCACATTTTGGGTTTCATATATGGACGTTTTTAATGTCTTTTGAACTTGCAGATTCTATTATGGTTTGGGAAGATTTGCTGAAGAATTTTTAATGTGGTGGGGTGATTCTGAGGGCGTTTTAGTTGGGTGTACAACCTTGCTTGCTGTACCCATTTTCCAGTAAAATCTTTATTGTCTTGGTCTTCATTCTGCTATTTGTGGATACCTTTATTCCTCCATTATAGGCTAACTTGAGTGCTGGATGCAAATATTTTCTACGGAGCTAATCATACAACATAGTATAGGCTGTATCATGGCTAAGGAGGGGACGTGAACCTTTCTGGGGGTAAAGTGCTCAGGTTTTGGGTCTTTTTTCTTTCTTTCTGGAGGCATCAAGACCTCTAATCACTTTCCAAGCTGTTTGGCATTGGTATTTTGTGGTTTTATGCCAAGTTATCAGCTATGCCCTTAAGGCTTCCAGCGCTCGTACCAGGTACATCTGGGTACGGGTTTGCATGGGGGTATGCCTGGGTATGCACAAGGTATGTACCCAGGGTACCCAAAGGCACTGAGTGCCAAAAAGTAACAAAAAAAATACTTTTTTACTTCTTTTTGCATCCAAAACCCCTAAAATGTCTCTAAAAGTATCATTTTATCCAATACAAAAATCATTTTGCTCTCATCGCTCTTGTTTCTCATTTTGGCATTTTGAAGGGTAACTGATACAGATATATATCATATTACATGACATAATATTGAAATTTTGAACTATCAATTAGAATTTAATCATCTTTATCACTACCATTCTGGCATTTGGCATTGACCAATGATGAAGTATCATACTATCAAATGTATTTAGTTTTACAATTCTGTATATTTCTTTAAATTTAATTTTTTTTTTGTATATATATACTGTACCCAAGGGGAAAAAATTACTGTACCAGTGTACCTATATCTGGTCACCGTTGACATCATAGTATGTGTACCTACTCTATCAGTGCCATGATAGACATGCAACATGGCTGATTGCAATTATTAGTGTGTATATCTTTCTTCTAGTGAACTATGGTGAAGTTTGGGGCTGTTTGAGGAGATGTATTAGTTTGTGTTCATGTTTGGTGTGTTGGGTGTGAGTTGGTGGAGATTTCTGGGAGTCTTTTTTGCTGTCCAGACCTCTTGCGGCATGTTTTCAGAGAATTATGAGACCTACACCAGCATATTCCACATCACTCATATAAGGTATATTGCTGTTGTGTCATTTTTAGGTTGGTTTATTCATGAATCTTGGCTTTTTGGGGGTTTTACAACAGTTCTTTTATTACTAGCACTTTATATCAGCAGTTATTCCTCTTATATGGTGTTTATAATGCATATGAACCAACCTTGTAATACTTCAGATGGCTATATTGCCGAAGAGCTATTGTTTCAATGCACTTTATATTGTAAACATTGGATGGTAGTACTGCTAGTGGGTTTGATTATTGCTCATTGATGGTATGTACTTATCCCATTGATCAAGTGGTTACATTTGTATTATGCTTTCCCACTAATTAAGTGGAAGTACCCTATTTGCTTTCCCACTGAATAAGTGGAAGTGCCCTTAGTTTCCCACTGAATAAATGGATGATTTGTATCGCACCCCACTGAATAAGTGTGTAGTGTTCTTTCTTTCAGTATTGCATAAGCACTCCACAAAATAAGTGGGATTGGCTGGCTTGCTGACTAGTGCATTTTCCTTTCAGTTGTTGCATTCTAATTAAGCGTATAGTCTTGAACACCGTATGTTCTCACCTTGCCCATCTCAGGATCTGGGTGATCAAAAAGTGGAAAGGACATTGCATTGTAACTTATTTTCAATTGGTGAAAATTAAAAAAAATAGGGATGTATATTACGAAGTTGCAGACTTTGTGTTGATTAAAGGGTTAAATTTAATATCATAATATCTTATGGCATTTGTTGTTCATAGCAAAAATTAATCAATTGGTGGAGGATTAATTTCTACTGTACAAATTTGAGCCTGTCATACCAGCTTAAACTCCACATTGCACCCATTTAAGACTGTTGTACCTTCACCTATAGCTATGGCTTATTTCTGTAGTTGCGGTATTCATCATAATCAACAGTATAATACCAAAGGTTCAAATACTAGTAACAGCATTTGTAAGTTCATTTGATGCTGTTTATTATGAATATACTTTGGGGGTTTTGCTGACCATTTTATGATTTTTTTTTTCTTTGTATTTTGCTGAATATTATATGTAAAATGGTTTTCAATAGTGAATATCTATGTTGCTCAATTTGTATCTATATTAGCATTGTATGCTACTATTCACTATTTAATTAATATTCCAGTATTGTAAAAAGAATCACAATCTTTTGTAGAGTTTATAGAATATCGGAAAGGGGCATTGCACTGGTATTACAGTTGTGATCTTTCCAGCTTGTAGGATGAAAAAGTAATAGTTTGATTCAGATTTTTATATTTATAACACATGCATGCTAATGAAGGAGAATTTAGGTATCACCAAATAGAGAAGGAAGGTTTAGTCACCAAAAACAAATATGGAAGTCATGGGGGACAAAGAAAAAACACCTAGAGATGAAATGAATTATTTGCATGAATTCATTGGTCAAAGTCAGAGAGAATTGACAAGGACAAACCAGAGAACAATGAGATAGTCCTTGGCAGAGCTAGTATGAGTCTTGTACAATATGAATCAAAGTAAGGCTAAAGAAGGAGAAGGAAGCTTTTCAGCTAACAATTGGACTTCAATCAATTCCCCTTCCAAGACCTTTTGAGAAAATTTTTATAGAGAGAAGAGAAGCATCTAGAAGAGGAAAAGCCCTATCATCAAGAATGAGATGTCTTTATAGCATATCATGATGAATATAATGATCTAAGTCGGGCAATATGTGATGAGATGATTTTTCAAGAGTTACGTGATCTAAGGATGAAGAATGGATCAAAGAGAGGAAGGAAATTTCAACATGACTAGGCCCACAAAGACATCCAACATTGTCTCAGTAAGATTACGATTCCTACATATGATGTGTCCAACAAATGTTCTATTAGATCTTGGTTGCAGAAGTTGGATACCTACTTCTCACCGAATCTTTGAATGAAGAATAGGCAATTAAGTTGGCTACCCTTCACTTGGGAGGAATAGCACACAAGTGGTGGTATCACATGATGATTATTCAAGGACATAACTCTATTTCCACATTGGAAGAATTCATCCAAAGATTGACAAAAGGATTTGACAGGAACGATCCAGAGATTCACTTTAGGGAATTGTCTCAGCTTAAGTAATTAGAATAGTAGACAACTATGGTGCAAAATTTGAAATATTATTAGTTATAGTTCCTAATGTGTTAGAGAGAAGACTCGTTGTTCTATTCGTGCAAGGAATAAGTAAACCTATCAAGCTTTGGTAAAAGCCTCTGATTCTCCATCTTTGTAGGAAGCTATTAAGAGAGATTTAAATTTGGAAACTTCAATATCTAAGACACCACCTTGGGGCAGTAAAGAAATTATTTCAAAATGGAGTTTCTTATCAAAAAGACTTGCCACAAAGAACAAGTAAAGAAGAAGAAACCAAGAATGAGCTCAGGAGAAGGAAATTGTTCTAACTTCTCTTGGAAGGAGTCATGGGAGCTTTGTCACACCTGTCTTGATCATGGATATGCACATTACATAGAGGTGATATTAGATGCAGAATCATAATCAGGGAAACCTAAGCTAGAAATTGGAGATGAACAACAAGAATTTGAAGGAAAAGATGAATACAAAACTTTAGGAGGCACCCTTGCCATGCTTTCTAGCGTTTTTAAATATGATCCTTTTAGAGTTTGTGGAATTCTGTAAGGGTAAAAAATATAGTGTTGATTAATAGTGGGGTAACTTGCAACTTTATTGATGAGAGATTGGTGGTCAAGAAAGGACCGGGAATATAGGATTTTGAAGGACTTAATGGCTAGTAGATGATTTTACCATCCCTTGCACTAAGAGCATACAACTTGACATCTCACTGAGTAAACATAGGAGGCTGTGATGATTTCTATATAGTGGGCTTGAGAGAGACTGGCATGGTCTTAGGGGTGCAGTGATTACATTCACTTGGGGAATGTACTTAGATCTATCAAATCACGGAGCTGAAATTGAATTTAAGAGGAAAGGTGGTAGTGCTTCGAGGCATTACAAATGGAGCCTCAAGAGTTGTTTCAACCAAAGTTGCATGGACACGGATACGGTATCGGATACGGATACAGCTATTTTTTAAGACCCCCAATATGGATATGGCTGGAGACGTCATTCATAAAAAAACACATATACATATATTTAACACAATTTTCTGAGTTATTCGAGGAGATTTTCATTACTTCAAAAGCAATATAGACACACAATTGCTACATAAATAATGATTAGTAGATTTAACATTTTACAATATGCAAAAATAGAAGAGTTGCATTGGAAGATAACCCAAAAAATGGGTCATTGAAATAGAAAAACATTTCATTTGTCTTTCTCATTTGGTGTAGGTTTTGTTAATACCATATATATTTTTTTTAAATGCGTTAATGAACTTTTTTAAAATTAAATTTAGGAAGATTTACGTCAATTTTGTTTAAAAATCAAATCACATTAGTATTTAGCATGGTTGGAAATCAAGTATTTTTGGGCATGCGTGGGTACAATATTTGACGTGTATTTGGGCTGTATCGGATACATATCCATTTCAAAAACGGGAACGGATACGGGGAAACGCGTTTCCGGGGAGGGAAAAAGGAGTTTCCAGCAACTTTGGTTTCAACAAAGAGGATGGAAAAATCTTTGAGGAGAGGGCAAGTAGCCTAGGAAGTCCACTGTTTGTTGAAAACCACAACTTCATCCATAGATAAAAATCCCATCATGTTGACATTCAATCTATTTTGGATAAGCATAGTGCGGTGTTTAGTGATTTGTCTTTAGGACTACCACTTGATAGGGTATTCCAACATATTGTAGAGTTGGAACCAGGCTCATTAGTGGTTCTTGTGAAGAAAAATGGTGGTGCCATATGTATGTGTATTGATTATAGAGTATTGAACAAGAATACTATTGAAAAAAGGTATCCCATTTCCATGATTGATTAGCTAATTCATGATTTACATGGAGTTGTGCATTTTTTTATAGATTGATTTGATATTAGGTTACCATTAGATTTGTGTAAGGAATGAGGATGTGTACAAAACAACATTCAAGTGTCAGTTTGGGCACTTTGAGTTCTTGGCTATCTCTTTTGGCTTAACAATTACATTAGCTACTTTTGGGTCATGCGTGAATGCATGTATATACATATACATACATACATACATACATACATACATACATATACATATACATATATATGGCTTGTACTTGTTATTCTAGATTTATTTTTTTTCTATTTTTTGTAGAATATAATGCTTTAGAGGAAGTAATTAGAGCTCGATTAATATAGAAGCGACATTCCATAGAATTTGAAAGCATGAAGTTGATAGAATCAGAAAAATGATTCGCTCTCTATGATAATAGATGCTGGCCGTTATCCATGCTTTGGAAAAGTATAGACAATATCTAGTTTGTGGGAGATTTGTGTTGAAGACATCCTAACCACCTAATTTGTTTTTGTTGGTCAATGAGATTTGATTCTTTGAATGATAGATGACAAAAGTGGGCAAGGAAGCTTAAAGCTTATGATTGTGATGCTTATGATATTGACAGAGGAAAGGGAAAAATAATGTAGTTGCTAATGCACTTTCTAGAAAGCCTATTGCATTTCTATTATTTTTGCTGATTGGAAGACTACAATTATGGCAGAATATGTTAAAAATGAATTTGCTACCAATTCCCTTATGGGATAATGAAGCATAGTTCCCAGACTCAGACTCAGAGAGTACTCGACGAGCCCAAAATTTTCAACTCGGCAAATACTTGACAAAAACTTGGCAACTTAGAAAGTACTAAAAATCAAAATCTCTTAAAGAAACATTTTTTTTTTTATAAAATTCAATTACAAAATGTATTAAATTGAAAGTTGATATCTTGAAAGAGAAAATGCATGGTTTTATAGCAAAAACAACATGTGAAAAATGCATTTCAACCAGCATTTTACCTACATCGACATTTTTACCCATGTTTTTTTGTGTCTATAAAAATGCGAGAGTTAAATTTGTGAAAACTCACCCAGCAAAAAAAAAAAGAGAGTACTCGGCAACTCGGAGAGTACTTACAGAGTTTGCAAACTATGTGAAGAATGATAGGTATCTAGTGATAGATGGTCTCATTCTCTACAAGAATAGGATTTCTTAACTCTAGAATCCAACATAATGGAGAAGATCTTGAGAGTCTTCCACGATACACCATAAGCATGGCATTAAGGATATTACAAAACATTTAGACATTAAAGTGAGATTTTTTTTGGAAGGCACTTCAAGAAAATATCCTCAAGAATATTAAAGAATGCATCATTTGTCAACAAAACAAAGTGGAGTATATCTTTTTTGCAGAATTGTTACATCCTTTGCCTATTTTTAATTAGAAGTGGGAAAGCATATCTATGGACTTCAGGATAATATATCTATTTAGGTCGCATCCAAGCATTATTATCTTGATTCAAGTCAGTCATGTGTTTCAGCATTAATAAGTAACTTCGTGTCTGATTGAAGTCAGCCATGTTTTCCAGCACATGAGTAAACCTGTGTTCATTGAAATCAGTCACTTGATATTCATTTCTTATTGAATTTTACTTTGATTCCAACTCTAGTCTATTGCTGGAAATCAAAATAGAAACTTTCTCTTGGACCTAAATTCACAATTCGAACTTGCCAAAAGGATTCCAACTCAACTTGAAATCAAAATAGAAACTCTCTTTTGGAACTCGAAAGACTAAAGAGCAATTAGAAGCAAACCAAGAAAGAATTTCTGTGTTTCTAAATTGGAAGTTCGAACTTCGTGAGGTTTTTATACAAATAGACTTTCATTATCTCATTCATTCAGAATAGAGTTCGAACTTGAGAGAGACATTTGAGAAGGTTTTGAAGGTTTTTAACAAGATTTAGAAGATTTCAAGAGGATTTTGACAGTTTTGAGGATTATTTTCACAACATTTCAAAATGCAACCTCTGATTTTTCATCACAAGCAGCATTTGCCCTTCTTTCTCATCTTTTCTGAAGGTGAAATTTGGTTTCAAGGATAGATTATCAGGTTTCCTAACTTGATTTTTTCAATATTTTTCAAGAGAAAGAACTAATCTTCTACGAATTCCTTCCATTCTTTCTTATTTTCTGCCCCTTGAACTAGATATTGATGCATACTTAGTCAAGTTTTTGACTTAGTTTCTCATTCTCAAATCTGATTTTGATCAAAATCAAACCCAAGGTTTCCAAATTGGGTTGTATTTCAGGGCTTTCTTAAGGTTTTTAAAGAATATCTGAGTGTTAAAAATCCCTTAAAAATGCAAAGTGTTGGAAAAAGTGAAAAATCAGAATTTACTTAGCTGCTAAAACTTCCAAATTCATACTCAAAATGAAGGTTTTAATTCAATCTTCTTTAATTTTTGCAGATTTGAATTTCAAATGAAGTATTAGGTAGACAAGGATTCCCCCCCGGAATCCAAGATGAACTCAAAGTGGAAGTAGGTTGGAGACACCAACCTTGGACACATCAACCTTCTTGAGTTAAAGAAGAGAATGCATGGCACAAACACACAGTTACCCACTCCGATTGTTCGGAGAATGATGAGAAACGGAATTGTGCAAGCTGCTGATTTTCTTCTAGCAGTCCAGTGTAATGAGGTAATCGTTGAGTGATCTAAACACTACAACCCTGTGGATAGAGAGATTGTAGTCCTTGATGCTAGAGTGCTCGCCAATATAGGAGAAGTGGCAATAAGAGAGGCCTTTTGTATCCCCGACTACCACAACAAAGTTTATATGACCAAAGAGGAGGCAACCAAACTATATGAAGACAATACAAAAGAGTATTGTTGTGACCTTTTCACACATCGCCCCATTGCAAACAGGGTCTTCTAGCAGTCCAGTGTAATGAGGTAATCGTTGAGTGATCTAAACACTACAACCCTGTGGATAGAGAGATTGTAGCCCCTGATGCTAGAGTGCTCGCCAATATAGGAGAAGTGGCAATAAGAGAGGCCTTTTGTATCCCCGACTACCACAACAAAGTTTATATGACCAAAGAGGAGGCAACCAAACTATATGAAGACAATACAAAAGAGTATTGTTGTGACCTTTTCACACATCGCCCCATTGCAAACGGGGACCCCCTCTTTTCCTACTTTCCGCGTTGGTTAGTTTAGGGTTTTGGCAGCATAATAGGCAATTTTGAGTTTCTCGTGCCCGAGTCTCAGAATTTTGATCATGCCTATTGTCGTTTAGGGTTTTTGAAGTTAAGGATCAAGCACGTAAAGTTGAGATTTTAAATGATCCTAATTTTTGTCTTAGTGTAAACCTTTTGAGCGTTAACATGTTTTTGAACGTCCACGTCGGTAATTTTAAAGTGCTGAGGTGTTTCAGGACCTTTTGGAGTTGTTTTCTCGCTCCTAGGAAGTTATTAAAGTTGATTTTGCACTTTATCCCGATAGGTTTCCTTGTGTTTCGCTCAAATTTTTGGTGAATTTGCCCAAGTCCGGATGGGTTTTATTGAGTTTTGATGTTTCCTAGCGATTTTGAGTGGAAAAATGATCATTTTCGGATGAAAATCCATATTCTAAGGGTTAAAAGGTCAAAATTCCACACTAGAGGTGCTTTTCCCTTAATATTCCTAACTACCCATGATTTTCCCCACTCAAAATCCAGACGAGACATGGATTTCCCTTGGAATCCAGACATGCCCTGTTTTTTCCCCATTCAGAATCCATACTAGGATCGATTGTCCACCAGATGATCGAGAATTTGACTAAGCGTTGGGATTTTTCCTGACTACCTTCATTTTTCCACTGGGAGTGTGGATAAGGTTACAGATGACTTTTATGATGATTCCATACATGGATCGATTTTCCACCAAGACTTTTGTGACGGGATTTTGTGGATTTGTATGCTGATAATCATTCCAGACCCTAGGCGAATTTCCACTGGAGATATTTTGATGATTTTTGTGTCTGGATGACTATCCAGACTAGGGTTGATTTTCCCCTAGGAAGATTTTTGTGCTACGTGATGAAGTTTAAGTTGAAATTTTGATTCCAGACCCAAATCGATTTTCCCTTGGACCCATTTTTGTGCAAGTTGATGAAATTTTTGATAGGGATTTTTATCCCTACTTGGGGCGATTTTCCCCAAAGGGGATAATTAATGATTTTGTTGGGATTTTTATCCCAATTAAAATCGATTTTCCCTTGTTGGTCATTTTTTATCTTAATTTTAAAATCTTTCAATAAAGTGGCCCCAAATTTAATTGTTTATACAAAGTACAAACGATTATTTAAAAATAAAAAAACAATTAATAAATGATTTGCAATGAGCATTTAATGATTCTACCTTCTAGAAGCAAATCAGTTTTTTCCCAGGCAAGTATAAGTACAAGTTTTTTATCCCACATTACGCGTGTGGTGAAAGTTCAAGGTGAAAACAAGTTTAAAAGGAGGAGGCCAGAATTATTATATTATTATATTTGCCATGTGTGTGCTTGCTAAAGCGATTTTTCCTCTAGCTGGTGAATTTTGGTGAAGTGTCAAGTTGACACATTGGGTTGAAGATTGTTTTGTTGCTCGTTTTTCCTCATTTCCAGCCCAAGGCGATTTTTATTGGCTGCCATTGGAGTGTGTTGAAGCTTCATTTTTCAGACTTCGGCGATTTTTTTGGAAGTGGCGTCATTTTTGGAGGAAGGCGATTTTGTTTTGGGGAGGTTTTACCTCCATTTTTGGTGATTTCTTCCTCCTTGGGTGGTGGTGCCGTTGTTGGGAGTTGCTGGTAATTGTTTTCAGACCTGATATATCCACCATTGCTGAAGATTTTCTACCTCCATTGTTGGCTGGAAACTCGATTTTCAGACTTCACACATTGTTCCGAGCTGATTTCCACCTAAGGTGATTTTGCCTAGAGGCTGATTGGAGGCGTTTTCAGTCAATTTTCGGAGCTTTTTTGAGTTGTTGCAGGTCTGAAACTCCATTGATAGGCGGCTGTCCTCAGAAAATCTCCATTTCCAGCCACTTGTCATTTTTGGCGATCTTGTTTGGAAGGCGTTTTTGATCAATTTCAGGGATTTTTACTACTTTGCAAGTTGCTGGTAAGTCTGAAACAATTCATTTTCAGACTTGTCCTCAGAAAATATTCTTTTTACCGGCCATACTTACATTCCCGAGATTGATTGTTTTCACCATTGAAGTCGATTTTCATCAAGTTTGTGCACATTTGGGTGATTTCAACATGTTTTTAGAGATTAATTTGTGAAGTTGCAGGTTGTCTTCAGATTTACTGATAGCCATTGTTGACCTCAGAAGGTGTCTTCAGACATAAGTTTGTGCGAAAACATAACCTTTCACACCTTTCCTTAGTCATTGTTTGATCCTGTATACTCCTTTGCACTCTAATTTGAATATAATTTCTAAGTATAGGGAGGTGTTTTCAGACTTTGGTCTGAAAATTATTGATTTTAATGAATTTCATGAGGGTTTTATACCCCAACCTTGTCACATTTTGCATTCTATTGTTAAAATCTATTGAGAGTGGATTATTTTTCTAATTTCCATACCCAAATTTGTCTAAATCATTAGGAAATCAGAATTTCTGTTAGGAATATTTTCCGAAGTTCTAACTTCTAGCTTCGTACAGGTACGATGTTGAAGTCTGGACTCAAGGAAATGAGAGAACAACAGAAGATAGTTGAGACTGGATTCTATCCAGAATCCAAGATGTCATCCAGATGGAAGGAGGTTATAGACACGAACATGCATTTCCTAAATATGAGCCAGATGTGACAGCGTATGTTCGGAATTGGGAGCCAAATTCCTCCCCCAGCTTATGTGAACATTATGAAGAGTGGCATTTATTAGGCCGCTAGATTTCCGCAATCCATACAGTGCAGTGAGCTTATCCCGGAGTGTCCACGATGTTATGATCCTCGCTCTCGAATGATCAAGACTCCTAAGGGTGCCATCATTGCCTACCTTGTTGAGGATGCGATCGCTGAGGTGTTTGGAATTCCACGTGGGATGGACATGAAAGATATAACTAAGGATGAATATGAAGACTGATATAAGAAGATGGATGCGTGCAAAACCGTAGTGAACAAGGAGTGGATGATCGAGCCTAGGACTCATCATTCCAACGCTCCCAAGACACTCATGTGCACAAACTTCAAAGAGGAATATAGTGATTTAGTATTCCTGCTTAAACGAGTGATGGGGATGCCGCAGGGTGCAATATACGATTGATGGATGTTCTATTTCATCCAGGATTGTCTGAAAGGAACATTGATAAATTGGTCTAAAATCATAGATTCATAAGTGACAATCTGGATTTTTAGCTAAGGAATGTGGAGCGATCTAGGTCATTCGCCATGACTTCTTATTTGGTGTAGTTGCTTGCACGATTTGTTATATACAAGGGATTGATATGCAGAGGTGAAGTCGGGAATGGACAAGGACAATTTAGGAGTTATGAGTGCTATCCACAGCTGAACATGCATCAAATTGTAGATTATAAGAGAGTGAATGATGTATTCAAAATGTTGTCCAAGGAGGCAACCGAGCTGATAGAGGAATATGGATCGTGGTATATACAGTTTCCCACTTTCACATACATACCTTAGGATTCATGGATTTCAATCCGAACCCTATAGGCTTCCTAGGTATCTGGTGCAAGGCACCCTCTTGGTTTTGGATTTCTTTTGTTGTTTGTGTGTTGGATAGGTGGTCTTAGATCCTAGGATGATGTGTTGGATCAGTTTGGATCCTTTGGATGTAATAAAGAACCCATTTGTACGGCCAATTGGCTCTAAGGTCATTTATAAACCTAGAGACCAAATTGGGTCATGAGGTTCATGTAGTGTAGGAGGCATGTTGATAAGTTGTCTTGAGTTGTTTTAGGCCTAGGATAGGTCTAAAAAGTTCATTAGGGACGTTGGCATGTCAAAAGTGTCAAAAATGCAAAATTGTCAAAAGTTGCAAAAGTTGCTAAGCAACATTTTCCACCGATTGGGAAAAGAGGTTCCAATGGCCATAACCAATTGGAAAAGAGTTGTAGCCGTTGGGGAAAGCCCTATTTGTGCCTAGGAGATCATGCATGTTGGTGTTGGATGAAGCATGTAAAGATTTGGTGGTTTGAATAACAAGAAAACTTAGATTTTACCCAATTTCCATTGTTTTCCGTATTGTACGATCTGACAAAGGATTTACTTGCATGGATGTTTGAATTTGTTGGATTGTGGTGTGAGTGCAGGGTCGAATGCAGTGATCTGACTCCAATTGATAGAGTTTGGAGCGAGTGGTAGGCAGTTTGCCAAAAATTGTCATTCTAAGACCCGGTTCATAGGGTTTCATCAAGACATGACCCTAACTTGCAAATCCCATTGAGGAGTTCAATGGCCTTTTGGGAAATGCAGGTTGAGGGTGTGTACACTGAGATTCCCAAATGGTGGAATCTGGAAGTGAGGGTTGGTGTGGTTACCACCAAAACCTAGGCTAAACAAGACAATGTGTTTAGTCTAGCCTACAAGGAGGAACGAACAAAAAGTCACTAGGGAGTATTTGGTGACCGGTCTAACGGTGGATTTGATCTATTAGAAGCCTAAGGAACATGTCCAAGTGGTGAGTTTGGTTCTGCAACCCCATCTTCAAGTAGTTGCTTTGGAAAACATGCCTAATTAGGCCTATTGGGTCTGCAAACTCTCTAGGTGCTTAGGGGTGCTGGAGCAAAGTCAAACCTCAATCTCTTGGGATTGGATGTAAAGCCCAAAAGGGTATTCGAATGTGTAATTTGTTCCTGGAGTGTTTTGGGATAATTTTGAATGATTTGGGAAATACCGGTCTGGCAGGGCTACTAGGATTAGGCCTAAATAGGGGTTTCTTGACCCGGGTGCAAAAAGGAGACTTCCAAACTTGGTTGGAAGGCTAGGGTGAGTGAACTTGGCTGTCAAACAGTCCAAACCCTCCTTAGAAAGTGCAGTAGGTGACTGGTTGCATTGGTGTGTGTAGAACCCTAGTTGTGGGGTTGTAATAGGCCTTAAACAAGGCATAGAGGGGTGATTTTGGGTCTTCTTACCTTCTAGTTGCCCACTTTGCATTAGTATCCTTTTGATAGAGTGATCTTGTTGGAAGTGGTGAGACAACTTTTGGAGTTTGATTCTATCCAGAAGGAAAAGCACAGAACGGGCATGCCATTTCCTATTTCAGTTGGGAACACATTGGAGGTTTGCCAATCCACCTTAGCAGCCAACACAACAAGTGAGGAACTTGCATTCTATCGATTTGCAATATACAAGAGAAGAGAAAGGTTTGATCCAAATAAGAAAGTTGGAAGGATTTGGGGAGAAAAGTTCATCCACAAGGTAGACATAGAAGATTATTGGGCCAACCTTATGGATGAGCAGGCAGTAAAGAGAAGAATGTGGTCCAAAATGTTAGTGGATTTCATGAGGAAGTGTGGACTTTTCCTCATTCCTAGCCAAGTGTTAGATGATAGGGATCATATGCATCCACAATATGAAAACAAAGTGAAGAAGCCTAATTGGTCAGAACCAGAAGAAATAGATCTGAACATATTGATGAGAGAGGTCTTGAGTTTCTCCCGAGCATGGGTGGATATTCAGATGACTAAATTAGTTGATATGGGTGTTGTCTTCACTTATGAAAAGATGAAACAAGAAGATTCCGCTTCCGAGGATGATCAGAGGACTATCAGTGATATTAGGATTCATGCGGATGACGAGAGTCAAGCTCCCAAACGGAGGAAGAACACACCAGGAGAAGTCAAGGCTAGAGGGAAGAAGATTGAGGAGGTTAAGAAGAAGAAGAAGCAAAAGACTATCATTCCTTCACCACCCCTCAGTGTCTCATCAATCAAGGAAGTTGAAGTGCCAAAACAAAACAAGGGGACTGAGCAATGTTCCAACACAGTGATACTACCAGAGAATATTCAAGATTTACATGCCACAGCGACATCTGCTCCACCTAATGAGGATGATGATTAGTTGGGATCCCCTACTGTCCTTTTAGAGGTTAGTTTGGGAAAGAATGTATATGATTTGACCAAGGATAATCTTGATGATGATGATGATGTTATCACGACATTGAGAGGGCTTGATTGAGATATGTGTATCGATGATGGTATGGAGATGGCCGCTATTCCTGATTGGCTGATGAAGAGTATGGAGAAAAGTAAGAAAATGATAGAGGCACAACCTATTGATGACTACTTAGCTAGAAGCAATAAGGAGAAAGAACCTAAGAGAGCTGAGATTTTGTCACACATAGCTAGAGATGAGACAAGAATGCGGATTGCGCAGGTGGTTGTTCCTATTGGAGGTGTGACATTGGACATTGCTACTGCCATGGATTCTCAGATTACTTCAGTTGCCCTTGGCCGTACTACAAGAGAGCAAGAATTTCAGGAGGTTGGTGATAACCTCAAGGCAATCAATGCGAGATTGGATAGAGAGATAGAGAAAAGAGAGAAGTACGAAGAAGAGAATATCAGACTTAGAGAGTACATTGCAGGAATAAGGCATGAGAATCTCACCCTTATTTCCCCTATTTCAATTGATCGTGGACTACGTTCACATTATGAGCCAGTGAGAGATACACTCTTGGAGGTGGAGAAATGGATTGGAAATACAAAGAGATAGGCGGATGATTTCCTTACTCAGTTTGTCCAGGCATTTGATAGGACAACATGGCTCATATTCAGAATACAGTATTTGGAGGGAGTTTGGGAAGAATTCTGACCTATTCAAGAGAAGACTATTCCACACCTCAAAGCTTTGAAGAGGATTCCTAAGTCCACATTGGTCAGGGAGAATGTTGTGCACAATGGAGATAGATACGATTTCCATGGCTGGTATTGTTCATTAGCCATAAAGAAATCAACTTATGAGAGCGCACAATTGAGTTGTGCAGAGATGGAAGGATCAATTCATGATATTCAGTTGAAGATCCTTGCCTCAATTGAGGAGTTATTGGGGGTTGATGTCAATGAGGCCAGTGGTTTACACTTAGCAGAATTAAGAGACAAAATTAAATTCATGTATTTCAATCAATTGGACTCTTTGAAGAAGAGTCAGATAGATGATTTGGTCTCTTTGTTGATTCATGTTCATAATTCGCAGAAGCTCATGCCAGATTGGGAGAACACTTTGGATGCTTGCTCGAATGCATTGGATGTGATTGATTTACAGCAGGATACCTTACCCAATATTTCCATGGAGGAGTTAGATTTTGTATTAGCTAGATTCTTGGAGTATGCTAGGAGAGAGAGAGATGCAGGACAAAATCTTCTAGAAGATTCCCTATTTGATGACTAGGTGTCTTTCTATTGGGCCATATGTTGGTGGCTCTATTTTTTATGTAAACCCTAATTAGGGCAATTCTAGGGTTTTGTTGACATAATCTTGGCCCTTGATTTAGTTTTAATCTTGGCCATCCATTTTTTATGAGACTATATATACCTCATTTCCTCTCATTTGTAAGAGAGAGTTTTTGTAGAATTGTTGGTATATGCTCCAACTTTTGAATATAAATCATTGTTCGATTTGATGGTGATTTTGTTTTTCAAGTGTTGTTTTGCATTCAACGTCCTCAATTCCTCCAAGTTAGATTAGAATTTGCTTTCAATGTTTGTTAGATTGAATGAAAGAATTGTTGAGTATATTTGTGTGGAATGTATGAATCCATACCACTAGCCTCTTGCTGATTGTAAGTGCGCCTTGCATGGTCAACTGGAAATTTATGCAAACTTAACATCAATTATTACATATCCATCGTTATTCATCAACTTGGATGGTTTCAATGCTTGGTGTTAATAGTTTGAAAATCTATGAAGTATACCCTAGATGATCGCACTAAGCTCATGTCAAAATCTGTTTGATTTGATGGTGAGACCTTGCCTAGTTTGATTCCACTAAATTTGTTCATCATTTCCTACATTCCTAGGCTTAGAATAGATTTCTTGAACCCTATTCCTTTTTGCCATTTTTTAGTAAGTCTTGAGTCCAGAACTACATTGCGATATCCTAAGTTACCAGCACACCCATTCCATATCATGATAAATGAAGTTAATTCGAACAATTGTGTAAGTCCCCAACTGAAAACAACAATTCACATCGACCATTGAGTTACTCACTCGTCAAAACCTGACTGTAGAAACCTTGGAATCATTTTAGTTGATCTTATCCTTAGCATTTGAGGTGATTTTGTTCAAGAGAGGGGAAATTACTTTGGTATTTTATTATGAATGTTATGTGCATAAAACACACATCAACAAGCATGAAGCTAACATCAATCACTCATGGTTGGAGAAGCCAAGGAAGAGTGTGTCAAAGATGCATAAGACCCTTCTCAGACCCTATTTCAAGGAAGAATATGGCAACCTTATTGTCTTGTTGAATAGTGTTATGGGCAGCCAACAAAGTGCTCCCTTCGAGCCATGGATGTACTACTTTATCCATGAAATTACAGTTGGCGTGAAAATGATCAATGAGCTAGGATCATCAGTGATAACTTGGATTATGAACTTAAGAACCTAGAGAAGAATAGAACATTTTACATGAGTTCCTACTTGATCTATTCCATGGCCAGAACACATAGACACAGAGGCCTAGTGTGTAGAGGCGTAGTGGAAAACAAGGAGAACCAGTTTGTTGTTAATGACTGCTACCCACAGTTGCACCTGGAATAAAAATTTCATTTTAAGAGGGTTAATGATGCGTTTCTCATGCATATTTCAAGAACCCTTCAGGGAGGCCTTCATCAGCGACTCTCTCAGGAGTCGAAGGATTTGATGAGCAGATTTGGATATTGGTATATCCAATACCCCAAGTTCACATATTTGCAAATCCAAGGATTCGTCGGATCCCCATACAAGTTGCCCATGTTTCTCACAAACAGGATGGTTTTACTTGAGGTAATAAGGCAATTGGAGACTTTTATGATTGTGCAGAGAGGAAAGCAAAAGACAGAAGCGTCTTTTCCTCTTAATGTTGGAAAAGGATTAGAGTCTTGTCCATCATCCCAGGCTGCCACACATGCCGACAAAGAGATTCAGTGGTACCCATTTCTGCAGTATCAAGCAAGGAGCTATTTTGATCCTTTTCACCAAATGGGAATGGTTGATGGAGTGAAGTTTGAGCATAGGCCAGACCTTGAAGATTATTGGGCCAGCGCTATTGACAACTTTGAGATAAGGAAGAGATTCTGGTCTAGAATCCCATTGAATTTGATCAGGTCATTTGAAGTCTTCTGAGTGGCAAATCAACTTGAGGAAGAAAATGAATACGAACAACCACACTATGCCAACTTGAAGACTGAGCCTCTTACCCTGGTTGACGAGACAGATTCTGAAAGATCTAATTTGGGTGATCTGATGAGGCCCGTGATTGAATATTCTAAGTGGTGGGCAATTTAGAAAACAAAAGAGTTCAAAGCAAGGAATATCATCCTCACTTATGATCTCATGGGGATTGATGAGTCCATGTCTTCTAATCACGGTGTGACATCTAGCGGTCCAAGGAAACCAGAAAGTGTTGGATCAAGGAAGACGAAGGAGCCCACTGAAAATTCAGTAAGAGTGAAGGGAAAGAAAGTTGCTAGAGAAGAAGATGTGAGTAGGTGGCAGAAGTCTAATGAAGGCCATTCAACTATCGGCGCCTCATCCACGACTACAGTCATAATTTTGATTGATGAATAAGAACCGGATAGTGAAATGGGAGGCAATGAGATGGATTTTTTTTCTCTCATTATTGAGGAATCAATTTAGGAGCCCATTCCCACAAAAGTTGTACAAGCAGAGAACCCTAAACCTAAAGGAGAATTCCTAGATGGCATAATCTCTGCAACGAAAGGAGTTGAAGATAATTTTGATGATAGCGACATGGAACAGTCAACCATCCTTGATTGGTTGAAAGAGAGGATGAAAGCCATGGTTCCTCAAGAAGTTCATCAAAAAAATAATACAACAACACTCTTGGCTGAGTTGAATAAGCCAGATGAAAAGAGACCATCTAAGCCAACCAAGAAGTTTTCTTTGATCCAAAGGGGCAGTGCAGGATTTAGATTTGTTCAGGTAGAAGTGTCAAAAGTAGATAAAGCTCAGGATAGTATCACTCCTAAGGAATATGAGATCACTACCATAAGTCTGGGTAAAACCACCAAATTCCAAGAAGTCCAGGAGTTTGATGATTCCTGTAACACCCTCAAGATGAGATTGAACAAGGAATTTGATAAGAGAATGAAGCTAGAGGCTAAAAATGAGCAGTGGAAGAGGTATGTCCAACACTTGACAAACCCTATTGATCGGGAGGAGGTCCTAGTTACTCCACCCATGCCCCTTCCACATGAATCAATGAAAGACTGTGAGAATATGAGAACCACTTTCAGAGAAGTCAAAGGATGGACTTTTGATGCCTCAGAGCGTGCTGATATACTTGTTAAGAATTTGGTATTAGCATATGACTCCACCTCATCCCTCTTAAGCAGAATCTAGGATATATCTGAAGCTTGGGAGGATATTGAGGACATTTAGAACAAAATAATCCCGTGCTTGAAGACCATCAGAGGGCTTCCTCCGCAGGATTTAATTGATGGAAAGGTTATTCAGCCTGGTGACATATTTGACTTCAACACTTGGAACTTTGCCTTGACTACCAGAGTTGAATCTCTGAAGAAATTAGAAGCTAAGTGTGTGGAGATAGAAAAGGTCATTCAGGGTATTTAGGACAAGGTTTTCCTTGTGGCAACCAAGGTACTGCGGCAGGATGAGGTGCGTGAGAAGCATATACATGTAGAGAATCTGAAGGCCAAGATTCAAGGAAATTTCTCAAAGATGATCTCACCAGAGTCTCGAGCTTCTTGCTCATTGATGAGAACTTTTTAGCACATGCCGCTAACTGGGAGAGTGCTCTCACCACATGTACTAATGACGTGGACATGATTGATTAGCAGCTTGCCACATGTCACCATGGAGGAGGTTCAGCTCCTTGCTTCCAGATACATTGAATTTGCAGCTTCCAGAAAGGAAACTGGATGCCCACTTCAGTGAAAATAACAACTGTGCCACTTGTCTTGATCTCTTTTGTCTAAATTAATTGAGTTTTGGGAAACCCTAATTACGGTTTTGATCTTTCAATCTGGGCCCTTGATTTGATCTCGGTCGTTCAAAACTTTTGTGTGCCTATATAAGGTTTCCTCCTCTCATATGGAGAGTGTGAGGTTTTTGATAAATTGTTGCGAGAGGTCATTTTGGATAATACATTGCTTGTGTGCTTCTAGGCCTTGTAATCTCTTTTATTTGAATGATTGGCATGGTTTACAATTTCTTCAACACAATAGATTAGAATTTTCTTTTGAGTTGTTAAATGGAATGCGAGATCTGATAAGTATTGATTTGTGGTGAATCTCCGATCATACTTTTGATGAATAGATGATTTTTGTTCATTGTGTAAAGTTAGTTTGAGCTTACTTTGTGGATGCTTAACTTCTATCTAGATGAATATTGTTCGATTTGATGGTAGTTATTCATGATGTGAAAATCATAAACACGTCCCTTGAAGATTGCACTCACTTTGTGTAGTTGTCCTAAGCATGGTGAAGCAAAGTGTGGTTATTGAGTTCACCTAGTCAATACCGTCTCTCAAGTTTCCTAGGAGTAGAATAGACCTCTTGAACCCTTATCCTTTTTATCCTTTTTTGAGGAAGTCCAAAATCTGAAAATCCAAAAAAAAAAGAAAGAGAAGAAAAGAGCATTTATTGACAAATTTGTCTAAGTCCTAAACTTGTGAACCATTCTACGTAAGTCCCCCTTGTATTTCAGCATACATAACCAAGGAAGCTATCCAACATAAAGTCGCCCATTCACACTTATAAACCTTGGAATCACCGTGTGGTCTTTCTCGCAATCTTGGCACACGTAGTGATTTTGTTCAAGAGAGGGTAGAGTATCTTTGGATATTTTATTCTAATGTTTGGTAAATGATAAAACGTGAACCAACAATACTTCTCATTAATATGTATGATTAGTTTGACCAATTCGTTTCGAGGAACAATCCATCAATGTCTTGTAGAAATTTATATTCTCAATAAATTCAAGAGTGTAGATTGATCTTGAAGTCCCTATTCTCAAGGAGAGATCAATGCAAAAAGTTGAACCCAACCTCTTGGGTTGATCAATTTAGTGAAGATCTTATAATCCAACTTGTAGTCCTTCGAGCATTAACAATTTAAACTTTAAAAAGTACTTACAAAATGTTTGACATATGCATTTAAAGAAAAGATTGTGTCGACTTGTTGGGGTTCGATTGATGAAGATGCTTGGCAAGGATTCAATTGTTGCTAATGATGAAGGCAAATGGTTACATCTTCAGGCATAAATAACTCACCTGTTCAATTGGCTTTTTGAACTCTAAAGATGTAAGATTCAAAGAAATTAGTTTCAAAGAAAGAAAAGTTGACATGTTCAGGATAAGAGACATTTACAAAGGAAGTAGTTATTTAAACAAACTGACATCCTTGCAATAGGTAAAACCGTAAAAGGTTAGTTGAAAGTAGAAGGTGAGATTAAAGTATTTTGAAAATGATTAGCAAGAAAACATTGGACATTGAAAGATAGTTTTGATGAGTGGTATTGCATTAAGATCTAGAATGGAGGGGCAGATCTCTATGGACAGAATGTTTTCTCTAGGGTACATGAATACTGGATGGATAAATATAAGAGATTTTTGATGAGTAGTATTGCATTAAGATTTAGAATGGTGAGGCAGATCTCTATGGACAGAATGTTTTCTCTAGGGTACATGAATACTGGATGGATAAATATAAGAGAAAGCTGGATTAAAATATAAATGATGCAGATTACCAAAATGTTAAAAATTACTAAATATTTAATAAACAGAAACATAAATTACAAGGTAAGAAATGAGGAATTGTTTATAAAAGAAAAAAAGAGGTTGGAGATTGTAGCAAAGTGCAAAGTGTTTCATACGCATCAAGATAAGTCTGGTATAAAAGAAAATTATTGTTGTATGTGGTACAACACTAAGAAAATGGGTAATGGAAAAGAAAAAAGAGAAAAAATCTAACAAATCTGGCTGGTCCAAAAAATCTTTATCCAGCCAGATTTGAGTTGAATCTGACATATCTGGCTGGACCAAAAATTCAAGATCCAGCCATATTTGAGCTATATCTGGCCAGATTTGGTAACAATGGACTAGATGATGGAGCCACAAGAAATGAGCATGAAAGAAAACTTATGGATGTCATGGGAATGGAATGGCCCTCACCACCGCCCACTACTCCCGAGCCTTCCTTTTTATTGGAACTTTCTGGAATTTTGCAGAAAATGGGGGTGCCTTGTCATCCCTGGGTTGCCCTATGGATGTCAGGGTGTGCCCCACTTCAGATACATAAAAATAAATGATAAAGAACATTCTGAAACAAACAAAAACCCTAAAAGTGGGTCCCACCAAAACCCGTATCCGTTGCTGTTTTGCATTCATCAAAAGGGAAATGGAAAAGAGAAGAACAATTTCTGAGATATCAATCAGATGACGAATTCAATTGCTTGTTGCTCAATGTACCTAGTACCATGTAGTATGCAACATTTCTTTTTTTTGTTATCTCTGAATATAAATAATGCTTCATGTTATGTCTATGGTTATCAATCTATCACATATATTATGGAAATGATGAAATTGTTATCATAATTGCTTTTTGAACTTTTAACTCATTTTAGTTTGTCTAATTAATTTTTAAGTTTTTAATTTATTTATATTTTAAAAATTCAAATTTTTATCCCTCGAAACTTGGAACATGAATATTAATTGAAGTACTAGAAAGAATTGTCATATTGATGAATTATGACCATTGGCATTTGGATCCCCTGGGATTCTAAGGCCAATAGTTATAAACACATTCTATCACATGAATAGTTGTTAATTGGTTGAGTTGTCATTTACAATGCTCTAAGCCTCTAGGCATTCAAGCCGTGAGGCCCGTAAAAAACTGTGATAGACTGATATGAATAAACTTTTGAAGTATTTCATTGCTTTATTGTGTGTATTGAATTTTGTATATAAATATTGCTTGCTGTGTAAATTTATTGTATATGGTGGGTTGTGGCAATATTCATTTGGGAATTCAGTTAAGCTGACACATTAGTTTTAAATTTTTTGTAGTTCTGGTGACAGTAAAGAATTTACTACAGAAGTACAGCAAGTGTCGTAATTTATTGGAAAATGATGGTGGAGGTGGCTCAGTTGGTGGTACTGTAGCGGTAAGTACTTTCCAAGTTTGTAAATATTGTGACTTGTTCTTGATAATGACACAAGAAGAATGTAACATTTTATTGTCTTTTTCTGATAGGCATTTTTTCTATTTATGCATAATATTGTTAAATTTATTGCGAGGAACTTGTACTTCTAACATCCCATAGAATGGCAGTACAGGAAAATAAGTTCTACTTCTGATCTTACCACAGTACTTACCATGCAACATAAGCATGTATGAAACCGTCTTTTATAATATCTAATACATAGACCCTTGCTCAATGACTGTAAAAGATTTCCTTTTGTGAAAAGTTCTCCCCGTTTTGGTTTAACTAATGAAGAATTTTGTTAATTTTTGAATAGGAATCTCTTCGTTAAATTTCTGTTATAATATTCTTTTAAAAGTGAAAACTTTTACCTTCCAATTGGAGTAAATCTGAGATGTTCTTTGTATTTATAGGTGGGTTATATTTTGATTGCTTAACAAGACATTTTTATAATGCTTGTTTTATGAGAAAAAATTGTGAATTTTTAAGTGATCTTCTCTTTTAAAGGTTTTTGTGTCCAGATGTCTCCCATTTGTGACCCAGGACTTACATTGACATGTTGATTTTTTATTTTTCTTGCAAAGCTTTCACTCATTTGCTTCCCTCTAATAAATGGGTTAATCATATGATTGCCAGATGAAGTTTTAGTGTAAGGGGTCTCACAGTCACATCTTGCACTGCTATTATGCTCAAGAAACTCATCTGGGTAGTTTGATTGGATTGATTTTTCTCATAGTTAAATTCTGCTGAAGCATTTAATTTATTATCGACATGGCATTTAGTTTGCGTCATAGGTTCTTTTCAATGGGTTTGTTTTTCGTTTCTCTATAGTATATGAGGTGCAGAGTTAGTAGCTTTTTTAGCTAAAATGGCCTATTTAATGCTTCTTAGAATTTGGTATCCATCTCATCTCTCTTTATTTGTCTTTCATTGGAGTTTGGCTGGAGCATGTACCCTGTCCATCTGGAAATCTACAAATTTGGAAGTTTCACTGCATTTTTAACTATTGTGCTGCAAACTTCCCTTGATTGGAAATGATAACCTTCATATTTCTTCTCAGAATCGTTCTTTCCCTTTTAGTCTGGTATTCCTATATATTGATTTTACTTTTTTATATATTTTTAAGGGGTTGTCAATTTCTCTATTCATTCGGGTTTAGCTTGGTGTTGTGTCATGCTTTCTATAGATAACAATAAGTTGTTTCATCTTCTAAGAGCAAATTCAATAGCCTTGTTGGTGGCTATTAAGGGATCTCACAATGACATTTTCTAGCCTTTTCCGTTTGCAGAGATATCAACCTGAATCTGTGGATCCTGAGTTAAGTGGAGCTCTTTCTTCTATTCTGTGGGAAGTGGCCTTGTTATCCAAGCATTATCATCCAGCTGTTTCAGAATTGGCTAATAATATTGCTACCATGAGTGTATCTCATAATCAAGTGTTTCTTTCAACTCTCTCTCCACAAGAAGCTTTGCGGACTTATTCAACAAGGTTTAGGACATTCTCGTCTCCCATTTGTCAGGTCAAGCCAACACGGAAGAGGAAGTGGAATGATGGGAATATAATTCTAGATAAGTCTATAGTTGACCAGATCAAGGCTGGTGAAGATAATGATTTGGTTAGAAAGAAGTTTACCACACATTTTAAAGTGCTTAGGGATATTAAAGAGAATGAAAGGTTGAGAAAGGAGCTAAATACTACTTTAGTATCCCTAAGAGCATATGATCAATACAAAACTGGAACAGCAAAGAAATTTAAAAAGGTAACCACTGTGTAGTCTTTATGTTTTTTAGACTGATAAATTTCACTGGTCGTCAAGTTACATGGCCCTGATTAACTGAATTCTGTTCAAGGGTTTTCATGCAGTTCCATTTAATGCTATTAGCACACTGGAAGAAATGCAAATTTTCCATCGTTTTAATGATAAAATAACCAAGTAGTGACTATATTTTATGTTATATTATTAGCAGCACCAATTTAAGGGTATGACTTGCAATTAGCATATGATCTTTTCCATGGATAATATGGGCCCTTTTACATTTTAAATGATCTTTTTGGAGGTGGTCTCATGAAACAAAAAAAAATCATTTATTCCTTTGTAAAGCACATGAAATGTAAAGACACCTCCATTCATAGAGTCCTTGCTAACATTAATGATAGTCTGCAGGGGTTCTCAAATGTTTTTAGCTAGATACCTGTTTGGATTCAGGTTCAGGTGCGCTTGTACTGTCGGGGAGATTGGGTTTGTTTTGGGTTCACCTATATAAGAAAACATATAAACATAAAAACATTATACATATTTTGCAGCTTAAAAACAGGAATTAAGTTCAGAATATCACATAGCATGCATACAATAAAGTAAATAAACAAATCCGTCATAGAAATAAAATATACCACTTCAATGTCAATTTGTCAAACATGAAAATACCACAGTATTTATAAGGTTTTGTGAAGCTAAAGAAATTTTTTGTTTAATACTATGGGGGAAGGTCTTCTAAGTTTATTCAGAACATATTAGAGCTCAAAAAATTTAAAAGTGGGAATTAATGTTAAAAAGAGGCAATGAACAAAAACAATTTAAGTTTGCCTCTTGCTTGCATGATATGATTGTCAAAGTGGCAAGCACACCTGATCACATAGCGCTGTCTCATGGTGCAACTTGCACGATTGGCAAACAGAGGTTAACGACTCTTAGTCACTATCCTCGACAGAAGCACAGGTAAATTGTGCACAAGTTGGATCTTACAGTAGAAAAGGGGGGACATAAAAATACTATTTGGGCACATTGTATGATAGGGCTATCAGGGGTGGGAAACAAATTCATCATTTAGCAGTTGCTAATCCCACTCATTTGGAAACATCTGATCCTGTTGTCGTTGGGAAAACCTGTGTAAAACAATTTTATTCAAATGACAAGGAAAGGATGAAGAACATGTCTGTCTTGATTAATGGAGATGGAAGATTTGCTGGACTTGTTTTTATCTAGGTTCTGCAAAAGGGACCTGGATTCACCTTGTAGTGGACTTGGCTGAATCCGAGCCATTTGGGAGGATCCTGGATGAGCCCACAGGGGATCTGAACTAGGATCTGGACTGTGTTCTAACTGCACCTATTTCTTAGGGTTTTCCTGAATGAACCAGTAAAAGAGGTTTTTAAGTTTTTAGCTTAACCAAGGAGATCTTATGGTATCTTAATAGCACGGGTAATTAAGGGTATGACTTGTAGGTAACATGTTAAGAGAGACTTAGTCACAGGTAATATGAGGCTCTTTGCATTTCAAATGATCTTTTGAGAGATGGTTACACGAAACTTAAAAATTCCCCTGCAGGCTCATCCTTAAATACCCCCTGCAGACTGTCATTAATTTTGCAGAGGGTTTGGGAGGATCCTGGATGAGACTGTCACTTTAAATACCCGTCAAAGCAGATTGTGGTTTGATGCCTTATGTTTTGGTGTAGCATCTTGGCATATGAACAAGATGCGTTTCCTTTGGAAAACTATACACTACCTTGCTTCTTGCTTCAATGATGAAATTTTCAGTTTTAGAGTCAATGATGATGATCTGATCTGACTTTCAAGTTTAAGCTCAGTAATGTAGCACTAATGCCTTCCAAAGTGAAGAAGCTTTGATAATTCAGATTTAGGCGTCTTCTAACTTGTACAGGTCCCACAAATCAAGAATTGGGAAGACAGTGTTGAATAAGGTGGGATTAAAAGAGAATGACGAAGCATGCGGTAGGGAAGGATACTGAAAAAGCCAAGCAAATGGCAAGGTTCATGCTCTAATCAGTATAACACATATCCATTGTATGAGAGTCTACAAGTGTTAGATCCACAATTTGTTTGGTTAATTAATCAAAATCATTCAAAAAAACATTTCGACATTGTATAAAATTGTTCTTTGATTTACAAAGGCTGTTTCAGATTAGTTCTGAAGTTCAGTTTAGCTGATGTAGGTCAAATTGTGCACATTCAATTTCAATTTTTCCATTTACTGTTACACATAAGTAATGAGATCGATGATGTGCTCCCCAGTTCAATAGACTAAATTTCCAAAATAACAAATATTTTTTGGAAGTTTGTTATTTCATGCACGTGCACTTGTAATAATAGGTAGCAATAAATATATAATATCTATTGACAAAAAAATAATATTCAAAGCAAGTGGTTTACAATGTCCATCATATAATATTTAAAAATTCTTTATATATGACATTCGGAAAAAAAAGGGAATATTAACTACAGAAAATTTCAATATAAAAAAATTACAACTCTTTTCGTTAAGCAAAATTAAGATAAAAAACTTAGAAAGATTCGAAATACAAGTATGGATAAGATTAATTTGTAATATTATTTTATGAAACTATTCCCACATGACATAATTCGTTGGGTGGAAACAAAATATATTGTGGTGGAAGAAAAGTAAAAATAATTGTAATGTATATGATCTATATGAAAAAGATATGAAAATATATTTTGAATTATATTTTTGTTAGTGTGTATGATGAACATGGAATGTTAAACGATTGTAAGACCAACAAAGATCCAACCAAATGGCTACAATTAATATTCACCATACACCAATGAAGAACTTAAAACATGCAAAATATCAAAAACATGAAAGATTATACCATTCACATGCTTAGTAGGGTTTGATTTCCATTGTTTCCTATCTCCATAGATTTTGCTTAATATAGTTGCTCTCAAATTTTGTATTGTGAAGAAGAGCTCAACAAAGAACTGATTGTAGTTGTGTAGATGTTTGATTGTTTGATTGCACGAAAGATTGATTGGTCATATATAAAGTCGTTAGTTAGGGTTGATAAGGATGAAAGGGTCATTTTATATAGATAGTACCCTAGAAAATTGAGGGATGAGATTAAGAGGTGGAGGGATAAATGGCAAGTTAAGATTAGAGGGTAGGTATATAAAATGATGAAATATTAGAGAGGAGGTTAAAAGCAAATTAAGAGATGAATGACAAATGTAATGGAAAAAAAAAGCTAATGAATGAATTAAATAAATAAATATTTATTTAATTAATAGAATAAGTGGGATCAATTAAATAAACAAAATATTTATTTTAAGAAAAGTAATTTCAATTAATATAAATATTTATTTAAATGGGGAGAGGTTGGAAGAGGATTAGTGAATTAATTAAATCAATAAAATCTATTTAATTAATAGAAGGCTTGGGATAAAAATATTAAATAAATAAAATATTTATTTAATTAGGTTAGGACAATTTTAGGTGTCCACAGTTATAACGTAGAATGTAAAGTAATGAAGGTTGGTTATTTATATCAAAAGAGGCAACATTAAATATGAATTTCTAATGGTGAAATTAGTATACTCATGTCATTTTCCATTTAGTTTTGTGTCTATTTTATCCATGTACATAGCAACAATTGATATGATTTTATTTGATATTGGGTTTATTCTCATAGCTTCTTTATCTATTTACAAATACATATATTTTACATCCCACTTGTGCCCTAGTTGTTTATATGTTGTGATTACACCATGTATTCTCATCTTTTTTTCCTCTCATTAAGCGATTCCTTTAAAAAGCTTGAATTGGAGGAGACCAATGGCATGATTTGTTGCTTCTTCCGATAGACAAAGATTCTAGAGGGTTGGGAAAATGTTTTTGGCATGATCTTTACCATTCTCGTGAAGGAATCACGCATGCTTTGGGCATAATTTTTAGGGCAAAAGAAAGGAAAACCTATTGGGAATGCATATAGGCGGATTTTTGGAGGAGGAGAGGGACATTATTCTTCTTCTCTTGGACGTTGGAAGAAACATTTTGGCTCTGCAACTTAAGAACGTGGCTTCTCTTCAACAGGCAGACTAGAGAGAGTTCATTGAGAGAGGCATTGTGTATCAGTTGCTAAGCCCTCATCATTCATGTTATGTGATAGTTGCAAAACCTAGTAGCATGTTATTTTTGTCATTCCTTTCTTTAAGTTTGAATTCTTGATTGAATTTAATGGGAAAGAAGAAAGTGCAAAAATATTTTCTGTTATATACGATTTAACTGTGTTGGACATTCTTAAAAAGGAATAATGAAAATTTTGTAAATCTTTTGTTCTATTTTGATTTTTCTAAGATTTGCACAACCTGGAGCAAGTATAATGTACTTGCTCTGAATAGGGTTGAATATTCTGCAGTTTATAAGAAAATATACGTACTATTTTTGCTAAATATTTGCTATTAGACTCTTTCTTAACAACAGAATCTCGGTTTCTTTGTGTTATATATATATATATATATATATATATATATATATATATATATATATATATATATATATATATATATATATATATGCAATTAGACTCTTTCTTAACAACATAATCTCAGTTTCTTTGTGTTGTAGATAACATAGCATGTTAAACTAAAACCCTAGACTACGAACGGAATGGGTAAGAGAAGTACAGTTGTACCCATGATGCAGTTAGCATCTCATTTAAAGAGAATACCCTCAAAATTTCAACGACAACAGAGACATGTCGCTCAAGGTGTTCATTCCATACTTAAAGATCAAACAAACAACTGGTGGTTCTTAAACCCCTTACCTTCCCATTCTAGGGAATTAATTGTATTATTAATACCTTTTTGCAATCTTGAATAAGAAAAATAAAACAAAAACTTTTTATGAGAATTAGTGTTGATAACAAAAATCATGTAAAACCATTGTGTGACCAAGCGTCTTCATGTGAGTACAGAAATGGTCAATTATAAGTAAACTCACTTGTTCTAGACCTATGTCGTAGAGTCCTTAAATTGCAGTCAAGAAGGGTGTAATTATGATTTCACACGTAAGTGTGATCATAGCTATTTGAAAACCTTTGGGCCAAGGAGGTCCTCATACTAGAGTGTCAATCTAGATGGTTAAGTTATCTTCAGCTTGGTAAGAAACGTTCAATTAGAGTAGTATTCAAGTTCTCATTAATGCAGTTGAGCATAATAAATATTATAGGAGCAGACTTTTAGTAAATATTACCTCGGTGAGAAAAGGACTGATAGACAAGGGAACTTATAATGCCTCTTAATGCAGATAGTGTTATGTATAGAAATACATAGCTTCACAACTTCCTAATGCAGTTTGGCATTCAAACAAAATAAATAGTTTCACCTAATAGTTAAGTAGCAGCATGAATGCTCATAATACACATAGAACATAGAAGCTAATGTTGATGAGAGTGGTAGCAGTCTGTTGTCTATCTCATCTTTTCCTCGCTAAGGTAAGTTTATCGGTTTAAACCATGCTACAATAAAACTAGAAGGGGACAATTTACAACTAATATAAAGTAAGGCCTTAAACCTTAGGATGAGGTAGAGTACCGACCGATACAATCAAACATGTCGGACTATGGAGAACTACTGACTGTTTGATATTCGTGCAATATTCATGTGTGAAAAAGGGCATCGCATGTTAATCATTTGCAACTTAATGGCAGATGTCGGTTAATACAGGCCAAGTATTAGCTACTTCTCTTGTGTAAACAACATTGAGACTGTGTGAAATACGAAACAATCACCTCTTGTACTTAAGATTGGTAAATTTGTACAGAACATTGGTTCATTAAAAAAAGGGCGGTGATTTCTACAAGTCCTTTAAACTTGGATTCTTCCTTGTACTCGTGAGAGAGCGGGTCGCTAGCTCAAGGGCAGTAGTATGAACTCTATATTAAATTAATCTAGGGTTCTGTCAAATAAAGGATGCATTATAAGTCATCTCAAGTTTGTTGACCAATATGGGAAACTTGGGTCCAAACATGTATGACAGCCATTGAGCCTCATAGAGTCAAAATGCAGTAGCATGGAGACATGCATGAGGGCTTGGTCACCTTCAGGAATCAAATCCAACCAAGCAAGATGTTGAACAATTGACTTCATGTTTTTGCGTGTTTGCAATAATATAGAAACCCTCAGTTAAGGTGAGGTTACTTCTATAAGTGTCAACCAATATGTTAATCTAGATACACAATCCAGTCAAAGGTCATACTAGTTCGGGGTAGCCTATAGTGTATGATCGACTAGGGATCTATGTAGGATTAACCTCTAGTTCAGATGACATGATTTAGACCTTTGTTACCTCCCTGCGAAGGGTTGGGCCAATCCAGTTGGATATGGCAGGGGGACTAGTAAGTCCACTGTTGGGCGGAAAAACGCCCCGATGATACTTTCCCTCCTCAATGATCAGTTGATAAAGTTGTGAAAGATTCAAAATATTGGCTTTTGGAGAAATGTACTTTCCAAATCTTTTCTCTTCCATTTAGATTGAAATGTTTGAAGTTACTTTCATATCTATTGTTCTTGTCTATGTTTACCCCCGTGGGGTGTGTTATTAATAGTACATGTCAACAGTCAGATGATAACCATAGGATAGACTAGTAACCAGAAACTCAGAGCAATGCTTTCATTAATGCCAAGATGTCTAGTACAATAATCATTCTTTGCATCTGTGTATTCAACAAGTACAAGAGCATATATAAAGACATGGTCGAGGGTTGCAGTTACCACCTGTGGGGAACCGTCGTGCAACGGACAACTACCCTCGACGACACTAACATACTTAACCAAGGTAGCTTAACAAGTAGTACAAAGCCCATTTTACGACCAACATCATCCCCCCCCCAAGAAAAGTCATCTCCAGACGACAAGGACAAAAATCCAAGACTAACACAACAAAATGGGGATGAAGTACACTGTATACAATCAGAAAATCACTGAGAAGAAGTGGCTGAGGGGGCATCCCTGAAGGAGGTAGTTGCATCGTCGATGAAAAAGATGCAGGAACTGCTGACGCCAGTCGAGCCCATAACTCATACCCCTGCTGCGTCCTCACCTGAAAACCATTTTTTGCTACCATCTGATGCTCAAGTGCAGATTTCACCATTATTGCTTCTGCAAGGAGTTCTTTTTTTCCTTGACATCATAGTCCTCCTGTGCCAAACTTGTCTGCAAAACACGCTTCTCAGTCTCAGCCTCCACCAATTGCTACTCAAATGATACTGTCTCCCTAGCCAATTTGTCTTCGATAGCCACCCGCGCTGCCCTCTCGGCATCCAACTCCTAGGTACGCTGAGCTAAGTCCCACGCTACTACTGCTCCAACCTGGTGGTCAGCTCCTCTCGAGCCCTCTGTGCATCCACCAAGGCAACCTCACGTCCAGCTGAGACATACTCTGAGTTCCTCAAAGCGTACCATTCATGCCTAGAAGTGGCCGCAACCCTTTGGCACAAAGGCTAGGAGACGCCTCAAATCCTCCATCACACTCCTTAAAGGCTGATAACTGAACTGAATAGCTCCCTGGTGCCGTACGACTTCACGTTCTTGCAATGCCTTCCCTCAAACTCAGTTTGTTTGCATCCTCCAAATCTGTCTCCCTCTACGACTTATGGCTTCCCCACCAATGCTTAGCTTCAGGCTTCTTTCTCACAGTACGGAACAACCCCAACACTTACCATGACTTCTCTGATGCCCTTCGCCCAACTCAAAAGTGTATTGTAGCTCAAAAATAAATTGGGGGTCTGGGGGCAGTGCCCCCAATGGGGTCGAGGGACAGCGTCCTCGCGGGGTCTAGGGCAATGCCCCAGGTGTCGCAGTACAGGGCGGGGTCGAGGGGCAACGCCCCTGCCGCCAACACCAATTTACAACCTTCAAAACCACACGGAAGTCCATGACACACATCATTTTTGTGATATTTTAAGATGCCAAAAACCTTCTTCTCCACTCGATTTTTTTCAGCGTCCTGACTCTAGACTCCATAGAATGATTTTTTCAATCTAGTCGTCGTTTTTTTTTTAATAAATTAAATGCATGCTTGTTTGAATGTCGGCGCATTTTTCATTTCATGTTCCATCACCACTGTTTATCCCTGTCGTGCCATGGTATTTTTCCTTTCACAATTTTTATTTTTATCTCGTCGACGTGCTCCTTCAGGCCTATGGTGGTATTCCACCGTCGACGACCTCCGTTGATGGTGGTGCACCATACGGTGTCCCACCACACGAGGCCCCACCGCATGGTGGTCTACCCGTTGTGGTTCCACCGGATGTTGTCCCACCACCACTTTCAAAAAATATATATATTTTTTCAATTTAATTTCCTAATCTAATTCTCTAGAGAGTCTTCGGCTCGGGTCCCGTGCCTCTGGGATTGCCCTTCATCCTTCTCGGTTTGCCTCGCCCGAGAGTCTCCCGCTTTGGTCCTGTGCCTCTCTTGTCGCCTGCCCGGCTTCTCGGGTCCCCTTCCATTCTCTTGAGTCCCCCTCCGGACTCTCGGGTGTCCTTTCGACCTCTCAGGTCCCCTTGCACGCTTCTCGTGGTAGGGTTTCAATTTGGACCCGTTGATGGCAAGTCTATTTTCAATGGCCATCCGAAGACCTGGAACCATAAATTCTACACGGACCACGGTCTCCTTCCCGTACATAAGAAGAAGAATAATAATAAATATTTTGAAGGCTGCGACATTCCACACAAGGTTCCAATCGTTGCCGAGACGAATGATCTTGGGATTATCTACATCACTAAGGTTTGTCTCCTTCACTTTTACCTCTTGATACTTGATGGGTTCTTCCTTCGAGAACTGGTATACACTGGTGTCACTCACACAGGCGTCTCCCTTCCAATATTCTTTGTATTCTGACAGGTACACCTCCTCTGTTACTTGCTTCGGTTCCTCTACTTCGAGCTTGTAGCTCTGGAATATTTCATAATCCTCCATCTGCCAGTGGAAGAGCCCGTTCAATGACCCCGTCTCATCCTCGGAGCACTCTCCTAGTTTTAGAATCCCTTCGTCGTTGGGCTCCATGCAACCCCGTCCTTCATCCCTCAGGTCACCTTCTCCTTCACCCTCCGATTCCAAAGATGATGCCAGTTCCTCGCTAACCAACTGCGTCCCAAGGTCTATGATAAACTTTCTTCCTCCATTCTCCATAGACAAAGTGTTCTTCTTTCAGTTGTGGGTGGCCTTGGCTGCCAATAGCCACCCTCTCCCTAAGATCACATCATACCCTTTTATCTTTAGTGGGATTACCACGAAGTCCAGTATGAAGGGTTGCGCCCCGATGGTAACTTGTTGGCCCATCAGTGTCTCGATGGGTTTGATTCCATGTTGATCTACTCCCAGTAGATTGAATGTAGATGGCCACAATGTCGACTTCTCCAGCTTCCGCCAGGTTTCTTTTGGAAGAACATTCACTCCCAATCCACCATCGACGCTGGTATCGGTTAGAATGGTGCCAAGGATACCCATCTCCACAATGGTCGGCTTCTTTCCAGTGTTAACTGCCAGCAGCCTGGGGTCTATTGCAGACCCCACAGGAACATTCGTGCGGTGGTTGGTATTGGTGCGTGGTTGGGAGAGGTTATTCAACAACGTCGTTCGTAATTGAGGCATCATCTGGAGGAGGTCGTGTACCTTCACATGCACCTCTAGTTTTAAAATTGGATTTAGTATAGCCTCCTCCGCCTTCGGTTGGCTGGAAGTACCCATCGTACCCTTCGCCTTCCGCCTCTCGTATCTCTTTCTCAATTTCTTCTCGTGCTTCTCGGATCCTTCGCTTCTCCATCTCTTGGTTTGGGCACGTTGCTTGTCTGGCTTGGGCGCGGGTTACGGCCAACACTTCCTCTTCTTTGGTTTCCTCAATATTGAGCAAGTTGACGCCGAACTTTGGGCAGGTGGCGTCTTTGTGGTCTCTCGGTCCGCACCATTTGCACAAATATTGTGTGGCCTCTCCCTTCGGGCAGTCTCAGGTGAAGTGCCCCCACTGACTGCATGCTCTGCATTGTATCATCGGTCGGCCTTTGGAGTCGTATTGGATCCGGCTCCTTGTATTGTTGTTGTTGTTATTGTTGTTTCGTCCTCCCCACCGGTTATCTCGGTAGCCCCCCGATGTTGCATTGTTGTTCGCCTGGGAGCTGCCAGTACTGCCCGATGTAATTGGGTGTTCCTACGTAAGCAATACTTGTTGGTTTCATGTTTTCATGTTGTAGGGGCATTCCTTGGTGGGATGCCCCATCAACTGGCATATATCACAATAGGCCTTCTTTGGGTAGGAGCCTTTTGTGTGGCCGTCTGTCTTACATTCCGTGCACCAAAGCTCCCCTTCGGTCCTATCTGTGCTTCTTATTGCTTTAAATTCTCTCCTCATTTTCTCCATGTCTTTCTGGAGCGCTTGCACCTTTTTACTTGACTCGCCATCATTGTTGCTTCCCTCAGAAGAGTCATCATCCTCGGACGAGATATCTTTCTTCTTTTTCTTCTTGGATGTCTTGGTCTCGCTCTCGAGATCCTTCGCTCTATTATATGCATCTTCGTACGAGGTTGGTGGAACAATTTTCATCTTCTTCTAGAGGGAGTGTTTCAGTCCCTCCATGAACCATCTCTTTTTCAACCCATCCACTGGTTGTCTCTCCATTTTCCCCAACAGTTTCTTGAGCTGCCGACTATAGGCTTGGACTGTCTCGTTCTTGTTCTTCCTTGTGCCACAGATTTCGGCTACTATTTCATTGTCGTCTCTGAGGAGACGGAACTCTATCTCGAACTCCTTCTTCAGGTTGGGCCACGTGTCGACTTTGGCCTTATCCGTATTGGAGTACCAATCAATGGCCACTCCCCTTAAGGTTGTTGGAAATTGTGTTACCCATTCGTCCTCGTTGATAACACTGTTCGCTGACCATATGGTTTTGCAAGTGCGGCAATGGCGGACGAGATCTTCCTTCCCATCGCCGTTGAACTTCGGCAGCTCCTGCTTACTTGCCATCCCACTGCTGGATCTCGCTCCTCCGGTGCCTTGTGTGCTTGTACCTGGTGATCCTCCGCCTCATGCACCTAACCCTCCACTCGTGGGTCCTCTGGAGAAGGTTGTTGACCCCGAATTGAACAAATTGCCTCCTGTACGGTACCCTTGTGCTCCCCCGGCACCTTCGGCTGTACCATCACCTTCCGTTGTCTCCCTCTGGTTGTCCTCCGAAATGGACAAGTTCTTTAGTAGGTCTCTGGTAGCGTCGATCAGGTTTAGACTTCGCCTTGTTTGTTCCACCAACTCTTCGTGACTTCTTACCCTACGGTGGTATTCTGGCGAACTGTAGAGTTCTCCTTCGGCACCCTCCGTGACTCCTTCTAGGTTCCCTTCGGGCAAGCCTACGACAGTGTAGAGAGTGTAATTATCTCTGTCTATCTCTGCCTCCGTAACCTCCGTGACAACTCCTGGGTTCCCTTCAAGCAACCCCTCACTCGGTCGTCCTTCGACAAGCTCCCTTAGCCTACGCCTTTGTTCTATCTGTTGTCTGAGATTCAATGCTCTTTATGCCACTTCCCATTCGTCACTTTGTATCTTTTTATTTTTGTCCTTATTTAGTATATTAGGCATAAATCACTTTCGTACATAGCAAGCACACACCATGTACACAAAACAAAAAAACTTTTATTATTTTCCCTTTCGGCCACAATTTATGTCAACATTGTGTTGGGATTATTATAGTATTGCTTTATTCATCTCGGAGGTTCAAGGTTCAATTTCCCCTTCGCCTCTTGCCATCACGCTCTGCTTCCCAACAACGATTGTTTTCTTCGTACTGTCGAAGGACCTGTTGGCGTCGCTCCTCATGGGCAATCTCCTCCAAGTGGGTTCGTTGTGCCAGTGATGCCTATGCAAGCAACCAAGGGAGGTGGTTCATCAACCGATTCACTTTGGGGCTAACTTCCAGTGCGGTCCACATGGAACTTGTTGGGACTTCAGCCTCTGTGGCCTCTCTTCGGACGTAGGTCTCGATGGCCGCCTGAAGCAGGATTGAGAATTCCCTCGTTGCAGTATCCTTTCTGTTGTAGAGTTTTGTTTATGCGTCATCGGCCTCTGGGTTAATCTCACCGACGGTTAGGCCCATCGTGTTCGTACGCCATCCGCTCCTTCCTTTCCTGAGTATGTTTAGGCAACGACGCTAGATGTTTCCCCCGTGGGGTGTGTTATTAATATTGGATATCAACAGTCAGATGATAACAATAGAATAGACTAGTAACCAGAAACTCAGAGCAATGCTTTCATTAATGCCAAGATGTCTAGTACAATAATCATTCTTTGCATCTGTGTATTCAACAAGTACAATAGCATATATAAAGACACGGTCGAGGGTTGCGGTTACCACCCGTGAGGAACCATCATGCAACGAACAACTACCCTCGACGACACTAATATGCTTAACCAATGTAGCTTAACAAGTAGTACAAAGCCCATTTTACGACCAACAACCTATAGTATGGATCATTGGAATGCAAATTCCAGTTAAGATCTAGTTTCATTTTAGTTATAAAAAAATTAAAAAAGAAATGATGGTTTTTCCTCTTTTCTGCTGAAAATATTTTAAAAGTTGTTATTTCAAATTTTGCATAAGTTGTTGCATGTTACAATATCCATAATCATTTATGTACACTTCTTGTTTGCATGATTTTCACACCTATTTGCACACCTATTTATATTTATCTATTTGCCACCTAAATTTGATAGTTATTCCATTTCAAAATAATTATTCAAATTTTGTGAGAGTTCTCTTTCATCGTTCTACCTTGAGTTGACTAAACACATTTTTGGGAAGATTTGATGTTATCTATTAGAATTTAAAGACATTCAATGCATCCATTGTAATCATGAAGTACAATCTGTGATGCTAAAAAATATGGTTAAATGAAACAAGCCTACACATAGATGAGACAACATAATGAAATTACGAAGCAAATAGAAAGCTAAGCAAATGCAAACCAAATACTTCTTTGAGATGTCCCATCTTCCTCTATTCTTGAGGACCTTGAAGGTTGAAGAATTGTTGGCTCTTAGCGGAGCAATGACCTCCAAAGTGGCCACTCAAGAGTTGAGTAGCTACTTCATGATTATGCAAATGGTATGAAAAGCATGATTATCCTGCATGATTAATCCAATATGCTAATTATGCTAGATGATTGAAATGAAAATTCCTAGAGTAATGATGCTAAAACTATGAATGCAAGGGATCCTTATTGCTCCAAAATGAGGGGTATTTATAGGAATTTCAAGGCCAAAGCTGAGGTGGCAGGAATCGACGGTCTAGATTTGATCTAAAGATATCAAGGGTCAAGATTGAGTAAGTTGGAGAAGAGGTTGCAGGAAGGGACACTTGTCATCTCTCTGGTGACAAGGAACCTTGCTCATGAGAGGGAAAGTGTCCAAGGGAGGAGACATGTGACAAAAGTGCCATGTGTCTCAAGGGGACAATATCCAACCCATAAGAGGTTAGGATGTGCAAAAGGATAGGGTTAGCTAGACCCTAGGATTAGATAGAATGGGCTAGGTTAGGTGGTTAAAAGTTAAGAGCCATGTGCTCATTTGAATTTAGAAATTCAAATATTTAGAAAAAGATAATTAACTTCAACAAATCATGATTTGATTTGTTTTAGCTAATTATGAGATTAGAAGAATGAATTTAAATGGGGGGGGATTAATTAATTTAGATTAATTAATCAAAAGGAGATATGAAATGAACTATATAAATCAATCATGTAGATTTATTTACTAGTAGATGAATAGGGAAATTAATCAAATTACTTGTGAATTCAATTAATTGGGAAGGGGAATTAATTAAATAATTGCGTATTTAATTAATTATCTTTAGACTATTTTTAGGTGTATACATTTTGCCCCTCTTTGAAGCGATGTGTGACGACGCGTTGGTTAAAAAAAAAACTCGATTGATGATTTTATTGATATTGATTTTGATAGGACAAAGATTTGATCTTGATTTTGCTGCGGATTCGGTTTCGATATGATATTGATTCGATTTGAGATGATAAATCTCGATATGATGTGGATTTGATGCACTTTCGATTTTGAGATGATAAATCTCGATATGATGCCCCAAACGCTGACTGATAGATTTCGATGCGAGGATGCCTCCTCGGGAGATAAATCGGATAATTTTTCAACGTTTTTGAATTTTTTTGATAGTTTTGACATTTTTACAATTTTTTAGATTTTTTATGATTTTCTGACTTTTAGATATTTTTCAAAGTTGATCCGATTCATTTTCCGATAAAAAATTTGAAATCGCCGCCTTGTCAGGTTGATTAGATGATTGAAAATAAATGGAATAAAAAATCCCATCAAAATGCCCCACTTTGAGTTTAAAAAGGTGAATTCATTTTACCACGCTTCATTTGTGCACTTAAGTTGTTTGGAAAAAATAGCTCTGGAGAAAGAAATGGCAATCATGTACCACCAACACAAGTTTGAACGAGTTCAGAAACACAAGCGTCCTCCGACCTATGGTCGATCGATACGTACTCCGAGAAAACTCTACTTTGTTAAATTTTTAGTTTGATTTTTGAAAAATTTAGCCATTTTTAGAAAAAAAAAATCATTTTTATATCATTTTTGCCATGTGGGTTTTAAAAATTTGTGCATTTTCCTGTTGGGTTTTTCATATTACAAAATGGGTTTTTGGGTTTTGAAAAAATTTTAATATTTTTTTAAAGGTTTTCGATTTTTTTATTTTTTTGTTAAAAAATTTCAATTTTATTTTTATTTTTTCGATTATTGATTTGATTTTTTATTTTTGCGATGACTAATTATTTGAATTGATTTTTCGATTTTGGATTTTTGACGAATTTTTGATGATCTAACTTGATTTTTGATGAAGTTTTGATGATTTGACTTGATTTTGGATTATTTTTTTATGATGTCAATAAAATTTTTGTTGCTCCTCTGATCCCCAAATGTCATGATTTTTCAACAAAGGTGTTGAAATGCTATCAATTTGATTTGATTTTTTATTTAGATAGAGTAAGATAGATTTGATTAGGTATCTAATTGATAAAATTAGATACTCCTGATTGATGAAATTTGATGATCAGTTTTGATTATCTTGATTTATGTGCGAGTGGAGATAAGATTGATAATGACCTCATGATAGATGAGCATCATTGATAGGGGCTCAACGAGATTTGATAGAAATCTCAAGTGAGCAAGATAGACTGATAGATAGATTGATCTGATAGATAGATAAATCAAGATATTGATATGATGATCTGATTTGATTTGCAGGAGTACTTTAGTGTCCTCCACTCTCGGGAGCGCTTCCCGAAGACATGGTTGTTGATACCTCGCATTAGGCAGGCGGAGAGAGACCACATTGATAGGTGTGGTTTATCTTCCCTTCTTGACATGCCTCAACCTTTGATTAATTGGGGATTGTTGACAGCCTTAGCAGAGCGTTGGCATAGTGATCACAATAATTTTCACTTACCAACTGGTGAGATGGCAGTGACACCTGAGGATGTATACCGGATACTGTGAATCCATGTGATGGGCGAGCTAGTGTATTATGATCTTAGAGAGAACGGTGGGATAGATGCACTTTACAGAGTTTTTGATGATGATGAGATTGGTGGATATGACATTGCGTAGCAGGAGATGCTAGAGATAGGTTATGCCACATTACCCATTGTTCTTGTCGGAATCATTGGGGGTTTCCTTTGTCCTAATCACAGATCAAAGGGATTATCTATTGGATGGGGTTGCCTTCTTGAACAATTGGTAACACAGGGGACCCAATTTGTGTGGGGGTCATGCATGTTGGCTCACTTGTATTATGATTTACATCGAGTAGTGTAGCAAGGAGCGGTGGGATTATCGGTAGGGGTGATAGTTTTCCAAATATGGGTCTGGGAGCACCTACCTATCATACGACCATTGGCTGACAGAGATAGACCTGTAGGCAATCCTTATGTTGATGGGTATCCAGGCACCATTGTTTAGCGAAAGCTGGGCAAATTGGAGTATTGGCGATGGACACTAGATGATCTGGATACTATGATATGGAGACCGTACAGAGATTGTGAGATTTGGATTGAGGATTCAGTGGAGATGTATGTATTTTCGACTCGATACCTGATCGGGTCGACACCCTATGTTATCGAGCGATTGCTTTGCATGAGGGTGTTGAGACAGTATGGCAGGATACAAGGGATACCATAGGGTACAACTCATTATGCTCGCAGGAGACTGGATGTTGCTACTTGGGGGCCCTCTATTTCATACGAGCAGGCGTGTACAGAGTACCTATCATTGGGGCCACTTGATTGGGATTATCTACCAGGTATGATAGATAGCGGGATGACAATTGAGTACGTCGTATACTTCACTGCACATAGGTTTCCTAGGTTGACATGTCCTGATGAGCTAGAGTCAGTTCTAGATGAGGATGGCGAGAGGCCACAACGGAGAGCTCTAAGGCGACCGAGGGATGGCGGGGGGAGAGAAGGTGGGGGTGGAGATGGTGGCGGAAACGGAGGGGATGATGATGGGGGTATGGAGGAGATGTAGGAGATCGTGGTGTTGGAGATGACGATGGAGGAGATGATGATGGTGGATATGATGATGGGGGATATGGCTGAGCAGTGGCAGTGCCAGGCATACCAGAAGCCAACAGTTCTAGATCTGCCAGAGATGTATATATGGATTGGATGACCCGGGTGCTCAGACGGAGGAGTTTAGGTCTAGTGGATCAAGGACATCAGGTCCTAGAGAAGAAGGTTCCCCAGGTTGAGGTGGTACCTACGGGAATATCATAGGTTGAGCAGCCACACGCAGAGGAACCTCGACGAATCCTCATTAGGATGTCGTCTCATCAATAGCAGGTGCAAATTATTGACTTGAAGGGTAAGGTTCAGCAGCTAGAGAGTCGATTAGTAGAGAGGGACTCTCAGATAGCCCAGCTAGAGGTCCAGATGACACAGGTACAGGTACATGCACAAGCACAAATGTCTTAAGTACAGACACAAGCACGGGCCGAGATTGCTCAAGTAGAGGCTTGAGTGGCCTCCCTCATGGCCGAGAGAGATGCAGCTAGGGATAGGTGTCGGCAGGCCGAGGCACAGGTACAGATCTCAGGAGAGTCTAGTTCAGGGAAGGTTGCCCTGAAGATGATGCGCTAGGCGGTTCGAGAGGCTGAGTATTATAGGACCTTATACTTGTTGGCTTGATGACGATTGTAATGATTAACTTTGTCATATGTTGTCATTGATGAAACACATACACACACATATGTTCATATTGTCTGTCGATGTGACTTCAAAGTTGTTTATTCTACAACCGATATACTAGAGGTTTATATCTAACCGGTACATGGTGACAACCAGTACATGCATGGAGACAACCGGTGATTATACTTAACTTGGCATCAACATGAAGATCCAACGGAGATTATCAAAGGAGAATAAAAGGATAAACGGTTTATATGTTTAACTCCAACCGGTATTGATTGTTCTAACCGGTATTCATTGATTATGTGATGAGTTATCCTTACCGACAAGTTTTGGCGGTATTTTTGTGATGTGTTATGATTGTTTGACCAGATAGACTGCACCTAGGTAATTGTGATATGATTTCTAGAGGCCGACATGAAATCTAAATGTCTATATATTGACATCACAATGAATTATTTTGGTATGAGCGAAGGAGATATGTTATGTGCAAAGGCAGAAGTATTAAGTTGCAGAGTATGATGGTAAAGAAGTGTTGAGTGCGCAAAAGAGGATCTATCCAAGCAAGTTGTGCTAGTACTAGATCACACTCCCTGTTGTTTTCTAATCATTGCAATAGTCAAATCCCCTAACTAGGTAAGCTCTAACAAGCTTCATTGTACAAATCTTCTAACCAGGTGATCCATTAGTTTGGATTCAGAAATCCTCCATCGAGGTTACTCCTTACAGAGTACTACCTTTTACAGGGTATAGTTTTTAACTAAGCTTTGGGATCTTTAACAGGATTTGCTCCTAGTAGAGCACTTTGTAGACCTTAACTGGTCAGTTATCTATTACTGCAGATAGTTAACTTGTGAGTCCCATCTCACCATGGTTTTTACGTATTTATGTTTTCCACATATAAACACTTGTGTTATGGTAGATGTTATACTTATTGTGGATGTTGTTATATCATTTTGGATTGCATGCATATTGTTTAACAAACTTATCAAGTATTTCTATCAGTCAGTGTTTAAAGTAGTTTTGTTTTTGGTGTCACTGATTCAAACCCCCCCCCTCTTAGTGCTTTACAAGTCCATCAATTGGTATCAGAGCCTGACTTCTTTAAAGCCTAATTGCTTGGAAGGAAACCCTAAATCTACCATGGGGTATATGAGCTACTTTGAGATGGCTAGAGAGCTTGAGGCTAGTAGGAATGAGCTTGAAACCCTAAGGGTCAAACTGAAAGCCTCTCAAGTCAAAAGAAGAGAGCTAACTGAACAACTATTAGAAATGTCTGATAATAGTTCTTCAGATGATGCCAAGATTGATGCTTTAGCCGAGGAAGTTAAAAAACTAAACAATGAAAAGCTAAATCTGAGGAGAGAGCTAGAAGGTCTTACTATCTGCATGAGTCAGGAATTAGAAGCCAGGAGGACTGTTGAAGATCTCATCAAGGAAAGAGATCATGAGATTGCCAAGATCAAGCAAGAGAATGCTACTTTGCATGAGCATTTGAATGCAGAGAGAGAAGAAAAAGAGAACTTACAGCTAGATCTTGAATTAGCATCATCTCTGAGAGAGAACCTGTCAAAACACAATGAGGATCTCACCAAACAGCTCAATGAAGCAAATGAGAAATTGGAAAAGTTCAATAGAAGTTCTACCTTGCTTGAAGAACAAATTCAATCACAAAGAATGAATGGTTATACCTCTGGACTTGGTTTTCACACATCTGAAAAAGGAGAATCCTTTGGTACGAAGAGAAACACTCATAAGAACAAATATGCTCATAAGGACAAAAAGCCTACCGATAAGAAGGTCTTTAAACCTATTTGTTTTGTTTGCCATAAACTTGGTCACACTGCAAATGTTTGTAGAAACAAACCTAATGGAAATGCAAGCTACAATACAAATGCTAGGTATGTATCCAAGAAATTTGAAGGTCATTGCTTCACATGCAAAATGTATGGACATAGATCAGTTGAATGCAGATATGGAGCAAATAATCGTGTACCACATATGCATCTAAGACCAAATGGAAACTGTATGAGAAACTATGATAACCAGGTCAACATGAACTAGCAAAGACCCTACGCAACCGGTTTAGTCCATTTGAGATGGAAAAGGTAACAAATGTCATTTGCATCATTTGTAACAACTTTGGTCATGTGGCTATGAATTGCATAAGAAGAACTAGGAGAGGCAATGCAGGGCCTTAGAGATCATCTGGTATGGCCTGCTATCATTGTCATAAACCGGGACACATGGAAAAAAAATTTAGATCCAGAAAGAGCAAACAGAACAATCCTTCTAAAGATCAATATTGAAGAAACCAGAGAAGAAATGAATCAAATATGGAAGAAGAAAAGTGGTGATTCACCTAGAGAAGAAACTATTCCTTCACCTCGTGTAGAGACTCCTACACTGGTGAACTAAGCCTTTGCAATATGGCTAAGGGGAACTTAACGGTAAATCCACTCTCGGACCTCTTGAGATGAATGAGTGGTAAGAAAACTTGAATGCATGAAATTTTGATGACTTTCTGTCAATCGGTTATCAACTAGTTTTATATCTGTAAAAAATGTATGTATTATTAAGCGATGCAATTAGGGTTTGTAGCCCTAATGGGCCAACATTTAATGCAGTAGGTAAAAAGGATAAAAGTGAGTTTTCACTTTGTTATTTTTACCCTAACGCATACGAGAAAGAATTTTTGAGCAATTGCAGAGCTAAGAAAGGATTGTTAGCTGATTTTAGTTGAAGTTGCATTGTGATTTGAGTAATCAAGCTGATTTGAAGGTTGGTGAAGACTGAACTGGTGTGCACTTGAGTATTCAACCGGTAAACAAGGCAGCGCGCATGAAATAAGGTATTTCTTTAAAAAAATTTGCTTCGAATCTAGTTTATTTGAAATAGCATCGTCTTCTAAACTAGTAGAGAAATTGATGATTACATCTGAACCTATGGAAGCTGTAAAAGCGGAACGAATTGTGTCTTATAATTCCTTATCACAAATTCCTAGTGGTGCCATAGTGAAAGGAGATTTGTCCAGCTACATTGATTGCAAGATTGAGGATTTAGGATCATTGTCGATATATTCTTAGTTGAAATCCCTTTGTAATGAAAACGAAAAGATTCAACTAGAATATATTAGGGTTTACGAGAAAGTTTTCATAATGCAGCATACTTTCTTGAAGATTTTGAAGAAGAACATATCTGAATTATTTTGAGTCATGTTCATGGGGAAAACATGTATTTAGAAAGGACTCATACTATAACCAAGGAAGCTATTCAAGTTGTAACTGGTTTTTACTCAACCGGTGAAGTACCTAAGCTGAGGCGTATTTCAAAAGAGATAGTAAACACTCTAACCGGATCAACATCTGATGGGCGTGCTTTTTCTGTCAATAACATTAGGGACCCAAAGGTAAAGTTGGAAGCTATGGTTATAGGCTATCGGGTATTCTATTCTAGTAGATTGAATAGTGTTCCATCAGCAGCGGTGCATACTTCTTACAAGATGATAGTTGAAAATACTAATTATGACCTATGTGAGGCCATAAGGAGCCCATTATTGTTGAATCTTCAGTCTATCAAGCAGGATAACAATCTAAAGTTTAAATTTGGACAGTTATTGATCGGTCTATTCTTTTATTTCCAGAATTTCCTACTGGGAATAGGTGATCTTGAATTATCTAAGGATCTACCGGTATCTGCCCAGATTAAGAACAACATCAAAGCTGTGAAGAACACCTTCTCTACTGCCTTGAATAAATATTTCAATGAATTATAGAAGAAAATGAGTATGAGAGTAAGATTGCCTGAGGATGTGGTAAAACACTTTGCTAAGGACATTATTTTCATAGTTACCACTAATTTCTATTTAATGGAGGCTATTGAGCCCATAGAAGAAGAAAGGAAGACATGAGTTATGAGGTCAACTATGACTTATTGATCGGTTATGCCAATAACCTGTTGGCATCTCTAGTAGACAAAAAGAAGGCAAGATTGGATACAGTTGGAGTTCAAACTGCAATAGCTGAAACCAGTAGTGTTCCATCCATAAGTGGTAAAGATAAAGGTAAGAAGAAGAAGGTTGAGCAAGCACCTCTGGTAATAAAAAGTACAAGAGTGACATGAAGTGTCCAAACCAAAAAGGAACCGGTACCTAAAGTATATACAAAGAAGGAGATTGCATCAAAGAAAAGATGTCAAAAATTAATTCTCCAAGCAGAATCTAAAGGAACTGATACTGAGGAGGAACCCAAGAAAATGAAAGCAACCGATAAAGCAGCTAAGCAAGTGAAGGAGTGCCAAAGGCAACTATGCCTTTTGATATCTCAACTTACAAGCCTAAGACTACCTTTGAGAGGACAATGAAGACATTAAGAAGAAACGGATTTGATAATGTCAAAGATCATTTTGATTCGTTCAATGAAGATGAAAAGGAACAAATTATTCAACAAGTAATCCATTATTTGTGGCATTATAATAGATTACTTCATGATCTTGAAAAGGATATCTCTAATTCCTTGTATACCATTCTTTTGAATAAATGGGAGGAAGCAATAGAGAAAGAAAAAGAAATCATAGATGATGTATTTGTACAATATTTTCCTGAGTTGTCAAAGAATGAGTTGAATGAATTGTTTGATAAGTACAAAGTTCATTTTGCTTAGAAAACAAGAAGATTGAAGCTGATTAGTGGAAAGGTGCAACCTGTTGAGACTAAGACTCATCAGATTGCTCGTAATTTCCAACACATGGAAGATCTTATACATTCCTCTAAGGATGAGCAAGATATTGTTGATCGACCTGAAATGGATGATGAAGAAATTGTACAAGCTGATGTTTATCTTGCCAAGAAGAAGGATGACACTATTTCCAACGAGTCATACTTGTTGATGAGATTGAGGATGTTATAGATCTATCTGGAGACATTACTGCACCAGATATGCAACAACCTAAAATCACTGAATCATAGGTTACTTTAGTTGAGAAACCGACAATTCAACCAGGAATGGATATTCCACCAGCAAAGGAACCACCAGTGAAACCCCAACTACCATTGGTTTCACAGGACATTCAAAATAAATTCGATGAAAAATTTGATACACAGATTGTTGAATAGGAAACGGAGAAAGAACAAGAGAAAGAAGATATTGTTAAGGTGACATATTCTGAACCGGTAACATCATTAGTTTTACAATAGACTTATGAAGATGATAATGACTCATTAGGTATCTCAGGGCCTATAATTGTTGATAATATGAGTGCATCCGAAATGTTGAAGATTGCAAGTGTCATGCAATCTAGGGCACACAAGAAGAGACTTAAAGAACAAAGAATGGAAGCCAAAACCATTCAAAATGTTGTGGATATTCTAACAAGTCTACTACCGGAAACTGCTATAGGGCATTTGACAACACCTATTACCAAACTTGGTCAATTAGTTGTTGATGCATCTGACCAAATTAAGTCCCTAGAAGAAGCAGCACAAACATATGCTGAGAAGAGTTACAGGAAGAAGCGTGGAGAGCAACTTATGAAAGAGATTGATACAGGAAAAATTTCTCTCTCTTAATAAATATTTATTAAGAAAATCTATCGAAAAAGGAGGGAAATATCTTTCTTCTACTTCTAATGTTTCATTCTTTTATTCTGATATCAATACCAAGTGAACTGAAATAGAGCAAGAGCTAGAGAACATATGCAATGAATATGTACCACTTTAAGATTCTATTTTTGTTTTTAGAAAATTTGTGGATGATTTGCAAAACAGGTTAGATACCTATGATCTTGAAAAAGCAAAAAGACTCTGGTTACTGAAGGAATTGAAGAGTCTACTCACATCCCAAGTGGACATACTGCAAAGAGCCTACAAGAATGCAGAAGCTATTTTGGCTACTCCGGAAACCTGTACACTTGATTCAATGGAAGAGTTCCATACTCAGATTATGTCTACACTTGAGTTCACTGAGAACTTGTTGGAGACATGGGAACATGCTTTATCTCAATTTTATGAGACTAGCAATGCATGAATCTTGATTCAGTTTTTCAAGTTTTTGTATATGTAAAACATTTTGATACAAACTTTTCTATATATATATATATATATATATATATATATACTCTTTTCAATTTGGCATTGCTGTCAAAGGGGGAGTAGAAATATGTATGTGTGTTGTGAAAATTTTGTATGATGTATGTAGTAAGGGGGAGTATATGTATGTGTATTAAAAAAAATTGTAAGCACACTTAAGAGTATTACTGTAAAATTTTCTAAGTGTTTCCATCAATGCCAAAGGGGAAGATTGTTGGCTTGATGATGATTGTAATGATTAACTTCATCATATGTTGTCATTGATGAAACACATACACACACATATGTTCATATTGTCTACAGGTGTGACTTCAAAGTTGTTTATTGTACAACCGGTATACTAGAGGTTTATATATAACCAGTACATTGTGACAACCGGTATATGCATGGAGACAACCAGTGATTATACTTAACTCGACATCAACATGAAGATCCAACAGAGATTATCAAAGGAGCATCAAAGGATAAATGGTTTATATGTTTAACTCCAACCGGTATTGATTGTTCCGATCAATATTCATTGATTTTGTGATGAGTTATCACTAGTCATGATGAGTTATCCTTACCAACAAGTTTTGGTGGTATTTTTGTGATGCGTTATGATTGTTTGACCACATACACTGCACCTAGGTAATTGTGATATGATTTCTAGAGGCTGACATGAAATCTAAATGTCTATATATTGACATCACAATGAATTATTTTGGTATGAGCGAAGGAGATATGTTATGTGAAAAGACAGAAGTATTAAGTTTCAGAGTATGATGGTAAAGAAGTGTTGAGTGTGCAAAAGAGGATATATCCTAGCAAGTTGTGCTACTACTAGATCACACTACCTGTTGTTTTCTAATCATTGCAACAGTCAAAACCCTTAACCGAGTAATCTCTAACAAGATTTATTGTACAAATCCTCTAACCAGGTGATCCATTAGTTTGGATTCAGAATCCTCCACTGAGGTTACTTCTTACAGGGTACTATCTTTTACGGGGTATAGCTTTTAACTAAGCTTTGGGATCTTTAACAAGATTCGCTCCTAGCAGAGCACTTTGTAGACCTTAATTGGTCAGTTATCTATTACTGCAGATAGTTAACTTGTAAGTCCCATCTCACCGTGGTTTTTACCTATTTGGGTTTTCCACGTATAAACACTTGTGTTATGGTGGATGTTATACTTATTGTGGATGTTTTTATATCATTTTGGATTGCATGCATATTTTTTAACAAACTTATTAAGTATTTCTACCGGTCAGTATTTAAAGTAGTTTTGTTTTTGGTGTCATTGATTCACCCCCCCCTCTCTCAGTGCTTTACAAGTCTATCAATACTATATTGTTGTTCATGTTGATTGGAGGGCTCCAGGCTTTTCACAGCTGAGTAGGAGATCGGGACAGAGCCAATCTGAGAGTCGAGGAGTGACAGGGCCACTTCAGAGAGATCCCTTGGGTGGGGACCCAGGTACAGGGGTATCGGCTGGTGTTACCAGACCTGTCGTATCAGGACAGAGTTTCGCTTTGTGCCCTAGTGGTCACACTGATATGGGAAATTGATCCATTCATCTACACACCTTTTTGGATGAGATATTGATGATTCCCGCGATGTATATTTGTTATGTATCTCATATATGTTTTCAATATCATTGTACCTTGGACATTGATCTTTTTGATGATATGATATGTAGTTGATCCTATTCGCTCTACATGACCTATGAGATTATGGATGCATTCTATTTGCTATATGATTATGTTGTGCAGTTACTTTCATGATGTATGATTTATTTTTTATATGTTTATGGATTCTAGATGATGGATGTATGCTTTTTACATGATGATACAGTATTTACATGATGTGATACAATGTGAATATGTATGGTGATGCTTATAAGTACTATGTGATGTATATGCAATGCAATGCTTTCTATTTTTATGATTTTTCCATGCATCTTAATATGAGATGGATGCAATGCAATGATCTAACTAAATGAATGAATGATTGGATGTTTTATATGAATGATGTCTTAGTATGCAATGGTTACATGAGATAAAATAACTTATCATGTAAGATGAATGAATTGATTATTTTTGTTAATGTCCAACGTACTCAATCATGTAATAAGAGAGATAACATTATGTTGAAGCCTTAGGCCTTGGAAAAGATGAGCTTTTGTGATCCCATGCAAAATGAAATGCAAATAGAAAATGAAATGTAATGTTGCGATCGAGCCGGTCATTTGGTCATTGCTTTGTTTCATCATTGAGCCTTTAAAATGTGGGAAGTGAGTGCAAACATCGATGGTATAATTGAACCATGATGACCTGAGCACTACTTTCTTGGGTTTTTACATTGCAAGTTAGCACAAACATCGAGGTATAATTGAACCAAGATAACCTGAGTGTTGTTTGCATAAAATAGACAGTATTAACCATTTCTATATGCAAATTCGAAATGTCTTTGATGATTCTCTGATAATCATGTTCTGAGACAAATTTGCACATATTAACGATTAATTTACAGATAGTAGACAAGAAAATACCATGTTCCTTCCTTGTTCCTCTAGTCAAAGACATCCTGGAGTTACTTAGAAATCATGATAGCGAAAATTAAGATAAAATAGTTGAACCATTATTGTCAAAGTGTTAAAATCATTAGTCAAAAGATATCATCCATTGATGTGTTTGTCATTTGTAGACTGATAGTTGATAGTTGATGGTTGATAATTTGATATTGTGGTCAATGTTGGATGTGTCGCAGTTTTCATTTGACAAGTGTTGCCTAACTGTTGTTCTACCTGTTGGATTAAGCTCAAAATGATGAATAATGTTGCCCCTAGTCTAGGTTCAGGATTTTGCCCCAGTCTAGAAACAAACTTTATTATGGTGAATACAATGATCCAAACCATCATGAAAAATCACCCACAATGCCCGCATATGTACAAAGGCTTTATTATGGATATGAACAATGTTGATGGAAATGAATGCAAGCGGAAGGATGCATGAACCAATAGATGGAAGAGCTAGCTGACAGATAGCGCATGTTGCCAAGTTTTTACCATCTGTTTATTTCACTTTTTCTCATATTTGATTTTTTTTGTTTATTTTTCACTGTTTTCTCGTTGTTTTTGTATTTTATGCTTTTTCACTTTTTTGGATTTTTCTGCTTTTGCACTTTTTGGGGAATTTTTCTTCTTTTTCACTGTTTTTAGATTTTTTTTCTTTTTCAGACATAAAACTTCTTTAGATGCATGTTATTGATGGGTTCCTCAAGTTGATCCCCATCTTGCATTGATAGCTGATATGCTCCTGGCCCAAATATTGTTGTAACCACAAACAAACCTAACTAGTTTGGTTCAAACTTCCCTTTCTTTTCTCGATCTGACTAGTTTCGTGGATTTTCCTTTAGTACTAGTTCTCCAACTTGAAAGGCTCGTGGTTTGACCTTGTGATTATAACTTCGACACATTCTTTGTTGATACACCTTTAAATGATCAAAGACATTTTGTCTTCGTTCATGGATTAATTCTAACTCTTGCAATCTAGATACTCGTTGTTCTTCATCTGGGATAAGGCCTTTTAATGATACTCGTAGAGAAGGTATCTCTACTTCTATTGGCAATATTGCTTCTGATCAATAAACATGAGAGAAAGGTGTGGCTCATGTTGGTGTGCGGATACTGGTACAGTAGGCCCATAGAGGAGGGTTCAATTGAATATGTCAATTTCTGTCAGCATAATTCGTTGTCTTTTTGAGGATTTTCAGAATAGTTTCGTTTGATGCTTCAGCTTGCCCATTCCCTTGTGGATAGTAGGGTGTGGAAAATTTGTGTTGGATCTTGAATTTCTCACATAGCTCTTGTACATCCTAGTTCTTGAATGGTATCCCATTATCAGTGATAATGGTCATGGGTATGCCAAACATATGATGTAGTTCAAGATAAATGCAACAATTTGTTTTCTTGTGATATTTGTGAGAGGTACTGCCTCAATCCATTTTGTAAAATACTTTGTAGCTACAAGGATGAATTTGTGACCATTGGATGAAGGAGGATTTATCTTTCCTACTAGATCAAGACCCCATTGGCAGAACGGCCAAGATGTTGCCAAAACATGAAGCTCTTGTGTTGGTGCATGAATTAAATTTCCATGGATCTGACATTGTTTGCATGTTTTAGCTATCTGAAAATAATCTCGTTCCATAGTTGGCCAATAATAGCCCAAGCGTATGAGCTTTTTTGAAAGGGTAAGACCACTTGAATGAGTACCACAAATGTCATTATGGATTTCATTTAAGTCCTTCTCAAATTCTTCTTTCTCAAGACATCTTAAAAGAGTATAGTCCAGACCTTATTTAAAAAGGGTTTCTGCAACAAGAGTATAATGGGAGGATTGGCGGATGAAATTTCTCTTTTGGTTTTTTGACAACTCGCGAGGGAGGGTGTTATCTTTCAGGTATGTATAAATTTGGCCATAGCAGGAGGAATCATGCCCAACAAGGTGACAGATTGTTTGGGAATCGGGACAATTATGAGCAGGGTAAAACAACTCTTCCACTAGGACGTAATGCTCTTGATTTTCATGTGTCTGAAGTAGAGAAGCAAGTGTTGCCATGGCATTTGCTGCTTTGTTGGCATTCCTCGGAATCTGCTCAAAAGTTATTTCAACAAAGTATTTCTTGACATCATCAACCATCTTCTTATAAGGCATTAGCTTTTCATCCTTTATTTGATAATTATCATTGATTTGATTGATGATGAGCTAAGAGTCCCTAAAGACCTGTAGCTGTGTAATGTTCCATTTTATGGCCATCTTGATACCTATGAGTAAAGCTTCATATTTTGTTGTATTGTTGGTGCATGGAAAGCTTAATTTGTACGTCTTTGGAATTGTATGATCTTGTGGCGTGATGAATAGAATGTCTGCTCCTGATCCATGTTGTGTGTATGGACCATCAAAGTATAATTGCAATTTTTTGTGGTGACAATTAGGATATCAGCATCTATAAATTCAATGTGTAAAGGATGGTCATCTTGAAGTAGTGCCTCTACTAGTTGGTCTGCAATGACTTGTCCCTTGATAGCTTTTATGTCCACATACTTAATATCAAACTCGCTCAAGATCATGATCAATTTTTCTAATCTTCTTGTTAATGTCGCCTTATAGAGGAAATACTTCAATGGATCGATTTTAGCAATCAACTTGATGGAGTGAGATAGTAGATAGTGCCTCAATTTTTTAGAAGCAAACACTACTGCCAAGCATGCTTTTTCTGTTGGTGAATAGTTGAGCTTGTATCCTACTAATGTTCTGTTGATGTAGTAAATAGCTCATTCTTTTCCTTCATTGTCATGTTGTGCGAGTAGAACTCCTAATGATACTTTGGTGGCTGATACATATAGTAACAACGACTTTCCTTGAATTGGTGACATTAGGACCAGTTGTTGCATGAGATATTCTTTGATTTTGTTGAATGCTTCTTCACATTGATTATCCCATTTGAAATGGACATCCTTCTGCAACGGATGAGTAAATGGTTGACATTTATCTACTAGCTGAGCAACAAATCTTCTGATTGACTGTAGTCTTCCTTGGAGTGATCTGAGTTGACTGATATTCTTGGGAGATGTCATTTCTATGATTGTTTTGACCTTGGCTCGATCTACTTCGATACCCCTAGCTAAAAAAATGTATCCCAATAGCTTACCTAAAGTGACACCAAAGGCACATTTCTTGGGATTGAGTCATAGCTTGTACTATTCTAACCGGTCAAAGATCTTTTCCTGTATTTCCAGATGTTCTTCTCTATTGTATGATTTTGCCAATATGTCATCCACATAGTCTTCGATGAATGTATGCATTATGTCATGGAATATCGTTGGCATGGCTCTCTGATATGTAGTACCTGCATTCCTTAGTCCAAATGGCATGACGTTCCAACCGAAAGTACCCCATGGACATGTGAAAGTTGTCTTTTCTTGATCTTCAGGAGCTATTTTAATCTGGTTGTATCCTAAGAAAGCATCCATTAGAGAAAACATGGAGTGTCCAGCAGTTAAATCCACAATGATGTCAATATTAGGCAAAGGAAAGTCATCCTTTGGACATGCATTATTGAGATCTCTGAAGTTTGTGCATACAATGATAATTTTATCCAGTTTAGAAATAGGAACTATGTTTGATACCCATTGAGGATATGCTACAAGTCTGATGAATCACACGTCTAGTAATTTCTTTAGTTCTGCTTTGACAAGAAGAGCGATATGAGGATGCATCTTCCTTATTTTTTGTTTAACTGGTTTGGCTCATGGACTGACATTTAAGTGATGCATAGTAAGATCTGGATCCAACCCTGGCACGTCTCCATATGACTACGTGAAATTGATTTGTCGTCGTTTGAAGAATTCCATATATTGTTGCATTTCTTTGTCTGATAGAGAAGTTGTTGGATGTAGAATCTTTGGTTGCTCTATTGTCCCAATGTTATCTGCCTTTGTTGCTTTGATCAATATGGATGACCTTTCTTGATAGTATTTAGGTAAGGTGTCAAATCTCCCATCTTTGGGCACCTCAAGGAGGTTTTCATCGTTATATGCGTCCTTTGTTTTTACTTTTTATTGGTCTAATGTTGCCAATAAATGGCTTTCAGCATTAGACCTGGTATTGTTTTCTTTATTTTTATTTTTGCAACTGGGAGATTTGGCACCCACTTGACTGGAAGATGCGTTGTTGAAATCCCCGGTGAAAGTCATTGCGAGTTTGATTGCATTAAGGTATAAGGATATGGCATGGTCTTTAGGAAAGGTATCAGTGGCAATATGTCTTTCATTTTCTCAGTCAATAATTTTAGGATGGATTAGAGGTAAGGGGTCCTTAGGTTGAGATGCTTCAGAGGTATTAAGGGTCAAAATAGAGATGTCAAAGTTTTTGATATGTATTTCAATGTCTAGCATGATACTCTCATCAGAATGACCACTCGCAAGTAGCTCTCGATCGTCCTCGATTAAGTCCAAGTCAACCGAATGTGATTCTAATTCAAGTGGGCTAGTTCCTAACGTTTGTCCCGCATACGCATGAACTACATCAATGCCTACATCTTCTTCAAAGCAAGTTTCTTCCGCTGATTGTTCAAAATGATTGGAATCCCATTCCCATTCATTAGAATTTGTCTCACTTGCAGCTTGCAATCTACAAATTTGTTCATATAGCGTTTGATTTGTTTCTTTTGTTTTTCTTGCTATATCATTTCTTCTCTCATATTTAGCTTCCTCTAGGCTGATATTAAGTTCTTTCAACCTTGCTATCATCTCTCCTTGATTTGTACCAGCTTCTTGTCTATTTTGATTAGGAGTTAACTCTGCTTGGGAAGTGCCTTTAGTTTTTTTTCCTGTTGATTAGAAGATTTCTTCTTTTTCCATTTCATGTTTGTCTGTTCTTGTTGTTTGGCAGATGTTTCTTCCCTTTCAATTGCAATTTTCTCTTATTTGTTATCATGTTCATCTTGTTGTTGCCTAGAAGAGGTGTCCTCTTGTGGAGTAACTTGTCCATACCCTAAGCCTGATTTGTCTATAGCCTGGTGACTATGAGGTTGTATAGGTTCTGAGATACCTTCTTTTCTTTTTCCTATAGGACCTGTTCCAGTGTATCCCATTTTATGAAGGATGTTAAATCCTTTTTCATATTTTCCTATAGGTATTCTGACATTATTGATCTTTTGTTGGACTTCTTCATCCTTGTATAGCCATTGTAGCACAACTTTGTCCTATGTTTCCTTTGATAAGGTCCCAGCACTAACAAATGCTCCATCAATATTGGAAGATGTTTTACAACTAGTTGTTGTTTAGAGTTTTATGGTTTTCCATAGGATTTAGGAGAAAGTGGTAACTGTGACAGTGAATATTCTTCATTCCCTCAATCTCTTAGCTGCATTTGATTTTCCATGCTTGAAAAAATTGAGGCATTTTTCCTTGGATTGTGTGTTTGAAGATGATGCCTCCCTATTATGAGGAATAATGACCTCTTGAGCCAGTTTTAGATTACTACAGTACTGGAATGGATTTGAATCTGCTGAGATTGTGATTTCTTGCCCATTATATGGAAATTTAAGGCACTGATGATATGTTGATGGAATAGCTTTTATGTCATGTATCCATGGTCTTCCCAAAAGTATGTTGTATGATAAGGCCAAGTCTAGAACTTGGAATGATATGTCTTTCTGCAAGGGTCCCACTCTGATGGGTAATACCACAATTCCTTTGGAGGAATGCTCTTCTTCATCATATGCTTTAATTGTGATCTTTTTTCGGGGATCAACTGCATCTTCAGAATAACCAAGAGCACGAATAATACTTAATGAGCAAATATTTAGGCCAACTCCCCCATCTATTAGGACATGTTTAATGTGCACCTTATGAATGAGGACTTCAATATGCAAGGGAGAGTTATGGGGTTGTTGCAAGGACATGTCATCTTCTTCGATGAATGATAAGCAGTGAGGGGTTGTGAGGTGTCCCACCATGGTTTGGAATTGATCTACATCAAGATCTATGGACACGGTTGTACTAATGCTCTTTCTAGAATTTCTTTGTGTGCAGGTGAAAGCGTTAAAAGTTCTAAGATGGATATTTGTGCGGGAGTCTATTGTAGTTGATCCACTAGACTCTATTGTTTTGAAGTGGATTGCATGTTAGTTGTAGGACCCGGCAAAACAACTTTGGCTTTGCTTCTTGTGATAGCATGAGTACGTTCTTGATGTTGTTTCTCTTTAACCACAATCACATTTACCACATTGTCATATGCATGAGCATAGTTCACCTTTGCTTTACCTTTACTGTTATGCATTGCTGATGATTCACCCTTCTCATAGTTAGGAAGCGGAGTTTTGAAAGTTGTGTGAGATTCGTTTGTTGTATGTTAATCCATAGTTATCACTCCATTATCAATCAAATCTTGGATGACATGTTTTAACTGTTGACAAGCATCTATTTGGTGTCCTTTGTTTCGATGGAAATCGTAATAATGGTTGTCGTTCCACCAAGCAGGTTTTACCTTGGGTTCAAAGTTTCTTGCTTATGGCAAGGTAATCAACTTGTTTGCGAGAAGCGTCTTTAATGCTGACCCAAGTGGTTCACCAATGTTTTTAAATTTCTTTCGAATGAAATTGTTGAAATTTGATTTTTAGTGATTGTTGTTTTGTTGCACTGTAGCTGAATGATTGGATAAATTGAAAAACGGTTGCTTTGGTTTTACATTGTTGTACTATCCCATCATTGACGACATTTAGATTTTTATTCTAAAATTTGGGCTTATCATTGTTGTTGTTGCTAGTATTGTTGTTAGGAGAATTAACTCCTTCTTTGCATAGCTTCAACTCGCCCTTCTTTATCATGGCTTCCTCCATCTTGATTCCATTACCAGTCATCTTTTCAAAACTTTTATGACATTTCATTTTTAGATCATAACTCATTTGATCGTTTAGGTTGTCGATGAATATGTCCATTTTCTCATATTCTGGCACCGTACGAGGATATCGTGAAGCTAGTCGTCTCCATCTCTGTAGAAACGTCATGAAAGGTTCTCCACTCTTTTGTTTAGTATTATAGAGGTCTAGCATTGTGACCTCATGTTGTATGTTGTAAGAGCATTGTGAAATAAACTTATCCACCAATTCTGGGAATGATCTAATTCCAGGAGGAAGTTTCAAGAACCATTACATAGCTAATCCACTTAAGCTCTTTGGAAATAACCTCATCAGGTATGTATCTGTAGCGTCCTAAAATTGCGACACTTGCAATTTCGACTGCATTTTGGTCTTCACGATGGCGACGCAACACGCAACCTGAATGGAGACCCCAAAACTTGCTCACGACACTGAAAACTGCATTTTTCAAGCACCATTGGCCTGAACCTCCTTGCACCCCGCTGTCCCGGAGGTGGGACCAGAGCGCCCAGCACCCTAGTCCCTCAGGACCATGGCGCCCAGCGCCCTGGTCCCTGGGTCCTATTTTGGGCCCGGTTTCCTAAGTGATATCAGGTCTTTTTGATTGCAATTTGGAAATATACTTCCCTGGTCGGCATAAGGTCGGGAAAATCAGTCTATCAGCCCTAATTGACAAGTATATAAACTACATTTTTCTCTCTCATTTAGGAGAAGATATACATGACGGAAAAAGCGTGGAAACTATACTCAAGCATTCAAGCATTCAAGCAATTGATCATTCCAAGTCTCCATTCAAGGCTAAGTGTTGCATTCAAGTCAAGGATTCAACCATTGAAGAGGAGATCACTTATTACATGCCACATACTACAACATACAACATCTAAACCTTCGCACATAAGGATACAAACATCCTTAGAACAAGGTATTAGTACTTGTTTTACAGTCATTTACATTTACAGCTCTTGCTCATTTCTTGGTTAATTCCAAAACCGGGGTTTGACCTAAAGGCAAACCCCTAATCCCTAACCCCCCAATCATCTTCGCTTTTCTGTGTGTAGGTTGCAGGTACGCGGCTGAGATTGAAGATTTGGAATCCTTGTGCAGAGACGAACCGATCCCACTTCGTTTCGCGGATTTTTCGGAGGACCGTGGCGCCGGGCGCCATCGTCCTGACAAGTTTTGCTCAAATTTGCAAGACAACGCCGTATCGACATTCTACTGCTAATTCCAGGTCCGCAGCTTCATCCTATAACCTAAACTCAGTTTATAAGCGAATCTTTATGACTTTCTATGCATCCTTAGCTTAATTTCCTTAATCAACATTCTTTACAAAAGAGGGTAGTTTTGCTTTCCAAACCCTTGAAATTCATTTAGCATCCAATCTTACATTGTGTGGGATTGAATCTTATGAGTTTCAACCCCTCTTTTGAATGTAAAGTCTTCCTCCTAAGTGAAAACCCATCGAATCCTAGCAAACCTCCCTTCTCTCTCCTCGGAGTTGGAAGAGGGGAGAACAACTAAGGTTCGATCGCGATTTTCCGCTTTACATTTTGGTGAACCCGACGTGAACATCCTTTCTGATTATTCATGATTAGATCTGAAAATTGATTCCTTGATTACATTTCCATGTTTGATCTTTTGCAAAATTTTAGAGGTGATTGCATAAAAACCCTAAATTTTCTTTTTGGTAATTGAACTTGCGAAATGTCTAAATGTTAATGCCTATTTCAGATCTGCCTTTCTATTACAAATTTTCAATTCATATTTGTGCTTTAATTCTGAAAATTAAGTGGTTAAATGTCAAAACCCTAATTTTTGAAACCCTCTTAATTCAACCTTTGTCCGACAATTTGACCAATCAAAACATCTCCAAATCAGCTGTAACTTTGGATTCCGCAATAAAATCACAATATCTTTCATCCCTGAAAATTTGGAAAAAAGTTGCGAGGACCGTGTTGCACTCCGAGCGCCATCGTCCTCGACATTTTTTCCAAAATTTCGGGAGCGAGATCTTGCTGTATTTTCCTGCTAAAATCCAGAATTTTGGTTGATTTTGTCAATTATAACACTTTCAAAATTACAGTCAAAGTTGGTCTTGTGATTGCTTGGTTTAAGGCTCCTAATCATTCAAAAATTGTGGAAATTGAAATTTTGTGTCAAAATTGTGTTCTTACTGTCCTAAATCTGAAAATTGTGTTTGCATTCATTCAAAATTTCAGTGCTTTATTCAAATTCTTGCATTTTGTGACTTTTGAAATTAAGTGCCTAATTACAACAACTTTGATTTCCGCTTTCAAAATTGAATTTTGCGTGAAATTGAATCAATTTTTAAATTTCAAAACTTGCACTGCTTTTGACATTCCCTCTAAAATCATAAAATTCAAAATTTCAGTTTCCCTCTCTTTTTCAAAATTCAAATTTTGCATTTTTCGACAATCTTGATAGGGTTCAATTTTGAGATTGCAACTTTAATTTGGCCTATCTACAGATCGTAAAATCACTCAATTTTTTCAGATTAGCTCTAAAATCATCATACCTTTCATCCCTGCAAATTTCGAAAAAAGTTGCAAGGACCGTGTTGCACTCCGAGCGCCACGGTCCCGGACATTTTTTCTGAAATTTTGGGAGACTGTCGTGATTGCATTTAACAGCTTAAATCTGGAAGATTGGCTGTTTTTACTGAAAATTGCTACCTCTAAAATCAAAATCTTCTCTCTCTCTCTCTAGTGCATGAGTTTTACAATAACAAGCCCTACTTACACTATTCCCGTTAGACGAAGCCGTAGAATTAAGTCCTTCCGAGGTTTAACTACTAAGGAGATGGAACCTAATTTGAGTAGCCTTTTTAACGAGGACATGGGTAATTCCTCTAATCCTCCGAATGATGAAGAAGCTCTCCATGAAGTTTCCGTTGAACAACTTTCCAAATTGGATAACCAATTTGACGATTTTCACCAATGGATGTCTCATGAGTATCCCGATAGTCAAGCTCTTCCTTTAATTGAGGGTCTAAAACGCATGCTTCAAAGTGATAAGAATGGAATTGATGTTTTACGTGGTATTGCACACATTGTGGATTCGAATGTGATGCCTATGAAGAGTTGTGCTGAATCTTTAGGTTATACACAGCCTCCTACACAAGTCAATCATTCTATTCCTTTGATGACTTCTATTGCTAGTATACCTACCTTTACATCAAACATAATGGCTACTTCTATACAAGACATTCCTCCTGTGATCACTAGTCATGGGGGCAATCCTCCTTCTTCAATTAACCCTATTCCTTCATTCAATCTGACTTCTTCATTCATTCCTTCAATGAGTGTTCCTATTACATCTTCACAAATGAACATGACGCAAGGGGGCAATTCATTTAACCATTCCATTCCTCCTTGTAGTGTTCCTCCTATCCAATCATCCCCTATGGTTGACTATCATAGGGTCCCACCACCTTACTCTTTACCTTCTTTCAATAACATCACACCTCCATCTCAATCTAACACACCTAATATGAACTCTTCGACTGAAGCTACCATTAATAATCTTGCACAAACTGTCTCTTCTTTACAGCAACAAATTGCCTCTATGAATCAATCTAAGTTTAGTGTGCCCACATTTGATGTTGCGAGCCCACTTTCTCTTGATATTGTTCGAGCTATTCCTCCTAAACATGTTGAAATCCCGCATTTGGAGCTTTATAATGGTAAAGGAGATCCTTTAACACATGTTAAGACTTTTCAAACAATATGTACTGATTTTGCTTATGACCAAAGGTTGCTTGCAAAACTATTCACCAGAACATTAAGAGACAAAGCCCTACAATGGTATTGCTCGTTTCCTTCTTATTCTATTACTTCTTTCAAACAACTTGCAAATGCTTCATTCAACAATTTCAAAACAATATAAGTCCTAAAGTTACTTTGATTGATTTAATGCATTGTAAACAAGGTGTTAAAGAAAAAGTGACTGATTTCATTGGTAGATATAAGCATTTGTATGCTCAAATTTCTTTTCCAGTGCCTGATAATGATATTCAAAGAATCTTTATTTCTAATTTGCAAAAAGATATTCGAGACAAACTTCTGTTTTCTGAGTTTACTTCTTTCCAACAGTTGTGTGCCACTCTTCACAATTATCAACTGACTGTGAGTCAAATGGAACAATCACATCCTATGGCTCCGAGTGATAAGGGTGATACCAGTCAACAACCATTTGGGAAGTTTAAACCGAACAGAGATTCCATCAAATTCAATGAAAACATCATCAACAACAATGTGAATGTAGCATCAGGTGTGCCTCCTATTTCTAAATTTTTTAGGAAAGAAAGAAAGTATACTCCTTTGAATGAATCATTGCATGATATTATAAATAAGTTATTGGGACAAAATGTGCTTACTCTTCCTCCTATACGACAAATTGATCCTGCAAAGATTACTTCACCTTATTTTGATCACAAATCTTTTTGTCACTTTCATCGTCAGCCTGGGCATGATACTGAAAAATGTTTTTCTTTAAAGGGTAAAATTCAAGATTTGATTGATAATAATACTATTTTTGTTTCTGGAGTGAATGATAAAGGCAACACATCTGTAGCTCCTCCTAACCAAAATCTTCAGATTTTTACTGATCCATTACCTTCTCATACCTCTCATACCTCTAATGCAATTGAGGCTAATGATTCCTCTCTTTCATCTGATGGTCTTGTGTCTATGACCCCGAATGTGATTAACTTTGTAGAGCAGCAAGAAATCCCTAAAGAACCTTCCATCACATTTGATTCTAGCGAAACCATTAGGGCATCTGATGGTTCTTTATACATAGTTGCAAAAGTTAAGAATACACCTTGTCGTGGAGTGCTTATTGATCCTTCGTGCATGATTAATGTTATTACTGAAGAATTTCTTTTTACTTTGCAATTGAATCAAGTGATCTATGACAAAACAGATGTGATTGTGAAACTATTTGATGCATTTTCTTCTCCTACAATTGGTTCTATTACATTGCCTATTGAGGTCCATAATAAATCTCTTGATGTGAACTTTGCTATTATTCCATCTTCCGAACAATTTCGTGTGAAGCTTGGCTATCCTTGGCTATCTTCCATGAAAGCTATTGCTTCTCCTATTCATAAGTGTTTAAAATTTCCCCATAATGGTGAAGTTGTTACTGTCAATCATAGTCTCTTTAAACCAGCCGAAAGAACCTCTAGTGTTCCTATTGATTACTTTTGGCCCAAACAATTCCAATCTCTTCCTCCGCGAAGTGATCATCTTTTTAAATCTTATCAAAAGTGGAAAACAGATATGATCCTATCTCTAAGTGAACCTAGAACACCTAAACTTGACATTCCTATCATTCTTGAGAAGGAAATTCTTCCTTTGAAAGACAAAACTAATGTCTTTCCTCAAGAAGATTCCCAACCCGTCCCCATGGATGTGACTATGTCTATGCCTAATAAATCTTCTAAAAGTAGACCTATACCTCCTTGTCATGATGGACTTGGTCTTCTTCCTAAACCAAGAATTCCTCCTTTATATGGAGCAGTTCCTCCTCCTGCCTTTTATAGAGAGAAGAGACCTTCTTCTTCTCCTATTATCCAGCCTAAGAGACCACAACCTAAACACCCAAGTGATAAGGATGAGAACATTCCTCCTCCTCTATCTTCTACACTTCCTACTAAGACTAGACGTAATCGTTCTGCACGGGAACGCCGACGAAAGCGTCATCTTAGGGCTCAAGCAACTGCTTCTCAAACTTCACAATCTCCAAAAACACCTTCAACAAGCATTATTCCATTTTCTCCTCAACCGGATATTGAGCCTAAATCTCCTAAACATAAGATGCATGATGGTCTTGATCCTGTGCGAGTTAAAGATCCTACTTTTATAAATCTTGATGATGATATAGATGAAAATGTTATGCATGATGAAAATGTTACTCCTCTTGCTTCTGATAGCGAATATGAACTTGTTGATGTTGATAACCATTTATCTAATGAATTTTCTAAAGCACTTATCCTAGCTCCTAGACAAGAACAATGTGGCTTGGAACATGAACATAGCCCTTGTTTGGATCTTATGATAGCTCCATCTGCTGTGTTGGATGTTCCTCCTCTAGCATGTTCCCTGCCTTCCCAAAATATTGATCAGCAAGATCGGGGGGTAGATGACATGCTAGACTAGTTACATTAGCATAGCAGATTCTCTCCTCCTCTCTTGTGTTACTTCTTCTATATGTTATTCTCATTCTTCTATTTGTTGTCCTTAGTGTTGTCTACTTGAGGACGATGCAAAGCATTGAGATCTCTCGGTCTCTCTCATGTTGACTCAAAAGACACATGTGTTCCCTTCTTCTAGGTGACCTTCCTTGATTGGGGAATGAAGAACAATTATGCATACATCCATATGATATATACATGACTTATCATACAGCATACTGACCCCGAGGAAAGCAAAGTCACCTCGTGCTTTGTGTTTTGTGTCTATTATCCTTGGGTTTATCTCACACTTGGGGGCTAAATCTTTGCGATAACGTGCTCCTTTTCCTTTCTCATTTCTTATGTGTATCACTACGTTAAAACAATCACCCCCGTTGAGGCGTGTGCGATCGCTTTAACGTAGGGGGGCATACACCCTGTCTATCCTTTCAAAGATACTTGAAAATTTCTTGGCAAACTTAGCTTTGTCTTGAAGATTTTTGGTATTTCTTTTGCATGACTCATAGTGAGGGAACCTTACTACTGACAGTCATGGTTCTTCCTCGTGATCTTCCCTTTTACTTTGTCAATCGAAGTCGTAAGATCCTTAGTCCACTGGGGGCTTGGTGTGTCTTGCCTCCTTGACGTGGTGAAAGTCTTTCAATGTTGTTTCCTTGTACTTTACCGGAAGTATGAGCATACATACTCCTGCTAAAGTGGGGGCTAAATGTAGCGTCCTAAAATTGCGACACTTGCAATTTCGACTGCATTTCGGTCTTCACGATGGCGACGCAACACGCAACCTGAATGGAGACCCCAAAACTTGTTCACAACACTGAAAACTGCATTTTTCAAGCACCATTGGCCTGAAACTCCTTGCACCCCGCTGTCTCGGAGGTGGGACCAGAGCGCCCAGCGCCCTAGTCCCTCAGGACCAGGGCGCCCAGCGCCCTGGTCCCTGGGTCCTATTTTGGGCCCGGTTTCCTAAGTGATATCGGGTCTTTTTGATTGCAATTTGGAAATATACTTCCCTGGTCGGCGTAAGGTCGGGAAAATCAGTCTATCAACCCTAATTGACAAGTATATAAACTACATTTTTCTCTCTCATTTAGGAGAAGATATACATGATGGAAAAAGCGTGGAAACTATACTCAAGCATTCAAGCATTCAAGCAATTGATCATTCCAAGTCTCCATTCAAGGCTAAGTGTTGCATTCAAGTCAAGGATTCAACCATTGAAGAGGAGATCACTTATTACATGCCACATACTACAACATACAACATCTAAACCTTCGCACATAAGGATACAAACATCCTTAGAACAAGGTATTAGTACTTGTTTTACAGTCATTTACATTTACAGCTCTTGCTCATTTCTTGGTTAATTCCAAAACCGGGGTTTGACCTAAAGGCAAACCCCTAATCCCTAACCCCCCAATCATCTTCGCTTTTCTGTGTGTAGGTTGCAGGTACGCGGCTGAGATTGAAGATTTGGAATCCTTGTGCAGAGACGAACCGATCCCACTTCGTTTCGCGGATTTTTCGAAGGACCGTGGCGCCGAGCACCATCATCCTGACAACTTTTGCTCAAATTTGCAGGACAGCGCCGTATCGACATTCTACTGCTAATTCCAGGTCCGCAGCTTCATCCTATAACCTAAACTCAGTTTATAAGCGAATCTTTATGACTTTCTATGCATCCTTAGCTTAATTTCCTTAATCAACATTCTTTACAAAAGAGGGTAGTTTTGCTTTCCAAACCCTTGAAATTCATTTAGCATCCAATCTTACATTGTGTGGGATTGAATCTTATGAGTTTCAACCCCTCTTTTGAATGTAAAGTCTTCCTCCTAAGTGAAAACCCATCGAATCCTAGCAAACCTCCCTTCTCTCTCCTCGGAGTTGGAAGAGGGGAGAATAACTAGGGTTCGATCGCGATTTTCTGCTTTACAGTATCCTCATGTGCAAACTCCATACTCATCGTGCAAAATTCTCTTATATGATCTTGGGGATCAGTGCTTCTATTATATTTATCATATCTAGGAGTTTCACGACCTATAGGAAATGGTATCATGTTTAGATTCTTGTCGAATGGGTAAGGACAGATTTCCTGAAGCGGATACTTCTTAGTGGTTCCTCTTTGTATATCATGGATTTGTGTTTGGAGAGTTTGTATTTGTTGCATGAAAGATAAGAGAGGATTATCAACACGGTTTCACCTCGTATCATCATGAGTTCTTGTGTGATTATGATCTCTTCTTGTATCATCACGATTCCTTCTTGTATCATCATTAGTTCTTCGTGTGTCCTCATGAGTTCATGTATTATCAGGAATTCTTGTGTCATCCTTTTTGCGACTGAAAAATTTCATCATTTTGTTGATTGTCATTGTAAGTGTCACTTGATCCTCCCCTTTGTCTTAAATTATTCACGTCAAAATCTTGGGGAAGTTTAGCACCAAATTTTACTAACATTAAGAAGTATTTTTCTTTTTCGTCCTCCAATATTTTTTGCATGTATTTTTCAAATTTAGGATCTTGCTTGATTTATCTAATGTGTTGATCAGTTATATCTTCTTCTTTTATTTCATTTTTGTGGGTCATTTCCTCGTGATCTTTAGCCATTTCAAGTGTTTCTGTTTATGTTTCTTCGATCTTTCATCTCTGAGCCCTGGTTAAAATGGGCATACATGTGTTCTGAATGTTTTGCGAGGTTTAAATCTTCTATAATGTGTCATAATAAGTGATCAGTTGTTGAGGTAAATATGATAGATTGATAAGACACGAAATGGTCATTCAAGTATTTGCCAATTTGCAAGTTTTTGGATCTTAGTTTGGAGTGCAAATTTTATGATTTTTGATATGACCAGGTTCAATAGGAATGATATATCCTATGATAGAGAATGAGGTTAATTTGATCAAGCGTTTTAGTTTTGTGATAAAGGATGATAGATCCTGATGAAAAACTATGTTTGAATGATCAGTTTATAAAAAAAATGTGATGTTGCACTTTGAGATGTTAGATCTTGAACTTGTTGGAGATGAATACTTGAGAACCTTAGCATGTCTAGTCTTGAATCTGTTTTGATAGAAGATAACTTGATTGAGTGACCTGAGAAGGTGACCTACTCTTTATGTTTGACTGTCTGAGAAATGGGTTGTTTTTGTTTTCTGATTTTGGTGCAGTTTACCAGAAACACTAACAAAATGACTATAAACACTGCTATAATAACTAGAAATATTGCTATAATAACCAGAAACATTGACAAACTAACTGGAATCGCTGCTATATTGACCAAAAACGCTGACAAATTGACCATAAATGTTGAGGAACAAATTAGAAACATTGCTATACTGACCAGAAACGCTAACAAACTGACCAAGAATGCTAAGGAACAGACCAGAAACGCTACTATACTTACCAAAAACGTTGAAAAACTAACTAGAAACGCTGACAAACTAACCAGAAATGCTAAGGGACAGACTAAAAATGCTACTATACTTACCAAAAATGCTTATAAACTGACTAGAAATGTTGAGGGACAGACCAAAAATGCTATTCTGCAATGCACTGACTCTAAAGTTCAAAACAGTGATGTTTAGACTCGGCAAATTAGGTGTTTGAACTTAGGAGATTGTTATTTTGACCCAACTTTTTTATTTTTAGACTCAGATAACTGATATTTAGACCTAGCAAGTGCAAACTAGGATATCTAGTGTTGAAACATGAGCAATTTGAAATTCAACCCAAAATAGTTATTGCTTAGACCAAGAGAGATGACATTTAGACCAAGAGAGATGAAGATTAGACCAAAAGAGCTACTATTTAAACCAAGAACTCTGTTGTTTAGATCAGGAACTCTATTGTTTAGACCAAGAGAGTTGTTGTTTGGACTAGAAACTCTGTTGTTTAGACCAAAAACTCTATTGTTTAGACCAGGAACTCTGTTGTTGAGACCAAGAGAGTTGTTGTTTGGACTAAAAACTTTGTTGTTTAGACCAGAAACTCTGTTGTTTAAAATAATGATGTTGGAACCTAGACAATGGTTGTTTTGATTCCAAGAGTTGATGTGTAGACTGAGAAATTTGATGTTTATACCTAGCAAGCTCAACCTTGGAGAGTTAGTGTTGAAATATGAGAAAGTTAACATCCATACCAAGAGAGTTGACATATGGACCGTGAGAGCTATCATTTGAACTGAAAGAGCTACTGTTTGGATAGAAAGAGCTATTGTTTGGACCAAAAGAGAGGTTGTTTGGACTGAAGGAGCTACTATTTGGACCAAAAGAGTGACTGTTTGGACTGAAAGAGTGACTGTTTGGACCGTGATAGATACTGTTTGGACCAAAAGAGCTATTGTTTGGATCGAAAGAGCGATTGCCTAGACTGAAAGAGCGACTGTTTGGACTGAAAGAGCGACTGTTTGGAGTGTGAGAGCTAATCTGCTGTGAAACTTGTAAATTTGACAATTTGAAGTTTGAGTTTGCAATTTTTGTTGTATTTCAATGGATGGTATCTTGACCTAACTTACAAACACAGAATTCAGATTATATTTTTGTCCCAAAGGACACATAAAGTGTATGTTCAAGAAGCTTTAAAAAAAGCCTAAGTTTTCACGAGTTTTGAACAATTGAAAACATATCATTTAGTCTATCCTAAGGAGATTGGCTTCATTATTAGTTCTTAGCCCACACTTGGTACCCTGTCAACTCACACAGCCTTGTCACCCCCTAAAGGGTGCCTGTGTTTTTGCCTTTGCGAGAGCTAGTGGAGTCTCATTATGAGTCTAGCAATAAGGTCTCAAAAGGGGAGTTTGCACATACACTCAAGAGGGACATATGGTGAGTCTCTTAAGGAGATATTCTTCCCCCTCCATGCACTAAGAATTTAATAATGTTCGGAGGTAAATAGGGTAGCTTCTAATTTTAATTGGAACTAGTAAGGGATCTATTTGGCGCATCGGGATATAAACTCAATTAAGAGGCCTCCTAGCCTTGAAAACCAAGGTTTGATATACCCAAAGGTACAGATGAGAGTTATTCTCAAGCACTGTCGTTGACTTGATTTTCATCAAATCATGTTTATTTTATAGTGGGTTGGAGTAATTGGCGTTAGCCATTCCCACTTGGGTCATTCCCCTCTCATTGGCCTTAATGGCTTTGGCCTTAAGGGCTCCTCGGGAGAGCAGGCCTGCTAAAGATATGCACTATTGAAAAGAAAAGATGAGTCTAGCTTTCTGATTACCTAAGAAATGTGAGAGAATACTTGTCTATCATAAAAAGCACATAAGACATGTTTGTTCATTTCCATTGTAATTAATCTATGTGCCTAATTTATCAAAAATAAGTGCAAAATCCCGCAGCTGCAAACAAAGTTAGTAGTTTATATTGAAATCTTTGACGACGAAATGATTTATAACTCCAATCTTTCACAATGAAATAAGTACCTGCAAAACCAACAAATTGCAACTTAGGTTCGAGAAAATGACAGTCCAAAAGCAGAAATAAGAAATGCAGAATACAAAATTAGAAAAATCCATGAAAAACTGAAAACACTATCAAATTGACCAAGAATGCTATCAAATGGACCAATAACGCTATCCTATTAACCAAAAATGTTATTCTGAACACCAAAAACACTGTAGAATTGATCGGGAATGTTGCTAAACCAACCAAGAATGATAGACCAAAAACGCTACAAGACATACCAGAAACGCTAAGGTATAGACTGAAAATGCTAAAGCATAGAAAAACATAAAAATAGAGTTGAGAAATCCCCCATAAACGCCATTTGAGGTGTCGGGACACTATAATGGATACCAAGAACGTGAATCGGGAGCCCAAGAGAGATAATCTGCGCATTGAAAGAGATAATCAACTTGTCAATGAGATTTCCTGCAAGCAAACTGGTTAAAGATCAAAGGGGCTAGGCCCCATGGTGGGTGCCAATTAATGTGATGCTAAAATATGTGGTTAAATAAAACAAGCATACACATAGATGAGACAACATAATGAAATTACAAAGCAAATAGAAAGATAAAAAAATGCAAACCAAATACTTCTTTGAGATGTCCCATATTCCTCTATTCTTGAGGACCTTGAAGGTTGAAGAATTGTTGGCTCTCAGTGGAGCAATGACCTCCAAAGTGGCAACTCAAGAGTTGAATAGCTATTTCTTGACTATGCAAATGGTATGAAAAGCATGATTAATCCAATATGCTAATTATGCTAGATGATTGAAATGAAAATGCCTAGAGTAATTATGCTAAAACTATGAATGCAAGGGATCCTTATTGCTCCAGAATGAGGGGTATTTATAGGAATTCCAAGGCCAAAGTTGAGGTGGCAGGAATCGACGGTCCAAATTTGATTTGAAGATATCAAGGGTCAAGATTGAGTAAGTTGGAGAATAGGTTGGAGGAAGGGACATTTGTCATCTTGTGGTGACAAGTGTCAAGGAGCCTTGGTCATGAGAGGGAAAGTGTCCAAGGGAGGAGAGATGTAGCAAAAGTGTCATGTGTCTCAAGGGGAGAATATCCAACCCATAAGAGGTTAGGATAAAAGAGGTTAGGATGTGCAAGAGGATAGGGTTAATCAGACCCTAGGATTAGATAGAATGGGTTAGGTTAGGGGGTGGTTAGGTTAGGTGGTTAAAAGTTAGGAGCCATGGACTCATTTGAATTTAGAAATTCAAAAATTTAGAAAAAGATAATTAACTTCAACAATTCATGATTTGATTTGTTTTAGCTAATTATGAGATTAGAAGAATAAATTTAAATGGGGGGAGGATTATTTAATCAAAAGGAGATATTAAATGAACTATATAAATCAATCATGTAGATTTATTTACTAGTAGATGAATAGGGAAATTAATCAAATTGCTTGTGAATTCAATTAATTGGGAAGGGGGACTAATTAAATAACTGTGTATTTAATTAATTATCTTCAGACCATTTTTAGGTGTATACACAATCAACTAATAAGCTCATCAAATACAATCAAGTGTTCACTTATTCTAGAGAGTAAGCAATAGTGACACAATTTGATTTTGTATAAAAAGAAGAATAAATAATATATCTTAGACATTTGTTTCCTATTTTTAATGCAATTTCTAGGGGTTGATTAAGGACTACTGTTGTCATAGATTGATCGACAACTAGACCAAGGTATTCATTAATATTGCAAGACATTAAAATCTCAAAAAGAGAAAACCAAAGGGTTGTGTATTAGGTCAAGTTGTAGATAGAATCCTATAGATTGCTAGGACAAATTCAAAATACAAGTACAAATTTGTAGTTGTAAATTTGTTTAACCAACCAACTTTTCCTTTAATAGGGTAGATATTTAGTGTATATTCCTAGATGGTTACACTAATAGAGAGGTATTGTTCCTAGATCAAACATTAGACATGTTTCAAATTTCTATCCACCTAACATCATTCTTCAATTATCAAGTTAAGTATCATGATCCACCTTATTCAATTTATAGTATCATTGCCTAATTTCCTATTCCCAACTATATACATGACATATTTAGTTGATCTAGGTTAATTGTGTTTGCTTGCTTATATTAATTCAACTAGCCTAGGTTAACCTTAAAGGTTAACTGAGAAATATACTCCTTTCATATCTACCACCATCATGTAACCAATACTTGGACATCTCTTTTCTCTACCACTACTATAATTACCCTATTTAACCAATCCACTTCAATAATGCATATCACATCTCATACCTTAAATACCCTCAAGTACCTTTCTTCTTCCATTCCTTTATCCCAAGTCACATCTTTATCTACTATTCTCACTTCCCATACACCCCTTAGTGGATCTCATTAAGCCACCATTTCTTCCTCTACCCAAGATGCATTATTTCATAAAAAAGATCTATTAGAAAAGAGAATGGACACAAAGCCTAATGAAAGTAAATTTATGGATGCTAGACACATGCCACTATCTTATGAAAATTGTAACATCCATTACCTATGGGATTTATGAAACCACAATTATCTCTATATAATGGAAAAGGTGAGCCTAATAAACATCTTAGCTCTTATGTTTTTGCATGTATAGACTTCATTTATAAGGATAGGTAGTTAACAATGCTATATCAATGCATTTTAAAGATTTTTCTATAGTGGCATTTTCACTTCATTAAAGACCTATTCATTTTGATGAGCTCACTAAATAATTCTTAAAGCAATTCAAAGTTAAAATGGGCCTTAGATCACACACTTTGATTTCAAATTTCAGCACCTTTCTAAGGGTTTGATTGATGAGCTTGTCAAGTGGGGGCCTCAACGAGATCTCCCATCCAAAAATGTTATTCCCAGAGGTGGAGTTAGCCATGTGGGTTCTTCCTTAGGAGGAGCCTTGGGTAGAAGTGAGGAGTCTACTCATGTTTCACTGCCTTATGGCCTCATTTCTTTCTTTTTAGAAGAAGAACCAATCTTGTATGTGGACAAATTGGTGAGAAACGGATCGTCGAGGATGGCTAAATTGAAGATTGCAATTCATTGAAAACCCCATGCACAATGGAAGGGTTAGAAGTGATTGTGTTGGGTGACCTCATGAGTGAAGTAATTGTCAATCTCCAACTTTCGTTGGTGGTTAAGTTTCTTCCTTTTCACCCTAATATTGATCAAGTTAGGAGATGGGCAAACTCAATCTGGAAGCTCAAAGGAATTTTTACTATTATTTCAATGGCTAATGGTATCTTACTATTTAGTTTTGTTTCTTGTGAGGATTTGATCAAGGTCTTGACTAGGGGGCCTTGGGCCTTTGATAGTTATTTAAAAAAATTACTTTCCCTTTGCAAATGTAAACTTGGGTTTGATCTTTTTGCAAATTTACGGATAGTCGCCCCCACTTGGATTCACCTTCTTGGTCTTCCCTTAGAATAATGGAATTATGGCATCTTTCAAGGTATAGCTAACTCTTTTGGAACCTTATTGGCAATGGATAAAGTTAACTAATAAGGGTCAAGGTTGGTCTTTGCTTGAATCTATGTCAATATGGTGTTCAACTCTATTTTACCAACTTATATATCTCTTAATTAAAAATTTGGAAGATTTATTTGACATGCAGTGTGTGTGAATGAAAATGCTTATTATAAAAATTGCAATCGTTCTGGGCATCTTAGTGATACCTGTAAAAAAAAACCTCTAGGAATTACAGAGTTGCTCTAAGGAAACAAAAAAAAGTTTTGGCAATTGAGATAAGTAAGAAAAATACAAGCCCTAATATGAATAGTATAGAGCCAAAGAATTAAAAAGTGGGGCGAGAGGAGAATATGGAATCTAATAAGGAGTATAAGGAAGGGGAGACAATGATTCCTATTGTTATTTCAAATATTAAGGAGAAGAGTGAAGACCTTAACCCCAAGGAAATAATAGTCCAAGATTTATAAAAAAATGAGGAACAAGGAAGTCCAATTCATATGGTTAAGGGACTCAACGATGAAGAATTTACGATGGCTAAAGGAATCAAGGATAATAACAATGAAAAGATAGGTAAGGACATGCCTGAAAATCTAAAGAAAGATGGAATAATGGAAGATAAGGAAGAAGGAGAATTGATCTTATACCCTGGGGAAGCAAAGATTTTTATCTCGGGTCTTGAATTAACAAGAGACTCTTAACTCCCAAATCCCTCTTGAGAAAGAGAGTAAGAAATGTAGGAATCTAAGGCTCTATTAGGTTTTGGATTTATTGCTTCTCAATCCCAAAATAAAAGGACTAAGGAGGATGCTTATGAGGAGAACTAGACCCAAGAGGGAATTAAGTAAAAGAAGTAGAAAGAAGGTGTTGGAGTAGAAAGTAAATAAGGTAGACAATCACAAAGAGATACCTGAGCTAGAGATACAACAACGGATGTTGCTATTGGAAAACAAAAAACCCTTGATAATTTATCAAGGGCAAAAAATAAAAAGATGTAATTCCTTGTGGAGCTTGCTTTTCTTTCAATATCAAGATGATAATGATCTCTCTTAGGTTCCTATGAATATTTTATCATGGAATGTTTGGGGGTTGAACAATCCCTTCAAACAATAGTTGTTGAAGAGTTGTCTTATGGATTCGAAGAAGAATATTTTATTAATTTAATATACAAAGATTAAGGATTCATCATTTAAAAAGATTGTTAAAAATATTTGGCCTGTAGCTAATTACCTTGTTAGTGATGCAAAATGATCCTCGAGTGGTATTGCGACTTTGTGGAATCTAGTTAGATTCAAAGGGAAAAAAGGTTTTTCTAATAAGAATAGCGCTATGGATTCCATGGAGGATCTTATAACTTCAAAAATGGATTCCCATCAATATGTATGCTCCAAACTCTAGGGTGGCAAGAGAATAATTGTGGGATTTTTATCTTCCTCAATCTTGGGAAGGAAAGAGGATTGTTGGATGCATGGAGGGGATTTTAACTCCCCTTTATTTTCCTCTAAAAAAAGGAGGTTTGGACGATTTCTTGGATAGCATGGTGGATCTTGTTGACTTGATATCTTCTGTACCTACTTAATGGATATTAACCTGCAAGAGACTCTCTTCATGTGGTCTAATAGAATACAAGGTGACCATTTAGTTCAAGTAAAATTTTATAGGTTCATGATTTCTAGTAATTGGGATATTTTGGCCAAGCTATCTCTAACTACTATCCCAAGGATAGGTTCAAACCACAATGCCCTTCTCTTAGGCTAGGAAGATAATACCAATTAAGGTCCTTTTCCTTTTAGGTATGAGATTATGTGAACATTACATGTAGATTTCAAAAATTTAGTTGAAGAATGGTGGAGCATGCCTCAGAATGGTACCCCCATGTATTGCATTTCTTAGAAGCTTAAATGAGTAAAAGGAAAGGTAAGAGGCTGGAATAAAATCTCTTTTGGAAACATTTCGTAGAAATAAGTCCTTAGCTTTGGGTCTCAAAGAAATTTGGGATCACTGGAAGGAGTTCTAAAGGACTTTGACATATATAATAGGTAAAGGGAGCACCATTGTTAATGGTCTAAGCTAACTAAAGAGGAGGAAGTCTTCTAGAAGTAGAAATCCATAATTTAGTGGCTCACAAAGGGCAACATAAATACTATTTTTTTCCACCAATCAACTATGAAACATAGAAGCATAAACAAAATAAGAAGGATAGTCAAAGAAGATGGAACTATTTTAAAGGAATATGTTGAGATAGCAGAAGTTGTGGTTTCCTTCTCTAAATTTCAAAATGATGAACCTCAAGATAATACAAGGTTGGAGGAGATGATAAATATAATCCTTGCAATTATTACTAAATAAGATCTTAAAGAAATGGTTAAACTTGTTATCTTGAAGAAGTGAAAAAAGTTGTTTTCTCCTTCAAAACGTACAAGGCCCTAGGCTTGATGGTTTCTCCTGGGCTTTTTTTTCAAGATTTCTGTGATTTAGTCTTTGTGGATCTTTTAACCGTGGTTAAAGATTTCTTTAGATCTTGATGCCTTTTGAATCAAATTATTTCAACCTTTATAGATTTCATTCCAAAAAAAGAAGATGCTTCATCAATACAAACTATTGGCTATGATTTTGACAAAAAACAGCAATAGAGGTTGTTGGCAGAATGGCTACATCTTCTTACTATTAATTTCCAAATGGTTTACAGAATCAAAGATGCATATGCTAGTCTAATTTTTGATATCTCTAATGGAAGAGATAGAGCATACTCTCTATGGTAGATGCTACTGACTCAACCACTTATAAATTGATGCTCTGCAAAAAGGATTAGAAAATTTGTTTGATGGCAACACACACAAGAGTACAAGAAACAAACGTTAGTGTTAGCAACAAAAGATTATCCTAAACAAGCATATCAAGAGAGATATTAAGCATGAAATAGAAAGCATACAAACATAGAATAGATAAACTATACTCCTCCAAATGCTAATCAAGATGCTCATAGTTGCTCCTCCCTTGTTCCTCTCCTCTCCAAGTTCCACATGAGTGTAGCTCTCAACTTTTAGCACTAGCCATGGATGTCATATGGAGATTCAAGATGGTTGAATATGATAAGCAAATGCTATGCAAGTGTAGATAGTGATGCTATGAAAAAGTTCTATGCTAATACCAGTATAACAACAATACTCTAATGCTTCCTTCTTTGCTTGAGAAGGGTTCTATTTATAGAAGAAATGGGGAAATGAAGGGTTAAGATTGAGAAATCTTAACAAGAGTTAGGATTGGAAGATATTCAATCCATGTGTGACTTTCAACGCAATCCCATGTTGACAAGTGTCACCATGAGGAGGCTTGAGAGGAGAGATAAGGAGCATTAAATGCTTGAGGGGACATGATGGTTACCCTAGGGGGTTGGGTTAGGGTTAGGTTAATGGATATTCCTTTTATCCAAGGGATAAATGAATGTGCAAGGGTTAAATGGTTACCTTAGTCAAAGAAATAAATACTTTGAAGAGACCCGTGAGTCAAAAGGATGGTTAAGTTAGAGGAAAGTCTATAACCAAAGGTAAAAAGTGAGTTAACCATAAATGGTTATGTAAGAGCCTTTAATAGTTTGGAAGACTTTAGAGGTTAACCATTTGAAGACATAAAGCCTTTAATGGTTATTGAAGACTTTGGAAGTTTTTGAGAAGTGACTTCCTTTTATTTAGGAATGTGACAATGATTAGGATAGGATTAGGCTAATTAGGAGTTAGAAGAATCTAGAAGGGATTTAGGCATGCAAGTGGATTTTGTAGGAGAATGCAAGTGGGAGGAATTTTGGGATTTTCAATTGAAATAAAATCATTAATTTCAATTAAATGGTGTAATTTGCATTTGGGTAGATATTCAAATAAATATTAATTTATTTAAATGAGAAAAAGGAAGATAAAGCATTAAATGCTTGAAGACTTTAAGGGAAACCTTTAAAGGCTTGAGAAGACTCTAGAAGGAAGCCATTAAGTTTGAAGACTTTAAGGGAAACCATTAAAGGTTTGAGAAGACTCTAGAAGGAAGCCATTAAATTTGAAGACTTTAAGGGAAACCATTAAAGGTTTGAGAAGACTCTAGAAGGAAGCCATTAAGTTTGAAGACTTCAAGGGAAACCATTAAAAGGTTTCAAGTGGGTGAGGATAAATAGGATTTTAAATAAATAATTTATTTATTTAAAATAGTTGTGCAACTTGCATTTGTAGGAAAATGCAAGTGGGTGGAGGATAAAGGTGATTTAAATAAATGTAAATGTTAATTTATTTAAATGTGAGAGATGGGATTTTGGGGAATTTAAATAAATATTAATTTATTTAAATGTGAGAGAAGATTTAATTAAACAAATATGATTTATTTATTTAATTAATGGTCTGAATTTGGTTAAGTGAATTAAATCAAATAAATTGAATAATTTATTTAATTAATAGGAGAAGAGGGTTAAGATGAATTAATTAAATATTAATTTGATTAATTATTGATTGATGGTTAAATAATCAAATAAATACTAAATATTCATTTAATTAAGTGGACAGATTTATGTGACTACATAAATTATGATAATTCTAGACTCTTGATGCCCACAATGCTTCTACAAGGGCTTATTTATTGCATATAGGTGACTGAAATAGGTAGCAAAAGGGGATCTGACTTAGGATACCAAGTAAACCAGTTACTTAAAAAGGAGGTATATTGGTCATAAACCATCGACATTAATTGTCCTTGTACAAATATTCCCTTTCAAAAAGAACTTTTTAGTCACTAAAGACATGATATTTAGCATTGCTTGTCGATGAGCTAGATAGAAATGATAGTATTGGTGATGTCAATTCTCCATGATCGAATACATTTTCCTAGATTAATGGTTTCCATTTGGCAAGAATCTGAAATTTATGTCGTATGTTCCAATCTTGGAGATTATTTCCATATAGTAATTGTGGCAAAAAGAAAGATTCCCACTTTAATCTTGCCTTAACAATAAATGTTGTGACAATCTCCTTATTAAGTGAGTATTCAGGATTTACTTGATCTAGTCCAACACAAGTAAAGAAAAAAGTTGACTAACCATGTGAAAAAGGGTCTTATAATCAAATCTAATAGTAATAAATATCAGTGATCTATTTTCATTCTCAAAATTGAGAATTCACCAAAATTTTCATTGGTTATAACTAGTTCATAAATACACCCTAAATGTGATAGTATATCTACTGCATAGAGTGCGTGATCTTGATTTTTCTTGTTGGTTCCCTTAAGGGGAATGATTCTCTGAACACTTTGGTTTATACTTTGGAAATGGACATCAAATTCTTCATTAATCAAGAATCCTAGATTAGGAGGATTAGTTGGATTCCGCATGAAAACTCCAAGCACTTTCCTATTGAGATAATCAACAACAACATTTTCTTTCCCTGGAATATGATGAGCTTCATAATTGAATTGATTCAAATATTCCTACCATCTAACATATTTTCATCATCCATTTTTATACCATGATTCTTTTCTTTGAAGGTCGGGAATCGGGTGCGACCAGTTGCTAGAAAAATGCCACTAGCATATTATGCAGTAAACTCTTTTCCATCCTTGAGAAAACAAAGGTGTCCACCCTGTGCATATTCCAAAGCATATATATATATATATATATATATATATATATATATATATATAGAGAGAGAGAGAGAGAGAGAGAGTCTTTAGTTGTAGGGACATGTAATACAAATAGATTTTGAATCTTCTGTTGTATCTTCTTAACCGCTTCGTCGTGGTTTGGACTCCATTGTGGATTCTTTTCCATGAGAAGTTGTTGCAGTGATTCTCACTCAAAACTTGCACCTGGATAGAAACTATTAACATAATTTACACTCCTAAAAATCCTTGCAGCTCCTTAGTATAAAGAGGAGGCTAAAAGTCAAGGATTTGATCTTTACGATGAGGTTGAACCTCAAGTTTTCCAGTATTAACAATCACTCCTAAATATTTATAGGAGTCTAAACACCATGGAATTTTAGAGAGAGATAGAACAACCCTTGGCTTTAAAGATATCCTATAGAAGGTTTATAGATGAGACTTATGCTCATCAAAGTATTTTCTTAAAATAAGAGTATCATCTATATATACACAAAAAATCTTCATAGCTACAAAAAATTTATTTGTTCTTTCCTGGAAGTAAGAAGGAGGATTCATTAACCTAAAGGGAATCATTGTCCATTCATAGTGTCCAAAAGGACAACTGAATGTAGTCTTATATTGATCTTCCTTCTTCACTCTTATATGGTAGAAACTTGAATTACAATCAAATTGGGGAAAAAAATTGCATTAGCAACCTTTTCTAATAAATAAGACTTATCTGGAATAGGATAAGGAAAAAGAACTGTAATTGCATTTAATGGTCTATAATTTTTAACCATTCTTTTATTTTTTCTTCTTTATTTTTAAATTCTTTCCAAACCATAAATGCATAGCAGTTAAAACCAAACTAAGAATGAAGTATGCACAATGTAATTCCCACTTTTGAGTTCTTCGATTGCTTCTTGCATGTCTAGATAATCATGAGCAAGGATCGATATCTTTTTTGCACTTTTGGTTTTGGCATCAAGTTTCAATTTTATCTCCATTTTTGGCATCTCCTTATCCTATAATTTTTGAGGATCTTCTAAACTATCATCTTTAATAATCAAAACTTTTAACTCTAGCAAAGGCTCAACTTTCTAGATCCTGCTTATGGTTAAATATTTTTCAAATGCATATACAAGTTAGGGTACTTATTTTTTCGTCATTCAGAGTAAAAGTAATGCTCTTCCTTGTGCAACCATAAGGTGTATATCTATCAATTAAACTTCCTCCTAATAGCACATCTCCAAGCATCTGCTTCGTGGAAAAGAAGTCACATTTGAATTTATTTCCTTCTAATTCTTCTACATGTTGATGACTATACTTATAACAACTGAATTCATTCCCTTGAACATCACAAGCAGTTAGGCAATTTTTTGAGTCAATTGTTCCCAATTGTTGAGAACTTGTTATTTAAAAAATGATAAGGATGCTCCAATATCAATTTGAGCATCATACTATTTGCCATTTATTATCACACTTATGTACTAAGAAAATTTTCCTGTGAGGAGATGTACTAAATATTGTGGCTCTAATTGTGGCTTAGGTTTTGGGAGGACAGATAAAACCTTTCAGATATTTACAGGATCATCTATAAATGGAGTGTATTGGATTCGAGAGATAAATTGATTATGGTTTTGTAGTGTCGTAAATTGTACACCCTTGATTAGGGTTGTCCAATTTCACGCTTAGGTTAGCACCTGCCTTAATGTGTTGCATTTGCATTTAAAAATTACTTTAAGCATTTAATTAAATCTAAAATCTTCTCTCATCATCCCACACATTATAAAATTCAGCCCTTAACCCTAAGTGTGCCCCTTTTTATTTCATTATCTTTAATTACTTGATTAAATCCTAATAAAGTCATATTTTGGTCTTCAAAGCTCATTTTGGCATATCTAAACACCTTGGATTGACACACCAATTTGGGTTTGACTTTATAATCATGATACGTTGCAACCCTAAAAATTTGGAAAAAAGTTGGTCAGACCGATGTGAGGCCACCTCACCGGTCTCGCCTTTTTCTCCTCGAATTTTGGTATCATATTTTGGTGGTACTATAATGTTTAAATCTAGCTTTGTGCAAAATTTCATAAATTTTAGGTTAGCCTATGATCAAAATTAAAGTTAGGGTTTCATATATATACCCTTTTCTTTCCTCATTTGAAAGATCCGTTCTCTAGCAATTGAAGGGACCTTTTATGAAGAGAAAATGCAGGTTTTATGTGGAGTCCACAATCAAAAAATTCAAGCATTCATCAAGTCCTCATCAACCTTTTTCATCGTCAATCAAAGCTTAGGATATATTGAGGAATAAAAAGGAGATCACCGGCTATTGATTGGCATGTACCTCTTCCTTAGGGTTTGGTGTGGTTTCATATCTCTATGTGAGTTTCACATCATTCATTTTCAGATTTACATTCTTGCTTTAGATCCATATTGTATTTTCCATTTGAAGCATTTACATTATGTTCATTTAGGGTTTTTACTCCAAACATAGGGTGGAACTCTAGTTTTGCATTTTAATTGATTAAGATCTTACAAACACATGAGATTCTAGGGCACACACGGTATTCAATACTTTATTGGCTATTTGTTGAGGTGGAAATCACCAAAACAAGGGTTTGACTAAGGCAAAACCCTATATAGCCGCCTACACACCATTTTTTAGATTGCAGATGTAAGTACAAATTTTTGACAGAGCCACAAATGTTCGTAGAATCAATAGGTACAGAGCCAGATCCAAAAACAGGTCTCAGATCTTTGGGACCGGAGTGCCCAACACTCTAATCCTAGACCAGAGCACCCAATGCCCTAGTCCTCTACCTTTTGTGATTGATTTTAACAGTTTAGACTTTTAGGACTTTAATTTGTAGATTCGAGATTCTCAGTTTAGTTTTGTAATAGGGACCAGATGCCCAACATCCCGATCCTGCTCAATCAGACCCAGTTTCTATTACCAGGTGCACATCATAATCCCTCTGTAAGATTTGTAGTTTGTATCTCAGTTTCATTTGTTCATCTTTATGTTATTGGAATTAACATAGTGGTTTTCATATACTTCACTAGCTTAGCCTATTTGTTACTTTACATTTGACTCATTTCCCTTTCATAGCAACAAAGGAATAGAAAACCTAAAAGTATTCCTTGACTCTCTTTCACAAGAGGAAGTCAAAGTGAATCACTTCCTTAGGCTCTTTCATATTCCAATGTGTGAATGAGAGTGGGATTAGGTCTTAGTTTACTCGATTCCATATTTACCTTACACAAGTTTAAACTAGAGTAGGATGTACTAGGGATATCTAAGACTTCTTCAAAAATAACACGTGGCCAAAATTGAGTATGGCATCCAAGTGTTCTAAGACATGATTATTCTTGACAAAATTAAGAAATGGCTCGTAGAGTAGGATCCTAAGGTATAGATTTTTTATTGAACTTCCTTTCTCCACTTTTTGCTACTAGAAGAGTAAATAGGAGCAATTTTATACATACTTGGGGAATCTCTTCTTCAAAAGGATTGAATTCTTGAAATTCTCTTTGGAGATCTTGGTACTGCAAAACTGACTATTGATATGGTGGCAGTTAAGCCATAACAAGAGGCCTTGGTCGTTGTTGCTGAAAAGGAAATTAAATATATTGTTGTGCCCTCTTCCTTGGTATCCCCTTCTTTTTCCTCTTCTTGTTTGGCTCATCAATTCAGATGGTAAATCATAAGTCTCTTCATCTTGTATTTATTTTTTTGTTTCAATAAAAGGCTCATAGATATTATGTTGTAGATAAAGATCTTTTTCTTCATCGAGAATATCACATCATGTGACTATGATTAGAATAGACTTCTTTTACTGCCTTGTTTTTATAAGAACAATCTGGTGCTTTGTGGAATGGTTTGTTATGAATATAAAAGATGATCTTTTGGATTTGTGGGCATGAATGATAGTATTTGTGTGAATAATTGTTCTTGGGTGCATATGAATTTCTCTTTATGAAAGTCCTTTTCTAGAAATGGACTTTGCTCTTCTTATGTTTTTTGTGGATTTTGTGTCGTGACTTTGTAAAAGGATTACATCCATAATAATCATTAAAAGTAGGGGCAATCCTTTGTGCTTTATATTTTGTAAACTTTTGTTGATATTTACAATTGTATACACATAAAATTTGTTGCTATCAAAATCTCAAATTTCTTTATCACATTAATATTATTATTCCATTTATCATATTTATCCTTTCCTCCATCTAAGATTTTGATAGCACATTTCCTTTATCAAAATCATACACCTATGTTTAGCAAGGCTCCAGGTGTGGCCTCCATCTCTTCCACCATTCTTTCATCTCTTCGGGCTTCTCAGTGGCAATCCATACCATCTCCCTCAAACAATGAACCTAATGATGACACTTTTCATGTTGACCCTCAAGGGCTATCTCCTATGAAAATCCAAGCTATTCCCAATCTTGATACACGTTCCTCTAATGATTTAAAAATCCTAGATCCTATGCCATCATGCACTTCAATTCCAATCATACCCACTCTAAAGAGTCTCATCCAAAATGCTTCCCCATCATGCCAAAACATGAACGCCTTCCAAGAATCCCCCATGCATATGAAAAATCATATCCCTTCCTTAGAGATGGCTTCATGTCAAGAGGATAAACTAAATAATAAAGAAACAAGTCCTATCATAAATCAAGATCAAGACACCAAAACTCTTCAATCCCATCCAATGGTTGATCAAGATCCTATCTCCCTAGAATCCCATGATGATCCTCTTATACCTTCCCATTTCTTCCAAGGTCCCTTCTCATCTCAAGAGTTAAGCACCCTTCCAAATCCTATTCCTAATTCACTTCCTAAGCAAGATCATGATGCCTCTTCCACCTTTCCAAATTATCCTATACAAAATGAAGAGCCAAACAGCCTTTCCACTCTATCTAATGGTCCTCTTCCATGTCAAGATCAAAGTATCCCTTCATTACCTTGTCATAATCCTCCATGTCCTCCACAAGATGCCATGTCTGAGATTAACCTATCATTCCTCCTATTTTGCCTAAAGATCCTATCATGCCTCCATATTCACCTAGAGATCCCATCAATTCTCTTAGTCCCCCTCATGACCCCAACATCTTTGTGCAAGTTGTTAATGAACCTCTAATAGGTCAAATGGGATCCCTCACTTCCATTGGGGCTGGTCTACTTTTTGACCCTATCATTTTTTCCATTCCATATCCATCTCAAAATGGACTCACGTATTCTTCCAAAAGCAACTAGTGTCCCATTAGTCAAAGGATTAATCAAAGGAAAGAAGTCAAGCCTCCATGAACAAGGTACATTAGAACCCTTCCGTATCAAAGAAAATATTGATGGTCATGGTCCCAACAAAAAAGTTGACTTTCAAGATGTTGGTATCCCTATTAAATCCCACATCCCTTCATCTAAGTCCAAATATACGTCTACCCTTCATCCCTTCCATCCATTTTAGGTCCTTATACCCCTCCAACCCTTATTCAGGATCGACAAAGGCACGCATTTTTTATAACCTTATCACCATTTACTTATATAAAATCATCCAAAAGGATTTCATATCATTCATATCCATCCACAAATTGCATTCCCTTAGGAAAGAATCTGGATGCCAAGTATAAAATCCACACGCATTTAAGGATCAAGATGTGGTGGACAACATTGGGTTTTACCAATGTTGTTCTTTAGTGTGCAGATTCTCTAGGCTAAGGCCTTCTCTATCGGACCTCCATCGTTGGGTGAGTGACTCTTGGAGGCCTTTGATGGCTCATAGCATTGAGCTTTTTCCTTGTGCTAAAGGCTTTTTCATTGCTTCTTTTACATCTTTCATTGATCAAGATTTAGTCTTGGGCAAGTTGTGGGCTTGGGGAGTGCACCCCCTCTCTGTTAAGCCCTAGAAAACTTCTTTCAACCCTCTCATTGAACCACTTAATGTGCATCTAGTTTGGCTTTGCCTTCTATTAGCCCCCCTACAATTTTGATTTAGAATGTTCACGCTTGTGGGTTGCCTTTGGTGTCTTTATTTCTTTTGGGTCTTTTGTACCTTTTCGTTTTTAACCAAAGTCGTGGAACTTTTTAAAACAATTCAATAGGTTCAAGGTTCAAAGCGCATTTTAAGAAAATGTCTCTAGCGGCCTTTATCTCCACTAAAGAAAGTGCGTTATTGTTATGTGTTTTTAACTTTGAACCCGTGAACCTTTTTGGTTCAAGGTTCAAAACATTTTTCTTTTGTGAGTCACGGCTATGTAATGTTGTTTAACGAGCAGGTGTCAATATATTTTAAGTCGGATTTGAACTTGAACGTTGAACCAATTGTCTTTTCAGTTCAATGGTTCAAAATTCTTGCTTGTTAGTCATGTTTATTGCTCATTCCCGATATTGTTTTAAGCCGCTAGTTCATTGTTGTTCTTCCTGGATGAACTTGAACCATTGAACTCTTTTTAAGCTGGTTCAAAATTCATAAGGTTCACTTCAAGCCTATTCTAAGACTTTGTTAACACTGAAAGCGGCATGGCAAGAAGGAATATTCCCGACATCTAATAGCTTAAAATTCCAAATTTGGAAAGTAATCATGATAATGTTAACTATTTGTGTAGAAGTGATGTGAACATGAGGATGTCAGGTGAAGCAATGGAGTTAATAAGTATATATGGCAGTTTCTTCATTCAGTTTCTCAGGTTCACCTATCTTTGGGTAGGTGGTTTCGAGGGTGAACCATTCAAGCTCCCAAGGTATGCCTTTGAAAGCTATGTACTTATAGAGGTGAGCAGGCAACTAGCTCATATCGATAAAAAGTTAGGGGCAAAAGGTGAATCTGGAGTTGCCTTCCCCATTGAACTTGGATACTGTAGTTGCAAGTTTGTATTTGATGCTCTAAATTTGGAATTGGAATTTAAGAGGATGAACCTGCAACCCTATGTTGCAAGACATAGGTTTGATAGCAGAGGTTATGCCGTCGAAAATCTAAATGTGGATGACCACTTCCATCATGAACCCCAATTGGAAGATTACTGGGAGAATTGCAGTGATGAATATGAGGTAAGAAGGATATTGTGGTCAAGATTTACTCTGCAATAGATTATCACCATGAAGCTTCCTATCAATGTATCTGAAGTTTAGGAGGAAATAGAGGAAGATATTCTAGATCCAGAATTTGACAAGGAAGTTCAAGGAAATCCAATCCCTGAGATTGACTGGAATAAAAAGGAAGATGATAATGTTCAAGCTAAAACCTTCAATGTTGTTAGGAGAACTGAGAAGTGGTTGAGAGACCAAAAGTTTAAGAAAGGATCATTCATATCCTCCCATAAACCAAGAGTTGATTCACATACTGTGACTCAACTTCCTATTTCTTCCACTAATGAAATCATTGATGTTGCAGGGGGTTCAAAGCCAAGTGTTGAAAAAATCCAACCCAGGAGATCAAGAAGGTCACTATTAGGTTCTACAGCAACCCGAGTAACTCAGTCAAGGAGCAAGAAAAAGAGTAAAAAGACAACATTGAACCAGATTGTTATGGACCTAGACCCTAGCAAAGAGGTAGAAGTAATAATGGAACAACAGGATTTAGGTGAACCTGCGGTGTAGGAAATGGACACAAGTAAAGAAACAAAGAGTGGATTGGATCCCACAAACACTCTCGTTATTATCAATTCACCAGATACTCAGACAACCCCTCCACCTAAAGAACCTGCAAACACACCATGATGGTTGGAAGTTTTTGTTGGGAAGAAACGAAGTGTGGTTTTGATTACTATTCCTATAGAAGACATGGTCAGCAAGTGTCTTGGAAAGGTATCCAAGCCGAAAAGACTCAAGATGCAGACAATGCTTGAGGTGGATGACGCAACAGGTCATTGGACGGTCGAAATAGCCAAGCCTATTCCAGATAGAGATGCAGACAAGGCTAATGAGGATGACTTCACAGTTGAAAAGATTGATCTGGGGGTTGCTTTGCGAGCCATTGATGTTAAACATTTGGAGTCTTCCACGAAGAGAATGGTTTCTAGAACATGGAAGGATGAGAAGGATAAAGGTGAGCTGAAGCAAATCATCACTCAAATGGCTGAGTACATCAATTTCATTCATCATCCAAATCCTCAACCCTTGTCACAAGTGGCAGTATCATTTGATCCCAAATCTCCAGGAAATCAAAAGATGTTGGATCAAGTCCAAAGAAACAGAATGGTCATGGAGATGTTCAATAGTTGGTTGGATCTTATAATTCAGCAAGGTTCAAACTATATTGTCAGCCTAGTGAAAGTATATGAGGATGTTGTGACTATGAGAAAAGAATTTGAATTAGAGGTTGTTGCCTGGGAGAAAGAAAGGACCAAATGGGTAGCAGTTCTTGCATAGATGAATGATATACAAAAATATGGAGCGATGATGTTCTTGGCTAAAAAAGCTTGTGGAAATCCTAGATGATAATGTGTTATATGTGTTAAGGAAAAACTTGGAGTGGCATAATTCAATTATCAAACAGGGTCACGAAGAATCCACTAAACTGCTAAAAGGATTAATAGATTTAATTGATACCATGCAAAAGGATCTCAAATGCATTGACATCCAGCTTATGAAGTTGATGCCCAGACAATCGAAGCTGCCATAGAGATGACAAAATCTTCCAAGAAAGGATACAGCTCATTCGAAAGACAAAGTCCTTGACTACGGATGACTTCTCTAAGGTAGCCAGGATTGAGTCAATGCTCATGGTATGTTCTGATCATCTGGAAGCGCACAAGGAAAGGGTGACACAAGTGAATATGGACAAGGAGGTTTGGAAGCAATGAATCCAACACATTGTACTCCCCTACTTTCAGGTCATTCTAAACTTCTCAGCGGCACATTTAGAATGGTGTGGTGTCTACAGTTCTACGGCAAAGCAGGATAGACCAGTGGCTCCCTCTGCCACGGTATAGTCGTGATTAATTAGGGGATGAGTTGTCAACCTTTCTGTGGCTGTTTATTTTAGTTTCTCTTGTTTTTAGCAAACGGTTTCTTTAACCTTCGGTTAAAGTAAAGTTTTAATGATTATGTAAAAACTATGAGCCTGGAGGCTATTTAAGCTAGGAAGTTAGTTTATGTTTGGGTCCGAAAAACTGTTATTTTTTCAGGAACGGGCAGTATCTATTTTGCTGTGAATTTTCTGAAATTTGGAATGGTAATGAAATGTTATGGTGTGAAGTCTTTGAATCTGTGTTTAAGGATTGGCTATTTTTCTTAAGAAATCAGCTAATGTGCATGATATCATTTTTGTTATCAGTTATTCCTATGTTTTTTGAAATCATTGTTACCATTATTTACAAGTAAATTCATTGTGAATTGAGTTGTGTTGATCCCTCTTGTCCTATGAGGCATGAGAGAGAGTTGATCAGAGTTCATACTACTATGCATTTTCTTTGCTCTGAATTTATGTGATGAACATGTGAGAAAATCAGAGTCTGTGAGCTCTTATTTGATCTTTAGAATATTCTTTATGTTTTATGTTAAAAGCATTCCTTTGTATTGATGGATGAATGCTAAAGCCTTTCCACGCATTCTGGTTAAAAGTGTATTTGTTTCAAAGTTTTTTGCATAAAATTCATTGCAAATCATACGAGGAGCTGCCCTCTAACGTAGAGGATGGATTGTTTTAATTGATTCATCCAACTGTCGGTTTAGTTGTTTCCTTTCATAAAGGGGTGTACAAGAGTCGGATTATTATTCAAAGAAAGTAAACATTATAATTTGAAGAAAGGGACAAATTTGTTAACCAACACCTTCCAAATCTCCTTCTTCATTTTTGGGAGCTTTCTTGTTATGAGGCTATCGGTAACTCTATTGGACGCTTCTTAAAAGGTTGATGATGTTACGTCTTCATTGAACCACACTACCTTTGATCGCTTCTTAGTTGATATTGACATCTTCTCGCCTCTTCCGAGAGATGTGATTCTTATGGTTGGGGATCGGCCTTGGAGACAACCATTGGACTTTGAGGGCCTCCCCTTTCGCTATCGCAAATGCTTCTCTATGAGTCACCTTGCTTCAGACTGATCTATTCCACACCACAAAGGAGCTGCTACTTGGTGGAAGGATGCTACTGCCGATCACTTGGCCATCCATGCTACTAATTATGGTTTGGATGGCTTCTCTTGGGATGTTGAGGTGCCTCTTACCACTGTTGACGTTGTTGTTAATTCCACAGTTATGGTTCCATTTACTTTGGAGGTTTCAACTTCTATAACTTCTAACCTGCAGCTACCTACTAGATCTACGCTTGCGGTTACTCCTTCACAATAGCTTGTTGTTGTCCTACTTTAGCTCCCTACTATTCTGCAACAACCGACTGTTGTCCTACAACAACACTCTAATGAAACTACTAATGGTATTTGTGTGGAATCCTAACCACTTGATAATTCCCTTGATGATCCTAATGCTAATTTCATCTAGACGGTTATTTGTCGCAGGTGGAAGGGGAATTCCTCCCCCCCCCCCAAACTTTTCTTTGTCAAAAATTGGGTGCTTGCCCTCCTTGAGTTGGGCCTTCCTTGTTTGTTGTTAGACAGGTTTTCTCTCTTGTCTGACCTTGTGTAGATTGGGACTTGCTACCTTGTTTTTAGTACTTGGGGTTTACCCTTGTTGGTTGTGGTTAATTTCTTTTTGGATAGTCTTTGGCTATGTAAAGGGTCATTGCCCTAGTCAACGTTACTTTTTTAATCAAAAACATGTCCCATATAATCATGTAAAAAAAAAAAAAACGTGATCCAAAAAGAAAAAGAGATATAAAAAAGGCCACAAAGGCCCATTGAGCAAAAGAAAAAAAAATCAAAAGCCATATGGGTTCCTACGATGCTTGTAGAAGCAATGTGTTCCAAGGAACTACAAAAGAAAGAAAAATCAAAAACCATGTGGATTCCCAAGCGACTCCTCAAAGCACAACGTCCTAAGAAAAATTCAAAGTTGGCATCCAAGATTGTTATCCCTGCTTCTAAACCTCTGCAACCTTTCAAATCATCAATAAATTTCAATATTTGATCTCTAGAAAATTGAATCAAGTCGGCAATAGGACATTCTTGCAAATTAAGGTTTTTGAAATCTAAATAACCCATTACTCTATTTGAAAGATTATATGGTAGCCCTTCAAGGTACTTTGTTTTTTCCATTTCAATCTTCTTTTCATCCCTCAATTGATACAAAAGTTGTCTGAAATTATTTGAATATTCTATAGAATCCTTCAGATCACAGTATTCCATCTACATAATGTTTTTTATAATTTTTTCTTTTTCAATGACAATTTCAAGGCATAATTCATTGACCATTTCATCCATTACGCACTTAAGAGGATCAAGCTATTCTCGTTTATGGGCAATTTTCCATGTTTGGGGATCAACAACTACTTGGGTTATGACTTTTTGATATACTTTTGCATCCTTTTTGGTATTAGATTTGTTGTTTCACCAATCTCTAACAATTCCCCACAAACAATTAGTAACAAAATTATAAGTAGTTGCTTGATTAGTCCTTGAAAGAGTTCCTATTATAAAAAATGAATTGGTCCAAGTTTCTATCTTCTAGCAAGGATTTTCATCCTGGTCTAAGTCTAAATACCATGGTTGGATGTTGCAACTTGTCCTCATCATCATTAGTCTATCAATAGATTTCTTGGCTCTTTTTTATTGAATTTGTAATAGATTGGGAATTACTAGAGCACTTTTTTCTATTTATTTCTCTTGATTTATCAACCAATCTAAAGAAATTGATAAATCATTCAAAGAATGATCTATGTTATCAAATCTTCTTTCTTATATTTCCTGTATCTTGATTTTGATTTCAGAGACAATGCAAAGCATTGGGGGCATTTAGGCTTCCTTCCATGTTGAGCCAAATTTTTATTTTATCTTTGTCATGATTGAAGATTTGGGCATTTAATAGTAACATAATACAAGTTGGCACAGTAGCTAGGTAGTTATGATGTATTCTTCATTAGTAACATAATATAGGTTGGCATAGTAGCTAGGTAGTTATGATGTATTCATCATTAGTAATTGATTTCCTTATCTTTACAAGAATGACTGCAACAGATATCAGGTATTCAGAAGCAATATCAAGGCATTTTCAACATTAGTTGAAGTATTGGTAAATATCATTGTAATCTGCTTTACATAAGTTATGCAATATCTATCAAGTACGACCAGTCTTATTGTCGCATTTAATATCTCAATTTGATGAAGCTAAATCATATCAGAATGTAATTCACAATTGATGTTTGCAACAGTTCTAATTTGATAAAATTATCTAATGACTAAATTCTAAACTTTGCAATCAAATTAGTATTTTTAAAAAAAATTCTCTTTATCCATATTAGTTGGTTTGCAAGTATATTTTATAGTTCAATATTTATGCATGTCTAGAAGTGAATAGTTTAAATATAAGCTAATAGTATCTTGCAAGCAAATTGTTTAACAAAATATCTCAAAGTGAAAGGGCAAAATTATCCAAATCAAGGTGGGATATTTCAAAAATGCAACAAGAATTTAAAAGGATAAATATTGTGCCCGTTAAGGGGCTTAGTTGGGTTCAAACCAACCATTTTGATTTGATTGTTAAATGGGAGAGACTGTTGGAGGGTTGGTGGAAAGTGAACTTTGACGGAGCTTCTAAAGGCAACCCAGGACCTTCAGGGGCAGGGGTTATTGTGTGGGAGTGGAAGGGTGATACGTTGGCTATAGGTGCTCAGAAATTGATGGACGGTACTAATAATTTGGCTAAAGCGACAGCAGCCATGTTGGTTGTTAGGATATGTAAGATGTTAGGCGCGAGGAAAGTACACTTAGAGGGTGACTCTCTAATTATCATTATGGATTTAATGAAAAATGAATTAATGCATGGTATTTACAAGGGCAGATCCATAACATCCTAGAAGAGTTAAAGTATTTTGAGGATTTTTCAGTTAAGCCATGTCAAGTGTACGGGTAATGTCGAGGCAAATATTTTATCAAAATGGGCTCTCACATTCGGTGAAGTGTGTGAATTTAGATGGGAGGATTTTCGCACTGTTAACCTTTAGGAGGAAGCAGGTGGCCTCCTTTAATGGCACAGCGGATGGAGTGTACGGTGTCAGAAGATGGTGAGAGAAAGATGGTAGTTGAGCTTAGCGAGGCGCATTGCTAATGATGATTTTACGGTCCAAGAGTTGGCATTTATTTCATCCCCCTTCTCCTTGAGGCGTCATTAAGAAGATAGTTCTAGTTGTAACAGAGCTCTACGAAGGTGTTGGTTTCAATTTGGAGTTTTTTTGCAATTGGTTTTGATGCAAGTATGGAGGCCAATTTCATTCTGCAAAGCAGGAAACGGATCTTTGCCTTCTTCAATGAAATTACCATAGGCCAGCTACAAAAAATGTTCAAGTTTCTTGATGATTTGTTGGCCCAGAGTGCAGAGATAGTGGTTGGGGGGCATTTAGTGAACTAAAATATAGGTTTAAATCGAGAAAGAATGTTTACACCCTAATAATGGCTTGAGGGTTGGAACTGGGCGAAGACACGGCCACGGTTAAGAAGGTGATGCAGACTATAATTCATGAGGATTTTCTAATTGGAATGGACTCTTTTTTTGAATGGGCGGAACCAAGAGTGGGGTTGGATACTCGTGAAGAGGTGGAGGAAGGTGGGAATGGTGGAAATGCTGGTATATTCCCCTTTCTTTGGTGGGCAAAAGGAATGTGCAGGTTTCATCACAGGCAGGAGGCCAGAAGGGGATGGGACGCATTGAAACTATATACAAATATCAAGGAGCTGGAGGGTGTCATTGTATAGGCAAAGGCAAAGGCCAAATGGGGGCAAAGAAGAGTGTTGCAACCTAGGCCGATGAGGGCGCTGGAGAACCAAGAAGCCAGGGTGGTTAGATGCAACCGTCAATGAAAAGTCTAGTGAGTTGGAGCTTTTTGTTTTTTTATGATGACGTGTCCTTTTTGGATTGGCGTCTTTTTTGAGACCTGGTTTAGTAAATTTTGTTGTAAATGGGTTGGTTGGTGGGTTGAAGGGTTTTAGCTTTTTTGGTTGGTTGATATCGGTGGGCGGGTGTCCCTTTTTTTGATCTTAGATACATATTTAGTCTTACTATGTAAACTTTATTTTGGCTTTCAATCAAACATAAATTATTACCGAGCAAAAAAAAAAGGATAAATAATGCCAAATAATTATGTAGTGTTTAATGATTACATACTATAACATTGAAGACAAGTCGTGAGGTGTAGTGTTAGGCTAATGATCTTGGTGCTACGCATCAACTCTGGCTTGATTCTCACTAGTTATCATAAACCCTTTTAACATGGCCTCCCGCTCAAAACCCTCGGCCTCTTTACAAGCACCTGCTTTGGGTGCCTCCGCTTCGGCGAGGGGTACTGTTGTTTCTAGCAGCTCTAATGGAATGGTCCATGCTAGTGATGAAGTGCCTGATGTGCCTCCATTGACGTCTACTAGTGCTCCTTGTTGTGTTGATTTGGCTGCCTGTGTTTCGGGTGCAGATTGCTCATCTTTTGGGGTCTCTAGGGGATCTTATGCGAATCGTCTGGCTTTTGGAGGGGGTAAGGGATTTGCTCATGCTGAGACTAAGCCTTTTCATGTTTGTCAATATATTTTTATTAATTTGGAAGAAGAGACGGTTAAAGAGATTGATCAGGTTGTCTTTGATCTTTCTTCTACTATGGTTATATGTCGATTTAGGGGTTTTTGGCCCAGTCTCCCGGGACTCCATGACTGGATCTTTAAGCATCGGGAACCCCTCATTTCATATTCGGTTCAGATTTTCCCTTTGGCCAAGGGTTTTTTTATTGTCAATATTGATAAAGTGGTGGATAGAAAGATTATTCTATGTGACCATTTTTTTACTTGGGAGAATTGTTTCCTTTTGATGATCAAACCATGGCATGAGGATTTTAATCCCTCATCTGAATCCTTCTATAAAATGTCGATTTGGGTTAGACTCCCCAACCTCCCACTTCATCTTTGGGTGGACCAGCTCCTTGAGGAAGTGGGGAGATTTTCTTATGGTGGATGTGGAGTCCTCTGATATCCTTCATTCCACCTATGCTCGTATTTTGGTAGATATTGATGCTTCTAAGGGGCTGCCAGCAGAGATCAAACTTTCAACCCCCAAGGGTTTCTGGATTCAACCTTTGGATTATGAAGGGATTCCCTTTAGATGTCGAAGATGCTTCACGACTGGGCATGTAGCGACTAAATATGATTTAGAGAAATTTAAAGTGAAGAAGCCCTCTTCATGGTGGAAAGGTGCCTCTTCCTAATATTATACGGTATTCAGGAGCTCTTCTTAGATGGTTGGGCAGGATCTTCCCATCAATAGCTCTAAAGTGCCTGTGGTAGATTCTATTGGATCTGTCCCCTTGGTCCCTGGGATGGGATCTGATACTCCTTCAGTGGATGTTGTTGAAGGTGTTGTCCCTTCTGCTGACGTTTCAAATGGTGTTCTTGCTTTGATTCCTTCTGAGCCATCTGGTGGCCCTGATATATTACATGTTGTTGGATCTGCCCCTGCTGCTAGGTGTCATAGGATTCTGGATGGTACGGCTGCTGGAGTTGCCCCTATAAATGTTTTTTCTTCTGATGCATCTATTGGAGTTGTCCCATTGTTTGTTTCTTCTTCCAAGGATGTGTCTGGCCCTGGCTCTGCTAGTCCTGCTAGCTCTTTGATGTTTGTTGGCCTCTCATTGGGCGTTGGGTTTCCTGCATTGGATTCACTGGATTGGCAAGCTGAGGCTGCTAAGGTTGAAGAAGGTTGGATTTTGATTGAAAGCAAACATTCTAAAAGGTCTTTGCCTTCTTTTGACATGACCCTTAGATCCCAAAAGAAGGGATCCAAAGGGAAATCCTAATGATGGTTGTTTGCTCCAGTTTGGGGGTGCTTGTTGTTAAAACCCCTTAGGGTGATTGGAAATTTATTTTACCTTTTCTTTTTTACTGCTCATTGTTTCTCCTTTTGGATCTCGGACTGCCTGCATATTTTCCATGCATATGTCTTTATTTGTCAGACAACTTTTCATTTTGGAGGGGTCAGTCTATTTCGATCCCCTTTCTTGGCTTCGTTCTTATGATGTGGGGAAAATTGAATGATGGAGAGATCAAGAGGAAAAAATTTCTTCCCTCGGAGGAGTGATGAAAGTTTCACTATGGATTTCCCTTCAAACACTTTATCCACATTACATTAAAAGAGGGGGGAAATTCACTAGATCCAATCCCTTAGGAAAGAGATTGAATACTAAATGAATTGATAATGGTGTGAAATGACAAGCTAACCCCTCTTTTTAAATGGAAAATGGTTGAATTATGTGTTTTGAGACTAAGTGTAAAAGTAGCAAAGAACTAATTATAACTTGAAATAGAAGGGTGAGATGAAACTGTGCACCTGGATCTGGCTATAATATATCGAGACAAAGTTGCCCTACAAATTTGAGGAGAATTTGTCAGGACTGTGTTGAAAGTGCACGCGGTCCTCTGAAAAATCCGTGAAACAAAAAGGGTTTTCCGCCTCTGCAAATGGAATATGAATCTACAAACATAGTTGTGCACTTGCAACCTACACACAGAAAAGAGAGGAAAAGGGGTTGGGATTGGGGGTTTGCATTCAGGTCAAACCCCAATTTTGGAATTAACCAAATGATGAAAGAAAGTACTTGCAAGTAAATGAAAGACTGAAATGTAAATCACCTCAAGCGAGGTTGTAGATAGAATTGCTTGTGTGAAATTGAATGTTGAAAGGGATCTCCTCTTCAATGGTTGAATTCTTGACTTGAATGCAACACCTAGCCTTGAAGGGAGACTTGAGAATGCTCAATGCTGGAAAGGAATGCTTGAATGCTCTTGAATGCTTGATTGCTTGGACTTATGCCCACTCTTTGCTTATCCAACTTCAACCTATGCAAAATGAGAGGACAAATACCACTTATATATTCATCAATAGGGTTAATTGACTGATTTTTCATCACAACCCGACACAGGGAAAGTTTTCCCGCTTTATGAAAAGTCCAATGCAAAGATAGGACAGAGGGGGGCCCAAAATAGGGCAGAGACAGGGGCATCACACCCTTGTCCTGCCCTTATCTCAAGATAGGAAGCAGGTTCAGGTGTGGTTGCAAATTGCAAGGGTCGCAATTTTATGACATTACAGTTTTGTCTCGTATTAGTTCAGCTTCGTTTAGTGGTTATTCTTGAATATCTTTAGATGTGGGTTTCAGGTTCCCCCAAATTAACCTGCTTTGTACAGGGTTTCAGGTCCCTTCAAAACCTATTTTTCCCTTAATCAAAAACATTGAAGACAATATCATTTCATATTTGCAGATCATCCCATACATGCAAAAATAGAGGCACACTTATTTAATGCAATACCATAGGTATACACGTCAAAATATCGAAAATGTCACTCGCTAATAATGGTGAGAAAGATATTAATGATCAAAACAATCTTCTCAATAATACCCATATATCCCATGCCCTACTTGCTATTAAAAAAGAAGGCCATGCATGATCTTGATGCAATTTTCAAGAGATTTATATCGTATAGTTCAAATGAGGGAAAAAGAGTTCCCTTGATAAATTACGATGTTGCCAAGAGAAATTAAAAGGTTGGGGGTTGGAATTTATTTCTGATTGTACATGATTTGGTGGGTTTGGATCCTAAGTTGGTCTAAAACATGTTCAAAAATATTTTGGCCTTCAGAATCATTCAACAAAAACATGTGTCCATTGTAATGACCCTTCAAAAAATATCATAGCAAAGGGATCACATTTAAAAATTCATCATTGTACACATATAATATCATAGTATCTTGGATTATAAATATAATAACTTCTCAAAATAGATGATTCTTGAAACAAACACCCTCCTTTGTTAGACATCCCAAAAATAGCTTGGCATAAGGAAACTAATAGATATCTGGGATGATAAGGTGGTAGGCTACATCAAAGCCAAGGATTCATATTGGATTTGGAAGAATATCCAAGCAGTTATGAGTTTTGAGATGGCTAGGGAGAGATAGGTAACAAAACTCGGGAATAGAAAGGTTTTGATCTCTTCAAAAAAGGATGAAATTGTCTAGTGTGCATCAAAAAGTGAGTACTCGATTAAGATGGGTTATCAAATCCAAAATTAGATACCAGCTTTCTAATAGGCCCAAGAACCCTTGTTAGGGTGGTGAAGTATTGCCTAAGGCTAGAACTTTTGCTTGGATTGCACTTCACAAATGGATACTTATAAGTAATAGGGCCCATTCTATTGGGTATCAAGGTCCATCAAAAGACTTACTAAATTGGTGTGATTTTACACAAACATGTTTTCCTACAATTTTCCCCTTTTAACAATTGTTGTAATTCACCCTCATAACAAATTTCCTACATCTACTCTACATATGCAAAAATCACATATAAAATTCATTTTTTATGGAAACTCTCATAATGGTGTTGGCAAATTGGGTGCAAGTTGCATCTTCAAAAATGAAATGTGTTTTCTTGTTTGAGTATGTCAAAACATTTCACAAGAAGAACAAATAACGAAGCAAAATCTTGTACTTTGTTTAAATGCCTTAAATTAAACTTTAAAAAAAATGATGTAGTGAATATTGAAGGACATTCACAAATTTGCATCAATGTTGTTATTTCAAGAAAACCTAACTAGAAGCTTCAAACATAAAAATAAGATATATATAATTATGCCACTTCTTGACACATTAAAGAACTACACAATTGAGCATATTTAAAAGGAGATTTCACACAACTAGCACATCTTCCTTTCGCGCTCACATATCATGTGAATAAGGAAATCTCGGAGAAATTATTTATCTTGGAGAATAATATCAATCATTTAATCTAGCGGGGATCAAATATCTTAAATAGATTGTAAAGTGATCTTTCCTCTTAAGGATACAATGGAGCAAACACTTGTTAAATAACCATAAATGTTGTCAAACAATTGCTATTCTCAAGACTAAAGTTTTTGAGAATGGTCATGTAGATGATGGTGATATTTTAGTAGTCATAGCAGAAAAAATATTTTGGGGAAAAAATCAACAAATAAAAAGTATAAGATTTCTTGAAAAAATAAAATTTAAAAAAATTGTACAAAAATAGACAAAAATTACTTTTTTTTTCACTAGGGTATTTCCATAGCATAGAGATATAGAAAGCAAATTAAAATAGAGTTTAACCCATGAATTGTAGAAAGTAGATTTTTTATTTTTTATATTAGCTATGTCTATGAAGTAACTGAGATCAAAATTTATTTGACAGCGATCCAACTACTATTAGAAATTTAGTAAAAGTGGAAGTCATTTTGAAGCACGATCCAAGACTTCCATTGTGATTGAGGCAAGGACTTCTGTAGGGTAGTTCTATATTTGAAAAAGTGTATCAAATTATATTTCACAATTGCAATGTTTTTATGTTCCCTAATGGTAATTGGTAAGTCCTTTATATGGGGTAGAATTCAACAATCAAAGATTAGCAAGCCATTGATTTTAGCAATACCTAGCTTGCAATTACTATTTTAGGTGGAGACAAATGTTAATGATTATGTGTTGGAGGTTGTTTTATTACAAGGATGTGAGGCCATTTTAGATGGAGTCAAATGTTAATGATTATGTGTTAGAGATTGTTTTATTACAAGATGTAAGCTTGTTTGTTGTCATTCAAATTTATTTAATGAAGCACTTTATATTGTTCAAAGTAATGAATCATATGTCTTTGTCTGAGTAAAAATTAAATATATTAATCAAAAATCATATTAATAATCTCTAATAGTTTACATTTTAAAACTACTTTATACTATTAATTATAAACTATAAAGGTTTGCCCTTTCCCCATCAAAGTGTCATCCATAATAGTGCCTAATAGTTATAATTATAAATTTAGTGTATAATATTAATTATATACTTGCTTGCATCAAAATACATGGGGTAGGGTGTGTAGAGAACTTAAGTCATATCGAAGTCACAATTTGGAGAAGATTTGTCAACTACTTCAACACTATCTCACATACCCCCCACAATTTAGGATGATTCAAACCCTTTCAAATTTGGTTGATGACCACCATTGCTCCTCCCACTCCTCTATTTAGGGGTTTTCAAAGGTTAGAAATAGAAATAAGGGACAAAAAAAAAAGTTTCCACATTGATTCAATAGTGACTTTGATTCCATCTCATCTCAAAATTGGCCCTATTTCTAAGCAATTCGATAATTTTGTGAATTGTATAGGGTTTTACAATTTTTTGCAATTATTTTTTCACATTTTTTACCACTTTTGCGGGGTTTTAACATAATTCAATTTAAATGTGAAAAATCATTGAAAATTGGATCAATGATTGATCAACAATTTTTTTGTGAATCAAAATTTTTTGGAAGAATAAATTGGCTAGCACATTTTTTTGCAGATTATTTGCTTCTCTGTTAGTAACTTTTATAAGACTTCAATTAATGTGCATGTGTTGGCCAAAAGGTGAAAAAGAACTTGCTATAAAAAATATTTATAAGACTCCCAAAACATACACTTAAAAATCACTAATTCAATTTGAAAGGAAGCTACCTTGTTATACACACGCACCCTCTACCTTACCCATGGAAAAATCACACATAATTAGAAAAGCATAACAAAATTTGATGTATTTATAATGGTGCAAGACATGGGGCTCTTCATTATTCATTGAATTTTAAAACCAAATTCTTAATAAAGAAACCAAACTTTTAATTAAGAACATTTGATTATTAGGAAAATAATTTTTCTATTTTAAAATAATGAAATGTGTCATGTCGTTTTTTTTAAAATAAAAGCTTACTAAAAATAAAAAATACCAATCCAAAAACATTAAATCAGTCATAGAGCAATTTTTAAAAATAAGTATCAAAATAATATCATATTTGGTGGCATAGAAAATACCCACTATCCAAAAAGATTGAGTTTGAGTCATAAGGCAACTAAAAAAAAAAAGTATTAAATCAATATCTTATTTGAAAGCGATATTTAAATTAAATATCTTCCCTTTTTTTGGTGAAATTTAGAAAACATTACTTGAAAGATTTGTTGGCTTTTAATGTTAATTGGTAGTTTTGGTAAAGTTGACAACTCCTAAGAAAATTATAAACACTAGAATGTTAATTGGTAGTTTTGGTAAAGTTGACAACTCCTGAGAAAATTGTAAACACTAGAAGCTCAATTTTTGGCACTCATTTTGGTTTGAGTTTGAATTTTAATAATTTAAATTGTGATATTTATGATATTTTCAAGTTTGAACATTCTATTTGTTGTTTAAATTTATTGTAGATTTGTGAAAATCCTAAGGGTTGAATAGTTGTTTCTAGATTTGTTGATGTGGGCTTGTTACTATTTCAATGTATTTTCTATTAATTTATCATATAACCTTTGATAAGGAGTTTAGAAAAAAATTGCAAGTTGAGTAATGTGTGTTCAAGTTCCATTTTCTATTCTATTTTGTAAAACATTGCAGCAGTTCAAGTTTCATTTTCCATTCTATTTTGTAAAAAATTGCAACTATGTGTGTTCAAGTTTCATTTTCTTTCTTATTTTATAAGAAATTACAAAAAAAATGTAAATTATTATTTGCAACATTATAAAACAAAAAAAATTATATATTTTCACACAAATCTATATTATTCATAATAAATCAATTCTTATGAAAATTTGCTTCAAAGTTCAATTAAACAAATGTTCTCACTTCTTTTTCTCATGGGAAATGATAAGAGACGTGTATTAATTTTTTTTTAAATAATTGTAAGAAGATTCCACACTTTTTAATAAGAATCCATAATATTCACTTCCTCTATTTTTAATAGTAATGTTCTATCTTACTACACAAACTTCCAACCTATATGACAATATGACACAAGTGTCGTCAATTAACGGGTTTATTCATTTAGGTGATAACGCTTTTATTTGAAACACAACATAATTTGGTTTTAATAGGAAGGCCAAAGCTCATTTAGGAAAACAACATGACCTAATTTTAATGTGTTCATGCCAAGAGGCCAACATGATCCATTTCTTACAAAGGGTAACATAAGCAAGATGTTGCCGCTCAAAAACTCTTGCCCAGTGACCTGTGTTCTAGGGACGATGCTTGGAGGAAGCCCTTCGGCCTGCGTTGTCCCTGGTCCTGGTGGTAGCCCTTCGGCCTGCACTGTCCCTGGTCCTTGAGCTTGCCCTTTGGCCTGCACTGTCCTTGGTCCTGCACTAGGTGATGTGTCATCTTGCCCTACGACTGATGGTGGTGGTGTTGTTGCAGATTCTGGGATATTGGATGCAAACCGTGTTGTTAGTGGGACTGCTAAGAGTTCGTATGCAGATTGATTGGGTAAGGAGACTCAGTTGTCCCTGTTTGTCGCTCCATTGCTGTTAACTTGGATGATGAAATAACTAATGAAATAGATAAAGTGGCTTCTGATCTATCTTCTCATGCGGTTATCTATCGATTTAAAGGGTTTTGGCCTAGTCTTCCAAGGCTTCATGATTGGGTCTCTAAGCATTGGGAGCCCCTTATTTCAGACTCGGTGCAGATTTTCCCTTTGGCCAAGGGTTTCTTTGTTGCCAAGTTTGAAAATGCAGCTGACAGAAAGATTATTCTTTGCGATCATTTTTTTATTTGGGAGAATTATTACCCTTTGATGATTAAACCATGGCAAAAGGACTTTTTTCTTTTGTCTGAATCCTTCTGTAAGATGCCAATCTAGGTTAGACTCCCTAACCTCCCTCTTCACTTTGGGTGGATCCACTTCTTGAGGTTGTGGGGGATGCTTTGGGAGATTCTCTAATGGTAGATGTTGAGTCTTCTGATATCTTTCATTCTACCTAGGCTTGTATCTTGGTGGACATTGATACTTCTAAGGTTTGCCTGAGGAGATTAAACTATCGACTCCCAAGGGTTTCTGGATCCAACCTTTGGATTATGAAGGCATTCCCTTCAGATGTAGAAGGTGCTTCAACACAGGTCATGTAGCGGCCAAATGTGATTTACACAAAGTTAAAGCAAAGAAGCCTTCATCTTGGTGGATTGGGGCTTCCTTCCACCATTACACGGTGTTAAAGGGCTCTTCTCAGATGGGTACGAGGCTTGATATTTCTCCTAAAAATATTGTTGAAGATGCTCCTCCTGCCACTAATGCGAATGGTGCGATGGTTCGTTCGAAGCCAATCGGTGGTTCAGAGTTGTCAAATGTTGTTGGATCGGATCCTGTTGCTGGTTTTGGCAGGTCTGAGAGTGTTGTTCTTGTGTCTAAGGAGGTTGTTGGAGCAGTCCCTGTGCCTACTGTTGTTTCCAAGGGTGTTTCTGACCCAAGTCCTGCTATGCCTGTTGGAGCTTCGTTGATTTCTGGATATCCCTTAGCTGTTGATTTTCCTGTGTTAAATTCGTTGGAGTGGCAAGATGAGGTTGCTAAAGTTGAAGATGGTTGGATAACGGTTAAAGGTAAACAATCTAAGAGGTCCTCACCTTCTTTTGACATGACCCTTCGATCCCACATGAAGGGTTCCAAAGGGAAATCCTAGGCCTGTTGGTTTTCTTTGTCTATTATTTTCATAGCTTCATTTTGTGGAAATTGTAGAGTCGGTTATGTTGGTTTTTTGGCTGTGGTTTTCATTGTTAATATCTTTGCGTAGCCTGTTTTGTTTGGGCACTCCATGTTGATTTCTATTTGTTTATCCATTTGACATTTTATTTAGTTTTATCCACATGATATCTTTAACTCTCTCCCTACATACATTTTAATTTGTGTACTTGTGTATGGGCACTCCATCAAGTTTGAGCACTCTATGGGCACTCCATCAATTTTGAACACTCTATGAGCACTCCATCAAGTTTGTACACTCCATGTTGATTTCTATTTGTTCATCCATTTGACATTTTGTTTATTTGTTCATCCATTTGAAATTCCTTCTAGTTAAGACATTTTGTTTATTTGTTCATCCATTTAACATTCCTTCTAGTTAAGTTTTCCTCCATTATTTTGAACCTGTAGTGTCCCCATATTCTCAGTTCTCTTCAAAATTTGTTTACTATTAAACTCTTTCCAAAATAACTTGTTTTCACTATAAACACTCTCCCAAATGCTTTTTATTTGGTGGTATGTGAGAAATCCTCTGATAAAGTATGGACTCTCAATAATAGTCCATTTATTATGGGGGCATTGGTTTTTATATCAGAGATTGGTCCCAAAAAATTTACCCATTAAAAGCAAGTATTGAAGAAATACCCATTTGGATTAGATTGCATAATCTTCCAAATGAATATTGGAACCTAAAAATTTTAAAACTAATAGGGAATAAGCTTGGGAGATTTATTTGTGTTGATGAAAAGGCCGAAAAGGACTTTGACATTTATTCCAAAATTTGTATCTATTGGAGGCCTCATCCCTCATTACCAGAGAATATTGAAATATTCATCTCTGAATGAGTATGGGCTCAACAGACTGAGATTGAGATTGCAGAAAATTATAAGAAATGCAAGAGTTCAAAGCATCCGACAAAGGAGTGTGTTGTGGATTAAAAAGGGAAAGAGTCAAAGAAGGATAGACTCCATCTTAAGCTACAGGATCTATGTAAGGGTTTGGAACTAGGGAATGAAATGGGGGAAGATGTAATTGAAAAGAGAGATCGTGTTGAGCTTATTGAACAAAGGAAAGTTATTGACAATTTGTTTGAACTGGGGGAGACTTAGATCTTAGTGAATAGTCTGGAAGACATAGATTTTGTAGAAGAATTCCAGGATGAAGATCTATTGGGTATGCAAGTAGAGGAAGGCATTATTGATAAACACTCATTGGAACAATCAAAAATAGAAGTGGACAAAATTAAAACAGGGGAAAGAAGAAGGAAAGGGCCAAAAGCCATTAAACTAAAATTGGAAATGGTTGGTAGTGCAAAAGGGCAAAGCAAGTTGCGATCAAGAAAAGGCTATGCCTTTCCTCGAAAGCAATGAAGGTACTTCCATGGAATGTCAAGGGTTGCAATGCCTCTGAAAAGTGGCAATTGATCAAGAGGTGGTTTGATCAGTCACATCTAGATATAGTGATGTTGCAGGAAACTAAGTTAAAAGGTAAGGATATTGAGGTTTTTGAAAGAAAACTTTTTAGCTGGAAAGGTTTTTTTGTGAAGGCTAAGGATGCCTCAAGCAGTTTGGGGTTGATTTGGAATGATGGAATAGTTCTCTCCCAAGTAGTGAAGCAAGATAAAAAAAATTAGATGGTAAGAATATTTTCAAAACCACTTCATAGGGACTCTTATCTCCTGAATGTCTATGGACCTACAAGCTTTGCTAGCAAAAAAATATTTGTGGAAGAAGCTCTCTATTGAGTTATAGGTTGATGAAGAAGCAATTTACATTTTGGGAGGGGACTTTAATGCAACCCTTATTTTGTCAGATAAAAAGGGTGGTGTTAATTGTCTTGGATCTACCTAGAAAGATTTTAAAGGTTTTGTTAATGAGAATGGGTTGATGGAGATAAAATTCAAAGCTAGAGACTTTACCTGGACCAATCACGGGCAAGACTTTCTAAAAATTGCAGAGGGTAGTTGGGCAGATTGCAATGGGTCTTTGAGGCATAAATTCTTTCTTTGATGGGATCACACCATTATCCAATCTATCTGATGATTCGTGAAGATTTGGCCCCTGTCAAATGCCCTTTCAAATTTGAAAAAATGTGGATTTGGGTTGATGGCTTCAAGGAGCTTATTGCAATGGAGGAGATTTGTGGTGATTTGAGAGGGAATGGACGAGATTGACTTTGAAGATGCGAAGAATTTGAACTATGAGTACTCAGAAATTCTAGCCAGAGAGGAGATTTATTGGCAACAAAAATCTAGGGACACCAAGCTGAAGGAGGGAGATTGTAACACAAAGTTTTTTCATACTTCGATGAAGGTGAGAAGATCGAGTAACAAAATATTTTCAATCAAAAATGGTGCAGGTCAACAATTCAGGGATCGGGAAGACATTAACAATAAGGTTGTGAACAACTTAGCTTGCAAACAATGGCAGAGCGAAAAGAAGTGGGAACTCCAAATTTCAAATTGGGGAATGGCAGAATACCTGGGGAAGGCGGATTTCCTGGGGAAGGCAGTTTCTCTGGGATTGGAACTGGCAAACAGGCAGGAGGACAGGCATCTCAAGGGTCAGAAGAGGACAAGGAAACAGTCAAACCGGGGGAGGATAAAGATTCAAAATCTGGGGACCCACACGACAGAGGTAAAGGTAAAAAATGGTCTTCGCTCTTTGGAGTGAAACCACTAGCTAAATCTGGGCTCCCGAAAGTCAAAAATATCTTAGATCTAGTTTCGGAACTGGTTGCTATCTCTGTTCCAGATAAAGTGGTAGATATGATTGTAGCAGGTCTATCCATGACATTAGTGGGATGATTTTCTAGCTTTAGGCCTAACATCGATGATGTTAGGAATTTCATAAGGAGAAAATGGCTTGTTAAAGGTCAAGTGGATGTGGCAGCGCTGCCTAGGGGGTCTTTTTCCTTCGCTTTTAACTCTGAAGAAGACATGAATAAGGCTCTCTGTGAAGGCCCATGGATGCTTGGCAATTCATCCTTGGCTCTTCAGAAATGGGCCCCGAATCTCGCCCTTGATGAGTCCTCTGTTTCTACGCCAGTATGGACACGCCTCTCGGGTCTCCCGTCGGAATATTGGAATGAGGAAGTTTTCAAGGGTATTGCAAAATCATTTGGAGAACTTCTATCGATTGATCCAATGACGGCGGCTAAATCAAGGTTAGTTTTTGCTCGCATCTGTATTAATGTTAATCAAATGACGGATATGCCCCAATCCATAGAAATCATATCTAAACTTGGAAACTGGTCCCAAGCTATTGAATATGAATCACTTCCGTTTGCTTGTTTCCATTGCAAAAAATCAGGGCATTGGGCAAAATCATGCCCGCTCAAGAAGAGCAAGGAAAGCAAGAATGATAGCAATATTAAGAACAAAAAGATTTGGCAAGCAATTGATAAAAAAGGAGACCCGTCAGCTGAGTGTGACCAAAATAAGGATGTTACGGAATTAGTTAATGAAGTTAAGAGGCTGGGAATAGCATTAATGAAAAACAAGATTGTGTCTGCTCTAATAACCAACCAGAGAATTCTATAGAAGTAGAACAAGGAACCGAGTTGAAAAAATAAAAATAGCCTAGAGGACCAGGAGATTGGATCTGTCAGTCAGGAGAAGGAAGAATCCGGTCCAACCTCTTCATTCTCAAAATCGGTCGAGGAAAACATCAATGAAGCTCAAGACCCTTATGACATCGAGCCCTTATTGCTTTTAACCAATGGAAGCCCAAAGCCTCATCCTTGTAAAACCCCTTCTCAAAGTGTGGTAATGGATATTCTGGAAGGGAATCTCCGGATTCTTGGTCCGAAAGAAGGAAAAATGAACAAGGAGGAACTCAATGGAGGGATCTCAACTAGAAGCAGGAATAAAAAAAAGGCAGATGTTGGAAGTCAGAACAAAAAACAGGGAAGGCCATCCCTAAAACATCAAAGGGAACAGGAAAGCTGGAAGAACCATGCTGATGGAACACAGTGTTCCATTGAGTCAGCCCTATCCCTGGTTAAAGTATGAAGATAATATCCTAGAATATCAGAGGGTTGAACGCCCCTCATAAGCAGGATGTGTTACGAAACATCATTAGAGATCATAAACTGGATGTGGTCCTCATTTAGGAAACCAAGATGTCTAAGGAAAAAGTTGAAAAGAAGAATTTTCAAGGAAAATGGTGTCATAGGTTCTTACTCGGAGGGAGCTTCTGGAGGAACTACGATTTTTTGGAACCAAAAAACCATTAAAGGTAAGGAAATCATCTCTGCTTTTAACAGGAACTCGGTTCAGCTTGAGCATATTAAGGACAACTTTTTATGGGTGTTATCTAATGTCTACGCACCTAACACTAAAACCAGGAGAGTTAAATACTAGAGAAGCCTTGCAGACGACAGACTCAAGTTTGCTGACCAAAGCTGGATTATTGTGGGAGATTTCAATACTCCGCTCAAAGAGGAAGAGAAAATGGGAGGTCTCCCTTTACAACTTGATGGGAAACAAGACCTTATGGATTTCATAAATGATCAAGCTCTCATTGACGTGGATCTCCAGGGCATCAATTACACCTAGACAAATAGAAGAACCGGAGCTAACCTGATTCAAGTAAAGTTAGATAGGACTTTAATTTCTCTTGATTGGTTAACCAAGTTTAGCTGCTCCCTTGCTTCTGTTATCAAAATTGGGTCAGACCATTACCCCATCTCCTTTTCTACCAACTCTCTTTCAGCCAAGAGAAACTTCCCTTTCAGATTTGAAAAAGTGTGGCTTTCTCATCCTTCCTTGGAAGCGCGTATTGCTGAATGGTGGAATTCTAAAGTGGAGGGTAAGGCCCTTTTTAAAATAGCCAAAAAGCTCAATATCCTTAAGGCCAAAATTAAAATCTGGAACAAAAATATTTTTGGGGATATTTTCAAGAGCAAAAATCAAGTCAAAACTGAAATAAAGGATGTTCGGGATAGAATCCAAGTGGCTGGGTTGTCTGAAGATCTTAGGATGGCCGAAAATGTCCTCTTGTCTAAATACCACACCATTATCTCCAATAAAGAGACGTTCTGGAGACAAAGATCTAGAGCCTTGTTCTTGAAGGAGGGCGATAAAAATACCCATTTTTTTCACTTCACTACTCTTAAGCATAGGGCGGCTAATAGAATATCCAGACTATCCTGCAATAAAGGCATCCTAACAGAGGATAATGATATTAGGAAGGAAGCTCTTGAGCATTTTAGCTCCTTGCTGGGAGAAGTGGATAACATGGATGTCAGTGATCAAAATACCCTTATACAAGCAATTTATTCTATCCTAACTGAAGTTGATAATAACCTTTTATCCAGTATTCCCTCTAATCAGGAAATCAAAAAGGCGGTGTTCTCTTTTCAGGGTGATAAGTCCCCTGGACCGGACGGTTTTCCAATGTTTTTTTTCCAAAATTTTTAGCACATCGTGGAGGCTAACATCTGCAGTGGTGTTAAAGAATTCTTTGGCTCTAGAAGGCTCCTTAAGGAACTGAATGCTACCTTCATTGTCCTTATCCCAAAAATCCCAAGTGTTGATTCTCTCAACAAGTTTAGGCCCATTAACCTGTGTAACTCTGTGTATAAGATTTTATCCAAGGTTCTGACTTCCAGGTTGTTGGATATTCTTCCAAGAATAATCTTTGTCCAACAGAATGGCTTTGTCCCTGGTAGACAGATTCTGGATTCCATTATTTCTGTTCATGAAAATATCCACTCCCTGAAAGTGGCGAATAACCAGGGCTTCTTCCTGAAGTTAAACATGGCTAAAGCTTTTGATAGAGTGAACTGATAGTTTCTCCTTAGAATTATGAAAGCTTTTGGTTTTAGTGGCAAAGTTATTTAGCTTTGTTCTCAACTTATGGAAACTTCCTCATCTATTGTTATAGTCAATGGTTCCCCATCCAGCTTCTTCAAAAGCACTAGAGGTCTTAGACAGGGGGACCCCATATCCCCTATCCTGTTTACTATTCTAGCAGAATGTCTGGGTAGATTTATTCTTAAAAATGTGGAAGATGGCAATCTTAGGGGTCTAAAACCTTCTTCTTCCAATGTTGTTTGTTCTCATGAACAATTCGTTGATGATTCTATTACCATGGGGGAAGCAACCACCTTGGAAGCTAAAAATATGAAGAATATCCTGAATACTTATGAATCTTCCTCTGGTCAAAAAATCAACTGGGATAAAAGTTCTCTGTTCTTCATCAATACCCCAGTCCAAAGGCAACTAAGGATTGGTAAAATTCTTGGCTGCACTATTTCTGAGCTTCCCTCCACTTATCTGGGGCTTCCTCTGTGTCTCAAGCCTGAGGATTCCTTCTGGAATAAGCTGATAGACAGACTTAACTCGAAACTTGCTGGTTGGAAAGGGGTTGTCCTTAGTCAAGCGGGAAAAATTACTCTGCTTAAAGCCACTCTCCAAAATCTTCATGTTTATGCTCTCAGCTTGTTCAAAATCCCCACTAAGTTTGCAGAAGCCATTAAAAGAATCCAAAAAAAGTTTCTTTGGTCGGGAGTGGAAGTCAAAAATAGAATTCCCCTTATTGCCTGGAATAATATTTGTTCCCCTAAGGCCTCTGGTGGGTTGGGCTTAAGGAATATCAGTACTATGAATAAAGCTTTATTAGCCAAACAAATTTGGAGATTGAAAGGAGAGGAAAGAGAATGGAACTCAATCTGGAAAAACAAATATCTTTATATGCAACCTTCTGAGGAAGAATTCCTTGATAATTCTTTCATTGTTGAAGGTTCGGCTATATGGAATGTTGTTCAATATGCTAAAAGTTGGGTTGCTACTAGTCGAACTTGGAACCTTAGGGATGGGAGGAGAAGAAGATTTTGGGAAGATAGATGGATATTGGACAAACCCCTGGAGGAAGTCCCAATCCTTAAAGACTAGAAAGACTGGTTCAAAAGCAGGTTTGGTGAGCTGGTCAGAGATTACTGGAGAAATGGGAACTGGATTGATTTTAGCTAGCAATGTCTGGGGCTCAAGTTCCTTCAGATTGCTCTTTCTACTAAAATCCCTATAGACAACAAAGATGACAGATTGATATGGAGGGAAACCCCGGATGGGAAATATTCTATTTCCTCAGCTATGGCTATTCATATTGATTCTATGGAAGAAATTCATATCTGGGCTAAAGTTTGGAATAAGAAGTTAGTTCATAAGGTTAACATCTTCTTTTGGATTTTCATCCAAAATAAGGTTTTAACCCTAGATAACCTTCAAAAGAGAGGTTTTGTTTTTCTAATAGGTGTTCTCTTTGTTGTAGGGAAGAAGAGACGGGTTGCCATATTCTCAATCAGTGCACTTTTAGTTAGGATATCTAGAAAATCATCTTAAGCAGGTGGAACCTGAGTTGGGTTTTCTCGAACTCCCTAGGGGATTCCTGGCAGCAATGGCACTGCCCTAATTCTAATCCTAAAATTGTGGAGAATTGGAGACTCACTCTGTCGATTGTTATCTAGAATATCTAGAAAGAGTGTAACAATAGGATTTTCAGGGATAAAAGGGCTATTCTCGAAGTGGTGGCAGATAAAATTTATAGGAGTGTATTTGAATGCCTCTATGGCACTTATCATGGACCAGCTACTAAAGATGACTTCTCCACCACTACTACTAGCAAGGAGAAAGGAAGAGATGGTCTTGTTTGGTGTTTTCCTCCTCAGGGGTGGATTAAGTCTAACTTTGATGGGGCCTCAAAGGGGAATCCAGGTAAATCTGAATATGGAGGCATTGTCAGGAATTTTGCTGGAAGTTGTTTAAAAGTGGTGGCTGGTCCTTTGGGGAATCAAACTAGTCTTTTTTTCGAAGCCTCGGCTGCCTTGAACACCTTAATTTTAGCCAAAAGTCTTAATTATGAAAAATTATGGTTTGAGGGAGATTCACTTAATATTATTAAGTGTCTCAAAGCGGAGTCGGAGCCATCTTGGTCAATTGAAAATATTATCATGAAAGCTAGGGAGATCATTGCAAGTTTTAAAGAAATTATTATTCAACATGCCTTTAGAGAGCAAAATAGTGTGGCGGACTATCTAGCGAATAAAAGAGTTTACTCTGACTCCCAATCGATTTGGGACGGGGAAGATCTCAATTTAAACATTAAAGAGCTCCTTAGAAAGGACCGTCATATGGGGAGAGAAGGACAGTATAATCATGATAGGGATTATGAATAATTTATGCCTTGATGGAAAGGTCATCATTACTTGGCAAAGCGGAAGATCCCCAACAATCTATAATATTTTGCCACACGCTTTGTGGGTTTCCCGGTTCAAAATCTTGAGCAACTTTGGGAAAGAAGGGCTTAGTTTGCAGAGAAACAGAGCAGATAGTCTGAATCCGAAGATGGGAGGAGACCTAAGAAGGGAGGAACCAGACAATACGTCGACTTGGAAAGAGATGTTGAAAGTGTGGGCAAAACTAGAAAAGGGTTCTCTCACAAGCTTCATGGAGAAGCTCGTGGACTATGATAAAGGTAGGGTAAACCTCACCATTTCCGAGATTTCCAAAAATTGGTCTAATGGCTCATTTAAAATCTATGGAGTTAAGTTCAAACTGGACGTTGGGCTTATAGCTACAGTGACTAGAATGCCCCACACTGGGCTTAATTTCTTTCAAGACCTTAAAGTCTCCAACAATGCAGTCAATCTATTCCCGAGGAAAGAGAAAGAGAGGGTTAGAATCGGCAAAGCCACTGGGGGCTACTACGAAGCAGTTAATATTAAGAAAATATGGGGATGGGTTCTGAATGCAATTATGGAATACATCACGGTTGAGGGCCGATTCTCCAGGGCCCACACCTACCACTTCGTTCTCTTAAACCATTTCAGACACGAAAAAAAGGTATCTCTCCCCTACTACCTTTTTAGGTCCCTTTCCAAGTCCCTCAATAAACATAGTAAAAATCCCTCTAGCCCGATTCTCCACTGTGAGCTTTTGCTTCTCATCTATGAGCATTGTAAAACCCTCGCCCTGCTGGAAAACAAGAGGATTTCTGCCTCTCTGGGTAAGAGAAAGATGGAGGGAGGAGACTCCAGCAAGGAGAAGGCATCCTCTAGCAAAAAAAGAAAAAGTGCCCCTGAGATGGAAACAGAGGAAATTGATAAGGAATGCAGCGAAATGGAGACTGGTGACTCCAATGGCGAAGACAGCTGGAACAATGAGGAGCTTGGCAATGAGGAAGAAAGTGGTGATAATGAGCCTAGAAATGAAAGCCCTACCCTCAGTGATCGCCTTGGTAAGGACAACAACCATCCCATGGAGGATGTGGATTTTAAGGATAATGAGAAAACTTATGTGAATTCCGAGAAGGAAACGAACAAAGATTCTGAGAAGGACATGACTAAGGACAAAGCTAGTGAGGATAAGGAAAGTGCGGATAAAGGGCTTCTCTTGGATAACCTCAAGAAACTCACTGAAGCGAGAATGGATTATGACAGATGGACTTACGAGCTCCTGAAGAACCTGGAAAAAAAGGGGAAAAACATGGATGAGAAGAGGGAGGATGACAACAGAGACCAGATAAATTGGAAGCAGAATATGGAGGATAAGGTTAAATCACTGGAAGAAGGGAGAGAGGTGATGAAAAATCTTATGGGCGTTATCCCGAGTATCCTATCTACTGTCACTAAAAACCTAGAGGATATTGCTAAGGTCGTTGATCATACTAGCTCTCCAAAACCGGTAGTGGAACTTGACTTGGACGAAAAGACTATCCAGACTGGTAGCGGTGAAGTTACTCCGGTTGGTGGCGCTGCGAAGAGGACCAGGGCTAGTGTCAAGAAAGTTGTGGTTGCTTCTACTAAGGATCTCCCTAATCTTAGGGATAACATCAAAGAGCTAGATGAAATTAGCAACACCCTAGTGAATGCCCTGGAAAAAATCAACTAGTTTCTCTCTTGGAGTACGACTGGCTTGCTGGCTTTATGGGGCTTTGTCTGGTTTTCTTTGGTTTTCTGTTGGCTTTTCGGTGGTCTGTTCCTTTTTGTATCTCTTTGCTTTTGTTATTTAAGTTCTATTTGTAAAGGGTTTTGGGGCCCCTTCAAAACCTGCTTTTACCTTAATCAAAAACAATAAGGTTGTGAGGTACTTCTCTAATTTGTTGAATGGGAGATTAGAGGAAGTTGGGTATGAGGATGAGGTATGGGATGTTAAACCAAGTTGTATCTCTGGTGACCAGAACAAAATTTTAATGGAACCAATCAAGTTAGAAGAGGTAAGAATAGCTTTATTTTATTTGGGGGGAGAAAAAGTTCTATGCCTTGATGGTTTCCCTGCAATTTTCTTTCAAAAAAATTGGGATTTTTTTTACAAATGGCGTTTGGGGAGTGGTGGAAGAGTTGAGAAGTGGGGGTTTTGTTTTGAAGGATTTGAATAATACCTTTATTGCTTTGATTCTGAAAAAGGAGGAAGTGGTCTCCTTTGATGACTTTATGCCAATCTCTCTTTGCAACACGATTTGCAAAATCATTTCAAAGGTGATAGCAAATAGGCTTAAAAAGACACTCAATATAGTGATTTCGAAAGAACAAAGTGGCGTTTCTCTGGGAAGATCCATTGTGGAAGGAATTATTATGGCCCACGAGGCCATTCATTCAATAAGATTGGTTGGTACTGATCGTATGTTGGTCAAACTTGATATCAAGAAGGCATATGATGAAGTCAATAGGAATTTCATGTTGAAAGTCTTGGAAAAGTTTTCTTTTTGTTCTAATTGGGTGGGTTGGATCAAAAGTTGCATTTGGACCTCAAGGTTTCTGGTTCTTGTCAATGGGAGTCCTAAAGGATTTTTTGAGTCAACAAAAGGCTTGAGATAGGGAGATGATTTCACAATTTTTGTTCATCATCATGATGACGGCTTTAGGAAGGTTTATAACAAAAAAGAGAGTGGATGGACTCTGGAGAGGGATTAAAGTGGCATAGGGATTAAACCTAATTTCTCATCTTCAATTTGCAAATGAAACTCTCCTATTTGGAGAAGTTGCACTTCGGGAAGCTAGAGTGATGAAGGCAACTCTAGACAAATATAGCAGATTGTCAGGACAACGCATTAATTGGAGAAAATCGGAAAAAAAAATCTTCAATACAATAGTTCAAATGCAAAGGGAGATTTCAAGGATTCTTGGAGTTAAGTCGAGCTCTCTTCTAAGAAAATATCTTAGGATCCCTCATCTTGGTGGAGCAAGTAGAGCAAATTTATGGAAAGATCTTATGGATGCGTGCATGAATTGTATGGATGGTTGGAAAGGTAAATGGATTTCTTCTGTGAGTAGAATTCTAATACATAAAATTGTGATCTCTGGCATCCCTATTTACTCAATGATATGTGTCAAAATTCCTCAAAAAGTAATAAAAGTAGTTGAACAAAAGATGAGCAAATTTTTTAGGAATGGAGCAAGGGATCAAGATAAAATCCCTCTTTTAGCATGGGAAAAAATATGTGAACCAAAGAAGGTTGGGGGTGCAGGCTTACGTAATTGACAATTAATAAATGAGGCAATGGGGGCCAAACTAATTTAGAGTATGTATGCAAACCCGAACCAATTATGGGTCAAAATTTTAAAGCTCAAGTACATGGACAATTATGGTTTCTTGTAGGATGGTAATTATTGACCATCTGATTTGGTTGTTGGGTGATGGGCAGTTAGCAAAGTTCTAGGAGGATTTTTGGGAAGGTTTCAAAACACTTGGGGAGGGTGATAGATTGGAGGATCTAAAAATATTGGTGGAAGAGATGGGGAACGAGAGTCATAGATTATATAGAGAGATTGTAGATCAGAGAACGGTATGGAGGTGGAAATCCACAAAGGAATTAGGATTAAGCGGAGATCAAAGATAAGTAATGAATAATATTTAAAATGTATATATAGTAATTTGGTGTGGAACAAAGGATGGTAAATACTCTGTTAAATTGGGATATCAACTTATGGATTCGGTAGTGGCAATGGATGATTGGTCATGTCATTTATGTCGAGGTAAGGAATGTCTTCCAAAAGAATGAGCCTTTGCCTGGTTGACAATTTGAGGGGGAATTTTGACTGGAGAAAGGTTTAAAAGGATTGGTTTTAATGATCCTTCCATATGTGTAATGTGTATTGTGTGGTCGAGAAGAGGAAAGTGTGCACCACCTATTACTACATTCTAAAATTGCAAGTCAGTGTTGGAGGTGGTGACGCTAAAATTGGAATGGCAATGCCCATTCCTAGCGATTGTGAAGCAGCTCTTTCAAAGCTGGTTCAAAGTTCAAAGCAATTCAACATTCTCCAATGTGTGATGAGTTAGTCCTTTGGTGGTTATTTGGGAGTTATGGAAACAATGGAATAGAAGGATATTTCAAGAAAAAAATTGAATCTTTACATCGATTATATGAGAGAATAGATAGGTCAATAAGTGAATTGGTGGGTGTTGCAAATTTTCAAGGTGATTGAAATATTCCTTTCACGAAAGTGGACAACCAAATTCAACGGGAATGGTCGGGTATCAAGTTTTGGCATGTTAGTGAACCTGTTTGGTTTAATCCGGGATTGGAGAAAGGAGGGAAGGTGAAATGGTCAAGACCACCAAAGGGTGGACCAAAATAAATTTTGATGGTGCCTCGAAAGGCAACTGTGGCCCATCAGGTGCTGGTTGGGTGGTTTGAGATTGGGAAGGAAACATTTTGGCTTATGGGATGAGCAAGTTGACAGATGGAATGAATAATGAAGTTGAAACAATGATGGCCATCAAGCTCTCAAAACCAAAAACAAAATGCAATTATCAAAAATTCAACTTGAAGGTGATTCACTAATTATTATCAATGTCATTAAAGAAGGTCAAAAAAGTATATATTAATTGCCAAACAAATCATATCCTCTTTTGAAGAATTTTAAATCTTGTATGTGGTACGATCTAGGAATGAGGTGGCAGATGCATTGTCCGAATGGGCAACTTCATTAAATGTTGAAGGTGGTGGAGAGGTGTTTGAAGATTATCGAGATCTAGTGCTTGATTCATTGCAATGACAAGAAGTTCTTGTTTTGGGAAAGCATTTATGTCACGACAAGGAAGTAAGTCGTTGGGAGAAGGATATAAAGGTATCAAATATTACCTAAAGAATATTACATGTGATGAGATTATTGGTGACGAGTGGAATCACAAATACAGCATGGAAACAACTTTTTGGCTTTGCACTTCAAAACATTAGCTAGTGTTTGTAGGAAGGATTATGAAAAAGAGGCTCAAATCAATTTTCAAGCACGAGGGTAGATTTCTTGAAGGCCTTGGAGACGCTACTAGTGAAGGTGTTGGAGACACAACACCACTATCACACGAACGTAGATATTGTATTCATGGCGGTGGCCTGGGGGCTAGAGATTGGGGAGGAGATTGAATGGGTGTTGAAAGCATGTGTGGGGGAGGATTGGATGTATGGCGTCCAATTTGTGCTTGTGAGGCTCGTCCCGCGTATAGGCTTTGATCTTGAGGATAGGGAGGTAATGGAAGGTGTCTATGTCTTGATGTCATTTATTCAATGGAAATTTATAGAAGATCGAGAACTAAGGGCAGAAGCGAGAGTGGGGTGGAAACTATTGGTGCAATTTCTTCGATTGAAAGAAGTGGGGGCGGTGAGCTGACATGGGCATGGCAAACAAGTGGTGGTAGCGATGGGTGGAGAAATCGTGGAGCAGTGGCTGGTGGGAGGAAAATTTGCATTGGAAGGCTACTGAGTGAATGGACCCATGGGGGGCCATGGGGTATGAATCTCTCTGGTTTTTTGGGATTTTTTTGTTTCAAGCCTATAATATGTTTGGTTTTGAGTTGTTGTAAAGAAATTTTGGTTTTTGTATTGGTAGGTTTACAATTTTGAGGTGAATGTAATAGGCGCAGGGGTTTTGTATATGGGCTGGTATGGGTTAGGTCTTTTTAACAAAAGGATGGTTTGGGATGGTTCTAGTTTTTTAAATTTGACCAAAAGAAATTTGGAAATGAATGTAATCTTTTGATTTTAAATATTAATAAAATATTAATATTACCAACCAAAAAAAAATCATCTTCATAGATCACATAAATGGTAAAAAGGAAACACTCTCCCACCTACTTTCTTGTCTAACCACTCTAACTTGTTTATAACAAAGTGAGACACAATGCAACACTTTTTTTTTGGTCAATATTATTGTTATTTTATGAATATTCAAAATTTAAAAATCACATTCATTTTTCCAAATTTCTTCAAAATGCACTTACCGAATTTCAAAAACCAAAACCATCCCAAACCATCCTTTTCTCTAACCCATACCAACCCATATACAAAACCCATTCACCTCAAAACTGTAAAACTATTAGCACATAAACCAAAATTTCTTTACAACGGCTCAAAACTGAACATATTACAAGCTTGAAACAGAAAACATCCCAAAAAACCAAAGAGATTCATATCCTGTGGCCCCCCATGGGTCCATTCACCCAATAGTCTTCCAATGCAAATTTTCCTCTCGTCGGCCACTGGTCCTCCATCGCATCTTCACCCATCGCTCCCTCCACCTGTTTGCCATGCCCATGTTGGCCCACCAACCCCACTTTTTTGAGTGGAAAAAATTGCACCAATAGCTTCCACCCAGCCACCGCTTTTGCCCTCCTTGATTCTCGATCTTCCCCAAATTTCCATCAAATAAATGGCATCAAGACACAAACACCTCCTTTCATTACCTCCCCATCCTCAAGATTAAAGCCTATACCTAAGACAACCCTCATGAGCACAGCTTGGAGGCCATACATCCAATCCTCCCCCACGCCTACCTTCAACACTAATTCAATCTCCTCCTTCCCAATTTCCAACCCCCACACCACACTAATACATTTGGGGTCAAATTCCGACGGAGGTTTCTGACGGAAAAGGAGCATTGTGTGAAAATTTGATTTTTTTTTTTTTAAATGCCCATGTTCATTGGAATTCCGACAACCTCGGGCATTTTATTAAAAAAAAAAACACAACGCATTTTCATTTTAAAAGCAAATCTTGCCCCCCCACCCACCCACCCCCCCCGTCGGAGCGATCTCTGCACAAGCAAGGTAAGAACTCTTTGTTTTTCAATTTCTTTCTTAACTAAATTTTTTGCAATTTCATTTTCTTTCTTTCCCAGTGTATTGTTGTGTCTGCTCCCACCCGGCATTACCTGTCCTCACCCCTGGATGGCCGATCGAGGAGTAATGTGGTTGGGATATGGATTGACCCACACCGACTAGTATAGTTGATAGTAGGGAGGGCTTATGTTCTCGCTCATGGGGTTTCAATGAGAAAGAAAGCAATTAACCCCGATGGAGCACCCCCGATTCGAGTCCAATAAAATCCCCTCCCCTAATTAATGAGGTCGAAGCCTACCTTCATTTCGCATGGGAAGAGGAGGATGGTAACAGTAGTATAATGAATGGTCCTTGCCCTTCTGATAGAGTAGGATAAGCAATAGCCAGGAGTTGTCTTGTCCTTGTGATAACTCTCATAAAAAACCCCCTTCGATTATGCTTTGATGCTTGGACTTCTATGAAGAATAGGTCATTGAATTCTGGGTGTATGGGTGTTTGGGCTGTGGATGTTGAGGCCAGATATCGGGCTCGTTTGATGGTGGAGTGGATTTGGGATTGGAATTGCTTGTTGTGGGGATTGTGTGTGGTGTTTGAGTTGGGTCTGCGCCTCAGAGTTAGGGTGAGGGCCGAGGAGGGAGGAGAGGATGTGTATGCGAGGGGAATGAGGGAGATTAGTAGTATGAGGCTTAGGGTAGAGATTTGTTGAAATTGGAGAGCTTGAATAGATTTTAGATTGATCATGCTTAGATTTGTTGAAATTGGAGAGCTTGAATAGATTTTCTCTATTTCAAGTTTATGGATCCAAAGATATTTAAATGAATAATGTATGCATGGACAAACATGTCTCTTATATGAGACATGATTGTATATGACAAATTATTTAGGGTGTGTGATTAAAAGTAGTTTAAATTTGTTAACGCTCTCCCATAAACTTTATTTTATTACACAACTTAACTAGATGATGGATGCCATCTATGAAAAATAGTTTTATTAGATTCCCATGTATAAATGGAGAACATTTAAGAAAAAAAACCTTCTCCAAAGTATACAAACGTAATCTTGTTTTAACACCCTTGATTATGTGTTTTCATATCTTTCCTTTCAGAACATTGTCTTTCAAAATGACCAAAATAATTATAATACTATAAAGCCTTTCTTTTTCTTTGCTTGTCAATTATTCATAAAAATATGTCTTTCATAGTTTCATCAATAAAGAACATGATATTTGACAAGAGAAAAGTACTTTTCATCCAATGATGGCTTTCTTCAAAGTTGTCACCACCAATCAACTTTGTAGCGATAACAATCAATATACTATTCACCATTTGGAATAATTAGTATAATAAAAAATCATAGATTTAACAATAATCTTTATGATCAATGCTACAAGTTTTTAGATTTAACAATGATCCCTACAACCAACACAATATTTTTTTAGATTTACCACCAATCTATGCGACCGAGCTACAATTTTTTTGGATTTAGCAACATTCTTTATAGTCAATGCTACAACTTTTTATATTTATCAACGATCTCTTTGATTAGTATTATCTATTTCACATATATAATTACTTCAACTACAAATTTCATGCCTCAACATGGATATAATTCAAATGGCCCTTATAATGGTAAAAATATTATAAATTAAATTTTATAATTTTTAGTAGGATATCTACCCTTGCATGCTTTTGATGCTATAATAGACTTCACTTGTACAAAGAAAGAAGAAAATACAATAGAATGAATGGATACAAGGATGACTAATATGGCCAAACAGTAAAACTAAAAGGTGTAGACAACATGTTGTTTTCTCTAAATAATATATATTGCAATTAATTTTTTAATTAAACCTTCATAGCTTCTCAAGGTTGATCCTAGGCCAATCATGAATGATTAATATTGCAAGCTTCCTCATATTACAAAATCTAGATAGTCTTTTGAAATTATAACAACTTTATAGAATTATCAAATGTGACCATACTAAATTTAGGCTTCCTATTCAAGTTAAAAGGGGGCATTACCTAACTAGTTTGATGATTAGGTCCTATTTATGCCTTATCACTTAAGTTTACTTAGGTTTCACATGGGATACTTATCACTTTACATGCGATCTTATCTTATCACTTTATTTCTCATATCATAAGATTAGTACACTTGTCATAATCTTATGATATCTTACTCCTCATCTTGGCCTATATAACCAAGGGGTTTCCTTTGTAATCTCATTTTTATTTGCATTCATTGATAAAATATAGCTTATTCTTGTCTGTGTGTAGTCATCTAAGGATAGGAAAAATTTACCATTTGCGTAAGAAAGATGGATAAGATAAATGATTTATGTGAAATAGATTCACCTAAGAGAAAGTAGATTCACATAAGGATAGGTGGATTTTCCTAAAGATGAAGGGATAAGACTTAACAAAAAGAGGACTTAGGATGACGACAAGGAGGATTCATTTAAGGATATGGCATATTCACCTAAGGGATAGTGTATTCTCCCAAGAATATGGAAAAATTATTGATTGGTGGAATGACATACTAGATCAAGGAATGATACAAGGGTAGTTTCACCTAAATATAGGGTAAATTCAGCTAAAAGGGTACCCATGAGATTGTGGTATTGAGTACCTATCTATGGATGGTGTATTTGGATACAAGTATGATGAAACCATGCTTGTGTATGATGAAACAAAGTCCAGATCTCTATTATAGGTCCAACATAATCTCTATTATTTGAGACACCATTTTATTAGCATATCCAATTAGGGTAATTTATGGGTTTAATTATGGATCATGTTGTCTATTTCCATGCACTATTGAACTTATTTGGATGTATTGTGATTATTTTAATTTTGAAGTTATAAATAAATTATGTTTGTAACTTAGAAAGGGTAACTCCAATTGATGTTTGGGCAGTTTATTTGAAAACTTATGGTGATTATTGTCCTATGTTATGTAATGGAGTTATTTTTACACTAAGTAATTAACTAGAAAAATGAATTTGTATTGTTGTACAAGTATGATGAAACCATGCTTGTGTGTTTACATGTTTGTGCATCTTATTGAGAACCAACCTCGCTGTTGAGGAACTCAATAAATGTGGTGTTAAGTAGAAGAATGGAAAACTCAAGAAGCTATGGTGACATATTGTGGCATTAGTAGGGATTATCTCTATTGACCACACCTTTCAAAGATAGTATCCCCTAGTTCTCCTCATAGAATGGACCATTGGATGGCTCATAGTGGTATCCTATCCTACATTTATCTTGATGGCATTGCTAATAGTTGGTATGTGGTTCTTGGTACGGGTTTCCTCTTACCCTATTATCTTATTTATATCTTTGTTCCAACATGTGGAGATTGATTTTTGTCATGCTATGATGATTTTCATGTTTGCATGTGTTTTGACATTATGCAAATAGATATGATGTCACACCATACTTATGTTTTGATATAGTGTAGGTGATGGTTACATGTTGTTGATGGTAGCGATGTTGATGGTTACATTTTGTTAAAATAAATGCTTTGCATGCCATATAGTTGCATATGAGTTGTTCACATCATCAAATCATGATTTAGAATATGTGAATTCTTTTATCCAAGTCGAATGATTGATTATGAAAATGTGTTATACATTGAAGCATAATCTGTATGATGTTCTCTTCAAGAAAAAATATTTATGCTTTCATAGTGAAATGTTGACGAAATGGGGTCCTAGTCTAGGAAAGTAAACTACAAACTTATACATTCACCATTTCAAAACATTTTATTGGGGAATAGTCAATTTGGTTAAATTTAATTCCTCTAGGAGAGACCAGCAATATGATTAATTGTTCCATTTTGATGTGATTGGATATGATTAGATATAATTTCATTGAAGATGCAAGAACTAAGTAAAATTATGCAAAATTGACAAGATTAAGCATAAACAGGCAAATAATAAAGCAAAAAGCTAACATAGAGGTACATATTTGGAAATAAGACTCTAAAATGAACCTAATCAATTACCTATAGGGAAAATGAGGTTAGAGATAATCTACCTATATGGAAAGTGGTTAAACTCTACCTCTAAGTGGCTCATCTTGAGCATTGTCGGTATATGGGCATTGATGGCATATTATATCTGGTTCTATCATTTTTGTGGGTACAAAATTAACAAGGCAAAATAGTATTAGTGGGATCATGATCTCATCAAAATGGTTTTGGCTTTGCATTTATGATAGCACATTGATCACACCTTACAAAAGGTTCCAATCTCATACATAGCATCCCAAATTAAGGTCAATAATGATGTAACTTAATGCTTAAATTGGAGTTCTGGGTAGTCATATACCCATGGCATAGGGTAGGGGTGACCTGCAAACAATGCTAGTTCTAGATGCCTGTTTGCTTGGTGTATAACTTGTCAAAATTAGATCGATTGGCTACAGGTCTGCCATAAAGTTTCCAACTTATCACCAGTGAAAATACAAGAACCAGGGCTTAGAATACTCAAAAATGTCTCTCAGAAAGTCTACAACAGGCAAACTTTTAGTAAGAATTTGTAGACACAATGCTCAGAAATTCACACAATCAGCTACATTAAATACGCTCTATATTAAGTTCAATGTTTTAAGATGAAAAAGAAGAGTTAAATGGTTTTGGTTCGATTTGCAATTTTTGCGAAGCTTTTGCACTGAAGTTTCCATAGCCTAATTTTTTTGTTTGTGAAGAAAGACCATGTCAGATAATATCAGCGAAGAACAAAATAAGGAGACAATTGCTAGATTATGGTCTAACTTGAAAAGAAAAGGTGATGGGAAATGTTATTGTCCTTGCAAAATTTGTAAGGGCTTAAAGACTAGAAGACTTCTAATCAAAACAGCTAAGAAACATTGTAGGTAGCATGGTCACATTGAAGGGGGACATGATTATCATCCACTAGTAAGTTGTTCATTATATCGTTTTAACAATTTATATACATAAGAAATCACTTGATAATGAGATCATGATCATGGTTTATTTATGTTGATCATTTTTATATAGGTCGAGAACCCTAGGGCACATGATATGGACCAACACAACCTGAAGAATATGGTTTTCAAAGTGGAGGAACATGGAGGTGTGAATATTGAAGCTGAAGATAATGATCCCATGGAAGATGAAAATCATGCACCAGAAAATACAATTGAAGATGATGGTACAAATACATTGATCCATGACACATTTAGTACTGGCATAGTTGATCATGATGATCAGGATGACCTTGATGTTCATGATTTACCTCTTCTTGAGAAGGCATATGAGCCCCTTTACAAAGGCTCCCAAACAACTCTTCTCTCTGTTGTATTGTTGTTGGTGAACTTGAAGGTTATGAATGGTTTATCCAACATAACAATCTCACGTATGTTAAGGTGTGTCATACATGTCATTACAGTTAATAAATGGTGAATCATGTACCATTAATATTCTTTATATTAACACCTCAAACTCTCTTTTTTTGTTGTAGATTGATAGGTGAGTTTTTCTTACCACCATCAAATATTCTACCTCGCTCATACCGAGAATTATCTGCCATTATGAAAGATATTGGAATGGAGTATCAAACAATAGATGCTTGTCCCAATGATCATATTATATATCATAAACAATATGAATTTGGAACAGAATGCCCTGAATGTCATATCAGTAGATATCGAACAAATCAAATAACAAAAAAGGTGCCTCGCAAGGTTCTTCGTTATATTCCCATTATTCCACGTATGCAACGATTATTCAGGTGCACTAGCTTGGCACAATTTATGGATTACCATGCATGCAATAGAAGTCGAGATGACATTATTTGAATGCCTACGAATGGTTCAACATTTATGGACATAGAGGAAAAGCAGCCACACTTTAAAGAAGAACCTCGTAATCTCAGGCTTTCATTGGTAGTGGACGGTGTCAATCCATTTGGAGAGTTGAGATCTGTTTACTCAGTGTGGCCTATTTTTGTTATCAACAATAATATTCCTCCATGGATGTCAATAAAGAGGGAGCACATAATGTTGGCAATGATTGTTCCAGGTATTTTATCATTTAATAGTCATCTACATTTAATTATAAATATTGCAGTAAAATGGTCATAATAATGATGTAATGTTTTTGTTCATTCCACTAGGCAAATACCAAGTTAAAGATATGAATGTATATATTGAGCCTCTTATCAATGAGTTGCTGGAGTTATGGAATGGTGTGACCATGTATGACATCTCTAGACCAATAGGACAAAGACAATTTCAATTCCATGCAATGCTTGTATGGACAATACATGATGCCCTAGGGCTAACACATTTTTGTGGTACATTATAGTGTTCAAGTTGTGCATGATAATTATAATTATAAAAATTAACAGATTTAATAGAATTATACATTATCTTGTAGGTCTTCAAACAAAGGGAAAATTTGCATGTCCAGTTTGTGGTCCAAAGATGAAATCCCATCATTCAAAAAGTTTAGGAAAGCAGGTGTTTGATGAGTATAAGCACTTCCTTCACAAAAATCATAAGTACCGGAATATTAAAAAACATCTTTTCAATGGGAAAGAAGAGACTATATCAAAGCCACGAAGAATGACTCCTCACTTATGGAAGTTGGAATATAATAGAATTAATCGTCAAGGTAATGTCATTCCATCTAATGGTTTATGTTTGGAATTTGAATTTTTCTATCGTGTTTTGTTTACTGATGATGTAATTGATGATACTGAAGGTCGTCAAGGCATGGATGGCCACCTTCCAAAGGGACTAAAAAGTTATCCCAGACAATTCAGTAGGTTGCCTTACTACGAGCAGCTACAAATTGTGCATTTGTTTGATACAATGCATATTGGAAAGAATATAACAGAGACATTATGGAAAATATTGGATGGAAGGTGTGACAAAGAAAAAATTGTCAAAATTTGTAGTGACATTGTGGAATCCAATCATGCAATAAAAAATCTCATTCAATCAATAGCAATAGAGATCAATTTAATATAAGTGCCCTTCCTTGGTTATTAACGGAGCAGCAAAGCAATTCTATAAAAGAAGTCATACGAAAAATTCAATTTCCCACAGGATTTGCTGCGAACATAAACAATCTCATATCAAAGAAGAGTGAATTTGGGCCAAGGATGAAAATGCATGATTGGCATACCTTCATTAAGGTAATTCGCATTCTTGTGTATTTACTATATATTTGTATATGGTGCATGTACTTTTCATTGTATTATGTTAGAAAACAATGAAAAGATCATTTTATAATTGTTGCAATATGTTCTACCTCTATCTCTCCCAGACCACTTCGACAATAATATCAAGCAAGTCATATATGATCTTGGAAAATACATGAGGTAAGTAGTGATGTTTGTTCAATTTGTTGTATAGATATTATATTTGCCATTTGTTTTACTTGTTATGCAATATATTGTATATTATTTTGTAAAGTCTCGTTTATATATTTTTGTGTCTTCGATCTCTTTTAGGTGGTTGTCATCTAAAGAAAGCCACAAGGAAGATATAAAATAGTGGAAGAGAAAAATCCCTCATCTAATGTGTGAAATGCAAAAGTGTCTACCTTCAACTTTTTTCAATGCACAAGAGCATTACCTCATACACCAAGTTGAGGAGATCGAATTGTGTGGACCTGTACACACTAGGTCAATGTGGATGGTTGAGAGGCACTTGAAATTTTTGAAGGCTTTGGTTCGACAAAGAGCACATCCTGAGGGTTCTATGGTGGAGGGATATATGGTATACCAAACTATGGTGTACATTACTGAATATCTTCCTAAGTTTGCAGGAAAAATCCATGTAGATCGCATTTGGGATCCCAACCCCATTAATAAATTCGAAGGGGAGCACTTGATGGGGAAAGGTAGATTGAAGAAAGTGAGGTAATTATAAGATGTTATTGTAGTAAATTAATTCTTCATCTTCTAAATAAATCAGTTGTAAGTGGTCTATTAATTATTTGTATAGTTGGTCGAGAGTGGGATGCGCTACATTTGTATATTGCAAACAATCTTGATTGGATGACATGTGGATTGAACGATGTCAACATTTTGGTCGCACATTAACATGGGATGGTGTCGCTTCATTGGTTAAAGAAGCTCATCGTAATGGAGATTCCAATGTTACACAAAGGGAAATTGATTTAGCATATGGTTTAAGAGATCAACAGGTACGTATAATTTTATTAATCACCCGTATGTTTATCAACTCATGATGCAATAATTTTAATATGTTAGACATATTGCAGGTCAAACATCACAAGGCTATGTGCTGCAATGGTCATAAATTTCGCATCAAACAGTTGGATGACACGAAGAAAACTTGTGATTCTGGGATAACTGTAGTCTTTGAGGTGACCAATATTTTATCTAGAAACGGCATACATCCTCAAGAGTCTCAAAATCGATACTATGGCATTTTGGATGATATACTTGAGTGTGACTTTAATTCCTTCAAATTAGTTTTGTTCGTCGTCAAATGGTATAGGCTACGATTGAATAAAAATGATCCTGATAGAACTGTTATCGAACATGGTAATGGATTTACAATGGTTAATACAAGTTCGTTTGAACGAGTTGGGGATGAGCCCTATGTTCTTCCAAGTCAATGTGAGCAGGTATTTTACTTGGAGGTTCCACATAAACCGGGTTGGTCATTTGTTGTTAGACATGATCCAAGAGGAAGGCCGATAATGTATAATGTGATGGAAGAAGAAGATACCGAAGAAGTAGAAGATGATATAGATGATGATCACGATCGACAGTTAGTCAATGATGTTCTTGATGGAAATGTACACGAAGAAGAAGTTGATGATGATGATGTTGCTGATGATGATGATGGTGGTGATGGTGATGGTGATGGTGATGGTGATGGTGATGGTGATGGTGATGTGATGGTGATGACGATGATGATGACGAACACAATGACAACGAGGACAACGACGTCGACGACGATGAGGATGATCATGATCATGATCATGATGATGAGTTGGATGAAGAAGAAGATCAATGACATGAATGAAATGTATGAGATGCAATTATTATATTATCTATTTAATATTGATATCTTGATAGAAATTGATTTGACTTATATGGTTACATAAATAATTCATATGTTTTGAATTCTAATGTCATTACTTAATTAATTCATGATGCACCTCTAGCTATGTGATAGATGGTGATTTAAAATACATATGTGATGGATTACATGCTCATGATGATACATGTGACCTTTTTTGAACTTTGTGTTTATTTATGGAATGTGGACTACTTATTAGCTATGTGATGGATGGTGATTTATGATACGTATGTGATGGATTACATGTTTATGATGATACATATGTGATTCTTATGATGCTCAATTACATATATGATGATACATATGTGATGCTTATGATGCTTATGATGCTTATGATACTGCAGTATTTATTGTTTATCAAATTACAAATGTAATGCTTATGATGCTCAATTGTTGGTGCAGGAACCTGAACCCCTTTGACGAGGATCCTGCACAGTCTCGTGGATCGACAGGTATAAGTCAATACACCTTATAAAAGTAATATATTTTTTTTAAATTACAAGAAAAACAAACTTTCTCAGTTTTTCAAACCTCAACATTAGCAGCAAATCTAATACAGTTATCAACACTTGAGGCCCCAGTTGCACTTACTCAAATTTTAATCTCAACATCAACTTTATGGCCGACTTCTTCATCAATATTACCCTCATTTGCAAAATATCTCTCTCATTACCAACTAACTCTCTCATTTGATGGTGCACAGGTATCACCAAATAGGTATTTGTCAGATGTGTCTTCCTCGAGTGAGGGAAATGCAGGAATAGAAGAGGAAAGTGAGACATGTAATAGATCTCAAATAGGGAGATCAACTAGAAGTCAAAAGATTAGAAGAAAATTCAATAAACGCATGGAATTTTTTCTTGCTCAAGGGGGGATCATGTTCTTATGATGATGAGACCAAAGGCGACATTGAGGTGCCCTTGAGGTACAAACATCTACTGAAACAATGTGTACCCAAGGAACTTCCTCCAATAAACACTAATTTTTGTGTTAATGAGAGGATATATCACATAGCACGTTCGTCGTTATATGGTTTGGGCCTATTTTCCATGGACAGTATAAAGGTCTCTTACAACAAAGTTGTTAAATTGATGGAGTTTGTTGGACCTTGTTACAATTATAATGATTGGATGCAGATTGTTCAATATAAAAAAAGTATGCGTAGGTATGCACTATCAACCAATTATATACAACAAAAAGATAATGATCAAAGTAAACAAGTGGTTGTATACATTGATGGAAGGCCAAAAGCAACAGGGAATATTGCAGGTTTTATAAATAGTACACAACTTGGGTCAACTAATAAGCAACCCAATTGCATGTTTGAGGCACGTGAGGGAAATTGTGTGTTTGTATGTGCGATAAAATCAATAAGTGCAGGGGAAGAGCTGCTAATCGATTACAATTTGAATCGTATAGATACAAACAAAGTTACTATCATGGGGGTGGTACGTACTATATATATACCATTTAAGCCAACTTCCAATTAATAATCCAATAAACCATTGTATTATTAAGATTTTTTGCTAAGTCTATTGGTTTCATTTCGCTAACGTTTTTATATTTTTTCTTTATCACAGGGCCACATGGATCCACCACATAGCACAGATAGGGGTGTAGGTCCCGACACTTCTACGGAGAAGGTAAACCTCATTGTAATTGTACAAATTAGATAGAAACAAACTGTTACATTATGATCTTTTCTTGAGTGTTTTGAAGTAATTTTGATAGTGTTAATTATATTCTTGTCACAGACGGATGTTCGGGATAAGGGAAAAGAACCTGCAGTACCTCAGCACCTCCATAGGGATGTGGGGCGCTCGACAGTGTTATGCGCTGATGACATCGCACTTAGCGCAAACCCAATACAATTGGTACAAAAGAATATTAGAAAAATTAGCCAAGAGATTGTTGATTTGGCAACCATAAGCCCTCAGACTAATGAGATAACAGAGAGGGTGCAACTATTGTTGCGGACAGTGGAAAACTTGCAAGTAAGCAGTAATGAAAGCTTTAATCATAACAAAAGTTCAATAATGGTTTATATTTTTTTCTCTTTTATGTCATTAACTAAAATATGTATGTGTTGTTTTTAGAGAAACTTATAAGGCCTCATCATCCTAGTGGCAATGATCAGGGTATTGCGGGTAGTTCAGGTGATGACCATGTTCTATATATTAAAACCACTCCTTTGGACTTGTGAACTTGCTTTTTTAATGTTTTATATATTTAATGTATTACTTTTCAGGTGCTGACATGGGTCCGAGGTTGACCCCAACTGTATTGCCGACTGCAATGTCGGCAACACGTAGCATGCAGACATCGTCTGTTGCACCGGCTCGTGTTGACCCGCCCAATGGTGGTAGATCCCTCTTTTTCTCTCTCTTTCGTTATGTGTTTATTACCCTTGAAGTGTTCTTTCTTGGGGGCATTTCATAGTGGATTCATTTACTATGGCAGGAGATGCACATGAGGATGCGCCAGAGGCGACTACTGGTGATAACATACCATCATTTCCTGGATCTTCCCGTATTGCTATTACGGGAACGTTGCAGGCCGCATTGGTGGTGAGCGACGAAGAATTGATTCCCTTGAAGATACATAAGGTTCCAGGTACTTTAAAATTATTATTATATATAGTCTAATTGTAATTTACTTACTGATCACTCATTTTGGACTAATGATCCCATGTTTTTTTTGCAAGAAATGATATTTTTTATAAAAATCTTAATGACATTACATTGCAGATATTTGGGCCCACCATACGTAAAAGGTGGAACATCATACGTGAACTAACCCTTATCCACTATTTTGATTTCATATCATTGCTAGAATAGTTTTCTTTTTTTCCATTTCTTGAACTATATCAAAGGTAGATTCAGTTTCTTTCTAAATCTAACAGGTTTGTTTTTGCTTTAAAGGTGGAATGACCAAGAACAAAAGTTAAAAGATGAACTCACAAACCGTATGGTAGGGTTGTTTGGAAATGACACATTCGACAAAACTAAGCTCCTAGAAAAAGTTGGTACATATCTAAAGTATGCGAGGGACCAATACAGGACACATTTAGAGAAGAACGTAAAGTATGAGCGTCCCCCCATGATTCCAGAGAGGGAGTGGAAGGACCTGATTTTGGATGCAAATGAGAGAATTGAAAGGAAAAAAGGAAATACACCATCAGATGCCAGAAGAAGGTATGTGATACTATTAAGAATATGAATATGTACTAATTATTCATTATATTTATATAATCTAACATATTTCAAACTTTTCATAGATTGAGTGACACGTCAAAGGCAACCAAGGCAAGACAAGAAAAGCATGGGCAACACAAACTCGGCTCTGGTCGTTATATGAAACTTGCCGCACGAATTGTAAGAATCAGTAAATTAAGTATCACATCAAAATATTTATAAATTGTAAACAATTTTTTTTTTATCAAACAATACAAGCAAAATTCACAATACTAAGCAAAAATGCAGGGCTCTGAATTCAATAGAGCACCCACAAAAGATGACAAGAGAATTGGCTACCAACAAGGCTATATAGCCGTGGCTGAACGGCTACGAGAATTGAGTGGGCAAACATGAGATTCTGATGCATTTGTCACAACGGTAATTAAGCTAAATGAAAATTATTTCAAATTGAATACTTAACCAATAATCTATTTGATGTTAAGTTTCAACATAAAGTGACTATATTTTTTTTAAATAAGCAAGCAATGATAACACTGCGCGTGACATTGGAATGCAGCATGATAATCGTGGAACAGAACCTGTACATGAAGGTCCGGATGTGCATCCTAGTAGTGGAGGTATTCATTTGCTATTCAAATTTTTTTATGTAATTATTAATACAATTAAACATCTTAAATTGAAAATTAGTGTAGTAATTAATGTAACCTTTATTGTTAATATTTTAAAGCATGTAGTCGGTGGTGACCAAGTGGAGCATGATCCGGGTAGACAACATCAGGAACGTGATGTTCCCCAATCAGGTAAAGAGGACCACTGTTATTCCTTTAAACAAATTTAATTGCAATTGGTGTATTGATTAATGTAACGTTTCATATTTCAACTCCAGAGGATCTAGAGGGTGTTCAGCATGTCGAGGTTGAGGCTAGACAAAATGATGTGGAAGATGATGTGGCCCCATCAGGTAAAGAGTGTAACGGTTGTGTTCTTTAAATTAATGAAATACTTGTAACAATAATAAAAAAATGTTTTGAATTTAACCCAATTATTTGTTATTGTAGAGGACCCCCCTTTGGTTCAGCATTCTCGTCCTTTGTATAGGACTAGGCATACATCAAGAGCACGAGAAGAGGGCAGAACATCCAAAGATGGGGGAAATGATGAAGAAACCGATGTTCCACTTAGTCTTTTCATAGCTTCAAAGAAAAAACAAAGAAAGAAATGATTGTAATCTACTTTATTTGATAATGACTAATTTTTATGTGTTAATGAATATAATTATGTGCTAATGAATGTTCATGAATGATCCATGTTGATGATTATTGATGAATGTTGTGTTTTAATGAAAGTTGATGAATTTTATGTGTTAATGAACGCTATGTGATAATGAATGAATGTTATATTTTAATAATGGATGAAAGAATGAATGAATGTTAGATGTTAATGGGGAATTTAGAGTGATGTTGGGGGGGGGGAGGAGGGGGGCAAGGGCCAAATGAGCTTCCACCTTCACGTGGTTGGCCCTGTTAAGTAGAGAATATTAAACTATTCTCGAAACAAAGCGAAGCTCAATAAGATAACACACTTTTCAATATTTCATTATGTTGCACAGTTAATCTTATTGAATAATGTACGTATATTGAATCTTAATTGCAGGGTCCAACAGAGCCAACACGAACAACACCATGGTGCGACTACAAAAGTTGTGAATATGCCTCATCATGAATAAAGTTGAATTAGCGCATTCTCTGTAAAATCTCAAATGCTCTATACTTTGGAAGTTTTGAAATTTTTATGATCATATTGGTCCCCTGCCTAAAAGCTTTTTTCCTTGATTTGTTTGTGATACACATTGAGAGATTTTTGTTTTCCTTTTATTTATGCATGTCTTAACCATTCTCCACATGCTTCCCATTCTTATTTAGATTGTTGTATTTTTACATATGTTGGAATCTGTAGTTCCATGTACATGTTTTCTATATTCTTTGTAACTGTATGAAAAGGTGTAAAATGTGGGTATAGTCCAAAATCTTGATTACCAACAAGCTATTGTTGTTTAATAGTTCCAGTGTTTGTATTAATTGAAACAGTTTAACCTTTTTAACATGTTTCATAGCAAACTTGCACTTTGCATGCAATCTTATTGTTATAGTTCAATTACTGAGGTGATGTGATTTTCAAAAGTATTCCGACAAAAAAAAAATTGGTTTTCATTTATGTATTTTATTAAAATTTTAGAGTTTCCTCATGAACATTTAAACTTAGAAGGATTTAAAAATTCAATACAAGAGTACTGGACAAAATTTCTGGAGATAGAACTGAAACTCTCTCCCATGACTTCAGATTGTTTCCATGCTCTCTAGGCTAGTAGCTTTCAGACACAAAACATAGGTCTTCTAAATTCTGTCCCAACATTAATTAGTTCCTTTCTCTTCTTTTTCATCTTTTTGGAAAGAGAATTGGAAATTGTTAGGAACGAACATCTTCCTAGGTGATTTGTTAAAATACAATGGGGAACTCAATCAAATTTTAATTCACTTCGTTTTAAGTTATTATCACAATTCATTGAATTATACTTACAAAAGGCTTATATTTCCAAGGTAAAATATCAGTATCTTTCTTGGGTGATATTAGATAGCAGGGTCTCTTGGCTTAGACAAAATCACCCTCTCATTGTATTCAAAGTAAATGTGTAGCAAAGCTAGATGCATCAATCGTTAAATCATAAACAAACACAAGCTCAAAAATTGTGTTACCAAGTACGCTTGGAACCTAGCCTGTAACTAACTAGTTCATACTAGATATTGTTTGGGTATGGTATTCAATTCTATTAGAATCTACAAAATAAATATTAACCTAGAAATTAATGTAAGTGATAACATTTTTAAAATTGTTAAATATAAATGATAATAAAATCAAAATAGCATAACATAGTTGATTTCATAACATATTTGAAAGGTGAGAGTCCACAAACAGATGTGAAATGTTTAAGTAGGCCTCCCAATGAAGTGGATCTCATAGACATGAAGAATCCTATATAGAGAATCATTGAGAGCCCTTGAAGAAGCAAATTTGAACTTCGATGAAGCAATACATGATGGAGGAATATCTTGCAAGAGGAAATCAAAGTCATTATGGTGTCATCTAGATCTGAAATGTGGTCTACTTTTCAAAAAAGTAAAGATGCTTGATATGAATGTGTCCTAGTGGGGTGAATCTAGAAGACATATAATCCTATTGCAAAGAATCATGGAAAGTTCTAGAAGAAGCAACGTGTATAAGAGATGTTCTCATTTGTAGATGGAGTATCAAGAGGAGGATCACTAGTCCATGGACCATGTCATTGTTGTTAAATACCTACGCTTTTGTTCATAGTCACTTGGTGTATGAATGAATTCAATGAGATAGGGTAGGAGATCCTACATAATGTAATTTTTCACTATCCCTTGTTTCGAGTACAAATGGTTCTCTGAATTTATCTTGACAATAGAATGTCGGAATTTAATACCATAATCCATGATGAAAACTGCCAAAAATGGAAATTTATCTTAGTTTGCAATTACAAAATGCTTTTGTATAGGCCTCTCGAAGATTAAGTACATCAAATTGAGACTTTATAAATTGAGTGTATGTATTAGCAATCTCCCAAATTGTTCAATGGTCTCCAAACCTTGTGAATTTTTTATTTTTATTTTAACTCAAATATGTATGGTATAGGCATATCATTGGTTGTGTGATTTTTTTTTCCTTAAATGCTTCTACGACCAAAAGAGACAAGTTTTAGATGAAAATGGGGTCTTATGGGCCTTTTTGACACAATGGTAGGTTCTTTAGACCTTAAAATGCCCCAACAAGTAGTCGATTGCCTTAAGTTACAAACAAATCCTTGTTTGTGAGCATGCTTCTTGATCTCCAATTTTGGTGGAATGAAAGATAATATTGAATTTCTCAAGCCTTTTGGATGCTTTGAAACCACAAAAAAAAAGCTACTTTGATCATTGAAATGTTGTAGTGACTTGGATAAAAAAAGAAAACTAAGTCTAAACTTTAGAAATTAGTTTTTTCTTGTCAAATTGTTTTCAATTTTCAAATGATCCAAGGATGCAAGAGGAGTATATTTTGTTATGACAAGATTAAAAAAAAACTTAGAATCTTTTGAAACCATTCAAACATGGGGACCCCTTCCCTCCCTCCAAAATCCCTATTTTTTCAGGATGCAATACTTAGGGGAAACATCCCCTTGCCGCACCACTTAGGGACGTCCTAGGGACTCCAAGGAGTCTCTTGACCATCTTGAGGATGCCTATGAGTCTCCCATGGCCCCCAATTAGAAACTCCAATTCTAAACAAAAATGGTGAAATTAATGTGAAAATGTCATCCGTATTAAAGGTTTGGCAATGCCCCCTAATCTTGATGGGGGCTCTGCCCCAAACCCCCCACAAGGGGCACTACCCATTGACCCCAAACCTCTACCCACCATTCTTACTGTTAATGCAATCGTTTCCATTTTTTTTATGTTGACTAGTTTAAACACTTAGTATGCCAAAGTTTCATCTGCAATTCTTATACTTATTCTTAGTTTGTTCCCAAAGTTCCAAAACTCTACCACCATTGTTAATGTTCAAATTTCAATGGGCAGACATGTATGCAACATGTGGAAGCAGAGACAGGGTACGTGAACTGTTTGACAAAATTCCTCCAAGAAATATGTCTCATGGACTGCGATGATCGTTGGATATGCAAAATCTGGACTTGCTGAAAAATTTTACAACCTTTGCCAGCATCCTCCCCACCTGTGCCAAAATGGGAACCTTTGGAACAGGGAATGGACATTCATTTAAGCATAAGTAAATATAGCTGAGATCACTGGGATCCACATCTTTTCTCATGTTTTCATCTATTACATAAAGCCACTGGTTCTACGATTTTATTAATGTCTTCCTGGGCAACTATTATGTCTTTGACATTCAGTTTTTCTCAGCGTTCTTCAATTTAGAGAAAAAAAAGAAAAAGAATAGGTTAGATGGAGGAAAATATAAATCCGTGATTTGGGTTAAATCTAGGTTACTGTTATATAAACAAAACAATGTATCTTTCTGTGGAAAAGTTAAAAGTTAAATCATCTGCACATTCTGACTATTCATGTGGGAGGATTGCCCATGTTAAGCACCGTACTTATCTACTTTAATGGTGTTCTTAAAGATACTTTGTCCCCATGTTCCAGCTTTCAGCTCTGATCTTTTCGTCTATGTTGCTCGGTTTTTTAATTTTTTTGTGAGTGCTTTGTAAAATTGATTTCTATGGTTTGAAGATTTCACAACATTATTATCTTTGCGAATCTTCCAACTCGAGCTTGAAAACTCTGTTCCAACTGGAAAATCTCTTGGTATTTTATTTTGTTTTAAGATAGAAAATTGAATTTGTAACTAACAAATATTATGGTTTCAATGTTCACAGGTTATCTTTACTATTAAGTTAAGAATTCCCTCAAACTCCAGGATTTTATCAACATTTGAGGTAACACAATCGCTGCACTTTTTTAAACTTTAATGTTTTGTTTCTTAATTTATGAGATTAAATTATGTATTTAAAGCACTACTGTGCAACATGATTGCACAAGATTGATGCTCATAAAAGTTTACATTGTACAGACTTCAAGCAAGGTACTGGAAATGTTTATATATTCATAACATGTCATGGAAATAAACTTCATAGTGTTGAGGTTGACTCACTTATTCTTTCTTATCAATAAGTTGATTATCTATTCTTTCTTATAATAAGTTTTATCTTACCGAAGCTATCATGCATTAACAGACAGGACATCAAGGATAATTACATCTGCATCAAGGAAAGTAGTTCAATCAGCATCAGCACTCATAAGAGCAAATCAACTCCTAATATATATATCAGCAATCAGGCAAACAGATCAGATATGAAATTATTGTTTACTGCAGGCAATAATAATCTTACTCCATTTGTGGTATGCAGCATAATAGTACTCTTATGATTAATTATTCTTATATAGACATAGATAATAATATGCAATGCAATATTATACTTATACATAACCTCCCCTACATTGGATATGAGAAATAATATTGAATATCTGATTCTTAAATTGCTGCAATCAATCATGAGGGGGTTAATAGGGGAATACAAGGAGGGGAAACTATGACGAGGTCCTCTTCTAAGTACACTACCCATGGTGGATGACTGATGTGTCTGCCACATGTGGGCCAAGGGGGGCAAAGGTGTATCCTGCCCTTGGGCTTAGAAGGGAGGGATGCTCAGGACACCCTATTGTGGTTTCCCCATCAACCTCTACCATTGTGATTAAAGGGGTCTCAATCATAGAAGGGTGGATAAGGTAGCATGGATAGGGAGGGAAGGTACAAGTTTACCCACTAAGCACACCACCTCATATGGATGGCGGACTGCCACATGGGGCCAAGAGGGATGGTATATCCGCTCTTGGGCTTAGCATGTGGACAGCTTCAGGTGCCCTATCATGTTTCTCATCCAAGCCCTATTATGGTTTAACTCCAATTATGCATTATAGATATTGTGTAGTTCACATAAAATTGAAATAGTTATGAATATATGCTATCTAAACCTAGTTGAAATGGTTGCTCTATGAATTATACTTTCAATACTTGTCTAACATGATTGCAAGGTTTATCTTGATGAAAATGTTTTATTGATAAAAATCTGAACGAGGTGAAGCATACCAGCTAGAGGAATATGTGGACTGAAGAAACAAACATGTAGATAAATCCAAACATGGCGGAATCCTTGCTGCAGCTTTTGTTCTCTGTAAGCATTCAGAAAAACGTTGAATTTGTGATCTATAATTTACATGTTTCTCAATTTGGTTGACATCTTCAAAATAGACTCAAAAACTTAATTTTAGTACTGTGTGTTATTATACTTACCTTTTAATGTTCTTTAAATAAAGAATGGTTGCAGACAGCAAAGTTCCTTGCAAATAGAAGAAGCTCGGTTTTGCTTTTGTGACTTTGTCTGTTATGTCTGATTGTCAACAAAATACAGAGACATACCGAAGACGATTATGGTTCGTGGTTGTTTTTTTAGTTGAAACCATTATTATGAATTTTATGAATTTTTTTTTTAACATTGACATGGTCAAAGCCTTAACTATGCATACTATTCTCTTCAGATTATTATCTTACCCCACCTTTTCCATGTTAATTCATTTTAGTTTGATTCAATCTTTTAGTCAAGTTTAATGATAGTTTCTATCATGCCTTTTTAATAACAAAGATTAGATGTAGACATTTGCTTGTCCTTCTATGTTAGTGTGTTCTTACGAGGTCAATTCTTTCTTATCTCAAGAAACCTCGTCGGCCTACAAATTCTTATACTACGCTACTTACTACCACTGATATCTTAACAAAAGCACACAAACATGTAAGGTAAAACTCTCGAGAGAGAAGCCTGAGAAACACTGTAACTAAAATGCCTTGACCTCTTGCCAAGCATTCGATAGTTAAAAGTCTTAAATCCTGTCCAAATCATAGGATAGACATTCAAATCCTAAGATCATTAATTCCCCTAATAAATGGATCCATGGTAGAAGCCTATAGAAAATGTGTTCCACAACAGAAAGGCAGATTCAAATTCAATTTTGGCATTGCTCCAAAGGACAACCCAGGTATTGCAGGAAGTGGAGGACTCATTATGGATAGTGAATGTAAAGCCCTTTGCATTATTAAGCTTTAGCCCTCCACTTTGGCATTAGGGGACTAGAGATAGAAGAACGCTCACTCCTTGTGATCAAAGGAATGCAAAAGAAGGGAGTGACCAGCAGGAGGTTATATAATATTAGAACAGTATCAGTGCTAAGCACAGACATAACTTTTGCACATTGTTATGAATAGGCAAAGTTGGCAAACAAACCAACGGAACTCCTCGTCTCTAGAGGAACCCTTCAAAGCAATCAAATAATTTACTAACGTCATTACAGAACTATCCAAAAGCAAACACTGGATTTCACTTATAAGACGAATAATTTCAATAATTTGAGCGAACAGCCATCTGACATCCCATGTTTAAACCTTTCCCGCTAGCATGCAAATATGTAAACTAAGCTCTAAGGACCAGGAAATTAAACAACTATAAGCAATTTGTTTTGTACAATAGAAAACTAGGATCATATAGAACCTATGTTTTTGTTGTAATTAATCAGCCCTGAACAAATAAAAGAATGTGATAACATAGAACCTATTGTTTTATGCTCAGAAATGACAGTGGAATTCAACTTGCAATACCGTTATTTCCAGAGTTTATAAAAATTCTTCCCGACTTGTTTAGATTCTGATGTTCATGAAATATGCAGGGTTGGGTGTTATTAATAGTACAAGCACATTTTCCTTCACTAAAGCCTCCGGCATGTGACATGGGAAGTGTATACAAAGCTGGGATTTGCATGCAGGTGGAAGGTGGACAAACTATAATACTCTACACTGATCTGTATGTCATGGCTCTTGGTGTTGGAGGCATTAAGGGCTCTTTGCCTATTCATGGGGTAGAACAATTCGATGAGAATGATGGAAATGAGAGAAAGCTGATATCAAATTTCTTCAACTGGTTTTTGTACAGCATAAGCATTGCACTTGTATTAGCTTTATTTCTATCATATATACTATATGCAAAATTAACTCGTTGTCTCAGATCAAATAACAGTTTGTTTGCATGATGACATTTCATAATGTACAATAATGGATTTATGCTTTCATCAGGCTTTAATTATTAGCCACTTTTCTACAAAACCTTCTTTCTGCAATCATTGACATATTTTGAATGTTTATTGTAAAATTTGCATAGTGTGGCAAAGTTTTATTTACAGTTGTTATACTTATTCTATACACATCCTTTTATAATTAATTTTTGAAGTTGTATATATATTTGCATCCCACCCCGCCCCCTTCGTCATCCCCCTGTCGTCCCCAAACTTAAGCCCTTGGTATATTAAGATAAGAAAGCTCACAATAGTTTCATTTGATATGTTAATTGAGGAAAAACCTACAATATATAGCTTCCAAGATTCCAAATCCATGAGGATCATGAAGAGGTAGAAAACCAAAAAAAGAAATTGCTTATCCAAGTTTCCAAATTTGTGACAAGGAAAAAGTAGAATCTCAATCAAAGAAGGAGAATGTGCAACTCATTATCTTATTCTACCTAAGTAAAAATATTACCTAATTAAGCTTTTTAATAGTGGAATATCACACTTAGGATAAAACATATCCAAGGTAAATAAAATATTACTTTGATAGGCTTCTTTGGTTGCTCTAAAAGTGGTACCTTATGAATTATGTTCTTGGATACTAAAGTTTCCATATTCTGGGCACTCTTGATAGCTTCTTGTAGAGATTGTGATTCGAAGGCTTTAACCAAACTTTTCAATGGTTTCTGTTGATGTGTTTTTTATGCACTATGCAACACAAAATAAAATACTAAGTAGTCTATCCTCGCTTGAACAAAATCCTCCCAAGTGCTAAACTACGTGATCATATGGGATCTCCAAGATTCCAATAGTCAGGTCTTGACTTTATATTGCAGATAGACTCAATGATTGTGATGCGATATCTGTTGGAATCACAAGGGGGACTTACGTTGCTTGGGTCAAGACCTATCCATTCTTATGTTTCATGATTGATTTACACTCGATGATTTATGTCATCCTTGAGCAACATCTCGACTTAGCCAAATTTTGTTTTTTGTACCCTAATTCTTTAATTTTGACCCCTTACTAGCATTGCCTTAGGTTTTATTGAAATTCTTGCTTCTCTAGCATGGGCACATTTCTAGGGTTCATTCGCACAAATTGCTCTTGATGAGCAAGCTAGTATCATGACCATGACTTAAACAAAATTTTAACTTAGTCAAATTATCTCCTCCAAACTTCTATGAGTTCATCGCCTTCATTCTTCATCATTTGGATGTCTTTTGTCATTGGAAGGTAATTCTTGACCACCATACCTCAATCTTGACCTATGCTACCATAAAACCCTAGAACCTAGTCATGTTTACAATTGAGATCTTGGTGACTTGATCACTTAATACAGCTTAATCATGCAGGTCTCATCTAACTCCGACTCCAACACTTTAGCAAATCAACCCTAGCAACCAAATACTTTGGGAAATATCTTGCAACTTGAAAACATGGGTAATGATGGAGGAATGGAAGGTGAGACCTATGACCTATAGAGGTGAGAGAGAGAGAGAGAGAGAGAGGAAGAGGAAGAGATAATGACCTGGAGAGGGTAGAGAAAGAGAAGTAGAGAGGGATGGAGAAAGAGACCTAGAGAGGGGAGAGAGAAGAGAGATAGTAGAGAGATACCAATGTCAATCTTTTTCTATAAAAAAAAATTTCTCGAAAAATCGGCCTACCGTCGGAATTCCGACACAAAAAGGTAAAATTCCGACAGAAGAGTGTCGTCGGATGCATAGCATCCTCGTCGGAACTCTCTTGGAGGTCGTCGTACCCTTTGGTGTCGAAATTCCGATGGTAGGCCGAGATCGTGACAGTATTCTTTCGAGGTATGAGCATCCATGGCGGTCATCGAAAAGGTTGGAGGTGATGTCGGAATTGCAACAACCACAAAGAAAGTCGGAACTTTCGACACAGTTTTCGACGGCTTTTTTTGTCGGTAATGCGACGAAATTTCGTCGGAATTCCGACTATTTGCCGTCGAAATTTTGACTCGAATGTACTAGTGCCACCACCATGGATACAATATCCACATTTGTGGTATTGTCGCTCCATGAACACCTTCCCTAGTAGTGTCTCCAAGGCCTTCAAGACCCAATCAATCTCCTCCTTCCCAATCTCCAACCCCCAGGCCACCGCCATGGATACAATATCCACATTCGTGCGATACCGGTGTTGTGGCTCAATGAACACCTTCCGCAATAGTGATCCAGAACAAGTCGGAGGTGATAAAACTAAGAAATACCAAAAATCTAATTTTTCAGTATTTTCTACATTTTAGTAAATCGCATTTTTGAAAGTCTTCGGAGTAGAATTTGGGGTCGAAAGTGTTGTCAGTCCTTTAACTTGATAAGCCGAAGACCATGGTGATAAGGGACTAAAATTAGTTCTCTTTGAGACCTTTCCAACGATGTAAGTCGTTTCAAATTTTGAGTTATGAGCTGAAAGTTATGGGCACACCAAGTTGGGGTACCTATATTCCTAGTTTTTTTTATATTTTTAATTTGTTGTTTTATTTTGCACTCTTCATGTCAAATCTATTGGATTCCAAAGACTATTAGAATTCCATGTTGATGTTTAAAACTCAATTTTGGGTAAAATAATATAACTTTTGGATGCATACAACTATGGATTTTCGAGTTCTTGCTATTGTACATCCTGTTGAGCAATACTTGTAGGTTTCCACTTACCTTGTATTGTTAATGAGTTCCTTACTGAATTCAAATCATTGGGACCAAAGTTGGTACGCTCTTGTATGTCACATCATACACGATCCGGTTATCAAATGTTGGGATTAGAGACGTATAATCCATCAATTTATCTTCCCTTGAGGCATAATTGGCCAAAGATGGCAGACCCAAATGATAATCCCATTAAGGCCATGGTGGAAGAAGCCTTGAACAAACAGAGAGAAGAAATGATGAGACAATTCTCCTAAATTCTACAAAAATCCCCAACAATCGAATGGAGGAAAACCATTCAGTACTCATACTCCTTTCAAGGTGCAAATAAATTTTGGCATTCCAAATTTTGAATGTAAAATTGATGCAGACACTATGGACGAATTGATAACAAAACTGGATAGGTATTTTTCTGTGAATACCTTTTTGGATGTTGAAAAGATAACCTTTGCTCTCCTAAAAGTCGAGGTGAACGTGAAGCAATCATGGGAAAACAAAATCACCTCAAAGAATATAGAGAATAGATGACGATCCTACATGGGGCGAATTTGTTGAATTCATCAAAGAAGAGTATTTTCCCGAAGGCACGTATGAAGAAAAATATATGGAGTGGCAACTGTTGTGACAAGAACGACCAAAATGTAGAGGATTATACTAATAAGTTTCATGCTTTATTGAGAAAGCTTGGTATCCAAGATTTGAAGAAGCACCAAGTTTTAAAATATCGTAGCGGACTGCATAGATACATCCAAACAGAGGTGTCCTTGAATATTGAAACATTAGGGACTACTTAAAAGTATGCTACAAAAATTGAGAAGTTCAAGCAAAAGGAGAAGAAAGACTTCTTCGCAAATAATAAATTCAAGGGAAAGAATAGCAACAAATTTGTAGGAAAACAAATTGCCATTAGTAAGTTTTTTTCTCAATCGCCAGTATGGAGCATGAGAGCAAAAAAAAACACCTAAAGACGCAGGTATGTGGTGTGATATCCACAAAAGCTCTCGACATAATACAAAGGATTGCGGGACTACAAAAAAAATTATGACGAAAACACATGAAGTAGAGCAAGAGGCTGACATGTTGCCCACGGACCCCTTCGAACAAAAAAGTGGTGAAACAATTATTGAAGCAGATCCTTATGCCATCGTTGCCAATGTGAAAATCATACATCGAGAAGATGAGAAGCATTTATTTCATTCACAGATGTGGGTGAATGGCAAGGCCTTACACTTCATAGTTGACTGTGGAAGTCAAATCTTTGTTGGAGCAATAAAGAAATTGAAAGACAAAACCTCATCCACAACCATACTCCATGGGCTAGGTGAGTCAAAGAAGGGATATTCAAGTAAACAATCAATGTTGTTTATAATATTCCATCAAGTCATTCAAAGATGAGGTCGTTTGTGATGTAGCACCATTGGACGTATGTGATGTGCTCCTAGGACAACCATATATGTATCAATGCCATGGTGTATATGAATCAAGGCCACGCAATGTTATTGTCAAGGTGAATGAACAAAAGTATTGGATTCCTGAGGTAAGTCCTGCAAAATATGTTTCTTTAATTAGTGCAAAACAATGTAGATGTTTGATTGCCCACACTAACGTTTTTATCTTGCTAATGATATGGCCAAAAGGCGATAAGAAAATCATAGGTATCAACAACACTAGAACAATAGCCCTCTATTCAACAAAAACAAATGAATTCAATATTAACAAGATATCAGAATATCTTTTACTTTACCGACAGTGGTTCCTAAGCACCGCCAATTGAAGCATTCAATTGACATTATTCTAGGGACGTTGTTGCCAAATGGGCCAATGCATAGGAGATCAGTTTTAGAAAATGATGAAATCAAATGCTAGATTGAGGGGCTGATTTAGAAGGGCCATATCCAACCAAGTGCATCTCCTTGTGGCAGCCCAATTGTTTTGGCTAAAAAGAAATATAGCACATGGAGACTATGCATTGACTATCATGCTTTGAACAAGATCACTGTGAAGAATAGATATCCAATTCCTCGAATTAATGATCTCCTAGACCAATTTCATGGGGCTAAGTTCTTCACCAAAATTAATTTGAAGTCCAAATACCACCAAGTACCAATTGATCTTGCAAATGTTTGGAAAATTGCTTTCAAGTCTAGAGAAAGGTTGTTTGAATGGTTGGTGATGTCTTTTGGGCTAACAAATGCCCTTGCCACTTTCACGAGGATGATGAATGATATTCTCATACCCTTCATTGATTCTTTTGTGGTGGTCTACCTAGATGACATACTCGTCTTTAGTAAAACATGGGATGAACAAAGTACTCTCAACATTGTAACAACACAAACTCTATACCAATAGAGAAAAATGTTATTTTGGATTGGAGAGCATTCAATATTTGGGTTATGTTGTGGACAGCAAGGGTGTTCATGTAGATCCTGCAAAGATTCAAATCATCAATGATTGGCCTTCTCCTAAGAATATCACAGAGCCACATAGCTTCTTGGGATTGGCAAATTTATACCGCAGATTTGTACTTGGGATTGAAGAGTGAGTTATGTTTGGCACCAATCTTGGCACTTCCAAATCTACAACCCTTTGAAATTATGATGAATACATCAAATTATGCTCTCAGGGCAATCCTCATGCAGCATGGTCATCCGATGGCCTATCATGGTGAGACATTTTATGATACAATTCAACAATATCTAACATATGACAAGGAGATGCATGTGATCGTGCAGGCCTATAAATAGTGGAAGCATTGCATTCTAGGGAAAAAGACTGTCATTCACACAAACCATAAACTCTTGCAATTATTGCAAACACAAGGGAAGTTGCAAAATGATAAACATTAGAGGTGGTCAGCATACTTACAACAATTTCACATTAATATTCGTCATAGAAAGGGTAGCAGCAACAAGGTTGTAGATTGTTTGAGTAGACCCAAAATGGCATCATTATTGGACTCTTGTGGACATGAAACAACTAGGCCTAGTATGTATGTCATGGATAGTTAATTTTTTGAAGTATATACTCAGACACAAGGTAAGCACCTGCAAAATGGCATCCTTTGCTATATGGGTCATACATGTTCCTACAAAAGAGAGAGAGAAGATAATATGTGAGGCACAATATAGTCGCATTGCAAGACATTTTGGCATTAGCAAAACTCTTGTGCTTCAAAGATATTTATTTTGGCCCAAGATGCAACATGATGTTTCTTCTTATATTTAGTCATAGGCCTATGCAATTGCAAAGCCTGCAAATCAAAAGAAAGGATTTATTTATGCCCCTTCCTACTCTTGATAAACCTTGGCAGTTTGTCTCCATGGATTCCATGCTTGGTTTACCCACTACCAAATGTGGCCATGACTATGTATATGTAGCAATGGATAGGTTTTCAAAGATGGCCATTATGGTAGCCTACAAGAAAAGAGATTATGCAAAAAACACCGCCAAGTTGTTCTTCATCCATGTCTAGGTCCATTTTGGTTTACCACAGAGCATCATGTCAAATAGAGATGACAAATTTGTTGGAAAGTTTTGATCAACACTTTGGGCAATGATGGATACAAAACTCACAAAGTCCATAGTCTTTCACTCAAACAAAAAGGCAGACAAAGTAGTCAATCGCATGATTATCCACATCCTTCGTATGTATCACTCTCATCATCCTCACACTTTGGATGACAATCTTCCATATGTGCAACATAGTTACAATCGTGTCATTCATGGTACTACTAGACATAGTCCCTTTGAGGTGTGTTTGGGATACCAACCTCTAGCTCTACTAAGTGTATCTCTTTCAACCATGGAACGTGAGCCATCATTATATGTAGAGAAGGAAGTAGACAACGCTTCCAAATTTACTGACAAAATTCGTCATTTGCAACATGTCCATGAGACAGTGCAACAAGCAAATAAAAAATATAAGCATTGCCATGATGAGCATCACACACCACATCAATTTCAAGTGTGACAAGGTCTAGCTTCATTTTCATAAAAAAGACTTCAAAGGCCACATAAGAAACTCTGGCCTCTAAAATCGTACACTATCCTCAAACAATTAGGAAGAATATTTTTGGTACAATCACCGATTATGAGGGACCTAAAAAGACCATTCCCAATCGCTCAACAAGAGTAAACACAACGAAAACACAAAGATATGATGGAGACAATGCAAAAAATGAATTAAATCATGAAAACTAATTACAAACAACCCGTAACATCCGAGATACAAGATTAGGCTCACTGGTCTGCTACAAACATACTCAATTACAAAATAGGTCACAACCAAAACCTCAAAACTTTTGATCTACCTTCTACGCTCTATATTTCCTATGATCTACATTCTAATGCTCAATTACAATGATTTATATGATCCAAAGAGATTCAATCGGCCCAAAAAAATCAAATGTCAAAGAACAAGACCAAACGTGTAAAACCAACAAGGTAGACCTTCGGCAAAGAAATTCTTCCAAAAAATCCAAAAGATGAAGTGCAGATCAAAGGGAAGGTCGGCCATACGCCAAAGAACATCGAAATCAACGCTCCGAGCTCCGTAAGCTACAAAAAAGATCTGGTGGATTCACCAAAGCAAATAGGTCCCAACCCATTCAAATACCAAAAAATTCTCAAAAATCAAAATCGATAACTTGTCAAAAAATGATCCAAATGCTCCGCGGTTTGAGAATAAAAAAGATAATCAAGTCCTCAAACAAATAAAAATATTCCACCATTCATAAGCATCCACCTTAATTTTTAATGTGTAATTGCTTCATCCATATTTTCCAGGAAAAAATGATACAATTCATGTTGGCGATTTGAATCTAGAAACCATCACTCTATTGGCGATTTGAATCTAGAAACCATCACTCTATTGGACAATGATCAAATTGTTGATGTTCTTATCTTCATGACACACAAATTCCTTTGTATCGTGTTGTCCAAGCGAAAAAAGAATCCACGTCAATCCACGTCAAGACAAGTGCAAGTGGTTTACCGATGAATAGATTGCCACACATTTCTCTCATCTATTGCTGCAAACTAGTGCAATGGAGCCCATTGCCTTGAAAGGGGGAGGAAAGATCTAGAAGCTTCAAAAGATGATCTAAAACAACTCGAAGGCGATAAAACTGAAAAAATATTGAAAATTTTAATGGAGCACATTGCCTGAAAGGGGGAGGAAAGATCTAGAAGCTTCAAAGATTATTTAAAACAACTCGAAGGTGATAAAACTGAAAAAATATTGAAAATTTAATTTTGTATTTGCGACTCCACCTATCATTAACAATCTCATCACACAATATTCTCGGTAATACTTGATCCTTTTATATCCTTCTCCCATCTCATCACACAACTTACCTCTTTGCTGTGACATAAATACGCTGCAATGAATCAACACCACCGTGTCCCCAAACATACCACTATACCACATGCAAGATTTGAAAGTCATCAAAAGAGAATATTATTTGTTTGACAAATAATTTAGACTTTTTCAAATGCCATGCATTTATGTAACCTTGAAGTTGAATTTTTGATTATCCAATTTTGATTTTGATAAAATTTATTTTGGCTCACCGTTCCCAAGCTTTTTCAACTATATGCCTATATTACAGTGATAAATTGTAAATTTATTTAAAGTTCTGAATTAAACTTCTATCCCTTCTTTATCCTAAGCTTTTCCAACCATGTGCCTATAATGCAGTGATCAATTGTGTACTGTTTCAATGGTCAATTATGTTATGCTTACCCTTCTTCTCAGTCCAATAGCTAATTCTTCATTCCACCATACTTTCAATTTCAAATACTCTAAGCCCAATATCTGATTTCTTCAATCCAGCATACTTCCAAATACTTCCAAATAGCTTTAAAAAAAATACTTCCAAATAGCGATACACTCTTAGACCGATATCTGATTTCTTCAATCCAGCATACTTCCTAATAGCTTTAAAAAAAATACTACCAAATAACCAAATAAGCTTAATAGCCGATTCTTCATTCCACCATACTTTTCCAATTAGCTTTAAAAAATTAAAATTAATTATCATGGTACTATAACTCGATAGATTGTTGACATCACAATTCTTAATGTCCAATTTGTTGGAAAACCATGCTAAAACGACATTGTTGACGATTCTTGTGATGGGTCACTAAGAGTTCTAAAACACATTTTATATATTCAACTTGTAATCTGTGTCGACAGCTTTGCCCGCCATCGAGATTTTAAATTCCCACATTGATATCTACTTTGTGCAGAAAAGTTTGGCTTTACTGCTAAAAAACCAATTTAAGAGTTTTATTATAATCTCTTTCACAAAACATTTTAACTTGGATCTCTTTCACGCAACATTTCAGCATCATATTATAACCTCTGGCACAGCCGTGATATTATTTACTCAATGCTTCTAGTCTGCTGCTATTGCCTCCCCAAAAAACCCTAATTTTTACACATCCGTCATACTGTTTTCTCTATGCTCGTTATGGTTTGCTGCACGATATGTAGTTTTCTATCTCGCTAAATTTTCTCTCTTGCTTATTTGATTAGTTCCATTCTATTGACCACCTTGTGGCAGATGCATAGCATTCTCAAGAGCTCATACTGTTTTGGTACTGTAACATCTAACAAAAACGGGTTGTGAGTGTCGAGCGTCTGCACACTATGTCAAAGAAATCAATTTTCTGACAAGCTCATACAGCTTTGGTACTGTAATATCTAACCAAAACCGGTAGAGTAGGGAATGTCAAGTATCTATGCACTATGTTAGAGAAATCAATTAGATTTGAAAACTAAAAGCAAGAAATATTTTAAAAACTTATAGCAGAGTTAAATGGGAAGTTAAAATTTTTACAGGCTGTTTAGTCTTAAGATACGTGGAAGATACCAAACTTCTTAGGAGAAAGCAAACCGCTATTCAGCTCCTAAGATACATTGATGCATTAATAATAGTTTATGAAAGTTTGAATAGATTGTTTAGTCTTCAGACATAGGTTACAAGTTATTCAGGCCCAAGGGTGCATTAAAGCATATTGTTTAAATTTGGATAAGGTTATTTAGTCTTTAAAAAGAGGGTACCAAACTTGATAATTCAGCTCCACCAATGCAATGCACATCGGACCTCATCAATGCAATGTATACATGATGGCCTATGAGAGTGACTGGTCTGATATGAGCTTCCGATAAAGGTAAAATAGTTCTGTCAAACAGACGGTTAATTGTACCATAGATAACGGTGGAGTAGTTCAGTCTAACGAAGACATTTATTTGTACTTAAGGGGGGAATAAGTTTTCTCTAAATCAAGCATAGAAGTAAACAAAAGAGTTTATAATTTTAGTTTGGGATTTTTATAAGTATAGACTTGGTTAGCCCAAAAGGGCCTAAGGACCGCAATTTTGGACGACTAAAACTTGAGAGGTCTTCATTCATGGCTATGTATAACCAGTTCCGAGTAGATATAAATATGTTAATCATCGAATGTCTAAGGGACTTTCCAATAAAACACAATCTGGCAGTACAATAAATTAAAAATAAACACAATCTGGCAGTACAACCATGTTCCTTTTCTAATTTGCTTTTAATCTAGATGAAGACTTCTTATCCGTCGACTTTCCGATGATCTAAAGGAGACCCAAAATGATTACAGTTTTTAAACCACATGCAAACGCCAATAAGCCTATAACGACTAATCACACTCTAGCATTCTATAACACTCGTTAGAGACAAACTTATTCCTAACACAAACTGCGCATTTACTGTCAAATACATAGGTAAATAAAGATCATGTGCACAAATTTTCTTAGACGCACCCTAAATCTCTTTCAACAACTAACTCAACATAAACAAAAATAAACAAAAATAAACAAACTTGCATATATCGCCTCGAAACTGAAATGCAAAAGATACGCACAGATTCAGTATTTGAATATGCAAATATTGCAACGAGGCGAAGAATTAGTATAGCTTCAAGGGAACGAGCCTACAGTCGTTGGTAAAGAAAGACTGCGGCCAGATGAAGAAGCAAATCTAAGTTAAAACTTTATGCTGTAGGGTTTAATCCAGGCCTGCCATATCATGATGCCTTTGGGAGACCATCAAAGCAAGCAGACAGTAACCCAATTTACTATCCGTACACATAACCGTGCCATTCTCATCGCCTAAGCGTTCCAACGCACCGGCTTAATTGTGCACGGATCATTCAACATTAGAAATTTGCTACAAAAAATAAAATTAGAGAGCTTTACCTTCGAAATCTACCCTCCTATGCTCCTCGACGCAGAGAATTCCTCTGATTCATCCGGGATGGAAAAATAAATAGAGGGGAACGGAATGTTAGGTTTAGGGTTAGGGTTTCCGCAATTCACTTCATCAGCTCTTCCCATCGAAATTCTATTTGCGAAAACTTTAAAAGAGTTCCGTGACGCAACAAATCTATTCAAGATTTTATCTTTTTAATATTTTTTTTATTTTTTTTATTTTATAAGTCTAGGTAGATAAGAGGTTATTTTGCATTTCAAAAAATATTTTAATGGGATAAAATTTATATATGTCTATAATCAGTTATTTTGATTTGAGATTAATATTTCAATAATTTAAAATATTAATTTAAAAAATTAAATGTGTTCAATAGAAGTATTTAGCTTTATGGTTAAAGAGTGGGTGTTTTTGGTGAAGATTTTAGAGTATATATCATTTCGTTTTCAAAAGTGATCTCCTTATTAATAACATGTTTTGAGTCATATGCCAAATATTTGTTTAGTTTGGGGTAAAGTCCAACGATCTAGGTCAAATTTGCCTAATAATTGACAATGGTAGTGCGGCCCTTAGTTGCAAGAAAGGAAGGGAAAAAGAACATCCCAGAAAAGCCATATGAGATCAGTATGTGCATCTAGCATCAATTACTAACACACACTGCTATGCCATAAAGCGGAATTAGGCACAGTTTATTTCCCACATTAACCCTTAGAGGAAAGTGATTGCAATTTAAGATCTTGCCAGATTAAATAACAGCTTCAACAACATGCATACATTTAGATTCAACGACACAATCATAAAATAGAAGAAAAAGATAGAAGAATAGAACACAAATTTATCGTGGGGAAAACCCTTTCGGGTAAAAAATCTCACACTCCAAAACCAGAGAGCCTTTGTATTGTTCAACAACAAAATACAGTTACAATACAATCTTCAGGCTCTAGGCCTTTACATGGAGATTTACATCTTGCTCCATCTTAGAGAAAATCCAATAACATAACCCCTGTAATAATGAACTTCTCTCCTCTCCTAAATTAGCTAAGGCATCAACATATAAATAGAGCTCAACACAAAGAGGTAGGTGACCATGGTTTGGAAAACCATCTACAACACCTGAGAAGTAAGTTGTGTCATAAACAATATCTTGCTAATCCCATGACACATTGCTTGTAGCAACTTCCAAGGCAGCAATACCTATCTCATCCATAATGGTCATCTTGCTAAATACAATGTAAGTACAACATAGAAATTATTATGATCAAGAATAGGCGCCTCCCTTACGTCACACCACTTGTCAAAAGTGAACTCCACCATAAGTGCCAATAGCTATATACAACTCCAATACATAATAGAAGTTGAAAACCAAGACTCTTTAGTCAATGTACGAAATTACCAAATCAATTTCCACTCCAACATACCATCTTCCGAGTGGTGCCAACTTCCTACAAAATAAGGAATATGTCATCTCATCACCTGCCATGTAGGATGTCACCTCACAAAGAGGTCCTACGAAGTGAATGACAACATAGGAAGTTTATAACTTAGAATAAATTAATTAGGCAATAATTAATTAAATAATTCAACATGTTAGGACTCTAAGGTTGAGACACCTTAATCCCAATAAGAATGGTAGTGTGGCTCTTAGTTACGAGAACACGAATGTAAGTATGTAAGGAATTAGAGTGTTGTATGCCCCAATGTAGCATCAAAAAGCCCAAGCACACACACATTGATTTATTTAATGCAATAAGTCCATCTAGTAATGATGTAAGTGTAAACATATGGCATGTCGCTAAAACTATAGAGAAGGCCCCAAGCCTTAAAACACATTTACCTCATGCCGGTAAATAATGCGATTGGAAAGGTAAAACTCCTAATACCCCCCAATGCAATAAGATAGCTATGTAGGACGTGAATTAGGTCATGTGAGCATAATAATATAGCATGGAAGCTTGTATCAGAGTATGGAGTAATATGGTTAAGATAATGTGATAAGGCACAAAAATATGTAACAAGGGAAAGCAAGATGACCCCTAAATGTAAGTTGTTGCAATGATAGCACAAGATGTGAGGGGAATGCATGATTACCTTAACATAACTCGAAAGATGAGATATTGAATGATCATAATCAAAATGCGAGCATGTTAATAGTTGAGCATGAAGTTGTGGGGATGTAATATGGGATGATATGATCATTAAAGCACGTGTATAAAAATAGTTGCCCTTAGATGGCCAAAATAACACAATCAAGCTTATACTATAAAAGGGTCATGGTAAAAGTTGTATTTAATGAATAATATTCCTCCCCTCTACATATAGTAGTTAGTAGTAATATTGATTCAAGTGCACAGTGTTAACTAAGTCATTTGTTGGTTTACTATTAAGACTGTAAAGACCAAATGCATCACCATCATACTAGAAGTGATGATAAAGAAACCAATCCAATTTGTTTAAAATTTGCATCTTAGTTCCCTTTTATCATTTAACTAGCCTCATTAGATGAATCCTTTTTTATATGTATTTCTCGATTACCTTTGGTATGTGGATAGATTATCTAATGTGTGCACCCATCTCTCGTTAGGGGTCTTGAGCTCTTATCAAAAATATTCTCAATATGTATAATTATTAAAGATGTCATTGAGGGAAACACGTGATGATGGAATTTCAAGCTCAATGGTCGGGCATTATTCGTATTGACCAATTTTAACCTTGAACATTACCATTTACTAACATGACTGATACTTTTTGTTTATGAAACTAACCATAGAGTTGCCTTGTGTACAAGCATGCCACAAGTGTTGTTGACATCTCAACAGCATTGGCATGAGCATTGCTACGTATGTGAAGGAGACATGTATGTCTCACACACGCATGGAGAGAACACCACATCCTCCTACAATGCAAGAATTTTAATCATTCCATGTGACACATTCTTCAAATCAAAACCATGGAGTGACTAACCACACACACAAGAAGAGTTGTATTGATTCTCCCTACTAAGTGGCATGCACAAAACACCTAAACAATTAAAGACTAACTATTTTAAAATAACTGGGTTAAAGATATGGATTGGGGTTCAATGAGATATAAATAGAAACATGCTACATTCTTTAGCATTAATGTAAGAACCATTAATCAACCATGTCTTTACCAAGCACTACCACTGCTTAAATCCATGAAAAGACCTAGTTTGAATTTCAACAACACCCCATTTGGATGTTGTTTGCATATAATTTCATTATTGTTTTTATTTACAACATAGGAAAGTTATACCTCACATCAATTATTTTTTGAACTCAAATATTCTCCTATCCTCCAAGTTCTTGTGAAAATGGTGTGATTGCTCTCAACCTTAAGCACTAGTACAAGATGACATAAAAGGAATGGAGTGTGGTTGCTTGATGATGCAAAGCTATACGATGCAATGATGATGAAAGTAGTGATGATGTATGGCTCTAAATAGATTTGGGCATTATGCAAGTTCTTTGATGATTGATTGATTGACAATCAAAGGGAAGAAGCCTCTTTTATAGAATCATCCAAGAGAATCAAGGGCTTAGATTAAGAGAACAAAAGATGAGCAACCTGATGAATACTAAGAGGGGGGGGGGGGGGGTGAATTAGTATGCCAAAAATCTCTGCACTTAAGCACTTTGCAAGACTAATAGTAAACCGGTAAAATAGTTTAGCAAACAAACCGGTTAACACACATGCAAACCAAATAGCCAATAATGCATTCACCCACTGAAGTAAAAACACCATAACACAAGAGATTTTGATGTGGAAACCCAAATGGGAAAAACCACAGTGAGATGGAACTCACAAGTAACTATTTGCAGAATAGGAACCAGACCGGTTAAGGTCTTACAATGTTCTTTACCAGAACAGATCTTGTTAGGAATCTCAATCTCTGTTAGGAGATAAGTCTGATTATAGATGACCTTGCTAGAGGATTTTAGATCCACATATGTGAACCACCTTGTTAGAGGATTTACAAAAGGCTTTTGGGCCTACCCGGTTAAGGGCTACAGACTTGTCAAAGATGTGAGTAATCAACAAGTGTTTGATCTAGCTAGTAGCACTGACTGCTCGGTTAGATCCTTGATAGCTCATTCCTAATGCACTCCAGCATTACTTCAGTCTTCTACACATTCATATTCTCTCCAACTCCCCAACCACCTTAAACCCTAGCAACAACATAAACTTTTGCTAGAATCACATCAACACCCTAAAACCCTAGACATGATGTCCTTATAAAGGAATCTGATTTCATGTCGGTCCAATAGGATTACATAACAATTTCCTAGGTTCAATGAACCTGGACATACTTGGTACCATGACACAAAAAGCACCATTTAGGTGTCGGCACCGTCAAACAATTGGTGGATGGTAACTCATCACAAAATGTCGATTGGTAACTCATCATAGAGTATTACCGGCTCATACAAAATGTCGGTTGTCGGTTTGACAAAAATGAAGACTGATAAAAATGTGTTATGCCGCTTTAATCCCTCATACCGCTTGGGATCCACGAACAGCTTGGGGTCAACATGCCGCTTCAGACCGGGAAACACATTCTGCAAAACACCAATAGTCTAAAGACTACAATACAACATAACGGTTGGAACAAATACCGGTTGTGCTCTAACTCATACATATAAAGGATATCTCAATGCAAGTGTGTGTCCATCAATGACAATCACCACATAAACATAAAAAATGCCAACACAACCATGATCACATAGTTAGAAGAGAATCGGTAGGATTGAAGGATGTGTAAAGAAGAAGGGAGGAGATTGAATGGTAGGCGAGAGTGAATAAGATAAACAGGTTAATGTGAAATGGATGGATAATATTAAGAGGTGTGTTGACTTTTGCATTCAATGAATGTGGACATTGGAGAAAGGACATAGTGAATAAAGAGGAATATGACACTTGTCAAATGACTGTGAATTTAGATTATGATCCATATAAAAAAGTTGGAGGGCTAGGATCAAGAAGAAGAGGATAATGAATTAATTAAATAAATACTTTTATTTGTTTAATTTGTAGAAGAAATTGGGTAGGAAAATAAATAAAATTTTGTTTAATTGTTTTTTTGTATTAAGCATCATATAAACAACAGTTACAAAATTTGAGAGTCTTGGTTGGATACCTTACAGCTAACTAAAGAGTTAAAACGTAAATTGCAGGAGCTATATCAGGCGGGATCACGAGTCATGATATAAGATCATATACATTGGAGTTGACTTACAAAATTACACAAAAAGAGAGACATATCAAAATGCATCATGGGGTATACAACTAACTAAACACAAAGGAGGAATTAGGATCATTGTTGTTGCCCATCGGGGGGAGCCATGCAATCCAACCTAGCTCTCCCTCACACCAGAACAGCACATTTCCTTCAGCAAACTGATCTCTGAAGGGGTGGGAGGGTAGTCCTTCCAGCTTTAGCTCAATGAAGTTTTCTCTCTGATGTCGTGCATCTATCTCTTGCATGAATCTCATCAGGCCCTGTTCAAAATGAGTCTTGTTGCTTCCCATGCAATCCCAAGTGAAGCCATGTGAGAGCTCTCTAATGAAAACCAGGGTAGTTCCATTCTTTAGCCACCTGTCAAATTTGTTTTCCTCCAATCTTAGTACCACTGTGACCTACATAGCAACAAGATAGCGGATGAGTCTCCTAAGAGACTTAGTGAGGTTCCTACTCTTTCCATTAAACACATCATCATTCCTAAATTTCCAAACGATCCACAAAAATTTCAAGGAGAGAGCAGACCATAAAAGATTAGCATGTTTCTTGCCACCTCTGACATAACCAAATACCATCTCTTCAATAGTAAAACAATATTTATTAAGTGAGATACCAAACAGAGACTTCTTTAGCAAAATGACTAAATTTTATTTAATTGTTAGAAAGAAAAGGCTAATTAATTAATCGAATAAATAAAAACATTTATTTGATTAATAATGGATAAAAGCTAATGAATGAATGAATTAATTAATTATATTAAATTATTTAATTAACAGAGGGAACCAATGGTAAATTAATTAATAAATAATAATATTTATTTAATCAAAGGCAATTTTAGGTGTCTACGTTTTGCCCCTATTTGAGATGATGCAATCTATCACATTGTTTCAAAGAAAATTAAAAAATAGTGGGTAGGAATGGGATAAGAACTAGAAGGATGATGCCCCCTTGAGAGGACAAGTGGGTTAGGAGAACACATGTGTTCTCTTAAAAGGAAAGTTGGAGGATAAGGCTAGAAGCAAATGGATAAGGAGATGGTAAATTGATGGTCATAGAAGTAGTTATGGATGAGAGTGATTGTAAATATAAATATGGATAGATAGAGAGGATGATGGTGATGAATACTTATGCTTAATTTAGTGTTATATCATCACCGAGCTTATTATATTTGCAAATAGATATATTTTCACCAAGGCATGGAAAGACCAAGGTGGTGATGCTATTCCTTTGCGTGGATAGACACATTGTAGAAAAATGATAAAAATCATGATCTATCCTTGCTTCTCTAATCACTTGTGGATATCCTCAAGTAGCATAGGGACTTGATACAAGACAAATCAAATAGAAGATAAGACCCACTAGACCAAACAAGTCAACAACCATTTAGACATTGCCAAGGTTAATTTTTCTTTTTAACATGATAATGATGGTGTCTGGTTTCAGTAATGAAGTATCTTGTATAAGACAATAGGTTTGGTTTCGAGAATGCAACAACCTGTATAAGACAAATGATAGATCAAAAGGATAATGTCTGGTTTCAGGAATGAAACATCTCATATAAGACAATAGGTCTAGTTTCAAGGATGTAACAACACATATAATAAAAATGATAGTTGATAAATATTGCTAATGTTGATTAGGCAATTGATCAATTAGGTTGTAGGCTAGCTTGATAGTTTATCTATTGATTCTTGATTTGTTAACCTTAGTGTTATTTGTAATGTTTTGATTGTGCTTGTTCAAAGTGTCGATGTCTTAGCAAGAGACAATTAATTATGAATTTTGAAAATTTGAAAAATATTTTCATTTTGGAAGTTTTTTTTTGGATTTTAAAAGTTTTTTTTCTTTTTTTTTTTTAATTTAAAAAAATAATATTTTAAATTTTTTTTTTTTGTTTTTATTTTTTATTTCATGAAAGTTGTCAAAATCATTGATTGAGGTATACGACATATATTAGGATTTAATCCTAAGCGAGATGTATTTATTTTCTCCTAGTATATAGCGAGGCATGAAGCATCATGAGCGGATCAATGAACAACTGGGATGGAAATGGATAAGTGAAGGATAGAGGCATCTTACAATGGAATCAAAGCTAATTTGATTTTCAAGGACTATCTCACAATAGGATAAAATACTTATCCAAGCTAAGAGAATTGATATGACAATGTAAGGTGATGACATGGTGCATGTCAAGAGGTTTCCAAAAAACATGTTTTGCATTTTATATCCTTATTTTTTATCAAGATCAAGGGATGGATTTAGATAGTGTGGAGATAGCATACAAATAGGATAAAAAATATAAAAGGTGACAAAGGATGGTAGAAGCAAGAAATGGATAAGATAATGGATGTGGATAAGGTGAATCAAATAGAATATGGTGCTCATGGATATCCTTAGCCTTGTCAAGATCAAAGGTGGAAAAAGGAAAATGGATGTAGATTGGGTGAATGAGGGACAATGGAGGACGAGGTAAATAGGATAGCATGGATGAAAATTTCCTCCAAGTATAGAGTGCAAGAGGATAATAGATTACACACGATGCATGTTTGCTAGGTTTTCATCATGGTACTTGCCCAAGGTGTCACAAGAGGTGGTTTTCACCAATGGACCAATTATTTTACTCCTTTTACCCTTTTTTAAAAAAATTCTTTTCTTTTCTTTTCTTTTTTGACTTTTTGGAAAATAATGGATGCAAGATAGAAGATGAAGGAAGAACTCAAGTGTCTCATTCTTTAGACGGTACCCCTTAAAGATGTGTTGTATAACAGACTATGACTATTGAAGATATGCTCAAAGACATTGGTTGGGTGATGGATAGGGGGATGAAATGAATGATAAGATGGAATAGGGTAAATATTTATGCAAAGTATTGGATGGGAGAGATGAAGGATAGAAAATAGGTATCGGATCATGAATAGGGTGTTGGAAGATTTGTGTAGGGGTGGATGGAAATGTTGGCAAGATCAACTTTGGCACACACCTTGAAGGGTGGTGGAGTGATGGGGGAAAAATAGATTTTGGAGTTTGAGATTTTGATGGAGAAGTGAATGTAGATTTTTGGATATAAAGATTCGAAATGGATGACGAAAATGATAGAGGATTTAAGATAGTGGATTTTAGGACATAGGGACCCAAAATAGATTTAAAAGGTGGGAAATGTTTTGATGGAGGAGTGAAGGAAGCCTTTGGAACAATAAGCTTGGATGACAATTTTGATTTTTCTTTAGGATGCATTTCTTCTACGAGCAACTTGGGAATCCACATGGTTTTCTATTTTTATTTACTTTGTGGTTCTTTAGAATGGATTTATTCTATGTCAACCTTAAGAAATGACATGGTTATTACTTTTATTTTTGATTAATGGGCCTTTACATGATCTTTTGAATATTTCTTTTTTCTTTTGGTTCAAACTTTGCTTTGCTTTTATATGTATTTTAAATGGGACATGTTGATCTTAAGATGTATGAGGATTTTTTGACTTATGTATTTTATGCTTGGCATCCAAATTTCTTTCAAGAGCACTGGATTTGATGCAAGAGCATCCCTGATCGATGAGAAATCTTGCATCAACCAAAAAAAATATTTATTTCAATTTAGTTTTGTGTTGCGATTTATGTGTTTCTTCCGGCATTCTCTAGTAGCTATTTATTTTCTACTGCAGATTAGATTCTTGGCTTCCAAACGTGTTCTTATTTCTTGTTCCAGATGTGCAGTTCATTTGGATTCTTTTTCGATGAGTTATTTGGCTATTATTGGTTCTCGGAGTAGTTTTCGAGTTTAACGGTTAGTTCGAGATTTATTCTCATGGAGAGTGATTTCTTGGCTTGCAGATCTATTTGGTGTCATGCTCAATGTTCTTGGGCCCTTGGTTGACCTTCCTTGGTGGTCTGCACTTCATTTACATTCTTGGCAGAGGAGATCTTTGCATTTTGGAGCCGAACTATTTTTACACGTTTCATTTTCCTATTTAGGAGAATGTGATCTTTTGTGGCCAACCCGGATGTGTTCTAGATGGTATATATATTGTTGTATGTGATCCTTTAGGATATATGGAAGTAGCATGATGATCTAGATTCATAACTTGTAAATTGGATATCTCTTGGAGATCTGGATGAATTGTATTTTGGAATGTAGTTTGTAACTGGGCATGTGAGCCTACATGTAACTAGATGTTACTGGATGTTCTTTGATGAATATATGATGATACAGATGCCTCTGATTGCATTTTCTATGTTTTATGTTTGAACTTTCATTGTGTTACTCTTGCTGCATGATCCAAACTGTTCTCTTTGAGGATCCTTAGGGTTATGGCTGCGTCAGATGGTATCAGAGTAGGTTGCAAACCTTGAGGCATTCCTTTGGGTGAACAAATCGCCGAATTGAGGCAGGTTGCAAGTGTGTTCGATAGATCGCTGACGGAGAGGCAATTGAAACCTTGTAGTAGGATCGTCGAGTTAAGGCAGTTACAACAAAGTAAAGGGAGGAGATGCTATCGAGGAGGATGAACCCTCGAAGGATAGAGAAGATGATGTAGGATTTCAAGAATGAGATGAGAAATGAGATCCGAAACACATTGGTTGGTTTACGGAGGAATCCAGAATTAGAGGATAAATTTGAAAAGGCAGGAGAATATCTTGAGGTTGAAGAGGTTTAAAAGCTGATAGATGAAGGAGAAGAAAGATTTCTTAGAGTGGTGGTGCAAGTAAGCAAAGTTCATAAAGTTGTGGTTTCTAACTTTTGGGGTTCGTTGAATCTGGAAGACCTGATAGACTATATCGAAGAGTTGGAGGACTACTTCGAGTTTGAAGATGTTAAGGACCCATAGAGAGTCTGGCTAGCATGGACTAAGTTGAAAGGGAATGTTGTTGTATGGTGGAAAGAATTGCAAAGAGATAGAGTGGAGAATGGTGAGATGAAAATCACCCAGTGGAGGTAGATGGTCACGAGATTGAAGGCTAAATTCATTTCGGGAGACCATGAGTTGGAGTTGTTCAAAAGGTTGTAGAACTTGAAGCAGAAATACATGAGTGTGAAGGAGTATACTGAGGAATTCTACAAGGTAATGATCAGATCCAAATATCGGGAAATGGATAGAGAGAAGGTGGCTAGATAAATAAATGGACTCTGATTTAACATCCAAGATGAGATGAGTATGCTAAAGATTTCTATAGTTGAGGAGGCTTATCAATATTCATTGAAGGCAGAAGATAAAGTGAGAAGAAGATGACAAAATAACCCTAAGGGAAGAGAGATATTTACAACGGATAGAGGGCAGATAAGAGGCAGTATGGAGAACCAAACTGCTAAAGAACTGAAATCTAAACGGAGTAAAGAACCGGAGCTAAAGACACAAAGGAAAGGAAGTAGCAGTAAGGAGTTCTTGGGTACATGTTTCAATTATGGGAAAACTAGACATAAAGCTTATGAATGTCATTAGGGTAACAAGGGAAAGGCGAGAAATTTCTTAGCATGTAAAGATCCAGAAACTGGAGTTGTAGGCGAGAGCATGATAGTACCAGAACAAGGAGAATCCCCAATGTTCAAAAGAGTCTCGATGGAACAAAGCAATTAGGATATCGAACCTACTTAGAGGAAGAATCTTTTTCAGACTGTTTGCAAATCAGGAGGTACGTGTTGTAAAATTATTGTGGATAGTGATAGTACTGAAAATTTGGTATCAAAAAATATGGTAGAGAATCTTGGTTTGAAGATGCTTGAGCATCCTTGTCCTTACAAGGTGAGTTGGTTACAAGATGATCATGTGGTAGAGATGAGAGAGTAGTGTTGGGTTAATTTTAATATTGGGTCTTACAAAGATGAAGTCTTGTGTGATGTTGTGTCTATGAGTGCTTGTCATGTTTTGCTCAGTAGACCTTGGAAGTATGATAGAGGAGCTATCTATGATTGTAGAAGAAACATGGTCACTATTGAGAAGGATGGGAAGAAGTTCACTTCGGCTTCTTTGAAGGAGAAAGAGAAGGAAGTAAAGAATTCAAGTCTTGAGAAGAGTTGCAGTACTAAGAAACAAGTTGCAAAGGTTATACTAGATGATGGTATGGATCTAAAGAAGGATCTTGCAGATGAGTTTGTTAATAAGGTGGTACCGGATGACGATAAGGCTAGAGTTATGGTGGCAGACAAAAAGAGTTCAGGTGGAAGAAATAGATCAGACTTGCATAAGAAAGAGAATGGCATAAAGAGATAGTGTGCAGGTATGAGGAAAGGAAAAAGAGGAGAAGTGGAAAATAAGTTGGAGTATTCAGATGAGTTACCAGAATGGTTAAGAAGGAAGAACTTTGTAGACAAAGAGGACAATTGGATCATAAAGGAGCATGGGGTCTATATCCCAATTTCTTTTTTATGTTCATGAGTTGCCTATCATGGAACATATTTTACTTCCTGGAGTGTTTGATACAGGAGCATCCCCAGTCGATGAGCAATCTTGTGTCAACCCAAAAAATATATTTGTTTATTTTGTTTCAGTTCAATTTTGTGTTGCGGCTTCTTATTTCTTTTTCCATATTTTTAGTTCATTTGGGTTCTTTTACGGTGATTTATTTGATTGTTCTTGGTTCCTAGAGTAGTTTTTTGAGTTTAACGGTTTGTTGGAGATTTGTTCTCGTGTGGAACGATTTCTTATCTTGCGGATCTATTTGGCACCATGCTCAATGTTCTTGGTCCCTTGGCCAACCTTACTTGGTTGTCTGCACTTCATTTACATTCTTGGTAGAGGAGATCTTTGCATTTTGGGGCCGACCTATTTTTACACGTTTCATTTTCCAATTTAAGAGAATGTGATCTTTTGTGGCCAACTCGGATGTGTTCTAGATGGTATATATATTGTCATAATTTGTAAATTGGATATCTCTTGGAGATCCGGATGTATTGTATTATGGAATGTAGTTGTTAACTGGGTATGTGATCCTGCATGTAATCGAATGTTCTTTGATGAATACATGATGATGTGGATGCCTTTGATTGCATTTTTTTTTTTTTTATGTTCACGATTCCATTGTGTTACTCTTTCGGCATGACCTAGATTGTTATCTTTGAGGATCCTTCGGGTTATGGTTGCATCAGATGGTATCAGAGTAGGTTGCAAACCTTGAGGCATTCCTTTGGGTGAACAAATCATTGAATTGAGGCAGGTTGCAAGTGTGTTCGATAGATCACCAACAAAGAGGCAATTGAAACCTTATAGTAGGATTGCCGAGTTGAGGCAATTACACCTGAGCAAAGGGAGGAGATGTCATCAAGGAGGATGAACCCTCGAAGGGTATAGTAGATGATGGAGGATTTCAATAATGAGATGAGGAATGAGATCTGAAACATGCAAGCTAGTTTACAGAGGGATTTAAAATTAGAGGATGAATTTGAAGAAGTAGGAGAAGAGCTTGAAGCCGAAGAGGTTGAAGGACCGGTATATGAAGGAGAAGAAATATTTCTTAGAGTGGCGGCACAAGTAAGAAGAGTTCATAAAGTTGGGGTTTCTAACTTTTTGGGTTCTTTGAATCCAGAAGACCTGATAGACTAGATTAGAGCGTTAGAAGACTACTTTGAGTTTGAAGATGTTAAGGACCCACAAAGAGTCTAGCTAGCACAAACTAAATTGAAAGGGCATGTTGCTTTATGGTGGAAAGAATTGCAGAGAGATAGAGTGGACAACGTTGAGATGAAAATCACTCGGTGGAGGTAGATGGTCACAAGATTGAAGGCTAAATTCATTATGGGAGACTATGAGTTGGAGTTGTTCAAAAGGTTGCATAACTTGAAGTAGAAAGCCATTAGTGTGAAGGAGTATACTAAGAAATTCTACAAGGTAATGATCAGATCTGGACATCGGGAGATGGATAGAGAGAAGGTGGCTAGATACATAAATGGACTCCGATTTAACATTTAGGATGCGATGAGTATATTGAAGATTCTACAGTTGAGGAGGCTTATCAATATGCATTGAAGGAAGAAGATAAAATGAGAAGAAGACGACAGAATAACCTTAAGGGAAGAGAGAGAGAGATAAATACAGTGGATAGAGGGCAGATAAGAGGCAATATGGAGAAGCAGACTGTTGAAGAACCCAAATCTAAATGGAGTAAAGAACCGAAGTTGAAGACACGAAGGAAAGGAGGTAGCAGTAAGGAGTTCTTGGGTACATGTTTCTAATATGGGGAAACTAGACATAAAGCTTGTGAATGTCCTCAGGGTAACAAGGGAAAGGCAAGGAATTTCTTAGCATGTGAAGATCCAGAAACTAGATTTGTAGGTGAGAGAATGATAGCACCGAAGTGAGGAGAATTACTAATGTTCAAAAGAGTCTTGATGGAACAGAGCAGTGAGGATACTAGACATACTTAAAGGAATAATCTTTTCCGGACGATTTGCAAATCAGGAGGTAAGTGTTGTAAGGTTATTGTGGATAGTGGTAGTAATGAAAATTTGGTATCAGAAGAGATGGTAGAGAAGCTTGGTTTCAAGAGGTTTGAGCATCCTTGTCCCTACAAGGTGAATTGGTTACAAGATGATCATGTGGTAGAGGTGAGAGGGCAGTGTCGGGTTAATTTTAATATTAGGCCTTACAAAGATGAAGTCTTGTGTGATGTTGTGTCTATGAGTGCTTGTCATGTTTTATTGGGTTGACATTGGCTATATAATAGATGAGCTATATATGATTATAGAATAAACCTGATCACTATTGAAAATGATGGGTAGAAGTTCACTTTGGCTTCTTTGAAGGATAAAGAGAAGGAAGTGAGGAATTTGAGTCTTGAGAAGAATTGCAGTCTTGAGAAATAGGTTGCAGAGGTTATACCAGATGATGGTATGGATATGAAGAAGGATCTTGCAGATGAGTCTGTTAGTAATGTGGTACCGGATAACACTAAGGCTAGAGTTATGATGGCAGACAAGAAGAGTTCTAGTGGAAGAAATAAATCATATTTGCAAGAGAAAGAGAATGGTAAAAAGAGACAGTGTGCAGGTATGAGATGAGGAAAAAGAGAAGAAGTGGAAAAGAAGTTGGAGAATTTAGCTGAGTTACCAGAAGGGTTAAGAATGAAGAACTTTGCAGAAAAAAAGGATATTTGGATTAGAAATGAGCATGGGGTCTATATCCCAGATCCTTTTCAATGTTCATGAGTTGCCTCTCATGGAACGTCTTTTTCTACCTAGGGTGTCTGATGCAGGATCATCCTTGGTCGATGAGTAGTCTTGCATCAACCCCAAAAATATATTTGTTTTTTAGTTTCAGTTCAGTTTTGTGTTGCGGTTTCTATGTTTCTTTTAGCATTCTCCGGTAGCTATTTATTTTCTATCACGGATTATATTCTTGGCTTCCAGACGTGTTCTTGCTTCCTATTCCAAATTTGTAGTTCATTTGGATTATTTTCTGGTGAGTTATTTGGTTGTTCTTGGTTCTCGAAATAGTTTTTGAGCTTAACGGTTAGTTGGAGATTTCTTCTTGTGCAGAGTGATTTATTTGCTTGTGGATCTATTTGGTACCATGCTCAATGTTATTGGGCCCTTGGCCAACCTTCCTTGGTGGTATGCACTTCATTTACTTTCTTAGCATAGGAGATCTTCGCGTTTTAGGGCCGACCTATTTTTACACATTTCATTTTCTTGTTTAGGAGAATGTGATCTTTTGTGGCCGACCCAGATGTGTTTTAGATGGTATATATATTGGTGTATGTAATCCTTTGGGATATATGGAAGTAGTATGATGATCTAGATTCATAATTTGTAAATTGGATATCTCTTGGAGATCCGGATGAATTTTATTTTGGAATGTAGTTTGTAACTGGGTATGTGAGCCTGCATGTAACCGGATGTTATCAGATGTTCTTTGACGAATATATGATGATGTAGATGCCTTTGATTGCATTTTCTATGTTTTATGTTCGTGCTTCTGTTGTGTTACTCTTGTTGCATGATCTTAATTGTTCTCTTTGAGGATCCTCTAGGTTATGGCTGAGTCAAATGCTATCAGAGTAGGTTGAGAACCTTGAGGCATTCCTTTGGGTGAACAAACTGCATAATTGAGGCATGCTACAAATGTGTTCGATAAATCGCAGATGAAGAGGCAATTGAAACCCTATAGTAGGATCGTCAAGTTGAGGTAGTTTCACCAGAGCAAATGGAGGATATGTCATTGAGGAGGATGAAACCTCGAAGGGTAGAGTAGATGATGGAGGATTTCAAGAATGAGATGAGGAATGAGATTTGAAACACGTAGGTTGGTTTACGAAAGAATTCAAAATCAAAGGATGAATTTAAAGAGGCAGGAGAAGAGCTTGAGGCCGAAGAGGTTGAAGGATTGGCAGATGAAGGAGAAGAAATATTTCTTAGAGAGGTGGTGCATAAAGTTGAGGTTTCTAACTTTTTGGGTTCACTGAATCTAGAAGACCCAATAGACTAGATGATAGAGTTGGAGGACTACTTCGAGTTTGAAGATGTTAAGGACCCACAAAGAGTCCGACTAGCACAAACTAAATTGAAAGGGCATGTTTCTTTATGGTGGAAAGAATTGCAAAGGGATAGAGTGGAGAAAGATGAGATGAAAATCACCCAGTGGAGGCAGATGGTCGCGAGATTGAAGGATAAATTCATTATGGGAAACTATGAGTTGGAGTTTTTCAAAAGGTTGCAGAACTTGAAGTAGAAAGACATGAGTGTGAAGGAGTATACTGAGGAATTCTACAAGGTAATGATCAGATCTAGACATCGGGAGATTGATAGAGATAAGGTGGCTAAACACATAAATGGACTCCATTTAACATTCAAGATGAGTTGAGTATGCTGAAGATTTCTACAGTTGAGGAGGCTTATCAATATGCATTGAAGGTAGAAGATAAAGTGAGAAGAAGATGACAGAATAACCCTAAGGGAAGAGAGATATATACAACGGATAGAGGGAAGATAAGAGGTAGTATGGAGAAGCAGACTACTGAAGAACCAAAATCTAAATGGAGTAAAGAACCATAGCTGAAGAAACAAAGGAAATGAGGTAGCATTAAAGAGTTATAAGGTACATGTTTCAAGTATGGGTAAACCAAACATAGAGCTTGTGAATGTCCTCAGGGTAATAAGGGAAAGGTGATGAATTTATTAGCATGTGAAGATCCAGAAACTAGAGTTGCAGGTGAGAGCATGGTAGAACCGGAGCAAGGAGAATCCCTAATGTTTAAAAGAATCTCGATGGAATAGAGCAGTGAGGATATCAAACATACTCAAAGGAAGAATCTTTTCCAGATTGTTTGCAAATCAGGAGGTAAGTGTTGTAAGGTTATTATGGATAGTGATAGTAATGAAAATTTGGTATCATAAGAGATGGTAGAGAAGCTTGGTTTGAAGAGGCTTGAGAATCCTTGTCCTTACAAGGTGAGTTGGTTACAAGATGATCATGTGGTAGAGGTGAGAGAGCAGTGTCAGGTTAATTTTAATATTGGGCCTTACAAAGCTGAAGTCTTGTGTGATGTTGTGCCTATGAGTGCTTATCATGTTTTGTTGGGTAGATATTGGTAGTATGATAGAGGAGCTATCTATGATTGTAAAAGAAACCCGATCACTATCGAGAAGGATGGGCAAAAGTTTACTTTGGCTTCTTTAAAGGATAAAGAGAAGGTTCAGTGAAGAATTCAAGTCTTGAGAAGAGTTGCAATACTGAGAAACAATTTGTAGAGGTTATATCAGATGATGGTATGGATCTGAAGAAGGATCTTGCAGATGAGTTTGTTAATAAGGTGGTATTGGATAAAAATAAGGCTAGAGTTATGGTGGTAGACAAGAAGAGTTCCGGTGGAAGAAATAGATCAGATTTGCATAAGAAAGAGAATGGTAAAAAGAGACAGTGTGCAAGTATGAGGCAAGGAAAAAGAGAAGAAGTGGAAAATAAGTTGGAGAATTCAATTGAGTTACCGAAAGGGTTAAGAAGGAAGAATTTTGTTGACAAAGAGGACATTTGGATCAGAAATGAGAAAAGGGTCTATATCTTGAATCCTTTTTGATGTTCATGAGTTGCCTCTCATGGAACATATTTTTGTACCTGGGGTGTCTGATGTAGGAGCATCCCTGATCAATGAGCAATCTTGCATCAACCAAAAAAAACAAATAAATAATATATATATATATATATATTAGTTTAGTTTAGTTTTGTGTTGAGGTTTTTATGTTTCTTTCGGAATTCTTTAGTATTTGTTTATTTTCTATTGTGGATCATATTCTTGGCTTCTATATGTGTTCTTATTTCATGTTCTAGATTTGCAGATCATTTAGATTCTTTTCCAGTGAGTTATTTGGCTTTTCTCTGTTCCTAGAGTAGTTTTTGAGCTTAACGGTTAGTTGGAGATTTTTGTCGTGTGGAGCGATTTCTTGGCTTGTGGATCTATTTGGCACCAGGGTCAATGTTCTTGGGCCCTTGGTCGGCCTTCCTTAGTGGTTCGCACTTCATTTACGTTCATGGCAGAGGAGATCTTCGCATTTTGGGGCCGACCTATTTTTACATGTTTCATTTTCCTATTTATGAGGATGCGATCTTTTGTGGCCGACCAGGATGTGTTATGGATGGTATACATATTGTTGTATGTTATCTTTGGGATATATGGAAGTAGTATGATAATCTAGATTCATAATTTGTAAATTGGATATCTCTTGGAGATCCAAATGAATTGTATCCTCAAATGTATTTTGTAACTGGGCATGTGAGCTTGCATGTCACCGGATGTTACCGAATGTTCTTTGATGAATATATGATGATGCAGATGTCTCCGATTGTATTTTCTATGTTTTATGTTCGTGCTTTTGTTGTGTTACTCTTGTTGCATGATCTAGACTATTCCCTTTGAGGATCTCCTAGGTTATGGCTGCGTAAGATAGTATCAGAGAAGGTTGCGAACCTTGAGGCATTCCTTTGGGTGAACAAATTGCCGAATTGAGGTAGGCTATAAGTGTGTTCGATAGATTGTCGATGGAGAGGCAATTGAAACCTTGTAGTGGGATCACTGAGTTGAGGTCATTTCATCATAGCAAAGGGAGGAGATGTCACCGAGGAGGATAAAACCTCGAAGGGTAGATCAGATGATGGAGGATTTCAAGAATGAGATGATGAATGAGATTCAAAATGCGTTGGCTAGTCTACAAAGGAATCTAGAATCAAAGGATGAATTTGAAGAGGTAGGAGAAGAGCTTGAGGCCATAGAGGTTGAAGGACTGACAAATGAAGGAGAAGAAAGATTTCTTAGAGCGGTGACACAAGTAAGCAAAGTTCATAAAGTTGAGGTTTCTAACTTTTCAGGTTCATTGAATCTGGAACACCTCATAGACTAGATTAAAGAGTTAGAGGACTACTTTGAGTTTGAAGATGTTAATGACTTGCAAAGAGTTCGGATGGCGCAGACTAAGTTGAAAGGGTATGCTTCTTTATGGTGGAAATAGTTGCAAAGGGATAGAGTGGAGAACAGTGAGATGAAAATCACCCGATGGAGGTGGATGGTCATGAGATTAAAGCCTAAATTTATCTCTGGGAGACTATGAGTTGGAGTTGTTCAAAAAATTGCAGAACTTGAAGTAGAAATACACGAGTGTGAAGGAGTATACTGAAAAATTCTAAAAGGAAATGATTAGATCCAGAAATCGGGAGATGGATAAAGAGAAGGTAGCTAGATACATAAATGGAATCTGATTTAACATTCGAGATGCAATGAGTATGCTAAAGATTTCTACAGTTAAGGAGGCCAGACTATTGAAGAACCAAAATCTAAATGGGGTAAAGAAACGGAGCTAAAGAAACAAAGGAAAGGAGGTAGCAGGAAGGAGTTCTTGGGTACATGTTTCAAGTGTGGGGAAACCAGACATAGAGCTTATGAATGTCCTCAGGGTAACAAGGGAAAGGCAAGGAATTTCTTAGTATGTGAAGATCCAAAGACTAGAGTTGTAGGTGAGAGCATGATAACACCGGAGCAAGGAGAGTCCCTAAGGTTCAAAAGAGTCTTGATGGAACAAAGTAGTGAGGATACATAACCTACTCAAAGGAAGAATCTTTTCTGGATTGTTTGCAAATTAGGAGGTAAGTGTTCAGTAAGGTTATTGCAGACAGTGGTAGTTCTGAAAATTTGGTATCAAAAGAGATGGTAGAGAAACTTGGTTTGAAGAGGCTTGAGCATCCTTGTCCTTACAAGGTGAGTTGGTTACAAGATGATCATGTGGTAGAGGTGAGAGAGCATAGCCAAACTAATTTTAATATTGGACCTTACAAAGATGAAGTCTTGTGTGATGTTGTGCCCATGAGTGTTTGTCATGTTTTGTTGGGTATGTTATCACTATTTAAGAAATGGGTTTTCTTTTCCCATGATTGGCTAAGTTTTTGAAATTTTGAGTCAGGTATGCTATTAACTGCTTCAAATCTATTTTAGGTCTTTAAGGGTTAAGGGTTTTTAGTTTTTAATCGCTCAAATGTCTGATCAAAACCCTCTGGCTTATATTCCTACGTTACTTTATTCACTTAAGTAATGGGTCTTGGGGTCGTGTGAAGTGTCCCCCCTTGTTATTTGCCTAGGCAGTCGTTAAATAATTGTAAAAATCCATGCCTTATGCCTTTTTCCTTCTAATATTGTTGGGTCTAGTAAGTGTCGCGCAACTTTCAGATGAATCTACGACTTTCGCTATTTCGTTAGGCGAAGTTGCAGGTGTGTTACACTCTGCGAAATAGCAAAAGGAAAAAGCATGTTCGACTGTGTGCATTGGATCTAGTTTAACGAGACTCCATCTCGCTTTAGATCTAATGGCTAGCGTTGATTCGCAGCCGAAATGAGTGAGTAAATTACCTTTCGCGAAATGGCGAAAAGGTTTGGCGGGACCCAGCGGTGAAGACTTTCCCACAGCTAAAAGGCGATCAAGTTTAAAAGAAATTGACGGCCCGGTTGTTTCGCCCTTGAAAGATGCTCACATGTTATGCTCTACAAAATAGCGAAAGTTTTTTGGGCCTGGGCAAAGAGGTTCATAAGAAGCATAACAGATGCGCAGGTCCTCAAGATCTAATGGCTAGCACAGTTTCGCAGGAGAAAGATGCTCGAAAGATAGCTTTCACGAAACAACGAAATGACATGGCATTCCAAGTAAGCAGTCTAGCTGGTTGAGATGGCAAGTAAGATAATGACATGTGGCAAAAAATTAAAGTGGTCAGTGAATTGGATTTAAGGACTAACGGATGGGTCCAAGAAGATGAGTCATCTTGCGGGATAAGAAGTGACTTGGCAGATACATGTGGCAAGGATGAGGTGGATCCCGCTGATTTATTTCAGCGAATAAAAAGTTGACATGTCAGTTCGAGAATGACTAGGTACCAGGTGGATAAAGCTGAGTCAAAAGACCCACATCTGCCGGATTCAAGTAGGTTGTTAAGCATCAAGCAAGTTTGATATAATCTAACGATTCACGTGAGTTTGCGAAGGTAAAATGCTAGTGTTTTAAGGTCTGCGAAATGGTGAAAGAGCTAGTGGGCCCGAAGAACAGACAAGGCATAAAGGTAAAAGATGATCAACTTTGTTTTGATCTAAGGGTGTTACACTCTGCGAAATAGCAAAAGGAAAAAGCATGTTCGACTGTGTGCATTGGATCTAGTTTAACGAGACTCCATCTCGCTTTAGATCTAATGGCTAGCGTTGATTCGCAGCCGAAATGAGTGAGTAAATTACCTTTCGCGAAATGGCGAAAAGGTTTGGCGGGACCCAGCGGTGAAGACTTTCCCACAGCTAAAAGGCGATCAAGTTTAAAAGAAATTGACGGCCCGGTTGTTTCGCCCTTGAAAGATGCTCACATGTTATGCTCTGCAAAATAGCGAAAGTTTTTTGGGCCTGGGCAAAGAGGTTCATAAGAAGCATAACAGATGCGCAGGTCCTCAAGATCTAATGGCTAGCACAGTTTCGCAGGAGAAAGATGCTCGAAAGATAGCTTTCACGAAACAACGAAATGACATGGCATTCCAAGTAAGCAGTCTAGCTGGTTGAGATGGCAAGTAAGATAATGACATGTGGCAAAAAATTAAAGTGGTCAGTGAATTGGATTTAAGGACTAACGGATGGGTCCAAGAAGATGAGTCATCTTGCGGGATAAGAAGTGACTTGGCAGATACATGTGGCAAGGATGAGGTGGATCCCGCTGATTTATTTCAGCGAATAAAAAGTTGACATGTCAGTTCGAGAATGACTAGGTACCAGGTGGATAAAGCTGAGTCAAAAGACCCACATCTGCCGGATTCAAGTAGGTTGTTAAGCATCAAGCAAGTTTGATATAATCTAACGATTCACGTGAGTTTGCGAAGGTAAAATGCTAGTGTTTTAAGGTCTGCGAAATGGTGAAAGAGCTAGTGGGCCCGAAGAACAGACAAGGCATAAAGGTAAAAGATGATCAACTTTGTTTTGATCTAAGGGTTCTCGTTGTTTCGTGGCTACAAATCAACTGAGGATTAAGGCCTACGAAATGGCAAAAGAGAAAGAGAGGTTCTTCCTAGCATGATGTGGAATGACAATTGTTACTTCTTGTAAAGCTTGATGGTGATGTGTCGATTGACACGTAGTTTCAAAAGGTGATTAAGGGCCCGCCAAGGTGTAACCGACAGTTATGAAGGAAGTAAGACATGTGGTTGACTCTGAACTAAACTCGAAGAGTTTTCCAGGGCTAATGGCCAAGTGCCATGTGACATTTGTTAACCGGTGAATAAGTGGGGTAAGCAATGTCTGGATAAAGGTCTCACTTAAAAGATGTTCATCTCAAGTTTGATCCAACGCTTCTCGTTGTTTTGTGGCCCGAAGATGGAAGCAGATTAACCCTTGCGAAAAAAGCGAAAAACCGTTAGCTGTCAAGATGAGGCACGGTTAGTGAAAAAGTTGACGGTCCCGGTAGGAGTTAAAGGCCGGGTGGTTAAAGTTCCATCTAACACTTGGCGTAGCTTCGCGAAAGGAAAATGCTCGGGGGATAAAGCTTGCAAAATAGCGAAAAAGAGGTAGGGCCCGATGCAAAGGCAAAGAGGTTAAAACAGTGTAAAGACCAATCAAGTCTCATCTGATCGGACGGCTGGCGCGATTTCATTAGGCAAAATTGCTAGGATGTTATGCTTTGCAAAATGGCGAAAGAGCGAAAAGAAAATATACAAGCATGTTATGACTCGTTGGAGCGAAATTTTTGAATTCTTCTATGAATTCAATTACGAAAGGACAGTCGAAGCATGTGGTATCAATGTCGCAATTAAGAGCCTAACTACCGTATATGATCTCGCATCAATTGAATGAAGGCATCATTTTGAAAAATTGTTATAGAGAAGCAGTTGCAGAGAAAATTTCTTCAGTTGCAGAGCGGAATTCTTCAAGCCAAAAATAGGTTCTCTTGTACTCTTGCTTGGCAATTACTTGACAGTGTGTTTTAATTGGGGTTTTGATTTGTTACAAAACGGTTGGGGCTAGTAATTAAATTGCTTGCATAGTTTTTTAAGATGGCACCTAAAAGAGAATTCTCAGGAAAGGTTAATTACCAGGAGAGGGCTATCTGTGATGATTTCCTAGAACAGTTGACAATGTCAACTAATGTGGCTGCAAAGGTAAAGGAATTAGTGCCAAGAGCTCCTCGCCTAAAAATAGGAGAAGGATTGTATGACAAGGGCAATTGGCTAACAGACCCTCAAATTGGGTTGTCTGGGTTGGGATTATTTAAGATTGGATTTGGTGTGAGAAATTCCCCAGCCCCAATGAACAGTATCTGGGAGCTAGATGTAGGCAAATTGGTGGTCCCTGGAGTATTCATGGATGTGGATCTCCTAACTCAAATTGCACACAGCTATGACCCAATCACAAGGTGTGTTAAGGATATAAGTGGGAAAACCCTCATTGAAATAAATAATGAGGAGTTCAGAAATGCTTTTGGGCTTAGTGAATTTACCAATTTTTTAGAGCCTATTAATTTTAAATCACTAGCTCAGGTTTATAGTGTGCAGAGGAACTACCTTAGAAATGGGCCTCTTAAAGAATTCTTTGTGAAGATAGGCGGATTAACAGATGTAGGACCTAACACTGAGGATCCTTTCTCTTTAAATCTATTGACCCTCAGGGCCAAAGGATTATACTGGTCACTCTGCCAAATTTTAGGAGAAGATGCCGAGGCAAATATGCCAACTCATTACATGTTAATGATTGCTCAAATTTTGAATCCTTCTTTGGCAGTGACCTTTGATTATGCTTCCTATATCACTGATGCCATCCATGAAGGCTTGATAGGAATAAAGAATGGGAAAGTGGATAGGCCTTTTGGATGGTACTCCCTCCTCATGCATTTATTTTTATTCAAGGGTGGTGATTATTTTGCAAGTGGAATGGATATTGTGAAAGAGAAAGATGGAGAGAAGATGCCAATGTAGTTATGGAGTACAGTGTTGTCATGGGATAGAGAAGATGCTAGTTAATTAAAGTTTGATAAGTGTTTTGCATCTAAGATTAGGACTCTTATCTGTTCAAAGAATCCAAGAGTCCCTAAGGTTCTTTTGGAATTAATTAGGCCAAAAGAGTTTGTTGAGAATATTAAAATTGTCCACAATTGGGGTGATATCTACTTATACCCTGTCTCCATAGTTTTCAGAGTATATGGTTTCAAAGGAACTCCATTTTTGTTGCCCTATCAGGTCCCTCTTAAAGTGGGAATTGCAGAAATCCTCAGGCAGATTGGTAGTGTGCAAGAGGCAGAGCTAACAGGTAGAGGTAAAGGGACCATTTTCCCTACAGTTACCATAGCACATCAAATTGTAATAATTAAAGGAGGTTGGAAGTATTTTAAAGATTTCCTTCAACTGTACCATTTATCAACTGTAGTATCCCAATGTGCTAACCTTGAAGATTTCTTTAACGACATGTTCAGAAAGAGGGCAATATGCAGAGGTAGACCCCACCAATTCCAGTTTCCTGAAGACCTCATTAGGAATGAGTTTGATTTAGATGAGCAAGAGCTGAGGAAAGAAAAGTGGGTGGCCTACAAGAAGGCTTTAGACTTTGTGCACCAATTTGACACTAGCTATGACCCTTTGTCTAGCTTTCACCCCTTTGAGGAGAAGGTAAAATTCTTAATTCTTTGTTTTGAGGATGTGATGCAGACATTGAAAGAAAAGAGGGAGGTTGTAATTAAGAACAACCCTAAGAAAGAAAGACTAGTTCTAAATAGGTCTACATCCGCTAGAGTAATTCCTCTTGGTGATTACATGTTACATAAGAAGTCCAACTACAGTGTGTTGATGCCAACAATAGGGGAGCCTTCTACCTCAAAAGGGAAGAGGAAGATACAGGATGTCATTGACATTCAAGATAGCCCAAAGAAACAAAGAGTGGGAAAGGAAGTACAATCTGATGAACCCTTGTATTCCCCATCTTAATCCCCTATTCATATAGGAGACAAACAAGCAACAGCTAAGCAACTGTTACAATTAGGCAGTCTTGGAGAGATAGCATACACATATGATGAAGTGGAAGAGGGAATGCCAGAAGAGCCCCTTACTTTTGAGATGAACATTACTACTAATGAGTTCAAAGGCCAGGAGTGGGATCCTGAGATCAAGCAAGCCAGTGAGGATTTCTTGGCTGATAATAACTTTGTCACATCAGGAGCTTTCATGCAATTTGTGTGGAAGCAGAATATTGATGAATTTAATGCTAGGTGTGAAAAGAGGAAAGGTGAACAACCCCACAAGGATCCAGCTGTGGTGGAGGAAGAGATAAAGAGAGAAATGGTTGATGAGTTTAAGACCATCACTCCCGAGCAAGGAAGATACATGGTAGCACGGGATGGGGTACTCATTCTCCCTGAATGGGACATAACAGATGCCTTGGTTTTAGAGGTAGTAAGAAAAGAGACCAAACTTATGGAGGGAGTCACTTTCAGCAAGGATAATGCTGCACTAGTCATGTGGTCTCTTAAAAGAGATGAAAATAAGAGGAATAAGGACACCCCAGGCTCAAGTTACCTTGGAGGAATGATAGTGAAAAGAGTGCAGAGCGCTGGGGTAGTGGAAGCTGCTAGCATTGTGCTAGAGACTGCAAAGTTTAGTGTTGCAGTAGCAAAAAGAGAGGCAAAAGAAAAAGCAGATCTCCAAGTTAAGTTGGAGACAATTTTAAAAGCTTACAACAGTGCCAAGGAAGAGGTAAGGGGTAAAGATAGCATCATCACCAAGCTACAAAGCCAGTTGGCAGGACAATACCATCAAGGTGAGTCCTCAACATTGATGATCTCCTCTTCTCCTACAAGACCTCCACCTACCAGCCCCATTATTGAATTCCCACAATCTCCAACACCTTCTAGTTCTCAGTTGATTGAGATCACTCCCCATGAGTTGGAGAATTTAAAACAAGATCAGGCCCTATATGCAAAGAAGCATGAAGAGAGAGTAAGGGATACAATTTTAAGTTTTGCTGACACTATAGGGTCTTCAATAATGTATAATAACATGAGTAAGATTTTGGTAATGTGGAATGAGTTAAATGGGGACAAGGCTATTTTAATGCCTATTTTTTTATAAATGGAGACCCAGAGAGCAGGATATAGAACTTATTTGTGTATCCTATGATGAGGCAGGGGCTGGCCCCATTATTAAATCTACCAATGATATGACAAAGGATTTAGTAAAGTTGGTAGAAGGAGTGGATAATGTAGATAGAAAGATCAACTTGTACAAGAAAGAGTACACTGATCAAGTTTTTGAATTACTCCCAGGAGGTTTTGTTAGCCCAACCCAATTAAAGGACAAACAAATATGGCTTAAGGAATAAGAAGACAAATTGTCACTTAGAATAAAAGGAATTGTTAAATCAGAGGATGCCTCCATATTTGTCAAAACAATTGAGGAGATTGAGAAAATCAAATCTCATTATGGTTTTCTGAATTCAGAGGTCAATAAAATGAGGAATTCTTGGAAAAGATTAGCCAAGACAAAAGCAAAAGTGATTAACTTCTCTTGGCCTATTGATGAGGTGTATCAGGAATGGACAAGAAAATATGCAGTGCTTGATGTGGAGCAGTTAGAAAATGTTGCAACAGAACAACAAGTGGAAGAAGCCGCGGATGCTGAAAGAGACTTGTAACCGCATTTGGAAAAGGTTTTGTAACTTCTTCTTAAGAAGTAATGATTGTAACAAACTCTCCTATGAAAGTCTGAAGCTATGTGTGCATCCATATTGTTATAAATGGATACCAGGACTAGTAAAAAAAGGATCGCAAGGAATTGTAAGAAAACGCTGCAGAAATTTATCTGAGCTTTTTTTGAGTTTTGATGGAGAATATTCAAATGTTTTTGTAATACTTTCAGAAGAAATATCAATACACAGACCATTGGTTTTGAGTTTAAACTTTGTGTTGTCTTCAAGTATGTTTGCAAATGTTTACTATTTCATTCTGAGTAATCTAGGGTTATTTCTTTTGAATATGGGTTGTAAGGCAACTTTCAGTAGATATGCTTCTTAGCTTTTCTCTTCAGGAGGGGAATTAAATACGTAGGAATCATTTCTACCAGTAAATTCTTTGTGGGATACTTTGAATTTTGATGAACACAATTTAGTTTGGTATGAATAAATTCTTGTGTGTGTCAGGCATGTATAGGGATCTACAGAAGCCAAACCGATGGGATATGTAGAGATATTTGATTGTGGAAGTATTGTTTGAACTTAGATGACTCTGTGACCTTGGATAAGGCACTGGTGTAGATCAAGGTTGTCTATTACATATCTTGTAGATCAATATTGAACATGAATACAAGTTTCATTTCTTTATTTCAGTTGATTTTAAGGTGATAAGATCCACTGGTTTTCGGACTGGTTTGCTGTGGATTTATCTTTTAAAAGTGTGAATTCAGTTCACAAAGGTATACCCGCCTGAACTTTGGATAAGTTCGAAGTGTAGAAGGTTAATCAAACCTTGTCATATGTTGTCCTAAAAGTTTCCTTCTCTTTAATATCTCTTCTGCATATAGAGTTTATCATATCACTATAAGGATTTTAAAGGGAATTAGATTTTGAGAACAACAGGGTAGACCTTGGCAATATGATAGAGGAGTTATCTATGATTGTAGAAGAAACCTGGTCACTATTGAGAAGGACGGGTAGAAGCTCAATTTGGCTTCTTTGAAGGAGAAAGAGAAGGAAGTGAAGAATTCGAGTCTTGAGATGAGTTACAGTACTGAGAAACAGGTTGCAGAGGTTATACCGGATGATGGTATGGATCTGAAGAAAGATCTTGTGAACGTGTTTGTTAATAAGGTGGTACCGGATGACTGTAAGGCTAGAGTTATGGTTACAAACAAGAAGAGTTCTAGTGGAAGAAATAGATCAGATTTGCAGAAGAAAGAGAATGGTAAAAAGAGACAGTGTGCAAGTATGAGTCAAGGAAAAAGAGGAGAAATGGAAAAGAAGTTGGAGAATTCAACTGAGTTACCAGAAGGGTTAAGAAGGAAGAACTTTCTAGACAAAGAGGAAATTTGGATCATAAATGAGCATGAGGTCTATATCCTGAATCCTTTTCGATGTTCATGAGTTTCCTCTCATGGAACATCTTTTTCTACCTGGGGTGTCTAATGCAGGAGCATCCCCGGTTGATGAACAATCTTGCATCAACCAAAAAAATATAGTTGTTTTTTTTGTTTCAATTCATTTTTGTGTTCCGGTTGTAGTCACATAAATCTATCCATTTTAATTAAATGAATATTTGCTATTTATTTGATTAAAAAACCCACCAGCCATCAGTTAATTAAATTAAAATTTAATTAATTCATCTTCAAACATTCTCCTATTAATTAAAAAAATTATTCAATTTATTTTAATTAATTCATTAAACCAAATTCATAATCAATTAAATGAATAAATTCTATATATCTTATTTAATCCCCTTTCCTCTTTTAAATAAATTAAATAAAACATTTATTTAAATCATTAAATCCCCCCCACTAGCATTCTCCTAAAAATGCAAGTTGCACCTATTTGTTGAAATAAATGAATTTTATTTTAATAAAAATCCTATTTTCCCTCACCCACCAAACCCACTTGCAATCCTAATCCCCTTCTACATTCTTCTAACCCTTTCCCAATTAGCCTAATCCATCCCCTAATTATTGTCACATTTCTAAGCAACTTGGAGTCACTTCTCAAAGACTCCAAAGTCTTTGAAAAGCATTAAATGCTTTATGTGTTCAACAATTTAACCTCTAAAGTCTTCCAAATCACTAATGGCTCTTACATGACCATTAATGGCTTACATAACCATTTATGGTTAAATCCACTTGCACCCATGGTTAGGGACTTTGACCCCTAAGTCAACCCTCGTGTAACCCACGCGTCTCCTCAAGCATTTATTGATTTTTACCATGGTTATCCTTACTAACTCTTGCACAAAAGTTTATCCATTGGATAAAAATATTATTCCTTGAATAATGAATTTATTCACTCAACTCAACCTTAATCTTACCTCCCAAATTAACCCTCAGGTCATGTCAAGCATTTAATGCTTTTTCCCTCTCCCCTCAACCCCTCTCATGTTGACACTTGTCATCATGGGATTGGGTTGAAAGTCCTCACATGGATCTTAAACCATTCAATCCCGACCCTTGTTGAGATTACTCAATCTCAACCATCCATTGCTCCATTTTACCTATAAATAGGGCCCATTTCTTCATAAACCAGATCCTAAAATCTTGTATGCATTTACCTTATAGTCATTTTTAGAGAGAGCATTTAGCATAAATCATCAATATATTGTTATTCTGGTTTGAAATAAATCATTTTCATTCCATATCATTGTTGGCATTATGTGAACCGACATGAAGACATAATGACATTGTATGTTGTAATTGATGTCAATATGTGTTATGAAGAGAACCAACATATGTGATAGGTGAAATGAGAGAGGAACCGACATATGTATGACCCGGTTTACATGCCAAAGTGAAGCGACATATTTGGTCAAGATGAACCGACACATGGAAGCATTGTATGACTACCGGTTGGTAGGTAGCTTCCACTTCAGGACTTTCGGTTGGAGTACCTCAAGTGACTCAATCGGTGATCTTCGTGTGATGAGTTAGCAGTATAACAAAGATCAGATCGTGTTGCCACGTAAGCCCTGTGCACGTGAAGGATCTTGCATGAAGAAGACTATTCCTATCTACCTCGGGAATGAGCGAAGTCTGTCAAATGGTGATAACGCGTGGTGGGTTATCAACCGCCATGAAATCGGTGGATAATGGACGATGGAGAATGTCTTGAGATCGATTCAAGATTGTTGCATTTAATGCAGTATGATTCAACAGTTAGGATCGAATCGCTTGAATTGCTTAACCTAATAGGTTTAGGGTTTAGGGTTTTTGCTACCAACCTGTATGTTTCCTATAAGGTCGATGTTGTGTTTCTTTCTAAGGTTGTTGGCAAAAGTTGTGTGTGTATCCTAGGGAAGTGATACGTAATTCTTGCCAGACCAAAGGAGAGAAGAGATACCTGCAAAGTAAATGTGCAGAAGGAGAAGAGGAGCCTAAACGGATCTGCATTAGCATTGAGTGCTGTTAACAGATCATTGTAATTTTTGTTGATCTCTAACCACTTCAACAATTGTAAAATCCCCTAACAGGGTAGCCTTAACTGGCTTGTTGCAAAATCCCCTAACAGGGTGGTCCTAACAGGCTTGATTCAAATCCCTTAACCGGGTAACTCGAGGTTAATGAGTTCTGAGAAGCTATAGAGCTTAGGAGATCCTTTAGCTATTAAGTTCTTGAAATCCTCTAACAAGGTGACCCTACCGGGTTTAACCCTTAACTGGGTATTATTGCTATCCCTTAATCGGGTGATCCCTAACAGGATCAGTTCCTAGCAGAACCTATTGTAATGTCTTTAACCAGACAAGGCTCCTAATAGAGCGGACTTCTAAAGAGTTCAAAAAGCAGCTTGTGGGTATTCATCCCCACTGTGGTTTTTCCCAGTTGGGTTTCCACATGAAAAATATGTGTGTTATGTGTGATGCTTTGTTTTACCTGTTAAGCATATGAAGGTTCTATGTTTTATGCCTGTCTATAAAACATATTGAACTCACTGTTGTGAAGATCAGATGATTAAGTTTACCTGTTTATGCATGAGAGTATAATGATACTGTAGTATTGAGCTAAGAGGAAAGCTTATTGAGTGACCGGTTCATGACTGGTTGAGTTGTACTAGATGTTACCGGTTGCACTCTGTTTTACTAGTATCCCTATTTGTCAGTCATTTGGAGTGTTGTTTATCAAACCGGTTTTGGATTATATTTGTGTTTGTACTGATTCACCCCCCTCCCCTCTCAGTACCGGTTTGGTACTAGTGGTTCATCATTGAGTTGTCAATCATCTAATATTAGTTTTTTGTTTACACTTGTTTTGCACAAGTAAATCATTTTTCATCTTGAACCTCCATAAGGCATCCATAGTGCAAAAAGCTGTTGAGAGCTACACTAATTTGGAACTTGGAGAGGAGAGGAACAAGGAAGGAGAAGCTACCAACATGGTGGAGAGCATTTGGAGGTGTTTAATAGCATTTCATAGGTTTATTAAGCTTTCTATCTATTTTGTAGTATCTTTCTTGATGTGTTTACTTAGGAAAGTGTTTTACTTGTGATTTCTAACACTAACAATTGGTTTGTTGTTTGTTGTTTGTGTTTGGTTATCCTAGCTAATCCTTCCATTTTGCAGAGCATCATTTGGTGAACCCGACGTGAATCCAACACTTAAAGTTTTAAAAACTACTAACATTTTTCTGATTTTAATTGCCACACAGGTTGCGCTTTGGCACTTTTGAACACGCTTTAGCGCTTACGAAAGTTTGTGCTTTAGCGCTTTTGTTCACCAGAATAGCGCTATTGCCCATATTATAGCGCTTTTGAACTTAGAGTAGCGCTTTTGTCCTTAGTTTAGCACGTTTGACATAATTTATTTCTGTCTGAAAGAATCTTTTAGCGCATTTGTAATAAGTTTAGCGCTATTAACCTTAGTTTAGCGTGTCTATAATTATTTTAGCGCTTTTGTGTTAAATAGCGCTTCTGTGTTTACACAGAGTGGCGCTATTGTAACATAGAGTTGTAAATTTTGTACCTTGTAATCGAAAATCAAAACTTAGGCTTGTGGAAGCCCACCTATACTTCATTTCATCTTTTTAACTGTTTGATTGTTTGTGTAGGGTGAAGGAGTTTAGAGTAGAAAGCATTTGAATTTATTTCTTTAAACTTTGTTGTTTTTCAAAGTTGGATAAAATGAATTCATTTTCTTTTTGGCTTAAAGATTAAACTCACACTTCATTTTGGGTTCTTAAAAAGAAACACAAATTTTATTTGGGCTTGAAACAAACTTCATTTGTCCAAGTTAAAAAGAACAACAAACTCAAAATCCCACAAATTTGCTTTCATTGCAAGTTAGGATTCACTTATTTTGGTGCTTAAAATCAACAAACAAACTTCATTTCTTGCATCAAACTTAAGGCAATTCACAATCAACACTTCAATTTTGGTGCAAAGTAAAAAGAACAATCAACTTGTCAAAGGTTTTCATGTTTCAAGACGATTTACTTCAAGCATGCGTGTTTCAAATTCGGTTGACCAAGATTTAAATTTCCTAGTTTACTCAACATTTTGCCTTTGAAGTTAAAAAGAACACCATGATTGTTGGAGAAACATCTCCAAATAGTTAGATCACATTGCGATAAGAAAAAGGTTAAAAAGAACAAGTGATTTTTGTGATTGACACACTTGTGCAAACAATTTTGTCGAGTGGTCCTACTTCTAACACACTCTATCCCTATCCTCTCCCTTGGCTTTCGTGGTCCTAGGTGCAAGAGAAAAGTGTTAGTAACACTCAAAGTTTATCTTTTTAAGAGAGGCCTGCCAAGAGACACATCACTCTTGGGAATGACCTCGCGCGGTAAATCCTTCAAGCCGCTATAGAAATTAGGTGTGAGTGAAAGCTGTAGCCTTGGGTATAACTGTTTCTACAGTGTAACTTGTCTAAAGGACAAATGGGCCCCACCACAAGTTACAAGGCTCTTAATTGAGTCACTGCAGAATGAACTTATGTCCAAAGACATCGAAAATAACTAAACACCTTTATGTAGTAGCCCACCCATTCTATTGATTGAGGATATTTGTGAGAAGTTCAGTGCAAGAGCATAGATGGTTTTGCTCCCAAGATACTCACCATACATATTCCTTGAGTAGAAACATAGCTTTTTGAAAGGATACTTGTAGCTTGATAAAAGTGGCGACTCCCCCATCATAGGGATCATCTATTTGTTATGCTCGTGCAAGACTTAGTATATCACATACTTACCTGCCACAATGGGATTCATAAGGTATGTAGTACCAAAGTTGAAGAAATATCAAGATGCGGGCTGAAATTATCACAACTGGCCATTTGACCTTAGGGATAAAGTGTGTTTGAAGTGTCTTCGTTTTGTGTCAAGACCAGTGATAAACTGACCCAACTTCAGGCTTTTTGGAAAAACATACTCAAAAACATTTGGAAAAAGGGTCATAAAAGTCCAAAGATTGGGTTGATTTAAACCCAAACTTATTTGTGCCTTTTGAGGCAACATTCTTGTGTTTGTGTGCTTGCTTTGTTTTCTTATCAAAGAAAAATCAAAAGAAAAGTCAAATCCAAAAAAACAAGTATTCATCCAACACAAAGTTTTCAAAACACCAACCTTTTTGCAAAACAAACAAAAAACCAAAGAGACAAACAAAGGTATCAAAACTATATGACCATCCTTCACATTTTGAGAAGGAAAAATCTTCATCAAAATATTAATTTGAAGAAAAGACCATTAAGCTCAAATGCTTTCATCAAAAGAAGGAGATTTTTCTATTTCAATAGACAAATCTTTGTCTCATACAGAACCTTCTTACGTCACATGCATCTCTATCTTCAAGGATAATCTAACGAATTTGATCAAGAGTCTTTAAACCGTAGATCTTTTACTCAATATAGAGCTTTAAGCTATCATAAAAACAAAGGAGGCAAAATCAATCCTGCTTTCTTTCCAGAAAATTGCATCACATATAACTTAGCTAGGGAAGAACCACCAACCCCCGAAAGAGAAGAGGAAGAATTTGTCCCATTTGTAACACAAAGTTTTTATTGAAGTTAACATTTCATCCATTCTCACATTCACACAACATCAATCCATTCCAACTCTCGAAACATAAGAAGGTCTTGTCCTAAAGTCCTTTTTAGTAATTGTTTAAATAAAAAACAAACACATCACTTTTAGAGTGTCTCTACATCTAAGATAAACTCATCCTAAGAGGCATTTCTACGCAGATTAAAACTAGTCTATGAGTGCATCCTCTCATTACTAGGTAGTTGGGTCTGTAACACATCTCAGGCCTCTCTAAACCTTATCATATCAAACATTGTCAATAAACACAACAAGCAATTCATAAAAGGACTTGGGTAACATCAAACCTTTAGTGGTAGAGATCCATATGCTAAACACTTCACCAAACATTTATCTCTCTTTTCGTCATCAAGTCATCATCATTTTCATCAAACACTTTCAAACAAAATGGCTCAAACCAGATCAAGGACTAGACAACAAGAAATCGAAGAGGAAGAAGAGGAAAATCTCAATGAATTCCAAGAAGCTCTTGGAGGAAATGCAAATGATGAAAATCCTCATACTCCCACTCTTGAAGCAATCGAAAGGGCACAACACAACCCCCTCTTCAATCGACTTTTTGATGAGATCCTCATAAACAATGCGGATGCTCACTTTTTAAGACTTGCCCAAGAGGGAGCCAAACTACCCTCTGATTTTGATATAGCATAATTACAACAAGCATCAGAATACCAAAGTCATAATGAGGATGGAAGAGGTCGAGATCACATCATATACAACCTTCATCAAGGAAATCCCCAACCTCCTCTACCTCCAAATGACATTGACATGTTGCGCCAACAAATCGAGAATCTCGCCCAACAACTCCATAGTGGTGTGAAAACAAACCAGTTTTCACTTAATGATATTTGTCCCTATCCCTTTGATAGGAATCTACATATGCCACCTTTTCCATGAGGGTTTGAAACACCTAAGTTCGAAAAGTATCGGGGAAAAGGAGACCCTCGTGATCATGTCAGGGAATTTTACTCTGCTTTCCTAGAAGTGGCATATGAAGACACATACCTAATGCGTCTCTTTCCTCTGAGTTTGGCAGAGACAACCACGCAATGGTTTTCCTGACTAACAAGCGACATTAGGACATTCGAAGAACTGGTCCAGAAATTCATTGCACATTATTCCCATAACATAGAGTGTGATGTCACCATGGCAGACCTGTGTAACACCAAACAAAAACCAGGGGAGCTATTTTCAGCTTTCCTACAACGATGGCGATAAATGTCTAGCAGACGTTCCCTTCAGCTACCTGAAAGAGAGCTAGTGGAAATATTTATTTCCAACTTGAACGAAGAAATAAAATTTCATTTAGACATGAAAGACACAAAGTCTTTTAATGACATGATCACACAAGGTTTAAAATGTGAAAGGGACCTCATCAAAAAGGGGCTTATCAAAATATACAATGAACCAAAAGATGCCCCTTGCCCGCGCTTTAAAAGTGATAAACCTAACTTTTGGAATAAAAAACAAAAACATCATCAATGACAGGGTTGTAGATGCAAGGACTATCAAGAGTGCACAACCTGTGGTTTGATTTGTGGGACAAAACCCCCCTCCTAAGACCAACACAGTTCCTCCGCCACCAAATCAAGGACGCAATGTCCAACAAGAAGAACCAAGGCAAAGACAACATAATTATAAACCAGAACGTACATACACTCCCTTAGGGGAACCTATTGAAATAGTGTTACATCAATTGGTCTCGTCAAATTTAGTTACCTTACCCAAAACATCTAATTATGAACCTCAGGTCAAACCTCCATGGTGGAGGGATAACGAACATTGTGAGTTCCATCAAGGGAAAGGGCATAAAACAAGTAATTGTCATAGATTGAAAGATCTTGTTCAGGATCTTATTGACCGAGGTGAGATTGAAATTGAAGGACATGACCCAAAAACCACAAACAATGATCATCTTATGTTTAAAAATCCACTTCCATCACAAGATCAAAGGGGTCCTTCCATGTCAGGATGAAATACAGATACCAATGATTATACACGAGCCACTTATAATTACATTGTGAATCACCTATATGATGTCAATGAACAAATTGCAACCATTACCATAAAAAATCCAAGCTCTACTTGCAATGTTGTTACGCAGCGTAGCAAGATCACCATTAAAATAGCTCCACAAGGCACCCCCTCCATCCCAAAGTAGTATAACCTTGTGGAATAGTTAGATAATATGCCCGCACTTATCTCCATCTTAGAGCTTTTGTGCTTATCCCCATCTCATAAAACAATCTTGGATCAAGCTCTCCAAGAGGCGTCAGTCCCTTCCAATCTAAACACAGATCAATTTCAAGCTATGGTTGGTAGTATGAGGTCATCACCATGTTTCATTTTCTCGAAAAGTGACAATACATCCTTCCAGTAACCCCATAACGGCTCACTCCATATTGAAGGATTTATCAACCAACACAAGATCGAGCGAGTCTTGATTGGTAATGGAGTAGGCCTAAATATCTATACACTACAATTGGTCACATCATTGGGATATGCAGTTGAATCAGTGGATCCCCATAAAAAGATAACAATAAAAGCTTATGATGATGTAGAGCGTTCATCCAAAGGAGCAGCTGTGTTACCAATCCGAGTGGGCCCAGTGGTGAAGCACATCATATATCAAGTTTTGGACCTTCCTCTGCCATATAATTTGTTGTTAGGAAGACCTTGGATACACACCATGCAAGATGTTCCATCCACCTACCACCAATGTCTCAAGTTCCCTCATAACGTTATGGAAATTACAATCCTGGGTGATGCAAACCCCTTTGCATATTGTAACAATATCAACCATCAACCAGAGATTACCATTCCCAACAATAGAGAAGCTATCCCATCCACATCATATGTAAGTCCAGCCTCTCTTTCCAGTTCAAACACCACTATACCGAAGCAAGAGAAGCTAAAGATGAAAATGGCAGAGGAAGGTCCTAGGGAGTACAATCTCAGGCAACTCTTTTGTGTTGGGCAACTACCCACTTCTCTTAGAACTCATGGTAAACCTTGAAGGTTACTTCAAACGCCACTGATCAAGCCAACATGCACTTTGATGCCTTTTATCCTTGGAAAGAGTCAAGAAGAAGAGACTAGAGATGAGGACTTAGCAGAATGGATCTATAAAGACCCTATCACCATGAACATCCCACAAGCTAAGCTTCCCATAGATCAATATGGAAAAGGCCTTCTCATTATGCAAAGAATGGGCTATGATGGTCAAAGTGCATTGGGACCTTGCAAGCAAGGACGACATGAGCCGCTGCAGCCAGAATTAAAGCCTAAAGATAACACTGGATTAGGCTCAAAAGGAGACTCTTCCTAAGCTCCGATTCAAAGGGAAACCCAACAAACCTCTATATCAGCCTAATACTCTAAAGAGGCCACCCTTGATTATCTCAACAACACCACAAACCACACCAACTTCCTCAATGCGGCTAAAAATCCCAACAATACCATCCACAAAACCAATCAAACCAACAACCCCATCAGCAGCAACAACTGCATCAATAGCACCATTATCAATATCAGAACCCCCTACAGTATCGCCAACACCAACAAATCCATCAAAAGAAGTAGATTCAACAACGTCGATACTCCCAGTATCGGATTCACTGATCCCAATAATCCTTCCGGCAACACCAATCATTTCATCTACAAGGCTACATCAACCGATCACACCTGTGGTATTTAACTCAAAGGATATCCTGATATGGTATAGTAATCGAATACTGGAAAGTGACTCAGAGACCGACTCACATGAGTGGGAATTTGATTCAGTACATCTCAATACTTTAGATGAGGAAGATGCATCACCCCCTTCACCTCACAAAGAAATCCTTGTTTATGGAGAAGCACAGATTAAAACCTCTTGGGTTCCTAAACTGGAAACATCTTCCACAAACCCTACGTTACATCCTACGCCCGATTCTGATAGGGAGAGTACCATCAACTACCTTCACCACAATGTCTTAACCCTCGCTAACACATCTCATGAGCTTAACCTAATCGATGAGGTAATGCCTATTAAACATCCTAAACTCATCAAATGGAACCAATCTAATCCCCCATGCCTTGACCACTTCCAAAACGATGAGGCGATCATTGACTTTTTGGAACTATGGGATAACATACCAAATGAGGATCACAAAGTTGGATTCGCCATTGAACTTAATAGTGCAACATACTTTGGGGCAGAGGCCAAACCTTTTAGCTGCAAAAATATAACAATAAAACATGGATCTTCCAGTGAAAACCACACTGTGACACTGTTTGATCCCACAAAAAAAAAGAGAGCATATCCAAAGGTGAAAACCTCTCCGAGGCGCTTGAGGATGAAAGATTTGACATCCTCCCCTCTAGTACACATAAAAAATGATCAACGATTCTCATCGAGGAAACAAAAGAATTCAACATGGGGACTTCTGAAACTCCTCACCACATACACCTGGCATCTCTTTTAACTCCCAAGGAACAACCTAAGTTTGTCAAATTCTTCCAGAAGCGTCAAATCAACTTTGCATGGTCATATGCAGACATGCCTGGTCTTGATCCTGATTTAGTCATGCATCACCTCACTGTAGCAGAAGGAGCTAAGCCTGTCAAACAGAAGCTTCGCAAGATGCACCCTTAGATAGCTGTGCTAGTCAAAGCAGAACTTAAGAAACTCCTAGATGTTGGTTTTATTAGACCAATTGATTATGTAGATTGGATATCCAACATTGTGCCTATCGGCAAACCAAATGGGGGCATTCGTATCTGTACTGACTTTGAAGATATAAACAAGGCATGTCCTAAAGATGACTTCCCCCTACCAAACATTGACATGATTGTAGACCTAACAGCAGGAAATGCCATGCTTTCTCTCATGGATGTCTTTTCAGGGTACAACCAGATAAAGATCGCACCAGAGGATCAACATAAGGCGACCTTCACATGTCGATGGGGAACATACTGTTGGAATGTAACACCTTTTGGTCTAAAGAATGTAGGAATGACCTATCAAAGAGCAATGACCACCATCTTTCATGATATAATACATACCATAATGGAAGATTATGTCGATGACTTATTGGAAAAATCACTAACAAGAGAGGGTCATCTAGAAATATTGGAGAAAATCTTTGATAGACTGGAACAATATCATGTTCGACTCAACCCAAAGAAATGTGTCTTTAGAGTAACCTCAAGGAAACTTCTAGGATACATTGTCTCAAGCAAAGGTATTGAGGTCAATCCTACAAAGGTCAAAGCAATCATGGACATGCCACCTCCAAAGAACATCAGTTATCTAAGGACATTACAAGGATGACTACAATCCATTTGAAGATTCATTGCACAACTAGCAGATAAGTGTCACCCCTTTACACATCTGTTACACAAAAAAATTCGCTTTCAATGGGATACTAGATGCCAGCAAGCATTCTAAATGCTTAAAGATTATCTCATGAAAACACCATTGCTGATCCCACCAGATCCAAGTAGACCTCTATTACTCTATATTTTAGCAACAAATACAACATTGGGTGTACTACTGGCACAACATAATGTAGAAGGGAAAGAGTGTGTTGTATACTACATTTCTCGCACACTAGTTGGCTATGAACTCAATTACACCCCTATTGAGTGAGCTTGCCTAGCAGTAATCTTGGCAGCCACTAAACTGAGGCACTACCTATTAACACATAAAGTATAACTCATTGCAAATATTGATCCACTAAAGTACTTACTCAAGAAAGCAACATTGACAGGCTGCTTGGCCAAATGGGTGATGATTCTAAGTGAATTTGACTTTGAGTATGTGGACCGTAAGGCTATCAAGGGTCAAGTTATTGCAGATCAGTTGGCTAATGCACCACTCATAGGCGATCATCCTCTTGTTTCCAATTTTCCAGATGAAGAGATATTCATGATCACAATAGCACAACCATGGAAACTATACTTTGACAGTTCCTATACTAGACATGGCTCGGGGGCAGGCATTCTGTTTATCACACCTCAAGGTGATAGCATCCTGAAGTCTTACAGGCTCACATTTCCATGCACAAACAACATAGCAGAATATGAGGCCTTGATCACAAGACTCAGACTAGCCATACAATGGAAATTAAAAGCGCTACAGGTATATGGCGACTCCCAACTGGTCATCCGACAAGTAAATAATGAATATCAGACCAAGGATGACAAACTCATGCCGTATAAGCAAATAGTGGACAAATTAAAGGCATCATTTACTACTATCACCTTTGAGTAGATACCCAGAGATCAGAATCGAGCTGTTGACGCTATTGCTACTATTGCATCTCTCCTAGATCTTCCACAGAATTCAACACGCTATGAGTTCTTGGTAGAACAACTTTGGATTCCCGCTTATGATATTCCCGAATCTGAGATGATATGTTGCCTTATCGGTTCTAAATCCCTATGGTATGGTGAGTTCTACACCTATCTACATGATCATATACTTCCACCAAATCAATCGAATAACCAACGTAAAACCTTCATTCGCCAAACCGCTCGATATACCATCATTGTTGAAACCTTATACCGACGTAGTCTTGATGGTACTCTCCTTTGATGTCTGGAACATGATGAGATAACAAAGGCCTTGGAAGATGTGCATGAAGGAATTTATGGAACTCATGCAAGCGGTCCTTCACTAGCCAAGAAGATCATACACGCTCGATACTATTGGTCATCCATGGAGAAAGACTCCTATTATTTTGTCAGAAAATGCAAGAAATGCCAAGTTCATGGAGACCTGATACATGCACCGGCACAGGAATTGTAACCAATCACAACACCATGGCCCTTTTGTTAATGGGGACTTGACCTTGTGGGTAAAATCCATCCATCTTCATCCAATGACCACAAATTCATTATAACCGCCACAAAATACTTCACAAAGTGGATCAAAGTTGTTCCACTTACCCAAGTCACTGGCAAGTAGATCGCCTCATTCATCCTTAATTACATCATTTGTCGGTATGGTGTACCCATGTCCATCATCACAGATAACGAGCTTCCTTTCAAAAATCAGGATGTCTGTGAGCTCTGTGAGAAGTTTCACATCCAACACTGCTTTTCTACTACATATTACCCACAAGGAAATGGTCAGGCCGAGGCATCAAATTAAAACATATTAAGAATCCTCAAGAAGATATTCAATGATGGCGGCCGTGATTGGCACGTTCAATTAAATCTAGCACTATGGGCATATCGAACTAGCATTCGAACCCCTACAGGCGCAACTCCCTACTCACTAGTCTATGGTGCAGAAGCCATCCTTCCTATTGAGGTCGAGATACCATCTCTATGGGTTTCCTTGCATAATCTCATAGATGATGAAGCATACAGAGTATCACGTCTTCAAGACTTGGAACTACTTGATGAGAAACGACAAGCTGCATACAACCACCTCAAAGCCTATCAGCAGCGCATGAGCAGAAGCTATAATCATCGAGTTAAACCTCGCACATTTGAGGTAGGTGATCTTTTTCTTCGAGAGAATCCTCATAACCAACTAAACAAAGAACATTAGGGAATGTTTGAATCAAACGGGCTAGGTCCATATGTTATCACTATTGTATTTGGGTCTGGGGCATATCAGTTGGCTACTTTAGAAGGAGAACCGCTAGTAGATCCAATTAACAACATGCACCTCAAACGGTTTTTTACATAAGTTGTACAGAGCATCAGGTTTCAATACATATCAGAAAAATACCAAAAACATTCAGATAAATGTCCTGAAGAAAATATAAAAAAATCAAAATAGTAAAGAAAAATCATACATCCAAATAGTGAACAACCACTCCGATGGCACCTTGGGTAAGTGCGATGGTGAAAACTTGGCAAACAGGCACCACTCATAAAGGCTATGGCTCCATTGTCTTTTAGACTTGTTGCGATCACATTCATTGCATCCACTCATCCATCAGTCAAAACCATGGCTTGTTATTGATCTACAATCAAGGATAGTTCTTCATGTGTCTTGCATCCCACTTTTTCATAGTCATGTCTAAACTGGGGGCAATGCCCTTAACCTATTGATGGAAGTGGATTTTGCATTACTTGTGATTCATTGGGTTCTTCATTCAAAAATGTCTCACAAAATACCAAAAATATTCAAAACTATCTCACAAAATCCAAAAAACATCAAAAATCAAGCAAAAACGTGGCAACGCTTTGTATATACGCATCCACGTAGATACCGAACAAACATTTTGAGAAACTCTAACAATGATCACTTATCACATCAACCAAACAATCAACACAGGTACACACAACCATCTTAACAAGGATGCATCCTTCCTTACCAAAACAAAGACAAGATACCATTTTTCTTTGACAAGAAAATTTTGTTTAAGCTATCAAGTACTTGGTCGGTTTGATAAGTTATTTATTCATTTATATCAAGTTCCTATGCTACTCCGGGATAGCCACAAGTGATTAGAGTAGCCGAGATGGTTCCTAAGCATTGTTTGTTTATCTTCTGTGAATTATTCCAACGAAGTTTTGGGGCATGTACTAATGGTGTCTATGTGGGAAGCTCACTAAGCTATGTTATCATATGCAAAAATAAAATCATCAATCATTACGACTTATTGACTACAGCGTATACCTTGACCATATGAGCATGAACCATTATGGAGGGTCCATATTCTTTATTCTTTATTTATGCTGCTTGTTTGCAGGTACAAAGCTCCATCCTTGGTTCCTACTGCCTCATCCAAGATTGATACTACCATGCTCAATGATGAAAAATAAAACACTATGGATCGTCATTCCATCTCATCTGTATATATTGCATTCCATCCATCCATACATTCATAATAGCTACATATCATTCATACATAGTAATGACAAGGGATGTATACTCTATTTTTTTTTATCTTCTTCCATAGGAATGGGTCCTAGGTCCTCTATATCTTCTATCTAACATCAAATCCCCCCCCCCCTCACCCTCCCTATCTTGATCATCAACATCATCATAATCCCTTCATCATTTCCCATCAACTCAATCAAGCTATGTTTATCACCATCCATCTCTAACAGGAGGGGTTGCGCTTCCAATATTCAATCATCCGTACAATCAAGCCAGTTACTCTGTCTACATAGGCACATTGACTCATGCACACCTAGACTATCAACAGATACTCTAATCAAGTATCTTTGGGTCTCAGCAGGTAATTGATCATGGTAAACCTAGACTACAACAGACATTTCTCATAATGACCTAGTCTCAACAGGGCTACTATGATTCACCACAATCATTCATCACATGCACACACTATCAATTGATCACCCAATCAAACACAATCCAACGGACAATTTCATCAATTGTCTAAGTCTCAATGAGTATTTTGCTTCAAATACCTTAGCTTCATCAAACAATTACATCAATTGTCTAAGTCACAACAGGTCACTTTGATTCACTTACTTAGACTTTATCCTGTCCAAGCGAACAACTGACATCAACTGTCATGCTTTGACTCGACCGGGGCAATTAAACCAATTGCACTAGATTGTCCAACCAATTTTGATCAATTGTACAGTATCAATCAAAAGCACAAACACTGCATTCACACTGTAACCCCTGTGTACTTTCGAGGCTCGCTGTTTCTCCATATTCACTTTGATTTCTTCCATTCTTTCACCGTTATTGCTCATTTCTTCTATTCTACCTTCCCTCCACTTCTCGTTCTTTTTTGAGAGATCGCTCGATTTTTCAAAAAAAATTGACCCATCTCTCGAGGGGGCATACCATCCATTAAATTAACATTTATGGGGCATATTTCTTCTCGCCAATTTTTGTTTCTTTGAAATGACGTGATAAACCGCACCGTCTCAAAGAGGGGCAAATGTAGTCACATAAATATGTCCATTTTAATTAAATGAATATTTTCTATTTATTTAATTAAAAATCCCGCTAGCCATCAGTTAATTAAATTAACATTTAATTAATTCATCTTCAAACATTCTCCTATTAATTAAATAAATTATTCAATTTATTTTAATTAATTCATTTAATCCCCTTTCCTATTTTAAATAAATTAAATAAAACATTTATTTAAATCATTAAATCCCCCCACTTGCATTCTCCTAAAAATGCAAGTTGCACCTATTTGTTGAAATAAATGAATTTTATTTTAATAAAAATCCTATTTTCCCTCATCCACCAAACCCACTTGCAATCCTAATCCCCTTCTAGATTCTTCTAACCCCTTCCCAATTTGCCTAATCCATCCCCTAATTATTGTCACATTCCTAAGCAACTTGGAGTCACTTCTCAAAGACTCCAGAGTCTTTGAAAAGCATTAAATGCTTTATGTGTTCAACAATTTAACCTCTAAAGTCTTCCAAACCACTAATGGCTCTTACATGACCATTAATGGCTCTTACATAACCATTTATGGTTAAATCCACTTGCACCCATGATTAGGGACTTTGACCCTAACTCAACCCTCATGTAACCCATGTGTCTCCTCAAGCATTTATTGCTTTTGACCATGGTTATCCTCACTAACTCTTGCACAAAAGTTTATCCATTGGATAAAAGCATTATTCCTTGAATAATGAATTTATTCACTCAACTCAACCTTAACCTTACCTCCCAAGTTAACCCTCAGGTCATGTCAAGCATTTAATGCTTCTTCCCTCTCCCCTCAACCTCTCTCATATTGACACTTGTCATCCTGGGATTGGGTTGAAAGTCCTCACATGGATCTTAAACCATTCAATCCCGACCCTTGTTGAGATTACTCAATTTCAACCATCCATTGCTCCATTTTACCTATAAATAGAGCCCATTTCTTCATAAACCAGATCTTGAAAACTTGTATGCATTTACCTTATAGTCATTTTTAGAGAGAGAATTTAACATAAATCATCAATATATTGTTATATTGGTTTAAAATAAATCATTTTCATTCCATATCATCTAATATTAGCTTTTTGTTTACACTTGCATTGAATAAGTAAATCATTTTTCATCTTGAACCTCCATAAGGCATCCATAGTGCAAAAAGCTGCTCAGAGCTACACTAATTTGGAACTTGGAGATGAGAGGAACAAGGAAGGAGAAGCTACCAACATGGTGGAGAGCATTTTGAGGTGTTTAATAACATTTCTTAGTTTTATTAAGCTTTCTATCTATTTTGTAGTATCTTTCTTGATATGCTTACTTAGGAAAGTGTTTTGCTTGCGATTTCTAACACTAACAATTGGTTTGTTGTTTGTTGTTTGTGTTTGGTTATCCTAGCTAATCCTTCCATTTTGCAGAGCATCAACAGTATTTGTGTTTCTTCCAACATTCTTTGGGAGTTGTTTATTTTTTATTGCGGATCAGATTCTTGGCTTCTAGACGTGTTCTTATTTCCTTTTCCAGATTTGTAGGTCATTTGGATTCATTTTCGGTGAGTTATTTGGTTGTTCTTGGTTCCCAGAGCAGTTTGTGAGCTTAACAATTAGTTGGAGATTTCTTGTCGTGCAAAGTGATGTCTTATCTTGTGGATCTATTTGGCACCAAGCTCAATATTTTTGGGCCCTTGGTCGACCTTGCTTGGTGGTATGCACTTCATTTACGTACTTCGCGGAGGAGATCTTTGTGGGCCGACCTATTTTTACACATTTCATTTTCCTGTTGAGGAGAATGTGATCTTTTGTGGCCGACGCAGATGTGTTTTGGATGGTATATATATATATTGTTGTATGTGATCCTTTTAGATATATGGAAGTAGTATGATGATCTAGATTCATAATTTGTAAATTGGATCTCTCTTGGAGATCCAGATGAAATGTATTATAAAATGTAGTTTGTAACTGGGCATGTGAGCCTACATGTAACTAGATATTCTTTGATGAATATATGATGATTTAGATACCTCTTGTTGCATTTTCTATGTTTATGCTCATGCTTCCATTGTGTTACTCTTGCTACGTGATCTGGATTGTTCTCTTTGAGGATCCTTTGGGTTATGGTCATGTCAGGATTATATAGGTGGATAGGAATTTTATGGAGATATTTTAGAAGACTTCATGTAGGTAGATGGTTGGAAGGTTATCAAGGATGTGTGCCTTTGTTTATCTTTATTTATGGTAGGGTAAGTGGATTCTTAGCTAGGAGTGATATGGATAGTGGAAGGAGGGATATAAGGACCTGATATGGATGGAAGAGATGAAGGCTTTAGTTGTGGGATATAAGTACCTAAAATGGATTTAGAGGATGGAGAATGTTTATGCTTGAGTTTAGATGAAGGGATATGAGACTTGGTAGGAATTGTTGGCATTACAATAGAAAGGAGATTGTTGGCATTTCAATAAGGATATTGAGAAGGTTGTTGGAGATTATTGATATAACTGAAGAAGGATGATTACTGTCTTAATAATATTATTTTGTCATCGATGTCAAGAAATTGATTTTCTGATTCAGTATGATGTTGCCATATCTTGAGAAGTATGCTTTGATGAGTATTAAGAGGTCAGTAAGTGACACAAAAAGAATGTGATAATGAAGGGGAGAAATAAGTTATTCAATGGGCAACTATTATCGAGTTAGACAATGATGAGATCATGTTGTTTTGATTGTTTTGATATCCTACATATGTTTTTGATTATAAGTTTAATACTGTACTATGTCATCGAGAAAATAATCTAGTCGGTAAACCCTAAGGTACCTAGTCGCTAAACCCTAAGTTTATCAACATCGATTAAAGAAGGCAGAATGTCTACCGAGTGAAGTTTAGTATTAACCGAGTAACAACCGAGCTATAATAGAACACATTGGATGAATAAAAACATTATTTAATGAAGGATGCTGATGAGTTGGAGATGAATAAATGATTGGTATGTCGTGCAAGAAGTTTGTTGAGGATCGACGACATGGAAAATCAAGAGGAAGATCTACAACACAGATTGAACCGCAATAACCTAGCACAAGTTCCAAGGAAGGAATGCAAGTTCCAAGGTGAGGTAAAACATTTTTCATATCGAAGGATACATTGAACCTAGTCAAGTTTGAAGATTTGATGGCTAAGATTGATCATGGGAAATGTGATCAAGGAGATTAAGGGGTTAGAAATTGTTTATAAATAAGAAACTGTTGATGAACAATGCATGTGGGCAAATGTATGCACAATGATGCTACAATAATGTTTACCGAGCACAGAAGCTTGAAGATCTGATTGAAGAATAGATTGAGAAGCCCAGCAAGCCCAACAAGGGACAAGATAAGTCTTATGACAAGATTATTTTGAGCACATAGAATCTGCTTTAGCATTTCATATGTGAAGTTGCAGATATATTTTATTACTGTTATTTTTTTTGTAAGTGACAGGAAATCTCTTAACCGAGTGGACCTAACAATCTTATTTGTAAATCCTCTAGCAAGGTAACATTCTAAATGAGTGTTTGAAATCCTTTGACAAGGTCACTTCTAACAAAGTGCAAGACTCTAACAAGTCTGAGGGAAATCCCTTAACCGGGTCACATCTAGCAATGTGTTTGTAATCTTTAACAAGATTAGCTTTTAACCGAGCATACTCTAGAAGGGTATATTTCTTAGTGGGTCCAAAATCCCACAGTGGTTTTTCCCTATTTGAGTTTCCACATTAAATTTGGTGTTAAATGTGTTATGAAGAGGATGGAAAGAGCATGACTATTCTTGGCCTAGTGAGGCTTGTGCTTACTATGAGTCATGTTGGATTGAAAAAAAATAGAAATAAAAAAAATTAGTGCTAAATATTACAAACCAAAAGGTTCAATTTGCAAAGTAACCTAAATATTGAATTGAATTTACTGCAAAATGAGTAGTGCAACATGTGCCAAAAATTTCATGGTGTTTGATAAAAAGTGTACAAACCAAGTCATGTGGTGTGTATACCAAGTGTAACATTGAGCAAAGTGTATGCCCCCATGTTAAAGCGATTGCATACGCCTTACTGAGAGCAATAGCTTTAAGGTAATCTAAAATACAAGAACATTGCCACAATGATATGCCCCTAAGAAAGGACAAATCAAAGGGAACACAAAACATATATGAAAAAGAACGTAAGGGATCCATTAGCTAGGGTCATTATACACTTTTGATAAATAATTTATATCAAGAATAATTGCATTAAATTGACCTCATCCCCAAAAGGTAGTGGAAATAGGAGCACAATAGAAGAAGAGAACATAAGATTAACAAAAAAATATATTTTTGGGTCAACATAGAAGAGACCAAAAAGATATCTCAATTCTTTGAGTCATCCCCAAGTAGACAACACAAAGGCACATTTACAAACAATAACACATACATGACATAACATTGATATGAAATATAAAATAATTGAGATACAAATAGAAGAATGCCATGATAGATTCGACCTCTTTATTGACTCACACCAATGGAGTAACAAGGGTTATACAAAGAGAACCTAACATAACATAAAGACATATTAAGCAACACATTACTGGGGAAGCACGTTATGTATAAGAAAACACACACAAGAATGTATGACATAAATGAAGCCAGTGAAGCAAATCATCCTTATCCCAATCTTTCTTATCATTGCTTAGGGATGGTTAAAAAGATGCAATAGGAGAAACAACGAGCATTGTGGATGGAGCTATTGCAAATTCCAAACAAGGACCATGCTCTAATGATATGTCATTGTGTTTGTTACTAGGAGCTAGGGTTAATGCTTTTTAAAAGTGTGAAGATAGCTCATGATTAATCTCAACAAGCTCATACATATCAACAAAATAATTAGATTCAACATTGTTAGCATCGATAACTTTATTAAAATAATTTATATCATCATACAAATTAATCAAAAAATGATCTTTAACACAAAAAGGAACTAAACCATCATTTTTCTTAAAAACATTTTTAACTTTTGTGATTTAAGTTTAACTTCCTCCCTAGGGTTAGGCAAAGGTTGGACAAATGGGACTAAGGTGACACCTAGTGTCTTCATAGAGGAATTGGTTTGGGAAGCGAGTTCACAAGCCTTACCGTGACAACTTTGTCAGCATTCTCTTGCACCATGATTTTTTTTAGTTTTACTCGAGACTTGTGAAGGTTGGGGATCAATCAAAATAGGCTTCTTTCCTTTTCTTTTAAGAGGAGGAATGAGAGAAACTTCACTGGGTTGAGATATACAAGATGCTAGGCATTTTACTTTATAAGATGTGGAAGGTGGGACCACATCATATAGAGGAGGAATAGAAGGAGTAGGAAGAATTCTAGGTCCAAGATGAGGAGGAATATTCATAGGTGAAGGATACTTAGGTTTAATTAAGGGCGGTATTATATCAGTTTTCCATTTTTGATAAATTTTTTAAAAAGCATCATCTTGAATTTGTAAAGGTGTAGGTTGTGTAGACCAAAAATAATCAAGTGTGAAATTTCCATGCTTCATTGAGGGTATGAAAAGGCTATGGTTGATTTTGATGATATGCCCATTGTGAGAGAAATTCAAATATTGATAGATTGTAGAAGGAATACCTTTCATTGAAGAGAGCCAAGGATGTCCCAACTTCACATGAAATTGATCTAATTTGGGAATAATAGCAAAAGTAACAACTAAGCACTTAGTACCAACCTCAACACAAAGAGTGATAGAACCAATAGTAGAACAAGAGAAACCATCATGCAACTTAACCATAACATCAGATTTATCATATGTAACTTGATGCAATTGTTGAGTAAGAATATGTTCTTAAGTAATAACATTCACCATACATACTAGATCAATGATCACCCCTCGTGAGAGTTTGTCTTTAATCTTCGTAGTAATGTATCATTCTCCATCAAGTGCAACAATAGTCTCACTAGGATCAAAGATAATGCATAGTTTTGGTTTAGGTTTAGGTTTTTCAATGAGTTTCGCAATATTATTGGACTCTATACCAAAATCATTGGGAGACAATGTAAGTGTCTTAGACTCAATTGTTATCACAAAGGTCTGCACCCTAGCTAAGCCTAGACTCAACTAACTTGTGACACATGGGACTAATTTCAGGTTGTGGGTACCCTATAATGAAAGTAGACCTCCAGAGAGGGTTGTTTCCCTTCTAAATTTCCTAAAACAACTGATATTTGACAAGGAAAAGGGTAGAAAATATGCCTTGAAAATGAAAACCTACACTAATTTGAGGTGATGCACCAAGATATTTTATTTTTTCAGACTTTAAGACTAACTGATTATAATAGGTTCAATGGAGAAACTAATTATATTTACACTTCATTTGGTTCCTATGATGATCATAACCACTTCATTGAGAGGTTATTATTTTCAGTTTTAGCAAAGATGATATGAACTATACAATTACACTAGCTAAAACTAAATCTTGACACAATATATAACCTGATCAGATAAAGAAGTACTTGCTAAAACATTATATTGATGTGTAGACCAACAAAGGATTATAAGACAAAACACAGTGAATACCTAGCACAATACAATGTAAATGACAAATAATGAGTAGGAATAATAGTATATTTCATCGATTTTCAAAAGAATCTGATTACAATACTGATAAACTCAAAATATTTAATTTGCAAGACAAGTTCACTGTTGAACATATAGGAAAAGGCAAGAACTAACTCTAAAAATGAGTTGAAGTTGCCTCTTTATTAAAAGATGCTCTTGAATTTTAAAATTTTAAAATTTGGCTCCTTTTGGTTTTCATGACTGAGCTAATATGTAGGTGTGTTGGCTACTCCTTGTCCTCAAATTCAGGGCCAACTGACTTTTGACTTTGAATATTGGTTGCTTGGGCAGATGGACTTGGAAGTCCCTCAAATTGGGGCCTAGAACTGAAGATATGGAGTTGATTTTGCTCCCAAAATTGCCCTTAGTTGATGATTCACCCTTGTGGGCCTTCAAATCAGGGATTAGACTGATGATTAGGCCTCAAAAACCTTCCTAAACTATGGATCTTCCCCTTGGATGACTCCTATTGACTTGTTTTTTGAAATTTGGGCTTGGGTGCATTAATAACATTAATTCTTCTCAAGTTGCTTCACAACACCCCTTGCTAGTCAAAGCCATCTCCATAGTCACAAACCATGTCTTATGACTTAAAGCAGTCACTTCTCCTTATGTTCTTTATCACTATCTTCATCTTATTCTTTGATTGTTATGATTAATCTTGGGAATCATTATGTGTGCGCTTCTATCATCCATACCAAAGGTTGTCTACTTGTCATATTGACTGCTCCTTGCTACTTTGTGTTGTCTTTCTTTCCATCATTGCATCTTTGATGGGGAACTTATTTCATCTCTATTTTGTGCTTATCCTTACCATTCAATGGAACCTTGCCTTAGGGTTTGATAGTGAATTATATTAGCTTCAAGATTTTTCCCTATATGCTGACATTGACTCAAACTTGTATTTGATTTGGCCTTAATACCATTTCACTATACTATATCACCGTGGACTACTCTATGTCATTGAAAGGTTATTGGCTAGTTTATTGTTTTAGGCCCGCTCTTGATAGCTTCACTATATTTTCTAATTTTTTGGTATTCTAGAAAAAAAATGAATCCATAATGATTATCTCTTTAATGGACTATATTTTCTTGTGTTGAATACTCCTAGATGTCTTCTCATTTGACACTAAAGGTTTCTTCTTTCATTTGATACCACTGTTTTCTTTTGGAGAGCCTTTGTATTGACTATAAACTATGACTTGGAACTGTCATTCATTGCATTTTTCTAGTTTGCATGACCTTGACCTCCATCTCACCTTTTATGGTGTCTGAGTCAAGGATTTGTTCACTGTCTTCGTGATTTTGACATGGGGTTTCACTTTTGTCATCTCATAAAATGACCTTCTACGAGCCATCTCATATCACTATTTCACTATTTTGTGCTAAGATAGTGATACTATGGACATAAAACCATGTTGCCAAGACTGCCCTTGAATGCTTAATCTAACCTTGTCATGACACATTCCTCTGTGACAAAGAAATAGGTTGCCTTTTGATTGACTATATTTTGTTCCCTATGATTGTTTGATTGTCCCATGAATGCTATTCAGACTGAAATCTCTTATTTGTTGCTCCTTATTTGGACTGCACCATCATAGGCTTGCCATTAAGAGCTAATGCCTCTATCTTAGCACTGTCTTTCTAGGAGAATCACTGTATTTTTTGCTTTTGTCATTCATGACATTGATCCATGCCTCTGTAACTGTCATGAGAAGGCTATTTACATGGAGGCCTTGACAGGAAGTGCAACTTTCTTTTCAATTACTAAGATTGCATTGACTATTCCTATATCTCTGGGGTTGTCATTTTTTCCGAGCTCCATCTATCATGGACTGTAATCATGACTTTCCTTTGTGCCTTTACCTATCTCTTGAAGATTCAAGACTACAAATTGTCTTGTTGCCTCTATATAATGAATTTGGAGACAACATTGCTCCCCTTTGATGTATATACCTTTGAATTTTCTGGACAACAAGCTTGCCTTCCTCTTTAATCATTCAAGAACTGCTTTAGGACTGAATTTCCTTCTTTGTCTTAGACCTGACATTGATGACCCTAAGAATAAAACATTGTGAGCTATAAGTTCACTATAATTTTCTTGGTTGCATTATAATTGATCCGTGACTGTATTTTGACTCAGATTTGCATCTTCTTTTAACATCAAGCTCTTTCTTTGCTCCTCACATTCTAGGTTTTGCTCATTGCAAATATATTGTCATTGGTGCTGTAGTTGCTCTTCAACCATCATGGACTACTCTTTTACTATTATGACTCTTTTGTGTACTAGTAATGGCTACTAATCACATGATAACAACTTAACTTCTGAAGATCCTTTTGTCTTATTGACTGTTACTTGTCATCTTTTCCTAGACAATTCTTGTTGTTATCTCTTTGAACTTGCCTTTATACATTGATATTCTTATACTATTCATCTTATCATGAAGAGGTTTTGATATGCTCTTAAGCTCTAATATCACCCTTGTTTATTTCCTCCTTACTACTCTCCATAAAACTTTGAGGTGAAACGTGGCTAGGTTTGTGACTTGATTAATACTTTTGTTGTCTCTTTTTGCTCATGAAGGTTTTCTCCATGAATCTTTGATGGTCTTCACTGGAGTTTTGATATCAGCTCCTATCTCCTATCTCTATTTGACCTCTAAAATGACTTAACGATTGTTGTTTACACCGTGATTCTTGGCATTGTCCTTGCTCATGGCTGCTCCCTTTGTGTAGAGGATTTGTATGTTTCTTTTCACAAAACAAAAGCTTTCAAAATAGTCCATGATATTTTGATAGGCTCAAAGCAATGAATAGATTTTTAAATAATAAAAATGAGTCATTTTCCTCAAAACAATGAACATGTAAGAATGACAACCTCCAATGTTGTTGGACATGTTCAAAAAATTGTGCATACATTCTATGGAGTGGCTAAAAATCCCATAATAGCAAAAGACCTAACCCCTCTTGACAAATCAGTGAAAGACTTAATGAAAGAATGTAAGAGTTAATTGAATCGGAATGAAAACACTACTCATTATACCAAATATCTATGTAACAAGGGAAATATATGCAGTTGTTGTTGGAACCTTAATTTTTGGCAAAATTTAGTTTTCCTCAAGTTCTCAAATAGCCATTTTCCTAGACCTTGTTATCGCCAAGATTTTTGTATCTCATTAACTTGGGAGAAAACTCTTTACCTTGCCGACACTCAACTACTCCAATCTATGGATACTGGTTTGAGAAGAATGGTTTATTTAATCACCAAATAAGGATAATATTGTTACAAGTTCATCAATGAAAGACATGAATAGCAAAAATGAATATTATTGAAATTCTAATGGAGCTTGATATTGCAAATTTCTATATGTGTGGTAAATGTGGCTCCCATAAGGGTAGAGCCCAATATATAGCTTTAAAAGGGAACACTAAAATATTTTTTGCAAGAAGTCTTTTTTGGCAAGACATATTTGGTTTTTCAACGATGGAGGAACCATATCGGGATAATGAGAAAAATCGACAAGATAAAGTTACATCTCCTCGAAAGGACATGTTACACTAATAAACGTTTGCATTGGCGTAACTCTCTTTGAAGTTTTACTGAAACATGTGTACCAGCATAACATTGTGAGTCTTCCAAGCTAGAAAGAGTCTTACTGAAATCAAGTGCCACATCGAAAATATATAATGCTGGTATGATTCTTTTAGGTCTTGCTGAAATAACCATATCGGTATAACACCATAATTCTGCATAGCTAAAAAAAAGTCTCATCAAAGGTAGGGAATTACAACCATTTTGGTTATTCTATTAGTTGGCCATAATTGATTGCCTAACTTGATCATAGAGCTTGGCATCTTCTTAGAGTTTGGCAACTTGCGATTTTGAGCTCCAACAATTGGCGACTTTGCTGGGGACAATTTATAATTCCATTGGGAAGAAAGAGTTGGAATATTCAAAGACTTTGTTACAGACTCTGCTGAAAGACGAACTCAAAATATAAAAAAAATTATCCCTAAGAGGGTCGTGACTCTGATTTTATAAACACAAGATCTAAAAATTAATCTTGTATGTATGGGAGGAGGTCGTTAAAACAAGAATACCCTATATAGCCTCTCAAAATTAAGTAGAAGGCTACAAACAAGAATCAAAGAAACAAGAGTTCTAATAAGGATTCATCAAACCTAGTATCAACAAGTAACCATATTGCCTTGCCCACAAGTGGGCCCTTGACTAAGAAAATAAACCAGCATCAAAATCCAGAAATCAATAATAATACAAAAATGACATTTGAATACGTTACAGGTGCAGAGAGAGAACTGCAAAGACAATATGAGGAGGAATAGATATTAGCTAGGGCATCAACAAAAATATAATCAATTTCAAGGAGGAGCATCAATCCATCCGTCTAGCCCAGGGAGTGGACATCAAACCTCTAACACCCCCCTTGGTTTTTTATCATCACCTAATGTCCAAAGGATGCACTTTACCTAGGTACACAACATTAGCCCACCAAGGGTACAAGGGGGGGAAACTGCAACTGCACAAGAGTTACAATATTAGATAAATGAAAGTAAAGACAAAATGGAACATTTTAAATTGAGGGTACAAAGAGATTTTCTTACTCAGCAAATGTTGGACTTGACAAACAATATTCCACTACCTCCAAACAATGCTTCATTGTATCCACCTTCAGTTACTAGCAGTCATATGTCAACTCAAATTCAACAAAGTAGGCCCATGACTAGTATAATGCCTAGTCTTCAGACCACCATGACTAATCACCCTTCATCTCAAGCAAATTCTCCCACCATCAATCCTCCAACTTGTAGTACTCATACGACTATAATGCCAGGAAGTGTACAAATGAGTGCCCCACAAATTTCAGTTGGCACTTCCGTTCCACCTAGTACCACTATAGCCCAAAGAAGTATGGATCAGTTTAATTATGGCCATAATTATAATGGATATCTGATGCCTCCATACAACTATACCGAATTAAATCAAAACATGTATAATCCCTTATAGTACCAACAAAGAATACCAAATTATGTCAGTCAATATAACCAACAATATCAACAAGTTCAACAAGGCCCACTGGTACAAAATCACCAAGCTCAGTATCAACACCAACAAAACATGTTTTCCAGGGGTCCCATGAATGTGGATAGATACAGACAAATGGATTTTATAGGTACACTTGGATACTGAAACCCCATCAATGATGAATTAGGGAAAGCAATCCCAAAATTTTCAGGAAATGGAGAAGCATCAGAGGAAGACCATATAAGAAGTTTTCAGAATACCTTGGATGACTTCAATGTGTGAGATGAGGATATCTTTATGAGATTATTTATGCAGTCCCTCATTGAAGATGTCAGAGATTGGTATAAGAGCCTCCCCGACTCATCAATTCACAACTTGGATGAATTTAAAATGTTTTTTATTGAACAATATGGGAGTCATGTGGATCCAAAGTTTGCCCTACATGAGATCACAAATATCCAAATTGGCTACAATGAATTTGTATCTAGCTTCAATATGAGGTTTACAAAATTACTTAATAATTGCCTCGTCATCTCAAGCCAAATGATTCCATGAGCTTATCATTTTATATTGATTATTTTAATCCTAAGACATGATATGAACTAAGAAAATGGAATCCCTTGAATTTAAATGATGCTTTGAAAGCTGTAGCTATCATTGAGAGAAATATGAAAGCTTATGGTAAAACAAGTAGGAGGGATGATGCTCGATTATACAATCCTAAAGCACAAAACAAGCAAGCCAAGGAGGAAGATAAAATTGATAAGCTCATAAGTGATTTGAAAGATCTTACCCATAAAGTCACAAGAAATGATAGACCCCAGTTTCAGAGGAATGATAGGCCAAGACTACATGATATGCCATATAAAACCAACTAGAAAGATGGTAGACCCATTGATGAAAAGAAAGAGACTCTCATCCCATTAAAGAAGAAAACAATCATTTTGTGGAGGAAACTCCTTGGTGTATGGCCTGTAATCTACCATACTCCCCACTAAAATGTATTGTAGCTCAAAACTTGCAGTATGATGAAGAAGGGTACCACAAAAATGAAGAGTATGGTGATAGCCGAACCATAAATATGTTGTCTGCAATAGGAAAATATGAATCATCTGATGATGATGTATATGAATATGACATTTCTTACCAAAGACAAAGTAAGCAGTGGCATCAACAAGAGGTATTTTCAAACGATGATGATAATTCTGATAGAAAGGCTTGGGGATGGAATGATGTGATATCATTAAGGAGACCTTCCAAAGAAGAAATTAAAGCCCTCATTGTTGCTGCTATGGAGCATGCTAAAAGCAATTACAACCTAAGAAATAGGACGATCAATTAGGATCAGGGTAAGCCAACTAGTATGTTCATAAAAGAGAAGAATCCAAAAAATGTTGATGGAAGGGAGTTTAAAAACAAAGGGATACCAAAAGTAGCAATTACTAAACAGAACCCAAATGCACTAAAAAACCAAGAGCCTCAAAAGAAAGATGCTCCACAGATAGAAACCCCTAAATGAAAAACACCACTTACAAACCCATTTGACATCACAAGCGTGTTATCACAAATGAAGATATTGGTGCCTTTGCTTGAAATGATGAAGTTCCCAGAATACAAAAACAATACAATGACATTAATTTCTAAAGTTCATTCTAGTTTGCGGGACCAAACATGAAAAGAAGGATAAATCAATGGATTCAAGAGAAAATAAACAGGCTACTGAAATATATTTAGGAACCACTCTTCCCGATGACCCATCCCAAGTTGATCCTTTCTATTTGATATTGTTGATAAATAACAGGCTAATGAGAAATTGCATGATTGACTCAACAATAGCGATAAATGTGATGCCTTTGGGAGTCATGAAAGAGCTTGGGTTGGAGGTTGATGATCATTATGACACTTGCTATGCTATGGATAATTGGTCAATCCTTGTTGTAGGAGTCTTAAAAGACGTGGAAATAAAAATAGCATCATATCCAGAAGCCACTTATAAAATAGATATCACATTCATTGATGTACCCCTAGCTATGGAATGTTGCTCTTCAGACAATGGACGATACTAGTAGGAGGAGGTATCTAGTTGGACTTGTCATATGGCACAGTGCTAGTGAATGGAAAAGAAATACGGATTGAAAGAGAACCTAGGTCACCTCATATTATTGAATATCCAAATGTTGACCCTATGGTGAATTTCTGTGATACAAAGGTGGGCAATTTCACTGTGCAAATCATGAAACTAGAATTGCAGAATAGTGATCCCAATTGTGAGTCACACTCAAAAACATACTGGGGATATTTGGAAAATGTTCTTTGATGGGGAATGTAGTAAATAAGGTAACAAAGCTAGAGTAATTTTTGTCTCCCTTGAAGGAAAAACATCTAGGTATTCTTTTCTATTGCCTTTTGAATGCACCAATAATGTTGTAGAATATGAGGCCCTTCTGATTGGACTAAACTTAGCTATCAAACATGGGATAAGGCTGCTTAGTGTGTTTGGAGATTTTGAAAATATTATCTCACAAGTAGGGTCCAAGTACTCATCAAAAAATAGGAGGCTTAAGCAATATAGGAATGTACTGTGGGATTTCTTGGAAATGTTTGATGCTTTCTCTATAAGTTGGGTAGATAGATCTAAGAACATGACAACAGATTTTCTGGCTAATATAGCTCTGAGATAGGATGATGTAACTATGGCCAACATCTTAGAGGTTGAAATAAAAGCTACGCCATCCATCCTAGATAATATCTACAGTTGGTAAGTTTTTGAAGATGATGATGATCTGGTGAGATTCTTGCAATGCATTGATAAATATGAATCCCAAGATATAGACTTCAATGCTTTTGTAGAGAACATTGATGGAAAGGATATGGTCTTTGGGAAAGAAGTGGTATAGTTAAAAATAAATAAAATCCCTAGGGGACTGGTTACCTTGGAAAGAGTTTTGGATGGAAATGATGCCCCAACTAAAACTATGATAGTGGAAAAGGATAATCTGGAATAAATAAATCTAGGAACTAAACACTCTCCAAAAAAGGTATACATTGGGAAAAGTATATCACCCAGGGTTAGATACGTTGATAGCCTTATTAAGAAAATACTGACATGTATTTACATGGTCCTATGAAGATCTGAAAGCTTATAGGGAAGACCGTTTTCAACATGAAATCCCACTAAAACCTGATTCCAGATCATTCATACAAAAGCAAAGGCTTATAAACCCAACCTTGGCACCCAAGATGCAGGAAGAACTCATCAAGTTAAGATATGTGGGGATAATAAAGCCTATTAGACACTCCTCTTGGGTCTCAAACTTGGTACCAGTGAGAAAGAAAAATGAAGACATAAGACTTTGTGTGGACTTTAGAAATTTGAATATTGCCTCCTTTAAAGATAACTACCCATTGCCAAATATGGATACACTACTACAAAGAGTCACAAGTTGTGAATTATTGTCCATGATGGATGGTTTTTTAGGTCATAATCAAGTTAAGGTCAAGGAATCAGAATAATATAAAACTACCTTTACAACTCCATGGGGTACATATGTCTATGTCAAGATGCCATTTGGATTGATAAATTTAGGAGAAACTCTTCAGCGGGCCATGGACGTGGCATTTGTAGATGTAAATAATGCTATCATGGTGGTATACCAAGATGATCTAACAACCTATTCTAAGAAGGAATAAGGCGGTTATTTACACCTGGAGAAAATATTTCTCAGAGAAATGGAGTATGGAATATCTCTCAATCCTAAAAAGTGCCAATTTGCAGTCATTGAAGGTAAACTTTTAGAACACATAGTGTTTAAGGAGGGAGTGAGAATAGATCCCGACTGAGTAGCAACCATTGATAAAATTCATATTCCTAAGACAGTAAAGGCCATTCAATCATTTTTTGGGAAAATCAACTTTCTTAGGAGGTTTATTTCAAACTTTGCAGAGATTGTCAAATCAATACCAAAGATGCTGAAAAAAGGGGCAAAACTTGATTGCGCATCTGAAGCAATAGATACATTTGTAGATATCAAAAAGGCCATTAAAGAAGCTCTATCCTAAAATCACCTAAATTTAGCAAGTCATTTCAGATATTTTCTTTTGCTTCTTTCCATACTATAGTTGTTGTTATGCTGCAAAAGAATGATGAAGTACATGAACAACCCATAGATTTCCTTAGTAAATCCCTCCAAGCTACTGACCTGAAGTATGATATTAATGAGAAGCAAGCATATGCTCTAGTTAAGGCTGTGAATTTTTTAGGCCATATTTAGTTGGTGCAGGAGTAATAGCTTATGTCCCAAATGCAGTAGCAAAAGACATCTTTAGACAAACCGAAGTAACTGGAAGAAGGTGCAGATGGATAAATCAAATACAAGAGTTCAACATAGACATTCAGATCACTAAGTTAGTCAGGGGTAGGCCCTGGCTAAACTGATGGCCGAATCAAATTGGGAAGTAGTACAAGTGAACAATGTAGAATGGGAAGATGCTTCTCTTAGCCTTGAAAACATCTCATGGTACACTGACATAATATACTATTTGAAGCATATGAAGTACCTAGAAAGAATAAATGAAAGTCATAAAATAACTTTAGAATTACAAGCATCTAAATATGTAATACTGGATGGGGACTACAACTCACAAGATACTCAGATTTGGGTACTATTGGCCTATTGTTTTCAATGATGTGTATAGATCTGTAAGAAAATGTGAACCTTGTCAGAAGTTCTTAGGGAAACTGAAATACCAAGGAGCATTGCCTCTAAGACCAATACACACAAAAGCACCTTGTAGCCAATGGGGAATAGACTTCATTGAAGAAATTTCAGAGAAGTCAAGTGGAGGACACAAATGGATCTTTGTTGCCACTGATTATTTCATTAAGTGGGTTGAAGTGATCCCTACTAAGCAAGAAACAAGCAAGTTGGTGATAAAATTCATGGAGGATCATATCATAACTAGATTTGGAGTACTTGCCAGGATTACTGTTGACAATGGAATGTGTTTTTGCTTTGATGAGTTCACTTCATTCTATGGTAGTTATGGCATAACAATCTTATATTCATCACCATATCATCCTCAATAAAATGGCCAAGTTGAATCTAGTAACAAAACATCTTGAAGATAATTAAGAAGATATTAGGACAAAATAAAAGATCTCATGATTCAAAGCTGAGACTTGCAATATGGGCAGATAGTATCACAATCAAGAAGGCTACATGCAATTCTCCATTTGAGTTAGTTTATAGAACACGACCAAGGATGCCCATGCACAATCTTTTGCCTATACATAAATTTATAGTCGAGGAAGGCCTAGGTGTCCCTGAACCAATGGAAGAAAGAATACAACAACTTGCAGAACTAGATGAAGCAAGACTAGAAGCACAAAAACAAAATATTAAGGAACAATAGAAGATAAAATATTTGTTTGATAAAAGAGCCAAGGATAAGAAGTTTTTGGAAGGTGAATTAGTTCTCATGTGGAATGCCAAGGCTCAAGACAAAGGGAAATATCGTAAATTTGAGGCGTTGTGGATTGTTCCTTTTGTCATCATTGGAAAAAATGGAACGAATTCATATGTTTTACAAAATATGGAAAGTGAAAACATGGAATTTCCAGTACATGGACAATTCCTAGAGAGATTTTTTTCTTGATCATTATCCATGCGTAGTAGTTTAGGTTTCATTCCTGTGTAATATACCATTCCTTTTAACACTAAACTTGTTAGCCCCTATCCTAGAGAAAATTGGATTCTCGCTATGCCCACAAGGGGCATACATCCCTAGACAGAGCCACTGTTGGAACCTTAATTTTTGGCAAAATTTAGTTTTCCTCAAGTTCTCAAATAGCCATTTTCCTAGACCTTGTTATCACTAAGATTTTTGTATTTTATTAACTTGGGAGAAAACTCCTTACCTTGCTGACACTCAACTCCTCCAATCTATGGATACCGGTTTGAGAAGGATGGTTTATTTAATCATCAGATAAGGATATTATTTTTACGAGTTCATTAATGAAAGACATGAATAGCAAAAATGAATATTATTAAAATTCTAATGGAGCTTGATATTACAAATTTCTATATGGAGTAAATGTGGCTCCCATAAGGGTAGATCCCATCATATAGCTTCAAAAGGGAACACTGAAATATTCTTTGCAAGAAGTCTTTTTTGGCAAGACATATTTTGTTTTTCAACAATGGAGGAACCATACCGGGACAATGAGCAAAGCTGGCGAGATAAAGTTAGATCTCCCCGAAAGGCCATGTTACATCGATAAACCTCTGCATCGACGTAACTCTCTTTAAAGTTTTACTGAAACATGTGTATCAGTATAACGTTGTGAGTCTGCCAAGCTAGAAAGAGTCTTACCAAAATTAGGTGCTACACTGAAAAGATATAATGTTGGTATGATTCTTTTAGGTCTTGCCGAAATAACCATATCGGTATAACACTACAATTCTACATAGTTAAAAAAAAGTCTTATCGAAGGCAGGGAATTACAACCATTTTGGTTATTTTGTTAGTTGGCCAAAATTGATTGCCTAACTTGATCATAGAGCATGGCATCCTCTTAGAGTTTGGCAGCCTGCAATTTTGAGCTCCAACAGGTGTGATAAGGTTTATGAGCCATGTGGAAACCCTTCCTTATACTTGCTATTCTTTGGCAGCTTCAATATGGCTCTTGACTACTCTTATAAAAATGAATCTTCTCAAACTTGGTGGTGATGGAAGAGCTGAAGATGAGAACTAGGGTTTTCTTTAAGTGAAACTCACAACTTTCATACTAAACCCATCTTAGGAATTCTTTAACTCAATTCACACTTGAGTTCACTGAAAAGTATGCTTTAATACAATAGAACTTCCCTTCAAATGATTAAAACAACATATTTACTTCATCCACCCCCTTTTCTATGTATTCTTTTGAAAATAATACTTCTACTATTAATTTCAAAAGGACATTCTATGAAGACAAAAGTTTTTTTGGTCTTTTAATAATAACATAGTGCTAAAAGATCATCTAATTATAAAAGCTTCCCAAGACAAAGACCACCAAATGTTATGATAACATTGAAAAACATTCTGGCGACATCTTAGGGGTATTTTCCTGCTAAATACATTAGGACCAATAGTCTTGATGACTTCCATTGGGCACCGAGACTCAAGAAAAAGGCAGAGACAAGTCGAGATAGACCTTAGAACTTGCTGCTAGAAACATTGAACAACACTTAAGACCTACACTAGACCTTAAACTAAACTTTGACATGATTGAAAACCATTCATGAAGGACTGAGAATCTGCTACTACAATGGATCAACAATACCTAATCTATCAACAAACCTAGAAACTTTTGCTCGAGCACTTGGAGGAATGAAAACTAAACACTAACACAACTGAGGATTTAAAGGCTAAGATTTAATGGACAAGGATTTAGGATGAGGTGGAATAACATAATGAGGAAAATGGTAATGTACGTTAATTAGCCTAAATCAAGTAATTAAGTAGGTATTAATTAATTGATTTAATAGGAGAGTTTGTGGGATAAGGTTTAGACTTAATTAAATAAAAGTAAATTTATTTAATTAATGGTAAAGGGTAAAGGTGTAGGTTAAATTTAATTAAAAAAATGTAAATTTATTTAATTAAGGGTGAGCGGTAAAGATAAAGGATTAATTAAATGAATAATAAATATTTATTTAATTGGCTAGAATGAAATAAAGTCAAGTCTACATGTATGGACGAATTTATGTTTCTACAATAAGTGTACAAATGCATTTTAGCTAGGTTTGTCATGGCAAATCCAATTGGATAGTATATTTTGTTAAGTGATAGAGAGAGAAAAAATGTGTACTTTCCTAACAATTTTCATCACTTTATTTGATTTGATGCTATTGTGTTCTACTTGGTAATGATTTTTTCTTAATGTTATTTTTTTACTTCCACGTGATGGATGTATCACTATCAATAATATTTCTAGATTTCTCTACAAGGTGGAGTACTTCTTCATAAGGTATTTTTAAATTTTTATTTTTATTTTGGATAGGTGGTTACCTTATCCAAGGTTTAAGTTATATGACATTATCATTGCAAATTTTGAAGTTTAATAGTAGTAACATTAAATTTCTACATAAGTGAGAATTTGTGAAAAATCAAGAGTACTAACCATTTGACAATTTACAACAAGAAGGATGGAGTCTTAAATGTAGCTAACTCCTCAAGGTTTAGAATGAAAACCTCTCAAAAAGTTGGAAAGAATGAAATTTGGTTATTTATTTTTCATTTTTATTAGTTATGGGTCATTTTTTATTTTACAATTATTTATGGTGGAGACAAATATTATTGGTTATCTATTAGAAACATGGACTAATTTTTGGCCTAGATTTTGAAAAGCATGAGATATTTTGGGAAAGAGAGGAAAAGAAAGAAAAAGAAAGGGGTTGTGAGGAGAAGAGGGTATCAAGACCAAGAAGAGGAGAGTATCTGAAAATTCCAATTATGTTTCCCTTGAAGTTATGAATATGTGCTTACCTAAAGAATATAAAACAACTAGTTTTTTACTTCATCTAATGAATAAGATTATCATATAATTAATCATTTGTTTTATTTTATTTACTTAGATAAAAACTTTTTATATTGTAAGGTGTTCTTTTATGAGGTTGAATATCAACTTGAAGGGTGTAATTTCAATAGTGTTTTGGTTTGGTTTCCTATCAAAGTGTTATTATTTGGTATTTCTATTATGTATGATCAAGATTTTGGTGGATGGAACCTACATACTATCATAGTCACAATCAAATCCTAAATGGGTTTGATGTTGTGTAGAGATGTTATGTAGGTTATGAACACAAACTCCAAATATGCAATGTTCCTCTCTCAATAAGACAAAATCCTAATGTTCTTGTGAAAGCAATAGAATTCAAAATCTTGAAAACCTAATAAAAATAAAAATATGAAACCAAAATCAAATCAAACCTCTTATCATAGAGATACCACTATAAACCTAAAAAAATATTGATAATGCTTCTATAGTATAACAATGATAAAAGAAGAAATAATGTATTTGACAAAATAACATTGCTTTATGTATGATGGATTAAGATACCAAATGATGAAGGGATACTCATATTTATAGAGTATAGACTATAAGATGGAGTTAAGTGGAGTATTAGAGGAGTGAAAGCAACTTACACGAGAGGAAACTTTTCATGTTGAAATCTTGTAAAATTATTTATTTAATTAATAAATATTTGTGTACAGAGGGTTTCCTTTTTTAGATTGATTTGAGACTAAATTGAGTGGAGGAAATGGAGGAAGTTTCTAAAGCGAGACAAAATTAAGAGATAGAGAGAAAGAGTAAAGTGGTGAGTGGAAGAAGAGTTGACTAGAGAGGTAAGTGGAGTCAAGTGAGGAGTCAAAATGATAAATAAATCATATTTAATAAATATAAATATTTAATTAATGGATAATAAAAATGGTACGTTAGAAATTAGTAAATGAAAATGGATAAATGATAATTATTAAATGGATTTAATTAAGAAAAATTAATGATATAAATTAATTAATGATATGATAGATGTACGTAATTAATTATTAATGGATGATAAGTGGATTTAATTAATAATTAATGATATGGTAAAGAGGAATATTTTTAGTGTCTATATTTTGCCCCTCTTTGAAGTAATGTTCAAAGTGACATTGTTTCAAAGAAAAGAAAAGTAGCAAAGACAAAAATAATAGAAGATGAAGAAAAGGATGAAAATGATAACATGCCTTAGTCAAATATGAAAAAAAATCAACTCAATTAGGAGGTGGTTGATGCTCCCTTGAGATATTACATGTGCATAAAATGCATGGGTAATCACATGAAACAAGAAACGAAAAACAATAATGTTAGATGAAAGATGGAAATTAATGGAAGAAAATGAATATATATATATATATATATATATATATATATATATATATATATATATATGCAAGATATATTATTGATGGAGGAAATGATGATGATGTGTTGTGTTGACATTGAGAGTAGCAAGTTTTATTTAATATAGCAAAGAATTTTGTGCACCAGGGTATATAAGACTAAGGTGACAACATATCCAATGCATAGACTAGATCTCAGGCAAACAAAAGACAATAAAATTCCCTAGCACTCACAAGGCTTGATGAGACAACCATCAAACAAGACACACAAAAATAATCGACCTTTCCCCAATGTATACCATTCAAATCACACCATGATATGAAATGATCTCAGTGACCCTAAGTAGGCATAATAAGGGTCAAAAGATAAAGCAAGATAATGATAAAAAAGGGATCAAAATATAAATGAAATAAAATACAAGCAACTATCAATAAGCACACAACAATGCTATTTTATGTGAAGGTGTGGAGAGTGTAAAATTGTCAATTGTATACCCTCAACTATTTCATGTTATGTTTGGCACTCATTTTGGAGATTATGTTTGATCTTGTGTATATAGGCTCAAATTGGGTTGGAATCTGAAATATTGGTCTCAACCCCTTGTGTCTAGATCTTTGTTTAACCAAAAAAGGCTAGACTAGGCCACCTAACACCCATGTCCTCCTAATTTGGCTACAAATTCAAAATATGACAATGATGTTGTCAGGCCTATTACAAATATATTCTTATGTCAATCTCTCCTAAAATGGTTGTTCATGAAAAGGTGTGAGTTGCATCTAAAACCAAATCCGTCTCTCATTTATAACACCTTCTAAGATCCTCTAAGAATCTATCTCTAATCCTTAGCAATCAAGAACAATCAAGTAGAAAAATATAAAGGCACTATCAATCTTATTGCAATTTGCAATCAAGTATCATTCATTGTTTATGATTTATAATTATTATCATGTTTTACTAATCCTTTTGTAGGACTTTATGACAACAATTCAATAACACCTTACATGAGATTCAAGCGAGGGTTTCATGCCTAAAGTAACCATTTCAATTTATCATTTTATTTTAGTCATTTGTCTTGATCCCTTGAGGGTACACACTCTTTAACAACCATTGTAACTATTGTGGAGGTGGAGAAACTAACATGGGGTTTGACTTAGGAAAATCCCTATACAATACAACCCTTTTCCTTCTTTTCGTGTGTGCAAGTTCATGTTTGAAGACTACATTCAGGACAAAAATACAATTGGATAGGACAATCAGTGACAAAAAAAAATAGTTTGAACAAATGAAAACTGATGTACTAGGGCACCCAATTCCCTTGTCCCACTATTTTGAACTAGATTCTTAGGAGATAGGTCTACATATTTTTCTAACCTCATTTTTTGTATTGGCTCTAGACAAAACCCCCTTTAGGGATGGGGTGCCCAACACCCGTGTCTGCTACAATCAACACTAGATTTTTGTATTAGGTTCCTTTCTATATCTCATTTCCAAATATATATCTCTCTTATGCATTTTTGTTCTATATTTATTGCATATTGTCAATCATGTTCAATTTTGCCTTTCTTTCACCTAGTTTTCTTACACACAACCAATTTCAATCACATGCAAACAACTAGAGTGTGAGTCTAGGATAGCATGGATATTCCTTGTGTACAACAAGACAAATCCACTCACATCTCTAATGTTGTATGGGAGAAGGATTTGACCTAAGTTAATGCACATGTTAGTCTAGGGTCACTTTTCCTATACTATATTTTGGTGAAATTGGCGTAGCTTATACTTGGAATTTTTTATTCATTTGCATTGCATTCAAATTTAATTTCTTAGAGTTGACTTGTTAGTTAATGGATTAAATAGTTACATTGATTCATTTATTAGACATTACTATTGTATATATATTGTATATTAATTATATATTGTATATTAATTATACATATATTGTATCATAAGCATAAATATATGAAACATGATTTTCTTTTCTTTTAGATTAGAATACCAAACTTAATTTTTTTTTTTTATCCTATCTTGTAATCAACATATCTATATTGTCACCACCTTTCTTCTTTGATATCAGTCATACTTATCCCTTTTCAAAATTTTGTCCTACTCATGAGGATATTTTGGCAGAAGAGGGTGATATTATTAGTACTTTTCTTAATGCTCTTTCTTCTAGAGATGGAACATTGATAAATCATGCTTGTCTCTCTCCCAAAATTTTCTCTACCCTTGAAGATATTCTGGCACAAAAGGATGATATCATTAGCACTTATCTCAACACTCTCCCATATAGAGATGAAGCATTGGTAAATAAAGAGCCTAATAAAATTCTAGTCAACATAATCTATGTTTTCAATCATACATACTATTAGAGGTATTTGAAATCTCGAACCATAAACTTAACCTATCATTATTGTTCAAGGTTTTAAAAACCCACCTTGACCTTATGTATACATCTTAAAATTTTTTAAACAAATATCTCAAAACAATAACAATATTTCAAATGTGTTGTGACCACCACATTACCATGTGGTCCCTCATACCTACAACTCATAACAATAAAAGAATTATTCTCCCTCTTTCTCCACCTTTATTTTCTCAAAACCCACATCTTTCACAACATGTTTGTAAAGAGTATGACCTTGTTGAGCAACTTTGTGCTATTCCAACTAAGATCTCACTTTAAGACTTGATACAAACTCCACCTACATACCATATAATGCTCTAGGAGAAATTGCAAAGGATATATGTACCACCTTCTCTTAGACCAAATGATGTAGAAGCCCTGATAGATTATATGTATGCGACAAGTTTGGACATCATCTTCTCACAATCTGAGTTACCTTCCTCAAAAGTTAAATATCAATATGGTCGTCTTATGATTATGGTCATCATTTACCAAACTGGAGTAATGCATATATTAATCGATAATAGATCAAGTCTTAATGTTTATAGCATATACTTGTAACCTAAGACTGGTACAAAAACATTTCTCATTAAACTTGAGTTCTTGTCTATTCATGGCTTTGATAATGTGGGTAGACAGTCATTAGGTACAATCACACTACTAGTCAAGGTAGAACTTGTGAATTTACCCATGCTCATCCATGTTATGTCCAAACTTATTTCATATAATATTGTCCTCTTGGTAGGTCATGGATTCATGCCATCAAGGTAATGCCATCTAATCTTCATATATAAGTACAAGATTCATATAATTGAGGTTGATCATAATCTAAGCAGTTGTAGATTGTCAATCTCCCATATCCACATCTCTTAAAAAATTGATTCCATCTTCAACAAAAGTGGATTCACTGTCCAATTTTAATAACAATATAGTGGACAAGGATTGTAATTCATCTACAAGTGCACTCTTTGGTGATGATTGGGGTTTTCTAGGATTTATACCTTCTTTTTATTGGAGAGTATAAAGTTTCACAATTAAAGCTTAAAACCCTAATAGTGGCTTCTACATCTTTTAAATAAATCAAATACGGTAAGGATGTGCCTTATCCTACTAAAAAATGTCTCGATGATGATTAAGGATCTATATTTTATCCTTTGTGGGTCAGAGAAACTTAAGATTGACCCTCCTTGTCTTGACATTTCAACACCGAATATGGATTTGCATTCTTGAAAAAGGATCAATCCTTCTTCTCATGTTAATTCTTTTATTGTTTCCTGTTCAAAATACGATAATGCTTATCATCAAGACAGGGCTACTATATCACACTAGATGAACTATATGAATTATTAAATTGCCTCAAACAGGTATTGTAGACACCTAAAATTGTCCTACCCTAATTAAATCAATTTTTTATTTATTTAATTATTTTATCCTTAGTCTTTTATTTTTTTTATCAGTAATTTTGTTTTCTATTATATAATTAAGGAAATTTGCATACTTGATTGTCCATCATGTTTAAAAAACAAGCAAAAAACTACAAACCACCCTACAAACCATCCTGTTTTTCAACCCACTAACCCAGCTATGTAAACCACCCTACAAATGTCATTTGATCACTCAAATGACTCGTTATAGTAGCCATATATAGAGTCCAATTAATACAGACTTATTAAATCTTATAAGTTCTAATACTGGTAAACAAGGATTCACCCCTCAAGCCAAATACTAGTGAAACAAAAACATGAAGCAAACTACCCGGATGAAGAGCTAGGGTCCAAGTGCTTCCTCTTCTTCATTCAGCTCTCTACATCTTTCTTCTCTTCTTCTTCCAAGGCTTGGGCCTCTTCACTAGATCTCTGCAACTCTTCCTCCAACTCCATTAAATCGACAAATGTTTTTAATGCCTCCCACCCATCTTGTGCCTCCTCTATGTAATTCTCTCTCGGCTGGTAATTCGGCCACCTTAAAAATGAGATGCAATTTTGTCCCGCAATTCTCTAGAAATTAACAATTCCTTCACACAGGTCGAAACCCTTTCTCGGAATGGCCCATTCATACATTGTGTCTAGTCCCAAGCTATTGTCTTCGGGGATAATGGCTTCCACCACCTTTTGGATTGGCCCCAGTGAATGTTAAAATTCTAAACCCCATGCCACAATGAGAGAGTACGCATCCATGTTTGTCTGATACTGATACTCAACCACTCTGAAGTTCTCACACAATAGCCTCTGAATACATTTGACCAGTCTCTCATCTTGGTATAGAAACATACCATGCTATCTCCACTCTGAAAAATGACCAGAGGAATGGGCAAAGTTGCTTTTTCATCTTCAGAGTAAAGTTGGCTTCCATAGCATCTTGGTCCAATTCCCTATCTCGCCATAGAGTAAAAACACATTCAAATAAACCAGAGAAAGGAAAAAACCCATCATAAGTGATGGAAAAATGTTCATTTAAAACCATTAATGCCATTTGCTCAGAGTGTCACCTTTCACTCTCGGTAGTAAAGTTTGCATGCTTCCCAAGGAGTTAAAGGAAACTTTCATTTAAATCCTATACTACTCTAGGAATGAAAACATGCCATCGAACAATTTTTCATTAATCTCCTGATTAATGTCTCTGCCTTGGAAAGTCATTGTCTGCACAAACAAGCAATGTTTCATATTTGTTACACTTCCCGTACTAATCCTTCCATCCTTGCGTAATTTCAGCCAATCATTTTCAAACACCTAAGCACCCCATTGAACATCTTCATTTGCACTTCCCCACCACTTGGTCACCTATTGGTCCAACTCACACACCACATTGGACAAGTAATCCGCAACCCCATTTCCTGCTCTTTTGATGTGTGAAATTTGAAAATCATGGTACATAACTTTGAGCAGATGATAGATATAAATTTACTGATTCGCCAACATGGGGAAGATCCCTTAACAATTGCATCTACAAATACTTTTGAAATCCCTTCTAGATGAACCTTTGAGACCTTTAGATTATTGGCCATTTCTACCGCAAGCAAAGCTGCTTGCACTTCCGCTTCGCTATTCGTTCCATTTTGCAACCGCTGAGCTCCCTTAAGAAGGATTTTTCCTTCCTCATTACATGCAACACAACCTGCACCTGAAATGCCTGGGTTGCCCCTCGAAGCTCTGTCCAAGTTAATTTTAATCCACCCTTGTTCCATTTTTGTCCAAACATCTACCGAATCCCTAGCTGCACTAAGATCAACCTTAGATGGCCCATGAACGGGCCATCCTTAGTCTTTTATTAATTAAATAGATTTTTATTTATTTAATTAATTCATTTATCCTCTTCTAACTTTTCCCCATTTAAATAAATATTTTCATTTATTTAAATTATCCTTTCCCTAAATTAGATAAATATTTTATTTATTAAGTGGGCCCTACTTCATCTATTAATTAAATAGATCTTTATTTATTTAATTAATTCATTAGCTTTTTCTCTCCATGACACTTGTCATTCATTTCTTGATTTTATCCTAACCACTCCCTTCATATTTTATTATTTTCTCTACCCACCCTCTAATCCTAGTTGACCATTTATCTTTTCACCTCTTAATCTTATCCCTCCATTTTTTAAGGTGTCTTATATATAAGAGGATTCCTTCATCCTTTCATGACCCTAACTAATGTGATTAATAGTTATGCAACCTTTCATGCGATGAAGAAATCAAGCATCTACACAACCACAATCCATTCTTTGTTGAGATCTTGTGCACAATACAAAATTTGAGAGCAACCATATCAAGAAAGATCAATGGAGATAAAAAAAACAATGAAGATCAAACCCTACTAAGCATGTGAATGGTATATCTTTCATGTTTTGATATTTTGCATGTTTTAGGTTCTTTATTGGTGTATGGTGGATTCTTAATTATAGAACTGGGGTTTTATGTGGTTGGTTCTTTGTTGATTTTACAGTAGTTTTAATCATTCCATTTTCACCATATACAAGTATCACAAAGGAAAATGATAAAATCTGAAATGCAAGAGGATCAATTAGAAATAAACCATGAGCTTTTTGAAAAGATGAATGGGGAAAGAACATATAATGAACATAGTTCTAGTATGAGTTGTTTAGATATAAAAATATAACATATTGGTCAATATAATATTCCTCCTAAAAGGCCATGCAAATAATAATTTGAAAATGATGAGGTAGTGTATCACCTTAGATAAGAATAATAACCTCTTAAAAATATTAAATTGTAGGAAGCTCAACTTGTTACCCTTAAAAATCCAATTGCCATTTCAATGAGTGGAGAGAGAGATATTCTTTATGAGGAAGATTTTTATGAGTACTATGGACAAGAGGATGGTCAACACCTTGCATTAAGATATGAATCCGTAAATAAAGAAAATGAATTTATTGTAAGATGCAATTGATGTGGTTTTGAAGATGATCACAGTGTTGATAAAAAATAATTTGAATTGCCCACTCATAACATGCAATATCAAAGAGAACTCATGAAACTATCCTTTTAGTCCAAGATATCATGTGGGGATATATTGAAATCATATTGCAATACTGGTGCATGTCAAAAATGAATATCAATTAAGAGATGAGTGAATGCTTGCATAAGATGATATTTTTACTAGATTGGAGGGAATTAATATGGGTAGCAATAAGAAATCACAATAATTAGACAATAAAGAGAGGAACAACAATGTTGCCAAGAAGTCAATAGAGAAAAAAATGTTTTAATACAATAGTAGATGGTGAATAAGAAAGGGGAGCAAATTTGAATGCTAATACACAATTAGTTTACTCCTTGCTACTAAAAGTGCAATTCACATATAAAGAGAAAGTTGTGCATGTAAGTGAATACTTAAGTGGACCATTTCTTGAGACCGATTATGTGCGGTATGCATATATTGATGATGTAAAGGATGAACAAGAGACTAGACTATTGTTCAATGCATTTTCCTCCTTTGTTCTTGATTATGATATTGAAGCTATTGATATTTGTTTGTGTGAGAATGACTTGGATGTGGTTGCAAATACTAAAACATTTCGCTTTAATTATTCTTTGAATTTATCATTTATTAATTTATGTTTATCATATCTTTATTAATATTCATTTAATAATTCCCACTTTATCCTTTTAATTACATAATATATTTTATTATTTAATTAAATTTGAGTTAAATCCTATTTTAAATAATTTTTATTTTCTAAGTATCTATCATTTATTAATCTATTTCATTGAGTAATATTTTAAAATTTAATTAAGTGTGAGCTAATTATCCATTTATAATTTCTATTTCCATCTCTTAAGCCTTCATTGAGAAAATTAATCTTCTTCCTAAATTAACTCTTCTTCATTTTGTAAAATTAATCTTCTTCCCAAATTAACTCTTAGAAACTTATTCTTCTCGCCTAAACTAACTCTTGTTTACTTTAGAAACATAATCTCACAAATTAACTCTTATTCATTTTAAAAACTTCCTCTTGTCAATGGGCCATTGGTCTTCTGGTGAAGTTGAATGGCTTCAAATGAGCCCACCAAGGATCAACTCTTGTTGATTATAAAGGCTTTGACATCATAAGGGATGAGGCCAAGATCATGTTCCAAGTGAATTTGGTGGAATGGATACCCCTTATTCCTTGGCTCTTAGCCAAAGAGGTTTCACCCTATAGGCTCGTGCCCCCGTATTAGGTGGCAAAAACTATTCCGCGAAGGCCATCATGCCCTTGTTGGATTATTGTGCTCGTAGGGTTGGATCTCCATAAAAAAAACTTCCTCTTTTCTCACAAGTCAACTTCATCTCTAAATGAAATTCTTCTACTTCACGTGATGGTTAGGGTTCTTTCACTCTTTGCATTATGCCTATAGGCACCTTCATGGGTTTGAACTTGGTTGAAAATGGCTCTTCCTACATTTTTCCTCACTCGGATCATTGATGAGTATCCAAAAATTGTAGAGGTTTCTTGTCATGAAGTCATTTAGGATGTAATGGTGGATTCATGCCACATTTCTCCATGCCATGTAGTTCTAGCTTCATTTCAAGGTTTTGGAACTTGGGGAGTGATTACCCCTCTTCCCTCTCCTCTTGATAGAAAATAAATAAAAGCTCGCGTTCTCTTTGTTGTGCCATGTGGATCCTTCACGGTTTCAAATTTAGGGGCTAAGAAGAGCTTGAATTAGTGTAGGGATGATTGTGTGGCTACTAGGATAGACATAGTTGTGTCTCCTAACATTTCAAACCTAGAGGATCGCTCACTTCTTCAAACAATGGATGACCAAATGAATTTCTTGGCAATGTTATGCCAAGATGATTTTGAGGGGCGTTTGTTCTTCCACCCAAGTCGCCTCTCCTTATAACTCTTCTTCACCTTACACTATTGGTAATATAAACCCCCCTTTCTTAGTGCAACTTTCAGCTTTGATGCCCAAGATTAATGTGGGTAGTTTCATAAGTGATAGAGGAATTCTTATAGAATATTGCCTTTATTTGCAGATTTATGAGAACTTGGCCATATCATTCCTGAATAAGTGAGAACTAGAAAATACATATGGCAGATGAAATCAACATTTACCCTTGTATGAAGGGGTTTTTTAATCTTGAAATTTGAATATGAGGAAGACAAGGATATGGTTCTTAATGTTAGACATTGGTTTTTCCGTTGGGATTTTCTTTGCATGAAGCCTTGGTTCCCTTCCTTTGACCCCCAAATTGAGAAACTCTCCTTTATATTTTTGTTGGCGCATCTTGCTTATTTCCCCTTATAATCTTGGGAAATTGAATGCCTAAAATCCATTGGTAACGGTTGGGAAAATATCATAGCATATCAAAAGAAACAATGAATTATGAATGTTCCACATGTGCACGTCTTTGCATCAAAATAGATTTTTCCAATGATCTTCCAACAAAGATCTTATTGAGGATTGAAAATAGATGCTAGGGAGATACAATAAGCTATGAGAAAATTGTTTTTTATATGCAGGAAGCAATGCCATGTGTGAACACAATCTACTTGGTGGTGTGGGGTTGAATCCCATTACTATGTTATTCCTCCCATTGAGAAATCTAATTTAGCTATCCCAAATGCATTTTATGATGACATGAATATGTCATGTGCCTCCTCACCATTAGACATATTACCACTAAGCCCATTAAGGGATTCAATTCTGATGTAAACATCAATAAGGCCTTTCAAAGGATATTTTAGTCATACAATCATGCAATCTTACTCCCTCTATAGTTTCAATTGGGGCACCTACAACCATTAGCTATGAAGAAATTTTGAATAAGGGGGAAAGTTATGAAATGATCTCCCCATCCAAGAGTGAGACATAATAGAAAAAAATTAAAGAGGAATAAGACTCCTCCATCCAAAGCAACGCACCACATGACCTTAAGATCATCAAAGAAAAGGGAAGATTGATGAATATGTAAATTCTGATGCACACCCATTTGGTCATGCAAGTTTTGTTATTTTTAGATTCAATTTATATGGGAGTGGACCCCTTGTCCATAAATTACATATACAAAGATAGCCTATGTATGATTATGGCTTCGGGTGATGGCTAGCTAGGGTTTAGGAGGAATTCGTTATGTCGTGGAGTGTAGCAACGTCAGAATGGGAACCAACTTCAGAATCAAGCATGACACCCTCCACCTAGGGTTTGGGAGGATTCTTCCCTTAGATCTTCTAAGAGAATGTTCAAAAAATATTTTAAAGAGAAAAGTGGGGTTAGGGTTTCGTCCTCACAGATGTAGTGGCACAATCCTGAAAATCAGAAGTCAAACTATTTCAAAGAGATTGAGAAGAAGTTTTGGAGAGTCAAAGAACAAAATGCATGCAAAAAGGTAAGATTTTTGGATTTCCATACTTTCTCTCTTTCAATTCATGTGGAGAACAAGGAATGGAAGGAGGCTGTAGGTTCAATGAAAGAGAAGCCTTTCTTTATAAAATGGTCTGGAGAATAGCCAACATACATTAGAATTAGAAAATGGTGTAATGAGCACTCGAGCAAGGACTTCATGATTAACACGATGCTAAATGAATTTTATCTCGTCAATTGCAAAACTGTGGATGAAAACATAAGATTCTGAAAGGTGGTCCTTATTTGATGGGAGTATGGGGTTTTTCATCAAGGATTGGTCCCCAAACTTTGATCCTTTAGCGGCGACCATGGAGGAAATCCTAGTCCGGTTCAGGATTTACAATCTCCTGAGTGAGTATAAGCATCCAAAGACTTTAAAGCTAATTGGCAATAAGATATGGCACTTTATCTGTGTTGGGGATGCGATGGAAAAGAAGTATTTTTGCCTATACACATGAACTTGTGTCTACTGGCAACCCTTGCCTCCAATCCCAACAGTTATAGAAATTATGTCGCCCGAAGGATTTTAGAATTAGAAGATTGAGATTGAGGATGTGATTGAGAACTGCAAAAACTACAAAATCTCAAAATACCTAATGGAGGATTGTCTGGTGTATGCTAAACAAAAAGGTTTGGAAGAAAACAGGGTCATGGAGAAGTTGCAAGGAATGATGGATAGGTTAGATGAACCTATCCCAAGTGAAGACAATGTAACGAGGGAGCACAGAGAATGGATTGGTACTCTTGACTCTTTTTTTGAGAGGGAGGTTGGTTTTGAATAGCAGGAGGGACCGAGAGCTATGGAAGAGCTAATGGGTTCAATTGGGAAAGGGGTACATTTGGTGATAGGAATAATGAGACAAAGTGTAACTACATTTGATAAGGTTAGGCAACGACACTCTTTTTTCTACCCAGATGAATTTGAGAATCTGTTTCCCAATGGTAATGGCCCCTTGAACAAAATGGTGAACATGAACCCAATAAATCTTTTACCGAGTCCAAAGTTTGAGTCAAAAGAGTTATATGCTAAGGATAGGCAAGCTAGCGAGTCTGAAGTAGCTAGGGAGCATGATGGAGTGGATGAGAGAGACTTGGGTTTGTAGTAGACTCAAGAACCACAATATGATGAGGACAAAAATTTGGTTTAGGATGCTATTTTTAAGGATATCCAAATCTCGCCTATCCGAAATCTAGAAATCTCTTTAGAAGAGGAGAAGGATCGTGATGATAATTCTAATGACTTTGAAGATGATGGTGATGTTGAAGTGGAGAATCTTGAGGATGATCCCTCTAGATTAAATGTTGTAATTAGTATCACTGAAAGGAGTTTGGGGAGAACTTCTTTGTCAATGTCCTGGGTGAAGAATGGAGAAAGAAAAAAGAATGCCCCTAAGTCAGCCAAGGTCAAGTTGGAAATGGAAAGAAGTGCCAAGGGACAAAACAAATTGAGATCGAGAAAAGGCTATTCCTTTTCCTGAGAGCCATGAAGGTCTTATCGTGGAATGTCAGGGGCTATAGTACCCTTGAAAAAATCCATTTGATCAAGTGATGTCTTGATCAAGCAAGACCTGACATTTTTATGGTGTAGGAAATAAAATTCAGTGTTGTAGACTCTAATAGGCTTTAGATACTTCTCTAGATGGAAAGGGCATTTGGTAGAAGTTGTTGATGCCTTGAGTTGTCTCAGGATTCTTTGGAATGAGGCTACTATGGTCATAAAAATCTTGTATCAGACTCCAACTGGGTATGTGCAAAGGTCTTCTCTAAACCCCTGAAGTGTACCCTTTTCTTCCTGAATGTTTATGGCCCTACCAACACACATGGGAAAAGAGCTTATGGAAGAACTTGTTTGTAAGGTTGGATGGTGATAAATATAGTGTTTTTATTGTTGGTGGATATTTTAATGCTATCCTATGCCTATTAGATAAAAGTGGAGGTCTTTGATGGGCTAGGAAAACTCAAAGAGATTTTAATGATTTTGTGGTAAAAAATGGGCTCATGGAAATAGGTTTTAGGAAAGGTGATTTTACATGGACTAATAGACAAAGTGTTTTTTTGAATATCACTGAGAAGATGGATAGGTTCTTCTTGGCTAGGGATTAGTCTACATGTAATTAGGTTCTTGAAGCTAAGATCTTGCCTATTGTGGGGTTGGACCATTACTCAATTAATTTGATTGTGCAGGAAAATACTGCTCCAGTTAGGTACCCTTTCAAGTTTGAAAAAAATGTAGTTATGAACAAACAGTTTTAAGGAATTCATTGAGGGTTGGTGGAGGTAGACTCCCTCCTGGTCTGGGAAGAAAGCTTTTGTTTTCTTTAATAAACTCCACTTCATTAAGGAATGTCTTAAAAAATAGAATCGAGAGAATTTCAAAAATATATTCTTAGAGAAATATAGATTGGAACTGAAATTGGAATCCCTACATGAAAGAGTAATTGAGACAAGGATGACACAAGGTGAATTTAATAGAGAGCACTTACTCGAAAAAGAATACTCTAAAATTTTGGCTAGGGAAGAGACTTACTAGAGGCAGGAATTGAGAGAAACTTGGCTCAAAGAAGGTGATTGGAATACAAAATTCTTTCATAATTCTGTTAAGGCCTGAAGATTGTACAATAAAATATTCTCTTATCACTGATCAAGAGGGATGGTTGTTGGATGATCCTAGTGAAATCAATAGTGAAGCAGTGTGATATTTTTCTAGGTTGCTCAAGGAATCAATACATGATGATAGGGTGGACGATGAAGTGTTGTGGGTTATTTTGAAGTGTGTTTCAAAAAGGCATAAACATATGTTGATGGAACCGTTCTCATTGGAAAAGGTTAGATGTTCTCTTTTATCAATGGGAGGAGAGAAATCTCTTGGTCCGGATGGCTTTTCGGCTATCATTTTTAGAAGCTTTGGGATATTTTTGCTCAAGAGATCAGGGAAGTTGTTGAACAATCATGTAGGTGCAAATTCATGCTGATGGAACTGAACAATGCTTTCATTGCCCTGATTTCAAAAAAGGAGGAAATTTGCACCTTTGAGGACTTCAAACTAATCTCCTTGTGTAATACAATATATAATATTATTGCAAAGGTGATGGCTAATAGATTGAAAAAAGTTTTGATCTTTGTCATTTCTGAGGAGTAGAGTAACTTCTCTCCACATAGATCTATTGTGGAAGGGATCATTGTGGCTCATGAGACAATCCACTCGATTCGATGTTCTCGTACTAATCGAATGTTGGTCAAATTGGATATCAGGAAAGCTTATGAAGAGGTAAATCGCAATTTTGTATTGAATGTGCTCTCTTCTTTTGGTTTTTGTAGTGAGTGGATTTCTTGGGTTGAGTGTTGCATTAATTCCCCAAGATTCTTTGTTCTGGTTAATGGAAGTCCTCAAGGATTTTTTGAGTCAGGTAAGGGGATTAGGAAAGGAGACTCTCTTTCGCCATTCCTTTTCATCATTATGGTTTAGGTGCTCGGGAGATTAATTTCAAAAAAGAGAAGGGATGGAGTTTGGCATGGGGTGAATGTGGCTCAAGGTCTAGGCGCTATCTCTCATCTACAATTTAAAGATGATACTTTATTAATGGGAGAATCATCCTTTAGGGAGGCGATAGTGATGAAGGCCACAATTTATTTGTATATTAAGGCCTCAAGTTAATGTGTTAATTGGAGGAAGTCTGAGATTTGTTTCTTCAATACTCCTATTCAAAAGTAACTGGATATAGGGAGAATTATGGGAATGAAGATAGACTCTTTACCTAGGAAATACTTGGGCACTCCCTTATTTGGGGGAGCTTGGAAAATGAGAATGTGGAAAGAACTTGTAGATGTGTACCTTAGGAGAATGGATGGATCGAAGATTCAGTGGCTATCTTCGGTTGATAGGATTTTAATGCTTAAATCTTTTATTTCTGCTATCCCAATTTTTTTTATGATGTTTTTGAATATTCCTACAAAGGTGTTTAAGGTGATCAGCTAAATGATGAGAATTTTTCTGGAATGGGGATAGAGATCAAGATAAGATTCTTTTGTTAGCATGGGATAAAATTTGTAGAGCAAAGAAGGTGGGTGGTGCAGGATTATGGGATTGGTAGATCATGAATGAGGAAATGGGAGCAAAGCTTGTATGGAGTATATATTCTAAGCTGGATTAATTATGGGTCAAGAATTTAAAAGTGAAATATCTGGACACTAATCAAGATCACCACATCTTCACTATCTAAAACCCAACAAAGGGCTCAACGATTTGGAACTTTATATTGACATGTTAGAGTATAATCACAAATCATATTTCTTGGTGTATATGGGATGGTTCCATGACTAAATTTTGGGATGACTCATGGGATGGAAATGAAGCTTTGATGGAGAGGGGTGATATGTTAGATCTAAAACTCCTCTTTTGTTAGAGATGAGGAAGTAGAGTCAGGGATTATGTGGAAGCTGGATAGAGTTCCTTTGGGGAAGAATGGAAATGGAAATCCTTAGATGTGGAAGACCTCACCCCAGACCCAAGAGATAGAATGTTGGCTATTTTCTGTAGTAGGAAATTTCTCATATCCTCATATAAAGACAAAGTTGTTTAGTGCAGATCCTCTAGGGGTGAGTATTTGGTAATGATTAGTTATCAAATCCTAGATAGTAGGAATGAAGAGGAGTGGGATGGAGAGGAATGTTGGCCTTCACATCTATGTTGGGGTAATGAATGCCTTCCAAAGGCTAGTTCCTCTGCTTGGTTGGTCATTAGAGGAAGGATTCTAATAGGAGAAAGGAGGGAAAAATTGGGTTTTTTGGGGCCTACGAGGTGTGTAATGTGTGGGAAAAAAGAGGAGAATGTAGACTACCTATTACTACATTGTGATGTAGCTTATAGGTGTTGGTTGATGATCCTATAAAAAATGGATTGGTAGGGACCCTCTCCAAAAATATTGAAACAACTTTCGATTGGATGACCAAGGGGGCATAAATGATCACTCTTCTCTTTTGTTTGGGATGTTTTCCCATCATCTATGGTGTGGGATATTTAAAAAGAGCATAATAGGAGAATATTTTGGGATAAACAAGAATCCGTGGAGAGGCTCTGTCATCGCATCAACCATTTAATTGAAGTAATTGTTGGCATGGCAGCATCACAAAAGATGCTTCCCAATGTGGTTATTTCAGTTAATGACAAAAACATTCAAAAGATGTTGCTGAGTATTAAACTGAGGCCCATGCATGGGATCTATCAGGTGAATCCGAATAGTGATAGTTTAGAGAAGGAAGTTTGGCATAAGCCGAAGGAAGGTTGGATTAAAATAAATTTTGATGGGGCTTCGAAGGGTAATCCTAGACCTTTAGGTATTGGATTTGTGGTATGGGATTGGCAAGGGAATGTGTTGGCTATTGGATCTCAATGAATTGATGATGGGACAAATAATGTAGCAGAGGCATTGGCGACACTAAATGCTATCCGATTTGGCAAGAGATTGGGTTTCTCCAAATTGCACTTGGAAGGGAACTCATTAGTCATTGTGAATGCTATTATATCAGGTGCAACTTAGGTGTGGCATTTACATAAAATAATATTAGCTATTAGAAGTAAATCAGTATCGGTACAATACCATAAATTGACCATGTAAGTCATTCTACGAATGAGGTGGTGCACACCCTGTCAAAATGGGCAGTTGGTTTTGAGGTGATCGAGGAAGTATGAGTAGAAGATGTTCATATCATTCCCTTTGATGATTCTTGAGGTGACACTCATTTTAATAATAACGACAATAATGAGTATTAAGGATGGCAATTGTTGGATGTGACTTGGCATGTGGGAGTGGTAATATATCGGTGGTCTGAGAGCGACCATGTCATTCTCAAAGTTTGTTGCAACAATATTGGGTGGTGGTGCCATCATGGAAGCAAATTTCCCCTTAGTTACTTCTAGACCCCAAGATTCTTTATTCGAGCTACTGACGCCACTGAGAATGAAGCGACTTCAAATTGGGAGATGGTGAATTCATAAGGATAATGTAGATGTTAATGGGGGAGGTGTTTCTGGAAGCTAAGCACATGTATAGAATGAATATGGATATTGTTACCATGGTGGTCACATGGGGTCTGAAATTAGGGGATTCTACAAGCAATGTGTAGTGGGTAGTGAGATCGATAATCAATGATGAATGGTTGGTGGGTTTGAACTTATTACTTGAATGGGTAGTTCTTGGAGCGGGCTTTGATGTTAGGGAGGGTTTTGAGGACCTAGTAATGGCAAAATTACACGAGCTTGTCCCTTTCATGAGGTGGCCAACTGGTTTCAATTGTGATGAATAACATGTAGAGACCCTCATTGCATGGGATTATTTGAAGAATCTCCTTAGGCAGAGGGAGGCTATGGGTGATGGTGAGTTGGTGGTTGCAGTCAAAGCGGGTGGTGGATGTGGTGGGGGGTAGAAGAGGAAGTGATGAGGAAGGAGACCAAGGAATCAGTGAGCGACAGATACATGGGGGTGGAGATGGCAATGCACCTTTGACATGTTCTCCTTCGCCTGTCATATAAATCTTTCCTCTTGTCTTTAATAGAATGCATGTAATTTTTGTTATGTCTTTTTATTTTAGAATATGTATTGGGTTTGGTGTAATGGGGTCATGTCTGTGACATTTTTGTAGTGGGTTTTGGTTTGTTTCGAAGATTATAGTTGATGGTGTTGATGTCTATTTCAATTTTTTTGAAATGGTACTCAATGGCGGGCTTTATAAAGAGGATTTTGGGTGTATCCGGGTAGTTGTTTTTGGTGTATGCTCTATTTTTTTTGTTCACAGAGTCACCATGTTCTCTTTGGTTTTAGAGTAATGGTTTAAGGGTTAAGGGTGTACAACTGATAATGGATGATTGCCAGTGTTGGTAATGCTCGGGGTTCTTCTGATAGATATCGACATGATGTCATTTTCGCTAGGGTGATAGGGTAGCCGGGATACCATGGCTCTATATATTTTTGTTCCTACAGTAGCTGGATGATTCCAAGATGAAATCATACGAATGTAACTTTTTGAATTAATATTAATAAAATATTCTATGTTACTGACCAGAAAAAGCTCACATATACAAAAAAAACTCCATCTCTAAATGGAAAATTAATGTGCACATTTATACATCATTTAAATGAATAATGTATTATTATCATCTCTTATTTTCAATTTGAAAAATTTATATTTTTAATTTGAGTTTACATCTCGTATTCTTTACTTAATTAAGATCTTCATTCTTATTTTCATCTCCTAAGTCTATAAATATATCATTTGCTTCATCATTTCAAAATCCATCAATTAATCAAGTAGTTACATTTTGTCAAAATTCATTACTCACCTTTTTATCAGTGTTATGTTGTAGAGTCTAACATCCACATACCTTCAAGATGAAACAACATCAATCATATTGAGGGTTGCAATGGATTTTGAAGACTAAGAGGTTTGCTTTGATTTTAATTTATGCATTCAAGTTTTTTTGTTTTCTTGATTTTTTATCTTCATTATAGACATTTTGGTGAACCCAACATGAGCATGCAATCTTTTTATCTAATATTTTGTTTTAAGTGTGTTAATTTTAAAGTTTACAAGTTCTTTTGATGAGAAAACACATTTAGATGAATACATTTGATGATTATACTTTATGACTTCTAGCATTTTTTTAATATGTGCTTGAAAGATTTATCATCTATAGGTTTTATTGATTTAATCATTTATTTTATTCAAAGAGAAAATCATTGTTTTTCAATAAAAAATAACTTGCATGAGGCAAAACCATGAATGGTATAGTTAAAACTATTTTTTTATTGTTGAAAACCACCTACCAGAAATTTAAACCTATTCACTTGTTTTTAAAAACTTGCTTTCACAAAATCTTGTATAATTTTTGCAATTCTAATCATTATTGTGTGAATGGATTTTTATACAAGATCGTCAAACTTATTTAAAATCAACATAAGTGATTCTTTCATTTCAATCCTTCAAATAAATATATTTCACACATACATTATCATTTAAAAAATAAATAAAAAAATTATTACAATTTCTCAAGGATTCTAAGAACTTGTTTGTTTTTCTAATTTGAAGTATTTTGTTATCTATTTTGACCTAACCATTGAATGCACCTTTCTGATGTTACCAAAGACTATAAGATAAAACAAATAATTTCACAAGGTAAAGTATGATAATTCAAACTCTTAACATATTTTTGTTGCAGGACATCTATTTAAAGACTTGTTTATTGACCATTTCTCTTCTTCTTTTTTTTTGTGTGTTTTTTTATGTGTTTTCAAACAACTACAAGGATGGGTTAAAAATAACTTCACACTTCATTTTGGTTAATAATATGCAAATTTATTTTAATCCCCTAACACCTTTATGTTTTCTCTCCTACCACGCCTTTTTGAGCTAAGCCTCGAAGAGATTTATACCTTGGGAAAGTGAAGGAGAATTGTTGATTACCATATTCTCCAAATTGTTTGACTTTCTTACACTTTCAAATTCATGGATTAGGCCTCATGTTCCCTCATGACATACAAATAATTCCCTGGAGAGCCTATAATTAGAATCATAAGATCTTTTGATCATTGCTTAATGTGGTGCGAGGTACAATATCATGCTTGAAGTTACTGGCCATGTACCTCCCTTACTAGAGATATATTTTTTTTAGGTAAGGTATTCAAAATTTCAAAAGAAAGAGAAAAGGTGAGTTCTTGTGCCACTAGATCCATATCTATCAATTCTTGAAAGATAGTTTCATTTCATTATCTTGTGGTACCATATTGTGTGTGTATACACTAAGTTAACACTCTCATTTAAATAATTTAGGATTGTTCATATGTTCTTTGTGTCTATGTTTGTTAGAGCAAAAACTCCCCATTTGAAACTCAATGATCTTATCCTTATTGAACCTTATATTTTTTTATCTTCTATATTTTTATTTGAATATATTTTCAAAACTTCAAAAAACCTAAATGATGTTAGCCTTGTTGATAAACTAGAATATGACCCCTTTGATGATAATAAGAGTATTTTGGATTAACTAGATTATGATAGCTATGATGATGAAACCTTATATTATATTACCTCAAGCAAATGTCTTTCATCCATGTTCACTGAATACTATCAACCCACAATCCCTCATTAATCATCCCTCTACCCTCCTTTCCAACAACCTATAAATTTGTCATCCATCCATGTTCACTCAATACCAACAACCCATATTATTTAGTCAGTCATCCATCTACCCTCATTTTCAACAACCTCTAAGTTATAGTCAGACATCCATTTATTATAAAAACCAACAACATCCAACATTTCAACCCAATAACCAACAATCACATTTCAAACAACACATAAGCTCCATTCATCCATCAGTCTACCATAAAATTTAGGAACTGATTAGCACAATATATGTTGTTAATCCCCACCAAATATCCATGGGTCATCCTAATCCTAACATTGATAGAGGAAACCAATAATCCATCTAAAGACTTCACCAACAAAATATATCCCAAGTCCCTAACTCTCAACCATATCTAGATTCCTCATCCCCATCATCAAACCAAGATACTATTATAGTCTCCACCTCTTTCATCCTCTAAACCAGTACCATCCACATTATCCATATCCAAAAACCCATATGATAGCATAACCTTTAAGGAATTTATCCAAGGACCAATAGCAAATGATCTTAAGCTCCAATGTACAAATAAAAATTGCACAATCCCATCACATTTCTGATCTTAAACAATCCAAATATACCTCACTATCATGTCCTCCATAACTTATCAATCTCACTCAAGATTTTCTTAACCAAACTTCATTATTGGCATGCCAAAATCTTGAGTCCACTCAAGATAATCCTATGAATATCCAAAATCGCATTCTATTGTCTAAACCATTGGATCTATTCCAAGAGAAAAATTTAAAGCATGATGAAATAAACTCCATCATAAATTGAGATCAAGTTTCTAAGAAAAATGCTACAAATGACCATGATATTCATGTTAATACAATCTTTAATCAAGATCCTATTCCTAATCATGACATCCAAGATGATCCTATGTTTAATTAAGATTGATCAAGAAATCCAAGATGACCCCCTCACCCACCTTTATGATATTCATAATCATAAAATTGAAGTGAATCATATCCATTATTCAACAACCTGCATTTCCCAAGATGAGACACTTTCGTACCTTGGATACATAGATAATAATAAAAATGATAGGTGTAGACACCTAAATTTGTCGTAGCCTAATTGAATAAATATTTTTATTTATTTAATTATTTCTTGTTTTTTTATTAATTAAATTGCTATTTATTAGTTTAACTAATTCACTAAACCATTTCTAAACCCTTTTTTTATCTTAATTTAAATAAATATTTGTATTTATTTAAATTCCTTTTTTTTCAAACTAAATAAATATTTTATTTATGTTGCCCTTCTATTAATTAAACAAGTTCTTTAATTTAATTAATTAATTCATTTAACTTTTCCCCCTTTCATTTGTGTAAATGACAAGTGGATCCTTATCCATCTTAACCACTTCCTTTTTTTTATTATTTCCTCTACCTACCCTTCAATCTTAGCCGACCATCTTGTGTCTCACCTCTTAATCCTATTCCTCTATATTTAGGATGTTCTCTATAAAAAAGGTTTCCTCCTCTCATCCTTTTTGAATTGAATCTTGAAGCATACTTTTTGCTAAATTGACTTTAGCCTACATCATCACAATCATAGCTTTACATTGTCACAACCACATCCATTCTTCATTGAGATCTTGTACAAGCATAAAAATCCGAGATCAACCACATCAAAAGTAATATCAATGGAGATAGGAGAACAATGAAGATCAAACCCATCTGAAAGTGTGAAGGTATCATGTGGTTTATTTTTTGATTTTGCATGTTTGATGTTTTTGTTGGAATCCAATAGCACTAAGAGGGGGGGGGGGGTGAATCAATGTTATACCAGAATGATCAATTTTAGCCTTATTAAAACATGCATACACCATACAAAATTGATAGAAGTAAAGCAACCAATAAGCCAATCACATAAATAAGAATCCTAACACACATATTTATATATGGAAAACCTCAAAGAGGAAAAACCACGGTGGGATTTGTGACCCACAATATCAATCCACTGGCCATATGAAGAGATATTACAAAATATAAAGGTTCTGCACTTGCAGGAAGGCTCATAGCCTAGAGCACACTGCTCAATCACAAAAGGAGCCTCACTGACTACATATAAATCCATACTACAATCCGGAGAAGTGCTGAACTGCTAAGATAGCATCTTCTATGCCAGAATATAGTTCTGGTTTAAGCTCTATCTATTCCGGTCTGAAACCCTAAACCCTTTACCGGAATAACCCTTACATAAATATCCTCACATACATAATCTCTCTGATATATTTCGTATTGTATCACATTCGCATATCCATAATCTCCTATGTGTAAAATCATCTTAATCCAACTGACCTATATACCCTATACAACTTATCATGCCTTAAGTCGGCTTACAAAGATATTTACAATATCAAATTACATGATGACTAGATAACATGAATGTATAAATATTAAAAACAATTGCCGATGTCGGATCCAAGAGATGTCAGCCTCCAATACCGATAACCATATTCTAAACCATGTCGACGTGCATTATCGGTAACCAAAGAAATCCTTATGTCCTGCCAGTGCCTGTGCCAGTGAAGTGCCTGTCAGTACACAACTGAACCAAAACATGAAGCCGGAATAAGATACCATGTTTCCATCAATGACAACATAGAGAAACCAACCAATTTAGTATCAATTGACAACAATCTCCCCCTTTGGTATTGATGACAACACTCATGTGAAAAATGATCAAGGTTTCATTTGCCGGTTCCATCCTGCCTACTCCCCCTGAGCTGAATATTCATTAATGCAAAATACTCCACATCTCCATATCTCCATAACTTCCCCTAATGTATACAATTCCTTCTATTCTTTTGAACATCTATATCACTCCCCCTTTGACATCAATGTCATCAAAAATTCTAAAAAGAATGTCAAAGATGCAAAAAAAACTGTACAAATAATATCCCAAAAATATCTTATCGGAGCTTAACAAATTTTAAAATTTCTGGATAAGCCTTCTCTAGTAGCTCAAGAGAAGTATCCCAACCAGTTTTGAATGTGCCAGAAATAGATACAAGTCCACTTAATATATGTGCAAATGACTCTTTCTCATTTATCTCTATCGGTGTGGGCTTTCCCACCATATCCATTCATTCCTTCTTATGTACATTGAGTGAGTCTAACCGGGGACTCACCAAGCCTCTTAGACTTCTGGCCCTTGTTATAATTTTGTCTCTTTCCTTCTCAAGAACAAAAATTGGGCTTCCAAAATCAAAATTTTACCATCAATGGATGTAGTCAATGAAGTCAATCCATCAAAAGAATTAGCTATATTTGCAATTTTCTCCTAAAATTCTTTTATCTTCTTATCCATATTAACTGTAAGTATATCAGTGTTGCAACATACCCTATAAATGTTTGTACATTGCTTCAAAGAATTATCTATCAGTTTCAGCTGTCATCAAACTTCTTCTTCTCAAATTCAATCACCTAATCAAATGCAACTCTCTTAGCCTGAGTGAACCTCTCTAATGCTTGCCAGTTTGAAATTTGTTGTAAGGATTTAAAATCCTTTGAAATATGCTCAGTAATTGTCTTAAACTTGCTTGATGGGCTCGCTTCACTGTCAATCTTTCACTACGGGACTAGTTTGTGTAAAACAGTGATTGATTGATCAATAATCAGTTTATCTGTAGATCCCTCCTTCATTAGTTTTTGTGCTATCATCATCATGAGTTCAATAGGACTCATCTCTATTATGTTTTTCTTTTCAACCTGCAAGGTGTCAATTGACAACAATGATGGACCAACTACCGGTTCTCTATCGATTTCCCCTTTCTTCTCCTCTGAAGATTTATCCTTTATAACTTCCTCACTTGCACCAGTGGCTTCATCACTTGATGCAATCTCTATAACTATTGGTTCCTCTATAGGAACTGTAACCTCAACCTATACATTTGTAGCTGGAGGACTATTATCCTCAAAATTAGTATCTTGTACATCATTAACTTTTTCACTCTCTGTATTAACTGGTATCTCAATATTTGTCTGTACATTTGTATCTACTCGGGGTTGGATTTCCACTATCTTAATGTTTTTCAAAATTTAGGGTGAAGTACCCATAATCCCTTTTCCTTTTCCTTCAATCGGTGTGTCTACATTGACTGTCTTTGATTCCAATGAAGTAAAGAATCCTCTGTTCTCTCCAAAGAACTTAACCCATGCTTTTTGAGTCTCCTTTATTATTTCATTTACCCTTCCTAGCATCCGACTAGTTATTCTATGTTTGCTATTAAAAGCTTTTCTATCTGCCACCTCAAGTGTCCTTTCCATTTCCTTTGGAGCAATAGTAACACAAACAAATAATAACTCTTGAATTTTGATATGCTTATCTTCTTGCATTGCAGATAGTCTCCTAACATCTAACATATTGTATAATTCAGCCGGTATTTGATTTTCAATTTCTATTAAGGCTTTCTTATAAATATCCAAGTATAATAAGACTGCTTCCTCTACCTCTCTTTGTTCATCAGCCTCTAAATGATCATAGTAAAACTATACATTCTTTAACATGCCATCCTTAGTTATTTCCTCTAAATGATCATAGTAAAACTATACATTCTTTAACATGCCATCCTTAGTTATTTTATCTACTAATTATGCACAAGTTTTAGGTGGAACATTACCAGATTGAATAGCTATATCAGTGTCATTCTTCTTCTTCCTCTTTGCAGTACCGGATGCAACTGAAGTGGTTACTTTTGGTGCTTACTTCTGTGTTGGTATTTTGAATGTAACCTTCCTAATCGGTTTCTTTTTAGCTTCTACCTTTGTTTCCTCTATTTTCTTTCTTCCAACCCTCTTGAATGCCAACGGTGTGTCATCCTCAGATTCAGACTCTGCTGTAACAAGCTCAATATGTACTTCTGGATTCTTCCTCTTCTTGCCTTTCTTTGGAAAAACATCAATTAATGCTTTGATGTCCTGTGAGACCTTCTGAACAAATTTGCTAGCCTTTCCTTCTTGCTTCTCTCTCTTCTTTCGGTTGAACTCTATTTCAACCTCATGTGTTTTCTGTTGTGCAGTACCATAGGGCTTCTCTGCCTCATCAATAGGTGCATCAATCAACATTTTTGCATAAGCATCAAGGATATGTGCATCCACTTCATATCCCATTTCCTCAATCCAAATATTTCAGGGCTTAACCACTTCCATAAGTGTTTCATCCTTATTCACCATGAAGCATATGTCAGTTGAATATTTTTCTACAATATGCTTAGGAACCCTTACCCTAGACTTCATAGATTTCTGGAATGCTTTGAAATATCCTCATACCTTATCATCTCTTTCACTGCCTAGAGAAACAGTTGACTATTTCAATTGTCTCCCTACCGGGATGTCAAATGCCCATTGCCTTTTACCAAAACCAGGTGTATCATTCATGAAAAATAACATTAAGTAGACTATTAAGTTGCCATACCAAAAGGTTCCCTTGTTTCTCCCTTAATCTTTCCTAGGTTTATTAATAACTCATCTAACATTCAACTGCATAGATCCAATTTCACATTTTCTCTCATCATTTTGTATGCAGCAAGAATGCAGGAACTGGAAACAGAATTCAGTCAGTTTGACTGAGTTACCTTATACCTGATGATTATGCTACCAAATCTGATGTCCGTGTCGGTAATAGTGCTTAGTCTCGTAGATCTCCTGTCAGATGTCGCGTCACTGATTTTGTTCATGAAATCATTCAAAACTTTCTATCTGGATGTTTCCCAACTAATGGTAAACCAGTGATTTCCTAGATGACTTCCTTAGTGATCTTGTAAGGTCTATCTAACTAGATAAACTCCCCATGTACTCTACTCAAAACATACCTAATTATCTCATCTTCGAATTCTGGGATGTCCAGAATGCCGGTAACCCTAAGTCTTCAATGTGTTTGTATGTTGGTTTGATCTTTCTAGATTCTCCCATCAGCTCACTCATGTACATGGCCTTTATTTCAGATGTTCCCAAGTCCTCTATGTGACAGTGTATGTATGCCCTGACATCTTCAACATAAACAACTCCCTCCATAACACAGGAAAATGCTCCAACTGAATCTTCTTGGGTAGCCACATGTGGATACCGCTTGAAAATTGGCCTAGGGCGGTCCTTGACCTCTACTACAGTTGGGTTTGCAACAAAGATAGGAATAGATGATGATCTTGCTTCCATGTTTAAAGACAAATATCTGTTGATCACTTTCGGTGAAAACCCTTAACAAATTCTTCCAGTCGTCAGTGAAATCGCTCAAGAAGAAATCTGATTGCTTTGAAATACGTGGATCTCTCTTAGTCGCTCTTAATCACTCTGAAATTGCTCTAAATGCAAGGTGATCAATAATGAAGTGAATTCAATCTTTTATCCTCTGAGAAAAACTCTCATCTTCCATTAACATAAATGGCTGCCAATGAAAGATACCGGATCTCAAACAGAACATATCCATGTCAGATAAGCATCTCCAATGTCTGGAACATCTTCCAGAACCTCTTCCCAGGGCATATGAAACATCTTCATGAATTTTGCCTACCCCTAAGGCATCTATCTTAGTTACCGGGTGAGCTACCTGTCGGTGCAGGAGCAACCTCCTCTGTCGGATAAGTAATCGTTGCATTTCCATATGATGATTATTATTCAGTCTTCCTAACCCATCTCTGAGTATGATGTTGCCAGATTTCACTAACCTTATCTTTCCCTTTCTCATTTGATTCTCCATTACCAACTGGTGGATTTTTGCTTCTACAAAATTTAGCAATATGTTCAACCTCATTACATGCATAACATGTAACATTGTTCCTTTGAATTTCTTTTCTAAAATCGATGAAATTGCTTGACCTGCACTGATTAGCCATAAGTCCAAACTTTCCACATACATAGCATTTAACATTCATTCTGCAATCTTCTATCTTATGACCATAATTATTACATTTAGAACATTTACCGAGAGAAGAATCAGGGTTTTGATTTGCTCTGTTTCTACATTGTCTAGCCATGTGGCCAAATCTATTTCAAACAAAACATCTACCATTAAATTTATAAGCATTAAATTGCCTTACCGGTGCCTTATAGTTTTGATCTTCATTAGCAGTACCAGAACTCCGTCCTTGCTCAAATCCAAGTCCACTGGAATCTCCAATCTTCCTTTGTCTCTTCAATAACTCATCTAGCTATGCTGAGCTAATCTTGAATTTTTCTTTATACTCACTTGTAGTAAAATATTCTCTTAGAATTATCATTTGTCTCTCAAGCTCTTGTTCATTACTCTAGGATTGTACTAAATCAGTTCTTAACATATCATTCTCATGAACCAACCTACCACATTCTTCAAATTTGTTCTTCAGGGATACAACAAGATTTTCTTCCTTTTTCTTTCAGTCATGAATCTCCTTAGACATTCTCATAGTTATAACTTACATTTCATTTTTCATAGCCATGTTCTCCTGACTCGATTTTTGACATTGTTCCTTAAGTGCATCTTTGTCTTCATCATCTTGACTTTGCAAAAGTTCCTTCCTCCTAGGATGAACAGATGATAACCTCTCTTGTAGGACAAGAATGAATTCCTTAGCAGAATTCTATTCATCTTGTAGCTTTAAGTTCTTCAACCTTTCAACATCATAATCTTCAAGTGCCATCTCAAGTTGCTTCTCAAAATTCATATCCATGGATTCTGGATTCTGGATCTTCCTTAAGCTATTAAACTTCCTCCGAGGCACAAGACTCTTATACCAATTGTTGGAATCCAATAACACTGAGAGGGGGGGGGGGGGGGTGAATCAATGTTATACTAGAATGATCAATTTTAGTCTTATTAAAACATGCATACACCAATTGGTATACCGGTACATACAAAATTGAAAGAAGTAAAGCAACCAATAAGCCAATCACATAAATAAGAATCATAACACACAGATTTATACGTGGAAAACCTCAAAGAGGAAAAACCATGGTGGGATTTGTGACCCACAATATCAATCCACTGGCCATATGAAGAGATATTACAAAATATAAGGGGCATGCACTTGTAGGAAGGCTTATAGCCTAGAGCACATTGCTCAATCACAAAAGGAGTCTCACTGACTACAAATAAATCCAGACTACAATCCGGAGAAGTGTTGAACTGCTAAGATAACATCTTCTATGCCAGAATACAGTTTCGATTTAAGCTCTGTCTCTTCCAGCCTAAAATCCTAAACCCTTTACCGAAATAACCCTTACATAATATCCTCACATACATAATCTCTCTGATATATTTCGCATTGTATCACATTCGCATATCCATAATCTCCTATGTGTAAAATGATCTTAATCCAACTGACCTATATACCCTATACAACTTATCGGCTTACAAAGGTATTTACAATATCAAATTACATTTCGGCTAGATAACATGAATGCATAAATATTAAAAATAATTGCCGATGTTAGATCTAAGAGATGTCGGCCTCCAATACCGATAACCATATTCTAAACAATGTTGGCCTGCATTGCCGGTAACCAAAGAAATCCTTCTATCCTGCCAGTGCCGATGCCGGTGAAGTTCCTGTCGGTACACAACTGAACCAAAACATGAAGCTGGAATAAGATACCATGTTTCCATCAATGACAACAAAGTGAAACCAACCAATTGAGTGTTAATTGTCAACAATTTCTTCATTGATTTGTTGTTGAATTTCATTATAGATCTAGGGTTTTGTGGTTGGAACTAGGGTTTGCAATATTTAGTGTTCAAATTCAACACATTCATTTTGGCACACCCTATGGGACTCTTGTCCCTTTCTTTTAACATTTTCTTTGAGTTTTTAGTGTTTTCAAATTTGCAAGTCGAATTTTATATCAAATTTTGAATGATTCCACGTTTTTGGTAGTTTCTATTGCATTTTTGTATCTTCTGTCAAATTTTGATTCTTACCGCGTGTACACTTTTTTATTTTGACATGTCTATGCTAACTCCTAATGAATTTCTATTCTATGTTGTTGTGTCTATGTTTTTGTAGGTATATTGAGCTTTTGGAGTTGCTATTCATTTGTTGAATGCCCCTTTCATTACTTCATGTCATTATCTTCCTCTAATCTTTGTGTTTGTAGATTGGGGGTTATTATTAAAGCTACTAATCCACTTTGTTTTGCATGGTTAGTTAGGTGTGTATTTGTGATTTCATAAAATAGATCACATTTCAATTTGGTGCATTTTAAAAAGATTTTTGTTTAAAGCGTCTTGTGCGCTTGCATACTTTGTGTTGTAGAACCCTAAGGTGTTTGTGCAAGTATCCTCTCCCCTTGCCTTTGTGGACCTTGGGTGTAAGAGAAACCACTACACATCTTTTTTTTATTTTTAGAGGGTCTACCTTTAGAGAAGTGGTCGCTCCAAGGGGGTGTTAGCAGCAACCAAGAAGGAAGACTGAGAGGGGGGGAGGGTGAATCAGTCTTCACCGAAATAAAAACTTTAAGCACAATAACAAATCTACCAAACTACAACAATAAAAGATAAACAAATTAACAACACAACACACAACACCAAGATTTTTGATTTAGAAAACTCGGTTAAGGGAGAAACTATGGTGCGAACCTACCCATAGTAAGATAATACTTTGCAATAGTATGTGAAAATATTACAATGGGGAATGCACATGCATTCAAGCACACTGCCTAGAGCTCATTGCTCAAAAGATATATGCTCGGAAGGATACAACCCTCAGGGAAGTCTCACTGACTTACAATATTATTTGGACTACAATCCGGAAGAAGTGAACTGAAAGAATAGCATCTCCAAATGCCTGATTACAGTTCCGATTAAGCACAGATGTCTGCCCTGCAACACCAATCTCACCTCAAACTCAACACTGAAGGATAAATTATTTTTTCACACACAAATCTCTCTTTAATAATGCAGACACAACATCAACACCCAAAATACATAAATAAATCACCTATATATACAATTCATCAACCTTGATAACAAGGTCGGCTAAACCCTCAACCCTCAATTACATCACACGATACAAAGATCAACTGCCAAACCAATATAATGATTTACATGACATAACATGAACCTAAATAAAATTCCCAAATGATAAACTCCACTAGAAATCATGCCAAGATCACCCACAACACGCTACACCACCAGACTAGGAAACACCAACAAGCACGTTAGAATCATCTGGAATAGTTGCACCAACATCACTTTTCAAATCTTCATCTATCAACGTCTAGAAGTTCAAGAACACAACCAATCAACAACTGTCACGAAGAAAGATAACTTGCAAAGAACCAAATCATGAACCATCCAAAATGAAGATACATAAGACCAACCAAAACAATATCACAAAGTATCAACACCAGATCTGATCACATTGGAATATACCAAAGGAAATATCAACCTCTACAAAATAGTGATCAACAAAATCAAACTACAAAACCGGATCTTAAAATCTTCCCAATCTCACTCGAATAAATCACAAGAATATGTTGACGTAAATAACAACACCATATCCTAGCAACAACAATGACCAACCATATCCAACAGGGGGATGACCCTAAGAAGTTTTTTCTTTGGGCCTCTATATAAAAGATTAAGGCGAAAGCCAAGGTCAAACTGGCAAGTACCTTGTTGATGGTGCCAATGTGAAAGGGTAAGTATCCACATTTATGTGAGGTATATTAATCTCAAAGTAGGGTTGGTTAAAGCCTTAAGTGGCTTGTTAGGCACTAGCAAGGCGTTAAGTCCTTGAACAACGACTTGAAACTTTATTTTAGAGGTCCACCCTATTGATTGAGTTTTACTGGTTTCACTCTTAGTTTAAAGGTATAACATCACACCTTGAAGCTACTCACCATATGGCTCCCTTAAGATGATACATACATCACCATCTTTGCATAAGCTATACATAGCTTTCCTAGGAGAGGGTGATTGTTTTATCCTTCTAGTCCTAGAGGCTCCTACCTATCCTCTCTTGCAAAGACAATATTGCAAAGCACCCCTTTAGGTGTTACACTTTTGAGTCAAAAGATATTCCAAGTGTGGATCTGAGTTTTCTACCATTGGACATTGACCTTAGGAATAGGGAGTGTTTGGAGTGAATTCTTTTATGATAAGACTAGTGAAAATTTGGGCTTTTAGGAGCCTAGGCCATTCCCTTATTATAATTAATCATACAACAACCATTGTGTCTTCTTGTTTACAATGTTTTCTTGCCATAGTAATCATTAAACAATTAGATTTGCTCACATTGATACCTAGATTCAAAATTCTAATTTGAACAAACATTAGGCAAAACACATTTTTCACCAGAGATACATATTTGGACATTATTGTTGTGTCAGTGGCACTCTATCATGTATCCGAGACATATTTTCATGCATCTAAGACATGTTATCATGTTTTTGGCTCAATAAAATTGCATATCTGAACATTATTGTTGCGTATTTGGACATTATTGTCGTGTATCTAGATATTTTTAATGCATACGTTGCTTATATCATGATGTATTTGGTATCTTTATGCATATTTAGTCACAGAGATTGAAAGATTCTTGATTGATTCCTTAGGATTTCCAGTAAGTCAAGTATTATGTCACATTATTGTCTTTCCATTTTTAGTCCATTCAGACCTTCATTCGTCCAAAAATATCAACATTGCCAAAGTTAAAAAGTTGTATTGTTGTCCTCACTATCTTGCAATCAAAACTTTGTTATCACTAGGTGGTTTTCCCTCTGAGATCTATCATCTAGGCTGGAGTTATAGTTTCTTGAGGTAGGATACCTTACCTTTGAATTTCTCATCTTCTAGGAAGTCATATCTTTCTTAAGCTATCAATTTGTGGCTATTTATCATAGTCCTAATCCTATCATCATTTGAAACCTTATTTTAGGACTTTTGCAAGGTAAACTCTCAACTTTTTGTGAATGTCATATCTTTCCTCATCCATCATCCTTGGTCATCCATTCATTTGCCCAAGTCGAATCTTCTCCTTTATATGGTTAAAACTAGAGCCCAAAGACTTGGATGTGAAGCCTAGGAAGCTCTAAGTGTTGGAAATTGACACTCATTTGATTGGTTTCATATGTTGTCATTGATGGCAACATGTTCCAGCTTCATTCTTTGGCAACATGTTCTGGCTTCATTCTTTGGTTTGGTTGTTCACCAACAGACACTTCACCAACATCGACACTGACAAGTATCTTCACCGGTAGGAAGGATTCTATGGGTACCGACATTGAACGCTGACATGAATTACATTCAGGGTACCGGTATAGGAGGCCGACATCATTGGTAGATCCAGAAATCATCATTTCATTTTGATATTTATGTATATATGTAATGAGTCAACATGTATAATCATTTTGTAATTATTTATGTAAGCCGACATGAGTCATGAAGGATTGTAAGGGTATATAGGTCAGTTGATTAGATCATTTTGTTATATGTAAGAATGTGTTGAGAGATATGTTAGAATATGATGGAAATATTTGTAATTGAGGATGTTGTAATGCAAAGGTTATTCTGGTAAAGGGTTTAGGGTTTCAGAACCGAAACAGTCAAAGCTTGAACCGAAACTCTATCAATCATAGCAGATGCATTAAATGAGTTTAGTTATATGTTTTCTTATTCAAAGTTACTGTAGTCAGTGAGACTCCTTTGTATTGAGCAGTGTGCTTTAGGCTGTAAGCCTTCCTGCATATGGAGGCCCCCATATTATGTAATATCTTTTCATATGGCCAATGGATTGATATTGTGGGTCACAAATCCCATCGTTGTTTTTTCTCTTTGAGGTTTTCCACATAAAATTCTCCGTGTTATGGTATTCCTTTGTGTAATTGGCTTATTGATTGCTTTACTACTTTCAATTATATATGTACCAGTTTACGAGTTGGTGAATGCATGTTATAATTAGGTTAAAATTAAACATTCTGGTAGAACACTGATTCACCCCCCCTCTCAGTGTTCTTAGATTCCAACAATTGGTATCAGAGCCTTGTGCCTCAGAGGAAGTCTAATAGCTTGAGGGAGATCCTAAATTCAGAATCCATGGATATGAGTATGGAGAAGCAACTTAAGATAGCACTTGAAGATTATGATGCTGAAAGGATGAAGAACTTGAAGTTACAAGATGAATTGAATTCTACCAAGGAATTCATTCTTATCGTACAAGAGAGGCTGTCATCTGTTCAAGCTAGGAGGAAGGAACTTCTGCAAAATCAAGATAATAAATAGAAAGATGCTCTTAATGAATGATGTCAGAAGCTGAGTCAAGAGAACATGGTCATGAGGAATGAAATGCAAGCCCTAACTATGAGGATGTCAAAGGAGATTGAAGACAGGAAAATGAATCAAGAAAACCTTGAGAGATCTCTAAAAGATAGATTTGAAGAATGCATTCGGTTAGTTCATGAAAATGATATGTTGGGAACATAATTAGTGCAATCCCAAAGAAATGAACAAGAAATTGAAAGACAATTGATAATTCTAAGAGATGATCTGACTATTGCAAGTGAGTACAAGGACAAATTCAAAGTTAGTTTAGCACATCTTGATGAAATATTGAAAAGTCAAAGACAAAATGGAGATTCTAGTGGACTTGGATTTGAACAAGGTCAAAGCTCTGGTACTGCAAATGAAGATCAAAACCAGAAGATATCGGTAAGGTAGCTTAATGCTTACAAATTTAATGGTAGATGCTTTTTTTGTAATAAATTTGGTCACATGGCTAGGCAATGTAGAAATAGAGCAAATCAAAACTACAACTATACTCTCGGTCAATGTTCTAATGTAATAAGTATGGTCATAAGACAAAAGATTGCAGAATGAATGTTAAATGTTATGCATGTGGAAAATTTGGACATATGGCTAATCAGTGCAGGTCAAGCAATTATACCGGTTATAGAAAAGCAATTCAAAAGAACAATGTTACATGTTATGCATGCAACAAGATTGGACACATAGCTAAGTTTTGTAGAAGCAAAAATTCACTAGTTAACAATGATGGATCAAATGATAAAGGGAAAGAAAAGGTCAATGAAATCCGACAAGATCATATCAAGAAATGGGTCAGGAAGTCAGATGATCAATCAGCAGATGGGAATGCTCTGGTTACTCAACCGACAGAGGAAATTGCTCCTGCACCAGTAGGAAGCTCATCTGGTAACTAAGGCAGATGCCTTAGGGGTAGGCAAAATTCATGAAATATTTCTTAAGCCCCGGGAAGGAGTTCTGGAAGATGTTCCAGACATTGGAAAAGTTTATCCAGTATGGAGATGTTCGATCGAGATCCAGTATGTTCCACCAGAAGTTATTCATATCAATGACGGATTAGGGTTTCTTGAAGGTTAAAAGGTTGAATTCACTTTATTTTTTATCACCTTGCATTCAGAGCAATACAAACCGAGTCTAAGACGATTCAATGCAATCAGTTATCTTCTTCAGTGATTCCACTAGCGATCAGAATAATTATTTAGGGTTTCACCGACAACCGTTTCTTAGGTACTTATTAAAATCATCTTTCATCATGGAAGCGAGATCAACCTCTAAACTTAATTTTATTGCAAATCCAATTGTTGTCGAGGTTAAGGACCGTCCTAGGCCAATTTTCAAGCAATGTCCACATATTGCCACCTTGGATGATTTAGTTGGCGCATTTTCCTGTGTTCGGGAAGGAGTTGTTTATGTGGAAGACATCATAGTATGCATTCACTACCACATTGAGGATCTAGGTACCAGTGACATCAAGAGCATGTATATGAGCGAGTTAATGGGAGACTCTAGAAAGATCAAGTCCAAGTATAAGAACATCCAGGATATAGGGTTTACTGGCATTCTCGATATCCCTGAATTTGAAGATGAGATCATCATATATGTATCAAGCAGAGTTCATGGAGAGTTCATTTGGTTGGACAGACCTTATAAGATCACAAAGGAGGCCATTAGGGCCATCACCGGTTTGCCGCAGATTGGTCAACGTTAGAAGAAGAAGATTTCAAATGATTAGGTTAACAAATTCACCGGTGCAACATCTGATTGGTGATTGATGAGGGTCAGCATCATTACTGATAGAAATATCAGATTTGGTAGCATGATCATTGGATACAAGGTAACTCAATCCAATCGTCTCAATTCTATTTCTAGCTCCTACATATATGTCGTACATAAGATTATGAGGGAAAATGATAAGATAGATCTCTGTGGATGGATTTTAAGTGAGTTGTTAATTAACCTTGGGACGATCAAAGGACAAAAAAAGGGGAAATTCTGGTATGGGAATATTATTTTCTGCTTGATTCTATTTTTCATTAATGAAACTCCCAGTTTTGGGAAGAGACAGTGGGTATTTGATATCCCAGTAGGCAAACAATTGAAACAATCTATTGCTACTTTGGATAGTCAGCGAGATGATAAGGTTTGGGGTTACTTCAAGGCATTTTAGAAGGCAATGAAATCTAGAGAGAGGGTTCCTAAAAAATTTGTTGAGAAATACTCAACCAAGATATGTTTATGGTTAAAAAGGATGAAACCTTAATGGAAGCAGTTAAACCCCGGAAGATATGGATAGAGGTAATGGGATATGAGGTTGATGCTAAGATTCTAGATGCTTATGCCAAGATGTTGATAGATGCTCCTATTGATGAGACTAAAAAATCCTTTGGTACTGCAAAATAGAAGAAGCAAGAGGTTCAAACCAAATTCAATCAGAAGAAGAGGGAGAAACAATAAGGCAAGGCCAACAAATTTGTTGAACATGTATCTTAGGACATCAAGGCCTTAATGGATGTTGTTCTGAAAAAAGGAAGGAAGAGGAAAGAGTCTAAAATCTTCATTGAGCCTATTCCATCAGACTCTAGAACTGAAGATGACACTCCTTTAGCATTTAAGAGGGTATTGAGGAAGAAATGTGAGGAGTATAAGGAGGAAGAAAGGAAGCAACCGGTAAGGAAGGTCACAATCAAGGTACCGACAAAAAAAAGATCTCCAAAGGAAACACCTTCTGCTCCATCTGGTACTGGTAGAAAGAAGATGGATGACACAGACCTTGCTATTGTATCCGGTAATGTAACTATTATCCCACCCAAGACTTGTGCAGAATTAGTAGATGAAATAAGTAAGGATGGTATGTTGAAAAATGTACAATTCTATTATCAACACTTAGATGATGATGAGCAGAGAGAAATTGAAGAAGCAGTTTTGTTATATCTGGATATATTTAAGAAATCTTTGTTGGAAATTGAGAAGGAAATACTGGCATAACTATATGACAACCTAGATGCTAGGAGATTATCAGCTATGGAGGAGGACAAGCACTTAAAAATTCAAGAGTTATTGACTACTTGTGGATCAATTACTCCAAATGAGTTGAATATGACACTTGAAGTTGCAAACAAAACAATTTTTCAAAGCAAACACATAATAGCTAGTCTTATGTCAGGTAGGGTTAATGAAATAATCACTGAGACTCACAAGGCATGGGTTCAGTTTGTTGTTGAAAACCTTGGTTTCTACACTTCACCGAAAGCTAAAACAAACACTACTGACATCCTGATTAAAGGGAAATGCAAAGGTATTGTAGGTACCCCACCTACAATTTTGAAATATAATAAGGTATTGGATGTAGAGCCCTCAGTAGAATCTAATGTATAGGACACAAAGGTGATACCGACAAATATGGAGAAAGAAGCAAATTCATAGAGTGTATAGGTCACAAATGTTGAGGACAATAGTCCTTTGGATCAGAATGTACATGTTAAGGTCACAATTCATGTGGAACCGACAGTAACTGATACTCCACCAAGTGGTGAAGCCACCAGTGCAAAAGAGGAAGTTATTAAAGTTAATCAACCATCAGAGGAGAAGAAAGAGGAATCCGGAAAGGAACCAGTAGTGAGCACATTATTGTTTTCAATTGACACCTCACAGGTAGAGCAAAAGAGCATAACTGAGATGAGTTCTACTGAGCTCATGATGATCGTTGCTTAGAAGATGATGAAGGTAAAATCAGTGGACAAAAGAATAATTGATCAATCAATCCCAATTTTGCATAGACTTGTCCTAGAGTGCCATTTTGATAAAGGAGCAAGCCTATCCAACAAGCTCAAAATAATAACTGAGCACATTTCTAAGGATTTTCAATCATTGTAGTAGATATCTAACCGACAAGCATTGGAGAGATTCACATAAGCTAAGAGAACTACCTTTGATCAGATGATTGAATCAGAGAAGAAAGAGATTTCTGACAAACTGAAGTTAATTGATAATGCTTTAAGGAAATGTACTAATATATACAGAGTATGCTGTAACACAGGATTCCTTACTGTAGATATAGATAAAATTATAACAACACAGGATTCTCAAGAGAAATTTGTAGGTATAGTCAATTCTTTGACTACATCTATTAATGGACAAATTTTGGTATTAGAAGCTCAAGTTTCAGCTCTTGAAAGAGAAAAAGATAAAATCATAAGGAGAGATAAAGGGCTCAGAAGATTGGTGAGTCCCTAGTCGGACTCTTTGAGTGTACATAAGAAGGAATGCATTGATATGGTTGGTAGGCCCACACCGATAGAGCTTAAATAGAAAGATTCCTATGCTCACATGCTTAATGGACTTGTATCTATTTCTGACACATTCAAATCTGGTTGGGACACTTATCCAGAGCTTTTGGAGAAAGCCTATCCAAAAATTTTCAAGTATATTCAACTCCGATAAGGTGTTTTGGGACACATTCTTTGTACAAAATTTCATTCTTCATCCTGGTTTTTGGTTTTTTTTTTCACATTGATGTCAAAGGGGGAGGTATAGGTGAAAAATATATTCTTAACATCAGGAGATATGGAGTATTTGTACAGATCATGATCATAGATGGATATTCAGCTCAGGGGAAGCAGTCTTAGGGTGAAACCGACAGATGGAAACCATTATCATTTTTCACATGAGTGTTACCATCAATGCCAAAGGGGGAGATTGTTGGAAATTGACACTCATTTGATTAGTTTCATATATTGTCATTGATGGCAACATGTTCCACCTTCATTCTTTGGTTTGGTTGTTCACCGATAGACACTTCATCGGCACCGGCACCGGCACTGACACTGACACCAACAAGTATCTTCACTGGTAGGAAGGATTCTATGGGTACCGACATGAATTACATTTAGGGTACCAGTATGAGAAGCCGACATCATTGGGAGGTTCGGCAATCGACATTTCATTTTGATATTTATGTCTATATATAATGAGATGACATGTATAATCATTTTATAATTATCTATGTAAGCCGACATGAGTTATGAAGGATTGTAAGGGTATATAGGTCAGTTGATTAGATCATTTTGTTATATGTAAGAATGTGTTGAGAGATATGTTAGGATATGATGGAAATATTTGTAATTGAGGATGTTGTAATGTGAAGGTTATTCCAGTAAAGGGTTTAGGGTTTCAAAACCGGAATAGTCAGAGCTTGAACCAGAACTCTATCAGGCATAGAAGATGCATTAAATGAGTTCAGTTTTATGTTTTCTTATTCAAAGTTAAAAATTCAGTTAAAAATTCAATCAATATCAGTTTTATACATTTCAAATTTTAACAAAACATGTTAATCACAATGAATCATAAACTTATATATATATATATATATATATATATATATATATATATATATATATATATATATATATATATATATATATATACATATATATACATATATACATATATATACATATGTATACATATATATACATATGTATATATATATATATGTATATATATATATGTATACATATGTATATATATGTATATATGTATATATATGTATATATATATATATATATACATATGTATACATATATACATATGTATACATATATATATATATACATGTATATATATATATATGTATACATATATATACATATACATGTATATATGTATATATGTATATACATGTATATATGTATATACATGTATATATATATATACATGTATATACATATGTATATACATGTATATACATATGTATACATATATATATATATATATATATACATGTATATGTATACATATGTATACATATATATATACATGTATATATATATACATATATACATACATATACATGTATACATTTATATATATATATATATATATATATATATATATATATATTTATATGTATACATGTATACATATAACTATAGATGTATACATGTATATATACATGTAAACATGTATATATACATGTATACATACATACATACATATATATATATATATGTATACATACATGTATACATCTATACACACACACATATGTATATATATGCATATATGCATACATGTATACATATACATACATATATACATGTATACATGTATATATATATATATATACATGTATTTATATATACATGTATACATGTATTTATAATACATACATATATACATATATGCATGTATATATATATATATATATATATATATATATATATATATATATATATATAAGTTTATGATACACACATAAATATGTGTGTGTATGTATATGTATATATACATACATATACATATATATACATATATATATGTATATATATGTATATGTATGTATGTATATATGTATATGTATATATATGTATATGTATATATATGTATATGTGTGTGTATATGTATGTATATATATATATTATTTATATATATGTATAATTATATAGATGTGTGTGTGTACATATATGTATGTATATACGTGTATATATGTATATACATATATATACATTTATGTATATACATATATGTATATATAGATATATATATATACGTGTATATATGTATATACATATATATACATATATGTATATATAGATACACACACACACAATATTAATTAATATTATAAAAAAACTTAAATAAAAAAAAAAAATGAAACTGTTCTTTGTTGCCACGCAAACCTTACAAAAAGGAAAGGGGCAGTGCCTGTGTGGACCACAACGTGGTCCACAGCCACCGTGGCCCCCCATGGCAGTGGGGAAGTCATGTCTCCCCACACCATGGGGTCCATGGCCAACGAACCCCCAATACAATAAAAAATATTTTTTTAATATATATATATTTTTTTCCTTTTTATTTTTTAAACCAATAACCCTGCTAAAATTAAGAACCCAGAAAAATATTTTTCTTTTGCTAGTTAAAATAAAATGAAAACCCAGTAAATTATTTTAAATTTTCTTTTGACAACAATTTTTTTTTAAATAGGGTTTTGAAACACAACATAGGGAAACTACAAACGCTAATTCAAATTTCCTTCAAACACAACCCAAAAACTTAACAAAGAGTAGATTTTAAACCAAGATTTTACAAAGATAAAAGTTTCAATACACCAACCTGGTAAGCTTTCCAGGAAGACAAAGTTTGGAGATGAGCAAGCCTCCAACTTCAAACCAGAATCCCCAACCACAATTTCTCTAGCCAAAATCACACACACATAAATTTTTTCCCCAATTTGCAGAATGAAGCAATTTTGAAATTTTTTACCTTAAATTGAAGGTGCGAGCTTTGAGGGTCAAACCTAGATGTTGTAGAATGTGCACGGGCTCCATGGATAGTTGTCCATCCTCGACCTGCAATGCGTTCCAATCAAGAAGATGGGTCACATCAGGATGATAAGGTCTAAGAACAGAAACATGAAAGACATCATGGATGCGGGATAGGCGCGATGGCAAGGCAAGATGGTAGGCAATAGGTCCTATCCTCTCAAGGATCTCAAAATGGCCAACAAAATGAGGCACCAACTTAGAACCCTTTCCATACTAGATCAGACTCTTTCGTGGATGCACTCTCAAGAATACTCGGTTGCCAACAGAAAATTGACGATCCACGCTATGAGCATCGACATACTTCTTCTGCCTATCCTGTGCTGCTACCAAATGCTAATGAATTTGCTCAACCTATTGCTCCATCTTTTGAAGCATATCCAGTCCTTTACGCACCCTATCCTCTAACCAATCCCAACTCAAAGGAGTACGACATAGACGACCATACAATGCCTGGAAGGGAAACATACCTATGGAGGTATGATATCTATTGTTATAATCAAACTCCACAAGATAAAGATATTCCTCCCAGCATGACTATTGGTCCATAACATACATGTAAAGCATGTCCTCCAAAACTTGATTCACACGCTCGGTCTGACCATCGGTCTCTAGGTGATAAGATGAACTAAAGTTCATCCGGGTCCCTAAAGCATGCTGAAGTGAGGTCCACAATGATGAAGTAAAGACATGATCTCTATCTGAAATGATCTGCCTAGGAATCCCATGAAGCCTCACCACATCTTCCATGAAAACTTGTGTCACCATTGTTGCTGTATAAGAGGATTGAAAATGAACAAAATGAGAAACTTTGGTCAATCTATCAATAATGACCATGATGGCATCATGACGACGTGAAGAAATTGGCAACCCAACTATGAAATCCATGGAAATGATGTCCCATTTCCAATCTGGTATCAAATTAGGTTCTAAAACCCCTGCAGGGTGTTGATGCTCTGCCTTCACCCACTGACATTCTAAACACTTCGACACAAAATAAGCAATGTCATGTTTCATTCCAGCCCAATGATATGTCTAGCATAGATCAACGTGCATCTTCTTGACACCAAGATGTGCCAAGTAAGGTGCACAATGGGCCTCAGTCATGATCAAAGTACAAAGTCCATCCAATGGAGGTACATAGATCCACCCAAGATGTCGAAGGAGACTCTCTGCCTCAAGGTTATATCCAGAGTATCTACCCTCTAGTGGTTTTCCAGTCTCAATCACGAATCTAACCTCTTGATACCAGGTTTCCCGAGGAAGAATCCCAAGGATTCTCTCTCTCAAATCCACCCCAAGGGACAATGTTGTAACCTCATGTTGTCTACGACTCAAAGCATCTGCCACTACATTTTCTTTCCCCTGAATATATCAAACCTCAAAATCATACTCTTAGAGGATTCCATCCATCTTCACTGTCGAGCATTCAAGTTTGACTGCGTGAAAATGTACTACAAACTACGGTGATCACTGTACAACTCAAACCAATGCCCTAACAGAAAATGTCACCACCTGACTAAAGAATGAACTAAATCTACCAACTCTAAATCATTAACTGGATAGTTCAACTCGTGGTCCTTGACTTTGCGAGACTCATAGGCTACCACACAACCATCCTGCATAAGAATTGCTCCTATACCTTCTAGAGAGGCCTCAGTACAAACCATGAAATCTTTGGATGGATCAGGAACTGCCAAAATCAGTGCACTAACAAGGAGTTCCTTCAAAGTACAAAAATATGCCTCACACTGTTTCAACCAAACAAACTTCTTCCCTTTCCTCTGAAGAGAAGTGATCAGGTGACCTATCTGGGAAAAAATATGAAAAAAGCGACGGTAATATCCGACCAATCCCATAAAACTTCGAACCTCAAAAACATTAGTCGGCGCTGGCCAATCTACAATGGCTTGGATCTTAGAATGATCCATGGATACACCTTCTCCTTAAACCACATGACCAAGATAGTTCACCTCAGATTGGAAGAAATCACACTTAGCCAAGTTGGCATAAAGTTGATTCTCCCTCAAGAATTGCAATACCTGTCACAAGTGGCCCTCATGCTTTTCCATAGTTCTAGAATAAATCAAAATATCATCCAAGAATACAAGGATGAAACGATCAAGGTAGGTGCGGAAAACCCCATTCATGAGGCTCATGAAAACTGAAGGTGTGTTCGTCAAACCAAATGGCACCACTGTGAACTCATAGTGACCATAACGAGTACGAAAAGTCATCCTATGAATGTCTACATCATGAATATGCAGTTGATGATACCTATATTTCAGGTCTATTAGGACTCATTAAAATTGAGTCAAGTTTAGAGGCCCAATTCAAAATTTTGCTCTACATGTCAGAAAAGTATCTAAATAAGTCAATTTGAATGGCCTAGTTGGAGAGAGGGAAAGTGGAGCCAGTTGATTTTCAGAGGGTAAGGCTCGAGATTCATGTCCCACACCTTTCATTTGGCCTATTCAGTGATGTGAAACTTTTAGAACTCAGTTTGGATCAGTTTACCAGGTACCCATTTCGAGGGGTGAGCTGAAAGTGCATTTTAGGCACAAATGCAGATTTTATTGAGTAGCCTACTTTGAGTGTTTGTATCTTTTGCCCTGTTGATTTTCATGAAAAAATTCAAAATGGATTCAATTGTATGCATAAATGTGAGATAGTCTACAAAATTTCAAGTCTTGACGAATCCATTTGCTCAGTTTTTGAAGCCAAATCTATTTGCAGTTTGTGTGAGTTGACTAGTCCCTGTTTCGACAGCTAGTTGGAGCCTTGTTTCGCATAAGTGTAAAAGTTGCCTCAGTAATTTTTATGACATAATGTTTGTTTTAGGATAATTTTGGTATAAATTATGAGCTACGTTTCAAATTTCAAGCCTCTGTCAATCCGTTTGATCGATTTTCAAAAGGGTTCATTTAGCCATCATTTTCAGTTATCCGTACTTTCAGTGCTATATCAGTTAACGTAGCTATTTTTATGAGCGCGCCATTTGCATCCAGTTAGACTTTTGGTCAAACCAAGAATTCAAAGATTTAATATGTACTTCAAGGTACCTGTGTTCCAAATTTGAGGGCCTGCGGAGGTCGTTTGGTATTTTTGAGAAAGGCATCATGTATTGCCAAAACATTGACTTCATCAGGTCCGCAGTGTCGACAAAGCTAGTTTGTCATTTTCGTCGATTAATATCTCTTTACTCGAGACTCATCTTGAGAAACCATTTGGTAGATTTCATGCTTGTATATCAGAGTACACGCCTGTCAGACAACGAGGTCCAGAAAGGTGTTTTGACTACTTTAAAAATTACGTCTTCGTGATTAAATGTGAAAATGCAGCGTAATTGCTTGAAGGTTGCAAAATTCAGTCTGATGATCCGAAAATGATGTCGATCATTTCCAGAGGTGTGTTTAAGGTGTCATGCCCAAACTTTTGGGCACAAACGGAATAATTTTTTTTTTTTTAAATACTTAACCTAGTACGACTAACTTAATTAAAATAATGCAAACTAGTTTGTTCTCAACTATGTTTTAAATAAATCAAGCAACTAAATTAATAAGGCGATAAATAACCTAAGTTATAAGTGAGCTAATATTTCTCCAGAAGAGTTATCGCTAATCTTTTATTAATAAAAGAATTAGACTCCCTTAGCAATTAATCCCAAACTAAATATATAATCTCTAAAATTAATTGTCCAATAATCTCTTATAGTTCTTTAACTACTTAGGGTCTAAAATTAATACCCTAACTCCCAGATTTAAAATAAATCTATTAAATAAAATATTCATTAATTTAAAAAGGGTCTAATAATTTTCAGAATAGAGGGCCAACTTGACACACATGGTCATTTTAATCCCCTAAGGTTCATCCTCCCAAGAGTACAAAATCTTTTTATTAAAATGCTTCTACATTCTTTAAATAAATAAAAGAGCATTACTTAGTTTTACAACTAACTAATTTGATTTCAAACAAATATAGAAGTTAAATTATATATATATATTCCAAAGAGAAAGGGGGGAAAAACTTTTATTTTATTTTATTATTTTACCCCCCTATTTTTTTTTTATCTCCCACACACACATCTTATTTTAAAAACCTAAATGTGTTTGCCCTAACCCCAAAATAGGGTTAGGGCATGTGTGTAAAAACAACATTCATACTTTCCCCTTTTTTTTTTGTGTGTGTGCTGTGTGTGTGTATGTCTCTTTTTTTTGTGAGTGTGTGTGTGCAGGTGCGGACGTGGCCAAAGGAGAGAGAGCGGCGTCCATTTTTTTTTATCGCTAGCGACGCACAGGGCCGAACAGGGAGCTTTTCCCATGGTGGAGGAAGGGAGGCGGCGAAAACGGAAAACGACGTGAGGAGCGGTGTTCGGCGGCGGCGGGAAATTTACCCCAGGCGCCACTGTGTTTATCCACAGTGCGGCCGAGCGCCGTCCACTATGGGTAAACATAGTGGTGGCCGAGAGCCACCACCACTATGGTTGCCTGCAGTGGAAGACCCGGTGCCATTCACTATGGTTTCCCACAGTGGCGGCGCTGAGCCCTCCACTGTGCGCAGCCACAGTGGGAGCACAGCCGCGCCATCCCCTGTGCTTACAGGGGTTCGGCCTTCACCGAACATGGTGAAGCTAACTTTTCTTTTATTAATTTTTTTTTTTTTTGTGTTTAAAAATAAACTAGGGTAAAACAAAAATAACATTAGCATATAATTATATATATATATGTATATATACCCCTTTTTTTTTTGGAAGCTTAACAAGTAATAATTCTTTTTTTTTTTTAGACCTGATTTATTTATTTATATATATATATATACTGAAATATACATTTAAAAATATGTCTTTGTAGCGTCCAAAAATTGTGACACTTGCAATTTCGACTGCATTTGGGTCTTCACGATGGCGGCGCAATGTTGAACCTGATTGGAGACCCCGAAACCTGTTTATAACACCAAAAACTGCATTTTTCTGCACCCTGGCCTGATCCCTCCTTGCACCTTGCTGTCCCAGGAGGTGGAACCATGGCGCCCAGCACCCTGGTCCTTCAGGACTAGGGCACCCAGTGCCCTGGTCCCCCAGGACCATGGCACCCAACGCCCTGGTCCCTGGCCCTATTTTGGGCCCAGTCTCTTTTGGGCATCGGGTCTTTAAGTTTGCAATTCGGGAAATAATGTTTCCTGGTCAGCCTAAGGTCGGGAAAATCAGCCTATCAACCCTAATTGACAAGTATATAAACTACATTTCCTCTTCCAAAAAAAGGGAGGAAGACATATGTGTGCAAAAGGCGGAAGCGCTATTCAAACATTCAAGCATTCCTTCAAGCAATTGAGCATTCTAAGTCTCCATTCAAGGCTAGGTGTTGCATTCAAGACAAGGATTCAACCATTGAAGAGGAGATCACATACAACATACAACATACTACATACATTACACCTTCGCATGTAAGAATACAAACATTCTTACAACAAGGTATCATTACTTGTTTACATTACAAACATTTACATTTACAACATTCTCATTTCTTGGTTAATTCCAAAACCGGGGTTTGACCTAAAGGCAAACCCCTCATCCCTAACCCCCCAATCATCCTCTCTTTTCTGTGTGTAGGTTGCAGGTACGCGACTGTAATTGAAGATCTGGAATCCTTGTGCAGAGACGAACAGATCCCCCTTCGTTTCGCGGATTTTTTGGAGGACTGTGTGCACGCCAGGTGCCATCGTCCCGTCAACTTTCGCTCAAATTTGCAGAACAGCATCATCAAGACATTTTACTGCTAATTCCAGGTCCGCAGCTTCATCCCATATCCCTATCTCTGTTTATAAGCGAATCTTTCCTACTTTACATGCATTCCTAGTTCAATCTTTCTATCAACATTCTTTACAAAAGAGGGTATCCTTAATGTCACAACCCTTGAAACTCATTTAGAATCCAATCTTGCATTGCGTGGGATTAGGTCTTGTGGGTTTCAACCCCTCTTTTAAATGTAAAGTCTCTCCTAAGTGAAAACCATCAACCCTAGTGACTCTCCCTTCTCTCTCCTTGGAGTTGGGGAGGGGAGAACAACTAGGGTTCGATTTTTTCGCTTTACAGTCTTAAAGGGACATGTAAAAACATCACTGTTTTTTTTTGTTTTTTTTTATAAACAGATTTTCAGAATAGCATTTGAAGGAATAAGATATATATATATATATATATATATATCTTGCTACCTTTTTAAACTATAACTCTTTTAGGTAATTTTTTTGAGTTTATTACTTTTGCACATCTTTAAAATGCATGCAAGGATTTCCTAATGTTATTTGCAGATTGAATAATGGGGAAAAATATATTTTTTTTTTCTAAAAAAGGTTGAAGAAATATATGTTGAATATTTCTGTTTTTTTTTTTTGGTTTAAAAACAACATTCTGCAACTAACATTTACAATGCATCCTAACAACAACTTAATATATATATATATATATATATATATATATATATATTTATTTTTATTTTGTAGGCAAATTTAAGACTAGAACTATATGCTATTTTTTTTATAAAATAAACTACTACTATAGGATTTATTTTCTGCTTTAAATGAAAGTAAAAATGACAGGTTTAATTAAATTTGTAGCAGCATAAATAACATAAAGAAATATGTAGTAACTGATGCTCTGCAAAAAGGATTAGAAAATCTGTTTGATGGCAACACACACAAGAGCACAAGAAACAAACGTTAGTGTTAGCAACAAAAGATTATCCTAAACAGGCATATCAAGAGAGATATTAAGCATGAAATAGAAAGCATATAAACATAGAATAAAATAGCTAATCAAGATGCTCATAGTTGCTCTTCCCTTGTTCCTCTCCTCTCCAAGTCCCAAATGAGTGTCGCTCTCAGCTTTTAGCACTAGCCATGGATGCCATATGGAGATTCAAGATAGTTGAATATGATAAGCAAATGCTATGCAAGTGTAGATAGTGATGCTATGAGAAAGCTCTATGCTAATGCCAGTATAACAACAATACTCTAAAATGCTTCCTTCTTTGCTTGAGGAGAAGGGTTCTATTTATAGAAGAAATGGAGAAATGAAGGGTTAAGATTGAATGGTTTAATCAAGGGTCAAGTTTGAAAGTTGGGGATCCATGTGCACAATTGGCACCAATAAAATGGTGACAAGTGTCAACATAGGATTGGGTTGAGAGAAGAGGTTGGAGGCATTAAAGGCCTGAGAAGACCTCATGGTTATCTAGAGGCTAAGGGTCAAGTCCAAATTAAGATTACCCACTGGATTAAGAGTTAATCCAAGGATAAACCTTTGTGCAAATGTTTAAGAGATAATCATGGTCAAAGCATTAATGGCCTGATGAGACCTTTGGGTTGGGTAGAGGTTGAGTCAAAACAAATGTTTTAACCATGTGGGAGGGTTTGAGGTAACCATTAATGGTTATTGGAGACTTTGGGGATTAAGTGGTTGAAGGTTGAAAGCCTTCAATGGTTATCAAAGACTTTGAGCCATTTAGTGGTTGAAGGTTGAAAGCCTTTAATGGTTATCAAAGACTTTGAGGGTTTGAGAAGTGACTTCCCTTTTGCTTAGGAATGTGACAAAGTTTAGAGAAGGGGTTAGGTTATTTAGAAGTGATTAGAAAATTCTAGAAGGGGTTTAGGCATGCAAGTGGATTTTGTAGGAAAATGCAAGTGGGAGAAATTTTGGTATTTTCAATTAAAATAAAATCATTTATTTCAATTAAATGGTGTAATTTGCATTTGGATAAATATTCAAATAAATATTAATTTATTTAAATGAGAAAAATGAAGATAAAGCATTAAAATGCTTGAAGACTTTGAGGGAAACCATTAAAGGCTTGAAGACTTTAAGGAAAACCATTAAAGTCTTAAGAAGACTATAGAAGGAAACCATCAAGTTTGAAGACTTTAAAGCCATCAAGTTTGAATACTTTAAGGGAAACCATTAAAGGCTTAAGAAGACTATAGAAGGAAGCCATCAAGTTTGAAGACTTTAAAGCCATCAAGTTTGAATACTTTAAGGGAAACCATTAAAGGTTTCAAGTGGGTGAGGATAAATAGGATTTTAAATAAATAATTTATTTAAAATAGTTGTGCAACTTGCTTTTGTAGGAAAATACAAGTGGGTGGAGGATAAAGGTGATTTAAATAAATTATTTATTTAAAATAATTGTGCAACTTGCATTTGTAGGAAAATACAAGTGGGTGGAGGATAAAGGTGATTTAAATAAATGTTAATTTATTTAAAATAGTTGTGCAACTTGCTTTTGTAGGAAAATACAAGTGGGTAGAGGATAAAGGGGATTTAAATAAATGTTAATTTATTTAAATGTGAGAGGTGGGATTTTGGGGGATTTAAATAAATATTAATTTATTTAAATGTGAGAGAAGATTTAATTAAACAAATATGATTTATTTATTTAATTAATGGTCTGAATTTGGTTAAGTGAATTAAATCAAATAAATTGAATAATTTATTTAATTAATAGGAGAAGAGGGTTAAGATGAATTGATGGTTAAATAATCAAATAAATACTAAGTATTCATTTAATTAACTGGACAGATTTATGTGACTACAGTAACAACTAATTTTATTTTCAGAATACACAAAAATGCAACTACTTCATTTTTTTTGTAAAACATGAAGATTTAAATACAAGCTAATACATTTCTTCTTTCTTTTTGCAAAACTAACCAAAGTAGGAAAAATATATATTTCTTTAGCAAATGTAGATACAAAGTAAATATGAATACAAATGGGTTTGAAAACCCAACAATATTTTCCTTTCCATGGTAATATGAATAAAAAAATACATTTCTTTTCTTTTGGGAAAATACATACAACAATGGCTCTCTTTTTCTTTACAAACTTCAATATTAAATACATTTGTCTTTTAAACTTTTCTGCAACATAAAACAACAACAAAACTCTTTATTCTTTCCTTTCCCATCCCAAGCAACCTGCAATAAAACACAACTTGACCATGGAGAGCTCACCTCCCAGCCTAGGCTTACTAGAAGCCACCCCTGAGCTTGGAGAACCAAGCACTAAACGGGTTACAAACAAACAAACCACACAACAACAAATATAACACTCAACATGCATCTTCCCATCCCAAGCTACACTTTCACCACATTTTGTGATGATTATTCCACGGGTGGAAGTGGACCAAGTACCATTGGGGAGATTGCAAGCCAAAATACAACTCAAGCCACCTCATGGCAATACAAAATACAACAAAAGATTCATCTCCACACCTTATGCCCCCCCAAAGGCTCAAAAGCCATATTCTCTCCCCTTATGACCCCCAAATGCATACACAAGGCTATGCAGCAAGGGTCACAAAGGACACCTTTGAGATCACTCTCCTTAAGAAGAGCCTCTCACCCAAGGTTGTCATACTTCTTCCACCCCAAGACCATCCTACTCTCCCAAGAGTAAGAGGTCTTGGACACTCCCAAAACAAGAACACATAAACAAAAACATAGAAATGAAAACTTACATTTTTCTCCTACAACAATTTACATATACCCATCTCATTCAACAAGCATTTCTTTCTTTCAAAAACAACATAAACAACATAAGCAAAAGGGAATAAAACCAACCTTAATCTGCCAATAGGTATGTTAGACTTAGTTGGGGATGAGCTGCCCAAATCCACACAAACTCTCCACCAATCTTTCCCAAAAATTCTATTCTACAACTAATTTTCAAAACAAGTGCATAATCTCCAACAATAGAGAGTGGGTGATTACTCACTAAGTCCCTAATCTTTGCCTAAGAAGGGCTCTCACACACTTCCCAACCCCTTGGGTGAGGTGAGAGTTCCCATTGGTTGCTCTTCCCAAACTCTTACACATTACTAAAACTGGAAAGGGAAAAGGTGAGAGAAGATGGGGAAGAGAGTTTGACATCAAAAGGGAAGGTTGTCTATCCTAGGAGGAACCTTCTAAGTTGAATTTTCGCTCACCTTGGAAAAACCACTTTTTGAGGTGACTAAACTGTCACATGGGAGTAGTCACATGTTTCAAAATACCCCTAACCCATAGGTATACCCTTTGGACCTTTGGAAAAGCCCTAAAACTGACCCTAGGAGTCCATTTAACCTCTTAGAAACTCAACTGAAGTTAACCTACGGGTCAAACCTGAGTTGAGCACTCCCAAGACTCCCAACCCAAGGCAAATTTGGGACCACACTCATGTGTTTGAATGGCTTTGGTAGAAGCAAAACTCCCTCCAAGAGACAAGTCAAAATCAATGACACTAATCATCACATGTGTCAAGTGACACAATAAAATACAATATAAAAATCACACGTGGAATTTGTCTCTTGTAGGTTTACACAATTAAATAAAATCAAATTAACACACATGCATAATTTACTTCACAAATAAAATACATTACAAACGGGGTGTTGTCTCTCCAAATAGACAACCCCTAGCTTAACAAGCGTACATTGGTCTAGGTTTGGTTCTCCATATAAATTCCATGGTCACATGGATAATTTTCTTGCGCATCTCAATTAACACATTAGTAATTCCAAATAATCACAATTATACATAATTAGATACATGGATTTCATTGCACATCAATCACTCACACATTTGGCAACAATAATTCAATATCTCATTCATTCAAATTCGATTCCACATAAGCAATTAACATAATTCTCAAGATTGAACCATTCATAAAATAAGCATCATTTTTCTATCATCAAAATGAAGTCCTGAAATTCCAATAATGACATTCACCATTTCAAAGTAGTTCTATTCTAGCAACATATAAAGTTTCATAATCATCATGCATAAAATAAAGCATCAACATATGTCAATGTGATCCAAATCATGGAATCATGTAAGTTCTAAATCCATAAAGCATAAAATAAAGCATCCATAATAGTCTCAATATGCAAATAACTGAAAATATCAAACTGAGTCGGGGTAGGGCCTCACATAAGGTGTCTGAAGCATTTCGAAGGCCAGTTGCTTGAAAACAAAATTTTTTTAGTCGGACCCACTTTGGGGCCTGACCTGGCTCATGCTTATGCATTAATTCTTGTGGCAAACTATTCTTATTGCAATGGCATGAAATCTCTCAGTTATAGATATGTATAAGTATGCAAAATCTCTTTTGGAGAGGTTTGAAGGAAATGTAGAAATATCTTGGAACCAAAGTTTTTTGAAACACGGAGCAGTGCAAGTGTTTAGTGAAAAGCCATCTCTCTCTCAAATTGGGCAAATGAAATTACTAGTTTTGCACCAAACATGAAATGCTCTCTTATATAATGGATCAAATTGAGCATGCCAGATATTTTGAGAGCATTTGAATAAAGTTTAAAATTATGCATGAGCGGACTGGCAGTCCATCCTCTGCGATGAGCCAATGATGTGGCATTGAAGTGTTCAAAGGCATTTTTTCCCCCTTTCTGGTGTGGCATGATGGCTGGTGAAAAGGCTATAGAAACCATCTAGCAAATGCAAGTGGCATGGCATCCTCCATGTACCATATGGAGTGAGAATTTTGTTTTGTAACCAACAGTCAAATGTAATTTAATTCTATGTTCTCCTTCCCTACTGTGCGTGGTCAAAATACTCTGCGTGGAGTTTGGAGGGCTGTTTTGAAGCCTTCATAAACTGATATTAGTGGCGTCAAAATCCAATCTCCCTCCTCTGCTACATAGAAGTGACAACAATGGTTTTAAACTTCAGCAAATGGCTTTTGGCAGGTGTATGCCCAAACATCACGATTCTGCAGTGGTATCCTCCATTTCATAGTCTCCTATCCTCCCTTTCCTTTGCGTGACATGTAAAAAGGGGAGCAACAATTAGAACATTCAAGCAAATGCATTGAAACTGCAGTAGCTCCCTCCTCCCCATGTGAAGCCTTTGGCAGCAGTAAGAGCACTCAGCAAATGCAACATGGTTGCAACAGTAGCATTGATTTTCAAATGCAAACAGAAAATTGTAATCCTCTCCCCCATGTGAAAACCAACAGAGCTCCTGTGCAGCGTTTGGGTTTGAAAAGGTTACATTGAACATAATATCCAGAAATTACATTGGTTTGTTGGAAAGAGCACTTAATTGCTATCGGTATTCCCTCCTCTGCGTAGGATGATTGAGGTATTTGTTTTAAAAGGAAATGGCAATGCAATTAGTAGGTCTCCAGCATCTTCCCCGTGTGAAAAATAGAAGAAGGAATTCAGGTTTCAGACCAAAGGTGCCATTAAAGCTCAAGGGAAGCTTCAAAAATGCAATTACAGGAAAAAGCTTTAATCCCACATTGGCTGGGCGAGCATGTTTTTTGATATTTATATGTAAATCTCCACCAATACACAATGTCAAAGCCTCTGGGCTTTTGATGGACGGTGCCATTAGGTGCCCAAGGTGGGCCCATGTGTGGGCACGGATCCCAATGCAACCAAGGTGGCGACTAAGCAGCGACTAGGTGGACCCCACACATGCATGCTTCCCGAGGCAAACATGCAAATTTTGCAGAGAAGGGTCGGCTTAACTAGTGAGTAGGTCTGAGATGATCCGACGAAGCACGTTGATTCGCAGGCCGAAGGTGCTCGCCAGTTAAACCCTGCGAAACAACAAAAAGAGGTAAAGACCCTGCAGGTTCGAGATGATCGGATGGCTCGCGTGACTTCGCGAAGGAAAGTTGCTCACCGATTAAGGTCCGCGAAATAGCAAAAAGCATCTCCGAAAATGAGAAGGTTAAAGGTCGAGCAAGTTCCAAGCAGATTGACGGTGTGTGTGGTTTCGTGAGGCGAAGATGCATGAAACATACCATCTATGAAATGATGAAAGCTAGGTGGCAATGATGTGGCAGGTCCAGTCAGCGGTCCAGTAGGTAGGTCCCGTCCCAGTGGCAGTGATGTGGCGTGCACGTGGTGTACACGTGGCGACCAAGTGGCAGTGACAAAGCGGATGACATGGCGATGATGAGGTGTCATCCCAGGTGGCGCCCAGTGGACCCCATCGACCAATCAGGTCCTGACACATGGCAAAGCGTCAGAACACAACAAGAGCCAAAAATCAAAGTTAAATGAGGTTTATTATATAGTTGAGACTATATAAAGAAAATGAAAAATTTAAATGATGTGCACACATAAATGATTAATTCGCCCAGGGCTGTATTTTTGGCCAAAATATGAAGTATTCTATGTTTCCGGAAAGCTCTTAGAGTGAGGAATCTGATCAGGTAGTTAATTTTAACAAATATGGGATATTTTGAGAGTATTTTACATGGGAAAGAAGAAGGTAAAGAATTTTAGTTAGAGAAAATAGACACGTGGCAATTTCGATTGCAGATCTAATCTTTCCCTGCTCTTCTTATTTCCAATTCTTCTCATTTGTAAGGGTTCCAGAATTTTGGAGGAAGTGCTCCAGTTTTCATGGTTTCCATTTTCTGAATGTCTTCACCCAAATGTGTACAATTCTATGGATCTTTTCAGGGTATAGAGGCTACATTACAGGATGACAGATGTTTTCTAGTTGTAGATCTTATTTGTGTCAAGCATTAGTAAATTTCCCACAATATTGTCTCTATGTATGTATTTCCATTATTATGAAATGAATCCTTAAGGAGGATGAAGTTTGTCAATTTCAAGGAGATTGTGTGATTGTCTATAGGTATCCTTCAATGAAGGTTTTAAACTCTGTAATCAGTCATGAATAATGGAATGTGTCCCGGATTTGATAATTCTATGAATGAAATTGAGTAATGTATTAATATAAGGTGTTAATGCAGGGATATTCTATAAGGAAAACAAATTTGCAACTGTGATTGACATATTTGCAATTCTGTGTGAAACTTTGTTGCCCAATGAACAAGGCACTGGTCTTGCAAGTTTGGGGATGTTTTCAGATACACATTTTAAAAGAAAATCTAATTTCCCTTCATGTTTAGGGGTGTGTGTTCCATTCTTTCAAAGCTCTATTCCATCTTATTGTTTGTATAGATCTAGGCAATCTATAGTGTTTCCTAACCCGTTGAGCTTGTGAAATGATCTATCTTCTTAGTGTTGATGCAGTTATGTGTCTATAATCATTGTATTTAATGCATCAAAAGGGTGTCCCCCCCTAGGTCTAGCAGAACCTGAAGTGCAGGAGGATCAATTAGGGTCCTATGTTATGTTGTCCAAGCCCTGATGTGTTTCATAGACTGAAATTGGCCATTTCATAGAAGGATTGCAGGTGTTCTTGGGTTATCACTTTTGGTGAACAACAAGATCAATCTTAGATAACACCTTAGCTCCCTTTACCTAATCGAAGAGATCATCTGTAGGAGGAAATGGATATTGATTCTTGATGGTCACCTTATTCAACTATGATAGTCAATGCATAACCGAAGAGAACCATCCATCTTCTTTGCGAAGATAACATGCACACCCAAAGGAGAAACACTGGGATGAATGAACCTCTTGTCCAACAATTCCTTAGTCTGCAACTTCAACTCACTCAAATCCTGAGTGGTCATCTGATATGGTGCTCTCAAAATAGGTTTTGCTTTAGGAAATAAGTCAATACGAAAGTCTCTATCTTGCTTTGAAGGCATACCATGAATGTCAATAGGGAACACATCGACATACTCCCAAAGAAGAGGGTGACTATCAAGAGCAACTTCTCTACTTCTCTCCTCATCCATGTCCTCAAGAGAAACTGCAAAAATATGGCACCCCTGATGCATACATCGCTTAAGCTGCATAGCGGAGATCATACGAAGTGATATAGGTCTAGGAGTCCCAACTATCTCAACTTTCGTGCCATGGTAATCTAAACACTCCACACTAGCATTGTGTGATACTAACCAATCCATCCCCAACAAAACTCCATAAGACCCCAAAGGAATAACTCGAAGATCCACTATGGTAGCAAAGGGTCCTAGGTCCAACTCACTTTTGGGAATGAAGGAATCTACGACCACACGAAAACTAGTAGCCAACTCTACTTGCCACCTATCCGCTTATCTAGCAGACATGAGCCCACACCGCTCCATAATGGAGGAGGATATAAGGGAATTAGAAGTACCCAAATCAAATAATACTAAGATATATATACCACCCAACACACGTATAGTCTCGATCACGGTGCCCTGGTGCTCTGCCTTGCGGTTATCAACCAGCATGAAAACTCTGTGGGAATGATTTGCATCCCCAACCATAGGCTCTAAATATTCCGGTCTCTAATGAACAGTCTATTGTGATTGTTGTAGACAATGTGCAGCTATGTGGCCATACTAACTGATGAATACTAAGAGGGGGGGGTGAATTAGTATGCCAAAAATCTCTGATCTAAAACACTTAAACAGTTTGAAGATAAACTAGTAAAATAGTTTAACAGACTGACAGGTTATCACACATGCAAACCAAAATGCAAATAAAGCATTCACCCACAAAAATAATACAACCATAACACAAGATATTTGACGTGGAAACCCAAATGGGAAAAACCACAATGAGATGGAACTCACAAGTCACTATTTGCATAATAGAAACCAGACCGGTTAAGGTCAGACCGATTAAGGTCTTACAATGTTCTTCACGAGAACAGATCCTGTTAGGAATCTCAATCTCTGTTAGGAGATAAGTCCTATTAAAGACTACCTTGCTAGAGGATTTTAGATTCACATAGGTGAACCACCTTGTTAGAAAATTTTACAAAAGGCTTTTGGGCCTACCCGGTTAAGGGCTATAAACTTGTCAAAGATGTGAGTAATCAACAAGTGTTTGATCTATCTAATCACACAGATTGCTTGGTTAGATCCAATATAGCTCACAGTTAATGCATTCCAACATTACTTCAGTCTTCTCTGTCTCTCATTCAGTTACAACTTGATCTTCTCAGATAAGATCGCTCTTACAGCAACTCATCAACCACCTTAAACTCTAGCACAACATAAACCCTTTCAGCAACAACCTAAAACCCTAGACATGATGTCCTTTTAAAGGAATCTGATTTCATGTCGGTCCAATAGGATTACATTATAATTTCCTAGGTTCAATGAATCTAGACATACTCAGTAACACGACACAAGAAGCACCGCCAGTGTGTCGGCACCATCAAACAATCAGTGGATTGGTAACTCATCACATAATGTTGGTTGGTAACTCATCACAGAGTATTACCGGTTCATACAAAATACCAGTTGCCGGTTTGACAAAAATGAAGACTGGTAAGAATGTGTTATGTCGCTTTTCTCCCTCGTACCGCTTGAGATCTACAAACTGCTTGGGGTCGACATGCCGCTTCAGACCGGGAAACACATTCTGCAAAATCACCAATAGTCTAAAGACCAGAATACAACATACCGGTTGGAACAGATATCGGTTGAGCTCTAGCTCATACATATAAAGGGGATCTTAATGCAAGTGTGTGTCCATCAATGACAATCACAACATAAACATAAAAAATGCCAACACTAACCACAAGAGAAACAAGCTCCCCTACCAAGTCCTCTACCTCCAGCTGGCCCACTGGACTGTTGGAAACTACCCCTACTAGAGGCCTAAGAAGAACTCTGTGAGGACTACCCTGAAAAACTTTGTCTAGCCATCTTCTAGTTCCTATGCTTCCTAAATTGAGGATTTCCCCCACACTGACCCTAAAACTACTTTGGCCTAGACAGGAATTTCTGTTATTGCTGACCACCCTTAGCGGGTGTCTGAAAACTCCTACACGGTGCAACAACTTGAGACTGGATACCTCTATTCCTAGATCCATTGAAAGGTGCACTGCCAATCTGAACCCCTGGCTGACCACCATGTGCACGTGAAATATTCTGCTCTATTAGCCTGACTTTCACCACAACTAACTCAACTGATGTAGCCTCAAATACTCCTACTCCCCCACTGATGCGGTCATTAAGACCTCTCATGAAATGTTGTACCAACATCGCCTCATCATTACCAATATCAACATATTGTTTGAGCTCATAGAATCTATGCTCATACTAGTCTACAGTCATGCCCAACTGGCATAAGTCATGAAACTCATCTGCGCGACGTTGTCTCCATTGCACTGAGAGAAATCAAGCTTTGAACCTCTCCAATAACAACTCCCATGATACTGTACAATTTCCATACTGATCCTCTACTCCTCTAACCTCCACCAAGTAGAAGCGAAATCCCTAAGATACATAATAGCGCACCTGATGCAGAGAGTCTTGGAGCTAATCCTATTCACCTTCTTGGTTTCTTGTCTTACTCAACCCTCTAGCTCCTCAAGTCCATCCAATGGTACTTGGTTGGGGTTTTTCTATCTAGACCTCCAAGGTCTGATCCACTTTGGCTTTCCTCCAAGGTATAGCCACTAATATCTTTCAATCAACTCTTCTTATTGAGATTGCCACCTTAATCTCTTCACACCACTCCTAAGGCTCCAACAACTTCTGCAAGGATCACAACACACCAACTCATTCAATGGGTTCAAAATGAATTTAATTAGTGTCTTTGATGTCTTTGAGAGGTTTGAGCACCTTCACACCCATCGCCAAGCTTTCCTAACCTCTCTTTGTCTCCACCGGGCTCAATTAGGCCTAAAACAATTAGCCCTCCCTCGGTGATTTTAAGGACTTAGTTTCAAAACTTCCCAAATAAGGCCACAAATAAATTATAGATTTGGATACCCTTTTCAGGGTTACAAACAATATTACAAATTTGCATCTGGGTTCACCGTACACATATGGGAATCAAATCTGTCCTAATTTCAAGGGTTTTGGCCTACCCAGGTGACTTACAAAATTGTTCTTTAAAACCTTCACCAGTCAAAACATTTGCTCAAATAAATTGAGGATTATTTAAGGGAATTCACAGGGCTTTCCAACCATGGGTCCATTTCTCTTCCACCAATCCACATGTGCTGAGAATTTGCACATCTTTTGCTGTCCTAACTCACTAACTCCTAGCAGTGAGCCTAGGGTTTCACTATAGCTCCTCCACAAAGGCATGCAAAACAACAAAACCTAGTCTAAACTTATGTACATACCATAACCTATCATTCCACTTGATTTCAACATGTGCCATCAATGGATGCTCAGGTTAGAGCCATTTTCCCCTTAAACCCTACTTTGCAAGGGTTTTACACCTACTCACAAAGAATGGAGTAGATCTCTACAACCAGACACAACCAAACTTCATAATCTACCTTATTGGAAAATAGATTCAATAATATTTCATCACCTGTAAGTAATTTCCTCTGTCAAGGCCATACTAGGTCGTACAATGCAATAACAACAAACAAAAATAGTCAAAACGATGTAAACACAAGATTTTCCTTCAACTCCAAAAATTGCTTTTGCATTCCCCAAATCTCCAACCCGTACAAGGAATTTGATCTTGGCTTATATTCTCATGATTTATTTGATTGAACCAACTTTGCAACGACAATCATAAAAAATGCAACTTTTGCAAATGTTGCAAAATGTTGCTCAACAACTTTTACATCTTTTTGACTCCTTGGTTGCAACTTTGCACTCAAGTGCATTCCAAGGCTCAAAAGGCCCTCAATGCATTCCAGGAGACTTAAAACAATATATTGCACCCTATTACATCATGACTCTATTCTAGAGTACTACTCTTGTGATCAACATTAGCATTACAACTTCCTAGGCTGATAGCATCTTGAAGACAAATGACACAACCAACAGCTTGGACAATTCAAACATGGCTCTACTGAGTCCCAAATGGTTGGTCCATTATTACATCATGAGAGACAACACAAAAACTTAGAAGAAACCAAAATTGCATGCTTGGAGTGTTAGGTGGCCTGCACCATACTCCCGTGGGACAAAGAACTCAAGTCCCTTGAGGTAAGAGTCTTACAATTTTAACTCCATGTTGAAGGATATCTGATTCTGACATCCACATAGCATTTGGATCAGGTAACCCTTCCCACTTGACAAGATAATTCTTGTAGACTCCTTTCCTTGTCTTCTTTACTACCTTGGCATCCAATATACTTTCCAACTTGACTGGTTGGCTTGGTGGCAAATCCCTCACCCAATCTTCATTAACCTGTGATGACATGTCCAACTGATTTGTTTATGACTCTCCCTTGTTTGGATAAAGATCACATACATTAAAGATAGGAGAAATACCCAAGGTGGGAGGGAGTTCAACATCATATGCATTCTCTCCATATTTGTGTACCACCTTGAGAGGTCCAATCTTCTTCATCAATAGCTTGGTAGGCTGCCCTTTTGGAAGTATCTCCTTCCTTAGGTACGCTAATACTAAATCTCCAACCTTAAATTGCACATCCCTTCTTGTTTTATCAGCATGTACCTTATACTGCTCGAACTTTTGTTGTAAGGTTTGCCTTACCTTATCATGCACTTCTTTTATACCTTCTGCAAAATTTTCACCTTGTGCACTCTTAGGTGCTATAGAACTAAGATATCTGAGCTCTAATAAACCCCTAGCATGAAATCTATACACTATCTCAAAGGGACTTTTACCTGTGCTTCGGTTCACTGACTCATTGTATGCATATTTTGCTTGACTGAGTACCAAATCCCAAGTCTGCCCATGTTGTTTTGTAAGACATCTTAGTAAATTACCCAATGATATGTTGATTAGTTGTGTCTGACCATCTGATTCAGGATGATAAGTAGATGAAAAGGATAACTTGGTGCCCAACTTTCTCCAAAGTGTCCTCCAAAAGTGGCTTAAAAACTTCACATCTCTATCATTAACTATGTTGATTGGAAGGCCATGAATTCTGACCAGATCCTTGAAGAAGAGTCCTAAAATGTAGGTGGCATCATTGGTGCTCTTGCAAGGTATAAAATGTGCCATTTTGCTGAACCTATCTACCACTACATACACACTATCAAATCCCCTTGGAGTTCTTGGTAAGCCTAACACAAAATCCATACTCAAATATTCCCAAGGCCTTTGAGGTATGACCAAAGGTTGGTATAGACCTGCATTACTTGATGAACCCTTTGCTCTTTGATAGATTGCACATTGTTCTAAAAAACTTCTCACTTCTGATTGCAACTTGGGCCAATGGTAAAACCTACTAACCTACTCCAAAGTTTTATCTATGCCAAAATGACCTCCTAGACCTCCTTGATGCTTTTCTTGGACAATATTTTGTCTCATAGAACATCGGGGTATGCAAAGAAGATGTTGTTTGAACAACAAACCCTCTTGTATCATATATTCTAAATAAGAGACATGTGAAGTGTTAGGAAAATCAGTACAAACAACATATATCTATGCAAAATCCTTATCATCCTTGTAGAGGTCTTTTAACTCATTCAATCGTACACTTTGCAATTGTATCTCCTACATAGTCACAACTCTCCTACTTAATGCATCAACTACCTTATTTGTTGTGCCCTTTTTGTGCTTAATAGTGAAGGTATAGGATTGTAGGTATTCAACCCACTTTAGGTGTCTTTGATTCAACTTCTCTTGCCTATTAAGGAAACTAAGGGTATGGTTGTCAATGAAAACTACAAATTCTTTGGGCAGCAAGCAATGATGCCATGTTTTCAATGCTTATATAATGGCATACAACTCTAAGTCATATGTGGGGTATCTTTTCTTAGCTTCATTCAATTTCTCTAGGAAGAATTCTATAGGATGATCTTCATGGCTTAAAACAACCCCTATTGCCCTTTGGATAACATCACATTCTACTATAAACAATTGATTGAAATCAGGCAATCTAAGGGTTGGCAGCTCTACTATCTTAGCTTTCAACATTTCAAACCCCTTATTGGCTTCCTCTGTCCACTTAAAGGGACATTTAATCCCTCCTTTATTGTTGTTGAGTATAGGAGCACAAACATGGCTAAAGTTTCTCAAAAACTTCCTATAAAAAGATGCCATTCCATGAAAAATTCTAACATCACTTATACCCCTAGGTGTAGGCCAATTAAGTATTGATTCTACTTTACTTGGATCCATCTTTAAGCAACCTTGTGAAATAACAAAACCAAGGTAAACTAACTCTGTTTTCAAAAAATCACATTTTTCAAGGTTGATTTTGAGTTGAGCCTCTTTCAACTTCTTCAAGACCATCTCCACATGCTTAAGGTGTTCCTCCTTGGACCTGCTGAAGACCAAAATGTCATCAAGATACACTATAACAAATTTACCAATAAACTTAACTAAGACCTCATTCGTGAGCCCTTGGAAGGTACTAGGTGCATTGGTGACACCAAAAGGCATCACGAACCACTCATATAGGCTTGCATTGGTTCTAAAGGTTGTCTTCCATTCATCACCAGGTCTGATTCTTATCTGATGATAACCAGATTTCAAGTCCACCTTTGTAAAATAGCTTGCACCTCCTAGATTGTCCAATAGGTCCTCAATTCTTGGCATGGGAAACCAGTACCTTATAGTGATCTTATTAATTGCTCTTGAGTCAGTGGACATCCTCCATTTTCCTCCTTTTTTAGGCACTAGCATAGTAGGAACAACACATGGACTCAAACTCTTTTTAATAAACCCTTTGTCTAAGAGTTCTTGCACTTGTTTGGCGATCTCTTCATTTTGACTAGGTGTCATTTTATAAGTAGCTTTGTTAGGCAGATTTTCTCCTGGTATCAAGTCTATTTGATGATTTACATCTCTCATTGGAGGCAAAGAATTAGGTATATTATCTCCTATAACTTTTGCATATCATTTTAATAAACCTTGCACCTCTTGAGGCACATCACTCATTGGATCTGCCTTAGCTTCATCTTTAGGCTTTAACACCGTAGCATAGCCCTGATTACCCTCTTGTTTCAATACTTTAAGAAACTCTTTACCACTCAACAACATGACACTTGACCCTACTTTCTTTTCCTCTTTTAGATCAGGTAATGGATCCATCTGATACTTCTTGCCATTCTTGGTGATGAGATAGTTGTTCTTTTCTCCATCATGACTGGCTTTCACATCATATTGCCATGAACGGTGCAAAAGAAAATGGCAGGCATCCATAGGCAATATGTCACAAAGTAGTTTGTCCTTATATCCACCAATTTCAAAGTCCACCCATGCTTGTTCATCAACTAAGATATGTTGACCCCGGTTGAGCCATGACACCTTATAGGGAGTGAGATGAGGTAATCTTTTCAGTTTAAGCTTATCCACCATTTCAACTGAGACAATATTCTTAGTGGAACTTGAATCCACAATCACCTTACAAATTTTCCCATGTGACTTACAAGTGGTCCTAAATAAATTTTTCCCATGTGAGCTTGGGGTATCTTGAGCATTTTTCTTCTCATCATTAAGTTTTCTCCATCTGTCACTGGCCCTGCCTTGCTGATTGGAGAGGTCTCACTTTGTGTATCCTCCTCTTGCACTAACTGAGTCCTTCTTTCACCCATGTATGAGCTTATTGAACTTGAGGCCTTTCTCAGACACCTACTCATGGTATGTCCAACTTGATTGCAGTGATAACACCTACCGGTGAAGATTGTATTTCCTCTTCCTGAGTTTCCAAACCTGCCCCTAAAGTTGTTTCTTCCTCTAAAGGATCCTCTAAATGTTCCTCTTTGTGAGTCCCCACTTCCTTCTTGGTTTTGCTGCTCTTCATTTCCTGGAGTATTCTGCCCTCTACCAAAGGTTCCTCTACCTCTAAAATTCTTACCACCTCTATGTTTCTGATTTTGCTCACTTCTCCTCTTGATCTTTTCCTTTGCCCTTAATGTTGTTAGGAACCAGGAAGGACAACTGAGAGGGGGGGGGGGTGAATCAGTTGTCAATAAATTGCAACCCAAAACATATTACTCCAACTTAAAAATTAGTGCCGATAAAATAGATTAACAACTATAGTAATACCGATACATCTTAATGTATGAAACAGAAAGAAAAACAACATCTACAACACATGACACTTAGATTTTGACGTGCAAACCCTGTAAGGGGAAAAAATGCGGTGGGAAAACTTACCCACAATCAGATGATACTACTACAGATAGTATGTGAATACAATAATGGGGTCTGCACATGCAGAAAGGCCAACCGCCTAGAGGTCACTGGTCAATCACAAAATTAGGAGTCTCACTGATTACACAGTTGGATGGTTAAATCCAATAATTAATGTATTGCTTCAATTTAGCATCTTCAATGTCGGATTCAGTACCAGTTTAAGCTCTGCGCATGAGGACTAAACACCTTCATGACCTTTAACATTCTTTCCTTCAACCTTTAGATGATATATGCATGATTCGCACAAGGATCTGCTTGTTTTCACTCTTCACAATAATCTCAACACATACGTATACTTCTTCCAAATAAGATCTTACAATTATTTATACAAAACCTAAGACCCAACCATTAGGTCAATTCCCAAAAGATATTACATTTAAATCAATTACAAAATAAGTCCAGGTGCAATACAATATGTCAGCCTCAATACATTTACATATTATCCAATCAATAAATCATTTCCAAAATGTGTCGTGTTGATCCGGAACATGTTTTCTTATGTCGGTTCATAACCTGGACCTATCTGCCAGTCAAGGCAAATATGTGAACTTAATTAGTCCAATATGCAAAACATCGAATGAAAACATCTAATCCATGTCTTTGACATAACCAAATGATCTCCAGATGATAGTAATTCATCATCAACTTCCTGAGCTGCCGGTGAAACATATACCGGTAACTGTGCATAAGCCAATATCCATACTGGGACCAGAATGTGTCGATTCATCAACAAACCAATATAACCAGAGTGCCAAATCAACAATATAGACCTCCAGAAAGATAAGTATTGACATCAATGACAAAACCAATGCAACACATGATGAAGTCATCCATAATACCAACAATCTCGCCCTTTGTCATTGATGGCAACACTAGCTGGAAAAACATCTAAGTGCCAAAAACAGAATGCCAACAATCTCCCCCTAAACAGATCAACACAAAGTTCTGTACCAAAATACATCTCTCCCCAATATTCAAAGTACAATGTTTTTCCATAGACATCTCTCCCCCTTTGACATCAAATGCCAAAGCAGTTAAAAATTAAAATCAGAACATAACATACAGCTAGCTACTCCCCCTGAGTAGTAGCTCTCCTTCATCAAACCAGAAAAAGATTTTTATGTTAGTCCATGCCGGTTTGATGCCAATCTGTATCATTTAAGTCTCTGTCGGTGGGGTGATTACCCCAAGCTTCTTTCTGAGATATTCAAATGTTTCCTTAGGAAAAGGCTTTGTAAAAATATCTGCAATTTTCTCTTTAGTGTTCACATAAACCAATCTCACTTCATTTGCTTCAACGTTTTCTTTCAGAAAATTATACTTAATAGAAATATGCTTTGTTTTAGAGTGAAATATTGGATTCTTTGATATATCTATTGTTGTTGAGTCATCACAGTAAATAACTACTAGTTCATTGCATTTTACCTTGATATCCTTCAACATTTGCTTGATCCATAATACCTGAGTGCAATTAGTTGCTGCTGCAACATATTATGCTTATGTTGTAGATAATGATGTGCAAGTCTGCTTCTTGCTGATCCATGAAACTAATCTTCAGCCAAAAAAGAATGCACCACCAGTGGTACTCTTTCTGTCATCCACATCTCTTGCCCAATTTGCATCTGTATATGTGCATAACTCAAAATTGTCATTCTTAGGATACCATAAACCAAGATTTGTTGTGCCTTGCAGGTACCAGAAAATCCTTTTTACTGCAATTTCATTATTTTCTTTAGGATTGCTTTGAAATCTTGAAACAATACATATTGCATTCATTATATAGGTCTGGTTTGTGTCAAATACAGTAACCCTCCAATCATATATTTGTACCTTGTCAGATTTATAGGTGTTGAATCATCCTTTGATGTCTATTTATCAGTTGTAGTCATAGGAGTGCTTACCGGTTTGGAGTTTTTCATTCCAAATTTCTTCAAAAGTTCCTTCAAGTATTTTGTTTGACAAATGAATATACCTTTATCTATTTGAGAAATTTGCAAACGTAGAAAAAATTTCATCTCTCCAATCATAGACATTTCAAATTATTCCTTCATCTTATTAGCAAAATCTTTGCATAACTCTTCTTCTCCTCCAAAAATGATATCATCCACAAATACTTCAATAATCAAAATGTTGTCATTGGTAATTTTGTAATACATATTACTGTCAACATTACTTTTTGTGTATCCTAGCTTTAAAAGATATTTATCCAGTCTAGCATACCATGCTCTCGGAGCTTGCTTCAATCCATATAAAGCTTTTCTTAATCTGCAAACCATATCCTTATTATTTGTTAATGAAAATCCATCAGGATGCTCAATGTAAACTTCTTCTTCAAGATATCCATTAAAAAATGTACATTTTACATCCATCTGATAAACCTTGTAGTTTTTGTGAGCTACAAATGTAAGAAATAGTCTTACTACTTCAATTCTGGCTACCGGTGCAAAGGTTTCACTATAATCATTTCCTTATTTCTGAGAATAACCTTTACAAACTAATCTTGCTTTGTTTTTGATTACTTCACCATCTTCATTCAGTTTATTTCTAAATACCCATTTAGTTCCAATTACATTTTTATCTTTAGGTCGAGGAACTAATGTCCAAGTATTATTCTTTTTACTCTGTTCTAATTCTTCTTCCATTGCTTTTATCCAATGTTTATCTTTACATGTTTCAACAACCGATGCTGGTTCAACTTGAGAGATTAAACATACCTCTTCATTTGCTAATCTTCCTCTTGTCATAACACCTTGATTTTTATTTCTAATTATTTGATTTTCTGAATGATTCAATCTTACATACCTAGATTTATTCTGATTTCCATTCACAGGTTGTTGTTCTTCAGTCATAGTCGAGTTCTCTGATGATGTCGGTGTGACTAGTTCTTCATTCTATTCTGCTGCAATCTGTGTTGATTGATTTATAATCAATTCTACTATCGGTTCAAATCTTGATTCTCCTCTAAAGTTTTCATCTATCTTCACATTAGTACTTTCAATGATTTTCTGCAATCTTTTATTATAACATCTATATGTCTTGCTTCTAGTTGAATAACCAAGAAATATTCCTTCATCACTTCTAGGATCAAATTTTCCAATAGACTCATCTCTCCTAATATAGCATTTGCTTCCAAATATTCTGAAATATTTAAAAGTAGGAATATGACTGAACCATAGTTCATAAGGGGTCTTACCGATTTCACCTTTGATGTGAACTCTGTTGAAAGTATAAACTGTTGTATTTACTGCTTCTCTCCAGTACATATGAGGTAGATTTGCTTCCATTAACATGGTTCTTTCTACATCCAGTTTACTTCTATTTTTCCTTTCCACAACTCCATTCTGCTGGGGTGTCCAAGGTGCTGATAGTTGTCTTTTGATTCCATTCTCTTCACGGTATGCATTGAATTCCCTAGATGTGAATTCTCCTCGCTGATCAGATCTCAAACATTTGATTTTCTTGTCGGTTTCATTCTCTACCATTGCCTTGTATATCTTGAATCTCCCAAAAGCTTCTGATTTCTCCCTGAGAAAAGTAACCCAACACGTTCTAGAGTAATCACCAATTATTAGCATAAAGTATCTATCACCCCGAGGACTTATTGTTCTTCATTTTCTCTTCTGATATCTTCAAGTTCTTTTGCATAAAGTGCTTTCCAATCAGATTTGTGAGATGATGATGATGATGTTGTGAAGGCTATATTAGTCTTGACTGTAGCAGCAGGACCAAATTCTTCAAGCTCAAATGTTGAAAGTTTTCCAACCAATGTATCTCTAGATACTGATGTATTAGACATTGTTCTCAACTTAGTTGTCACTTTCATTTTGTAGGCTGGTGGCAAAGCTCTTAAAACTTTAGAAAAAATTTCATCTTCACTTAAAGATCCTCCACAATATTGTATTCCTAAAACAATTTCATTAACTCTTCCATAAATGCATAAATTCTTTCATCCTCTTTCATTTTTAAATTTTCATACCTGACCCAATAACATTCCAGTTTTGCAATTTTGACAGTGGAATCTCCTTCATTCAATGTTTCTAGTTTATCCCAAATAGCTTTTGTTGTAGATCTATCTGATAATCCCATGATTTGTTGATCTGATAATGCACTTAGAAGTGCTTCTCTTGCTTTGCAATCATTCTCCAAGTCTTTAGCCAAGGTTGGTGGATTAGGGTTATTCTAATTAGGAGCAACATAGCCATTATTTGTAACATCCCGTATCTCTCTTCCAATGCAGTTCAAATGTGTCTCCATTCTGATCTTCCATATACCATAGTTAGTTCCATCAAGTTTGGGACTGTCCTTCCTGAAGATACTTGTTGCCATAGGATCTCCAGATGATAGAAAGTCATCATCAACTTCCTGAGATGTCGGTGAAACATATATTGGTAACTATACATAAGCCAATATCCATACCGGGACCACAATGTGTTGGTTCATCAACAAACCAATATAACCAGAGTGCCAAATCAACAATGTAGACCTCCAGAAAGATAAGTATTGACATCAATGACAAAACCAATGCCAATTGAAAACACTTATGCACAGTGTCTGGTGTGAGGATGCTTATTTCATCTTGCATGTTTTGCCTAATTCCATTTATGTACCTTGCCAATTTATCCACTTCATTCTCATGCTTCCTAGCCCTCAAACCAAGTTTGTGGAATTCCTCAGTGTATGCATTGACATCTAGTTCCCTTTGTTTCAAATTTGGCAGTCTCTTGTGTATTTTAACTCCATAATCCTCTGGTAGGAATTGATCCTTAAGCCTTATCTTCATACGCTCCCATGAAGTTATCTTCTTCTTACCTCCGTATACCCTTTCTTCTTGCCTCATGTTCCACCAAACTAGGGTTGATCCCCTCAATCTTGAATTGGCCATATTTACTGTTTTGTCCTCTAGTACCTCCTTATAATCAAAATGATTTTTAGGGCCTCTATCCAGTCTAGCAACTCTTCTCCATTGAGATTTCCTCCAAAGGTGGGTAATCCATCCAAATTATCCTTGGAGATGGATTTGACTGCATCCAAGAATAGATTTTGGTCTTGAGGCATTGCTACTGCTGCTTGTTCCTCTCCATCTTCCACTTCTTCATCTGTCTCATCTCCCCATTTTGTCTTAACCTTCCCCTTCTCCTTCTCAACACCTCTAGTTCCTTTGCTTCCTTCCCGATCCTTCAATCCTTCTATCATCTATGCCACCATCTGTTGGATGGCTTCTGGAGTCATTGCCTTTGGAGGCATTGAAATTGCTACCGATTCCTCATAGTTTGACATACACCAATGTTTCAAAAGGGTGGCTTTGATACCACTCTAATGTAGAGAGTCTTGGAGCTAATCCTATTCACCTGCTTGGTTTCTTGTCTTACTCAACCCTCTAGCTCCTCAAGTCCATCCAATGGTAATTAGTTGGGGTTTTTCTATCTAGACCTCCAAGGTATGATCCACTTTGACTTTCCTCCAAGGTATAGCCACTGATCTCTTTCAATCAACTCTTCCTATTGAGGCTGCCACCTCAATCTCTTCACACAACTCCTAAGGCTCCAACAACTTTTTCACGGATCACAACACACCAACTCATTCAATGGGTTCAAAATGAATTTACTTAGTGTCTTTGAGGTCTTTGAGAGGTTTTATCACCTTCACACCCATCACCAATATTTCCTAACCTCTCTTTGTCTCCATCAGGCTCAATTAGGCCTAAAACAATTAGCCCTCCCTTGGCGGTTTTAAGGAATTAGTTTCAAAATTTCCCAAATAATTCCACAAATAAGTTATAGATATGGATACCCTTTTCAAGGTTACAAACAATATTACAATTTGCATCTAGGTTCATCATACACATATGGGAACCAAATCTGTCCTAATTTCAAGGGTTTTGGCCTACCCAGGTGACTTCCAAACTTGTTCTTTAAAACCTTCACCAGTCAAAACATATACTCAAATAAATTGAGGATTATTTAAGGAAATTCATAGGGCTTTCCAACCATGGGTCCATTTCTCTTCCATCAATCCACATGTGCTCAAAATTTGCACATCTTCTGTTGTCCTAACTCACTAACTCCTAGTGGTGAGCCCAGGGTTTCATTGTAGCTCCTCCACAAAGGCCTGCAAAATAACAAAACCTACTCTAAACTTATGTATAGACCCTAACCTAGCATTCCACTTTAGTTCAATAGGTTTCATCAATGGATGCTCAGGTTAGAGCCATTTTCCCCTTAAACCCTACTTTGCAAGGGTTTTACACCTAGTCACAGAGAATGGAGTGGATCTCTGCAACTAGATACAAACAGACTTCCTAATCTACCTTATTCTAAAATAGATTCAATAATATTTTATCTCCTATAAGTAATTTCCTCTATCAAGGCCATACTAGGTCGTACAATGCAATAAAAACAAACAAAAACAGTCAAAACGGTGTAAACACAAGATATTCCTTCAACTCCAAAAATTGCTTTTGCATTCCCCAAATCTCCAACCAGCACAATGAATTTGATTTTGGCTTATATTCTCATGATTTAGTTGGTTGAACCAAGTTTTCAACACCATCATAAAAAATGCAACTTTTGCAAATGATGCAAAATGTTGCTCAACAACTTTTACATCTTTTTGACTCCTTGGTTGCAACTTTGCATTCAAGTTCATTCCAAGGCTCAAAAGGCCCTCAATGCATTCCAGGAGACTTAAAACAATATCTTTCACCCTATTACATCATGACTCTATTCTAGAGTACTACTCCTATGATCAACATTAGCATTACAACTTCCTAGGTTGATAGCATCCTAAACCATGGCTCTACTTAACCCCAAATGGTTGGTCCATTATTAAATCATAAGAGACAACACAAAAGCATAGAAGAAACCAAAATTTCATGCTTGGAGTGTTAGGTGCCCTGCACCAACACCTCAACTTGGTGTTACTATGATACATATGCACAATGAAACACCTATCCAAGTCTATTAGCCAGGTCTCAGCCTCAAGCCTGTTGCCAGAACAATCAAAAGTAGGAGGATGAGATCTCAGAAAAATACCTCATATGACCAATGGCTATTGTATCCTGGTCAATTGCTAACTCTCTCCTCCTGGGAGACCTCTCTCTCTCTCTCAACATGATCCTAAAGGTGTGACTCCCCGAACTGCATATTGCCTTGTTGCTCGACCTCAGGTCTAGGACCTAGTAGAGCCAAAACCTTTTGGAACATCTGTTGTAGCTCCTCCCTTTCAAGGACCTACTGAAGAGTATGTTGCTCACAATGTTGACTAACCTCCCTGTGCTCACTCTGGTGAATAGACTAAATTTGCTCAACACTCTCATGCATAGGCTACGGTGAAGGACTTTGATGACCTACACTATGACCATGACCCCTACCTCTATAATGATCACGACCGCAACCATGACCTTTACCTTTTCCAACCATAATCTTAATAATCAACACAAGAGCAAAAGTTTAGATCTACTGCAAGGATACTAACAAGGAAAACACAAGCACTAAGACTTGGGTTCAATTTAAAACTAGAGTACCTAATGTTGAAACTTGGGCTCCGATACCAATTGTAACGCCCCGCCAAGAAACACTGAAGGGATTAAACTAAAACACTTGAAAAGAGTGTAAATATATATATTTTTTAAGCTTTAATAAGTTAAATGATGCATTATGTTAACATTACATTTAAATTACACAACCGAAGACTTAACTTAACTCCTAAAGGGTTTCCCAACATGGTTTACATGATTTAAACTAAATATTGCTTATCGTTAATTAATCCAATTTAGATGATTTAAAAATAAAGACATAATTACACTTAGACAATGATTAATTCATCCAATAGTATGAGATATTATTAACATGTCTAAATTCCATTCATGATGATTCTTTCCATTACATTACATCTGATATTCTAATAAAACATATGCATTTAACCATTTAATTTTCATCAACACATCTGTTTTACATCATATGATTGAAATAGTATTACATTGCACTAAATCACTAAGTATCATAAGATCACATAATGTTTACATTACAATTACATCTTGCCATGAAGGCATACACATCAAATAATACAACTGACCATATAAGGTCCAAGATATACAAGGAATGATCCAATTGGATAAACAAGACACTCGAATCCAAGAGCAACTGGAACACTTGTGAAGCCAACTCCCGTAAAAAGGAACAAACACACCTGATGGAAAGTGGCACTACCACCTAACCATGTGGCTTAAAAAGAACCACCCCACCATGCTAGGAGATAGAAATAAGACCACTAGCATCCTACAAGGTATGCACACACATGGTCGAAACACAACATCGGGAAACTCACATAAAGCCCCATCCAAGTCTCATGTGGACCCAAACAATCCTTTCATGAGGACAAGGTTGTTGGTTTGTCATTCCAGGCCTTCCCACTGCATCATGAGTCTATACTAGCACTCAACCATGAGTCGAGTACAATTATCTTACTTAATGTTTTAGCTACCCAACCCCCTAATATATTATTAGGTTATCACTTATTTAACCAGCTTTCGAGGGGTTATCCTACTAACATCTTTGGGCGCGACCCCCACTCGAAAGCCACTCTTTCTTATGACACTAAATAAAATATCCCAAAAGAACTCCAAAACCAAAGTACCAAAAGCAACATACACCAAGGAGTTCAAGACCACTGAGAAACACTCAGTCATACAAGCCATTGCACAAGGTTAAACCAACTGACAAATACAGTCAACTCACTTGACCGACCAACGGAAAAGACCACATGAAAAAGCCTAATTCCATTTAATTCTAAGGACTTACAATTTTAAATTAAATGCAAAGATAGTCAGAAATAAAACAAACACCTTCACTAATTTAGAATAAACAAATCATTTTTATTTCCTTTAAAACACAATTGACCAAGGTTTCTAAATTTCAAAGTTTCAAAATAAACCATTTAATAAATCACCATTTCACTAATTCAGTTAAAAATTCAATCAATATCAGCTTTATACATTTCAAATTTTAACAAAACATCTTAATCACAATGAATCATAAACATATATAGTTTACTTTTCAAATTGATAGTTTACGGCATGGTCCACAACCACCATGGCCCCCCATGGCAATGGGGAACCCATGACTCCCCATGCCATGGGGTCTGTGGCCTATGGCCCCCCCAATACAATAAAAAAATGATTTTTAATATATATATATATTTTCTTTTTCTTTTTTTTTTCTTTTTTTTAAAAACCAATAACCCTGCTAAAATTACAAACCCAGAAAAATATTTTTCTAAAACCAATTAAAATAAAATGAAAACCCAGTAAATTATTTTAACTAGCAAATGAAAAATGTAAGTCCCAGCACATTTAAAACCACAAATTCAGGGTTTTGAAAACACAACACAAGGTATGAAAATTTTCCTTCTGAATTCTTCATTTTTCCAGCAATTTCAAAACACAACCCATTTCCCAGGTTTGCCCAAAATAGAAAATTTTGGCAGCATAACCCCCTGTTTACTCAACAATGGAGGAATTTAAATCTTTACAGACAAACATGGAAATTACAAACTCTAATTCAAATTTCCTTCAAACACAACCCAAAAAACAAACAGAGAGTAGATTTTAAATGAAGATTTTACAAAAATAAAAGCTTCAATACACCAACCTGGTAAGCTTTCCAGGAAGACAGAGTTTGGAGATGAGCAAGCCTCCAACTTCAAACTAGAATCCCCAACCATAAAAAATTTTTCCCCAATTTGCAAAATGAAGTAATTTTGAAAAATTTTACCTTAAAAAGAATTTCTCCCCCCAAAATATCTTTTAGGTCATATTTAATCTTTTAAAATGAAAATTATAAAATTTAAATTTCTTTTCCAAAACAATGCCTTTCATTTAAATTTCTAATTAGAAATCATTTCTTCTTTTTTTCAAAAATGTAAAATCAATTAACCATTAAATAAACATAAAGGTAAAATAACTTTATCTTTTTTTTTTTTAAACAATTGAAAACACATAATATAAAATTTCCTAAATAAACCAACAATTCAACTTTAACTAACCAAATAAAATAATTGCTTGATCATTTAAAACATAAAAATACACTTTATCATTTATTTTTAAATAAATTTAATAAACACAATATTTATTAATTATTAATATCCATAGGGTATTAATAATTAATTACTCATTAAAAATCATAATCAAGAATAATTTAAATTCAAAGATGCATACCATGCAACACAACAATGCAAAATAGAAACATGACCTGCATACCAACAAAAAGGAAGGTTGACTGATGACTGACAATGCTTAGTGACGAGCAAGGCTAAGGGTGAAACTTAGGGCCTTAAGACTATCTCCTCCACTTCCATCGGATTATTTAGGTATGCTTAGACATGTGGAACTAGGTTAAGTCAATACCTTATACTTGTAATTCATGCATCACCAAACCACACATACATTTATATGTTCAAACACGGTAGACACACCGACGAAGGAGAATCATGACATTCCCTGTCTCACCGAAGTGAGTGAAGGAAAATCATCTCCTCGCACCCCATACACTTGCACACATACATGATAACATATACATAATGCATATCATGCATAAAGTAAATGTGTCAGTCCATGGTCAGTAATCCAATAAAATTAACATCTTACCATCAATAAAGAAATAATGTGTAAACAACATCCACTGAATCTCAAATCAAAGCATAACACAACATAGCATAATATCTCAATAAAACATCACCATATAAAGTATTCACTAATATCCACTGACAAAGTCAACCATAGTCAAAATAACTATCTAAACATTTTGATCGAGGGAGGGGTACTACAGTACTAGCCAAAATAGGCATAGAGATATCCCTATGTCTGAGTTGCCTTCATCCCTCTTGTAAAAACTTAATATTCCTATCCACATGCACACCCAACAAACCCATACTAATGATCTTCATGGCTGAAGAACTACCAATACACATACTAATGACCAACTTTAAGATCAACATGAAGATACCAATCAAGGTTATAGTCATAGTTGTGCTTCCATTAGCCAACCTCATACTACCTTTACTAAACACCAACATGATCATACTCAAGGTCAATGTCAAGATAACCTTGAAGGTCATAATTGTGGTCATGATTATACTAGGCAACCTCATGTTACATTTGAAGATCAACACCAAGATCATGATTTCAATGCCAACCATACTCATGGTGATGGTGCTCACACTCGTCCAAGGTCTTATGCTCAACACAAAAATTACTACCCATATAGCTACATTCCTCCACCTAACACCCAATATCTTAGTTATATTCCTCCTCCCAGTGGTCACCAAGATTATTTCATTCTCCCTCCTCCTCCATTTGGTGGCTTCGACAGAGGGATAAATCAAAGGAATAACACCTCCAAAGGATGATTTACAACAAGTGAATAAATCGCAACAACAAATGACTAGCATACATACACTTGTTAAGAATTACACACTTCAAGACATTTGTCCTTATCCTCTTGATAGGACTATACCCATACCACCCTTTCCCCCTAATTTTGATCCTAAATTTGGAAAGTATAAGGGAAAAGGTGATCCTAAGGAACATATTAGAGAATTCTTCAACGCTTGTATAAAAGTTGGTAATGAGGATTCTTACTTAATGCACCTCTCCCCTCATAGTCTAGGGGAACAAGCTATGGAAAGGTTTTCACGGTTACCACCCAGGATTCATTCTTGGGGTGACTTGACTAAGAAATTCATTCAACACTTCTATTACAAAATTGAACATGAAGTTTCGGTGACAATTTTATGTACCACCAAAAAACATAATGGAGAATCCTTTTTGTCCTTTTTACAAAGATGAAGAATTTTGGCTATCTTTGCTCTTGTTATATTCCACAAAAAATAATTGGTTGAGATGTCCACATAGAACCTAAATTGGGAAACTAGATATGAGCTTCGAAACTTATGTTTGAATACATTTCAAGAAGTTGTTAAAAAAGATCTATTCATTAAAAAAGTTCTTCTTGAGCAAGGTCATATTAATTTTTTTAAAGAAAACAAAGATGATCCTTATACAAAGGGAAAACCTTGATTTTGGAATAAAAATAATAATACCATTAATGATGAGGTTGTGGATGCAAATATGGAAAAACCTTTGATTGATTTTCCTAAAACTATTTCATCAAGTAATAAAGTGAATACCTAAAGGGCAACAAGGCCTATGACACAAAGAAAATACATGCCTTTGGGAGAACCAATTGAGTTAGTATTATAGAAGTTGGTTGCTAATAATCTCATCACTTTAATAGAAAATTGACCTTTTGAACCAAAGCTTAAGCCAACATGATAGAATGACAATGAATTTTACAAATATCATAGAAACAAAGGACACAAGACTATCAATTGTCACAAGCTTAAAAATATTATTTAGGATCTCATTAAGAATGGTGTGATCAAAGTTTAGGGTCATTCATCTAATGAATAACATATAGTTTTTAAAAATCCTTTCCATAAACATGATAAAGGAAAATCTCCTAAGAAATTCTTTTATGACAATACCAATCATACCAATGTTTCTTATGAGTATACAATTAACCACATTATTGAGATGGACCATCATGTGTCTACCATAAATGTCAATAACAAAACACTTGAATGTAATGTAGAAAGTTGTCAAGGTAAATTCACCCTACAAGGCACCACATCCAAACCCTTTTCATCCTCTAATCAGTATGACCTTATTGAGAAACTTGGAAAAGAACCAACCCACATATCCATTATTGAGATTCTACACATATCCCCTTCACATAAGGATATCCTAGACAAAGCCTTGCAAGAAACCTTCGTACCTACTAACCTAAACATGGATGAGTTTAAATCCATGGTGGGACACTTATCCTTGGCACATCATCTTCCATTCACTGAGAAAGATGATACATCCCCCCCCAACAATGTCACAACACACCCCTCTACATTGAAGCCTTTTTCCATTAACATCGAATAAGGCAAGTCTTGATGGATGGAAGAGGAAGTCTACAAAATTTCACTTTGAAAGTTGTTTTAGCATTGGGATTAATTGAAGGGGTTGTATACTCAAAGAAAAAGATAACAATCAAAGCCTATGATGAATAATGATCATCCAAAGGAATAGTCATCTTACCAATTAGATTTTAGCCAGTAGTACATGACGTGGTCTACCAAATTTTGGACCTTGATCTCACCTATAACATCCTCTTGGGTCATTTGTGAATCCATGCCATGAGAGCAGTTCCTTCTATGTACCACCAATGCATCAAATTATTGTACAATGGAATAGAGATTACCATTCTCACTTATCCAAATGGATATATGTATTATAATAACATTCATCCTAAGCTAAAAGGTACAAAACCTATCAATCGAGAAACCAATTCATCTTCATGTTATGTCAATTGTGAGTCATTGAAAGCTTCTACTTCCAAGCAACCTGAGATCAAGGATAAGGTAAAGAGTAATTGGATGGTAAAATATAGTTTGTAAAAATCCACATATCTTATACAACTTATGGACTCCCCTAAGATTTATGGTAGAACAAAGTCTTCACAACCTGTGATAATAGTTAGTATCAAATGGGATCCCACAAAGTTTACTAGATGGGTTGAAATGGAAGATGAAGACCTTTTCAAAATGCTATCTAATGAACTAGAGGGACATTCAAATCATGATAGAAATAGATTACCTATTTAAAACTATGGAAAAGGTTTCAAATTCCTACAAAAAATGGGAAATGATGATAAAGGTCCTCTTGGTTTGTAAAAAAAAAGCAACCATGGAACCTATGCAACCTTAATTTGTGCATAAGAAACAAAGGAAAAAAGGACTAGGATATGAACCCTTGAGGTTGTGTGGCTCTAGATCTCAGGCAACATTATAAATAGGTCCCTCAAGTTCTACTAATGATAATAAAACACTTGAAGAACATTATTCATCTATAATTCCAATGAATGGGAATGGGGCTTAGATAAGTCATCTAGTGACTATAATCTTTAAGAAAATTTTAGAGAGCTTCATGAGCTTACTTTTGAAGAAATTTTTAGAGCTGGACAAACACAAACAAGCCAAAATAAAGAAACAACCCAAGAAAATAATGCTAGTGGCAAAGCATGGATAAAAAACTTTTGAGATCCTGAAACCTTTATGACTTAAAACTCAAGGTCTAAACCACAAAAAGTGAGAACTCTCATTGCTAAGTTTCCTTCTATTAGTGTCGATCAAAACTCTTTCACAATTAAAACTAATGAGGATAGTAGCAATGATGACCTGATGACATCATTAACATATATTCAAACTCATGCATATATACCCTTACCACTTCTGATCTTGACCAAATAGATGGTCTTCCACTTGTCTACCCTCTACTCATAGATTGTGACCAACAAGGGCCTCCACAACTTGACACTTTCCAAAATAATGAGGCTATCATTAATTACCTTGGATTAAGAGAGGATATTCCTATCGGCAACCATAGAGTAGGATTCATCATTAAAATCAACAATGTTACTTACTTTGGAGATAGTGCCAAGCCTCTCAGTCATAAAAATATAAAAAATAAATAATAAAAGGTCTTCTAGTGAAAACCGCACTGCACAACTTTTAGACTATGAAAAAGTGAAAAGAAAGGATGTATCTAATGGTGAAAACTTCTTTGAGGCACCAAAGGATGGAAGGCCTAACACTCTGATGCAGGATCATCCCTGGTCAATGAGAAATCTTGCATCAACCAAAAAACATTTTCCTTTCTTCTGCAGTTTTAGTATTCTTACCGGTATGTACCGGTAGTTACTTGTTCTTCTTGGTAGATCTTGTTTGCAGTTTCCTAGCAATTTCATGTGGTTGATTCCATATTTCTAGTTCATTTGGGTTCTTCTCCGGTCAGTTATCGCTTTCGGTTGGCTGTTTTTGGGTTCCCGGGATAGTTCTTGTGCTTACTGATTGGTTTTCCTTCATTACCGACGCGATTCTTGGTGTGTGGATCCATCTTGGGTCTTGTCTGATGTTCCTTGGTGTGTGGCCAACCTTCCTACTAATGTGCATCACTTGGTTGTCATTTTCCAGAAAGATTTCTTAAATCTTAGGGCCGACCTAATTACACATTTCATTTTCCTGCATTGGTGAATGTAATCTTTTTAGGATGACCCGGATATGTTCTGGTGGGTATAAATATGATGTTATATTACAATTTGTAGGGGCAGAGGAAGTAGAATGGAGAATAAGGATTGAGATTCGCATGTTGTGATCTGGTTGATTCTTAGAGTCCCGGTTGGATTGTATCTGGCTTGAAACCTGCATGTAATAAGTTAATTATCAGATGTTCTTTGATGATAATCTGATGACTCCATATGATTGTTGGAAGTTATATTACTTGAATATGATTTGTTTATATGAATTTATTATGTTTTCTTACTACTTACGTTGTGTCTCTCTTGCTGCATAAGCCGGTTGACTCTTTTGAGGGTTTTCGTTGGTTATGGCTCAATCAATTGCTATCAGAGTTGGTTATGGACCGACTGGTGGAAGAATCATCTGAGGCATTCCTTGAGGTGGATAGATTTCTGATTGGAGGCAAGCTGCATGGGTGTTCAATAGATCGCTAAGGGGAGGCAATTGAAACTGGTAGTTAGATCACCGAGTTGAGGCAGTTCACTGGAGTGGAAGGAAAGATGTCGCCGAGGAGAACAAACCCCCAGAGGGTAGAGCAGATGATGGAAGACTTCAAGAATGAAGTGAGGAATGAAATCTGGAATGCTTTGGTAGGTTTGCGAAGAAACCTTGATTCTGAGGATGAGTATGAGGAAGCCAGTGAAGAGCTTGAGGAAGCTAAAGGACCAGAAGATGAGAGAGAGGAAATATTCCTAAGAGAAGTGGTGCAAGAAAGTAAAGTGCATAAAGTTGAGGTTTCTAACTTTTCTAGAATGCTAAACCCGGAGGATCTGATCAATTGGATCAGAGAGTTGGAAGACTACTTTGAGTTTGAGGATGTCAAGGACCCGCAGAGAGTCTGGTTGGCATAGACCAAGTTGAAAGGGAATGTTGCCTTGTGGTGGAAAGAGTTGTAGAAAGACAGAGTGGAGAATGGTGAATTGAAGATCGCCCAGTGGAGATAGATGGTTCCAAGATTGAAGGTCGATTTCATACCGGGAAACTATGAACAGGAGTTGTTCAAGAAGTTGCAGAACCTGAAACAGAGAAACATGACTGTGAAAGAATATATTAAGGAATTCTACAAGGTGGTAATTAGATCTAGACATAGAGATGTGGATAGAGAAAAGGTGGTGAGGTACATCAATGGGTTTTCTTTTAACATTCAAGATGAGATGAGTATGTTGAAGCTTTTGACAATTGAAGAGGCTTACCAGTATGCTTTGAAGGCTCAAGAGAAGGTGAGAAGAAGACAACCAAACAAGGGAAAGGAGAAATTCAAAATGAATGATAGTATGAAGAAACTGGTTGAAGAAGAGGAGGCAAAACCTAAGTGGAGCAAAGAACCAGAACAAAAGACACCAAGGACGGGTAGCAGTAGTACCGATAGAGAATTTCTTGGCAAATGTTTTAAGTGTGGAGAAGTCGGACATAGATCCTATGAATGTATGCCAAGAAGTTGTGTGGAAAGTGAAGAACCAGATGGTATCGGATTTGACTGTGCACTAGAGAAAGGAGAATCCCTTATGTTCAGAAGAAAGGATACCAGATCTACTCAGAGGAGGGGTCTTTTTTGGATTGTATGCAAATTAGGTGGTAAGTGTTGTAAGGTCATTATAGATAGTGGAAGTATTGATAATTTAGTATCTGAGTAGATGGTTGATAAGATTAGGTTGAAGAGGCTTGAGAATCCTTGTCCATATGAGGTAAGTTGGTTACAAGATGATTAGAAGGTAGAGATAAAGGAGCAATGCTGGGTGAGTTTCAATATTGGGCCTTTTAGAGATGAAATTTTATGTGATAATGTGTCAATGAATGTTTATCATGTCTTGTTGGGAAAACCTTGGTAGTATGATAGAGGAGCTATTTATGACTGTAGAAGAAACTAGTTACTATTGAAAAGGATGGGCAGAAGTTCACATTGATTTCTTTGAAGAAGAAAGAGAAGGAGGTGAAGAATCTGAGTCCTGAGAAAATTTGCAGGAAACTGGTGGCAGAGGTCATACCAGAAGGTTTGAAAGAACCTGTGGTTGAGGTTATACCAGAAGGTTTGACAGAACCGGTTGCAAAGGTTATACCAGAGGCTTTGAAGAAAGATCTGATAGAACCAATTGTAGAGATTATATCAGAAGGTGACATGAGCTGGCAGAAGGATCTGATAGATGAGTCTGATAGACAAATGGAACCGGATGATAGGGAGCTGATGGTAACAAACCATATAAATTCTTGTGGCAGAACCAAATTAGAATTAGAGAAACAAAGGTAATGTGCAGATCTGAAGCAAAGAAAGAGAAACAAAGAGAGTCATAGGTTAGACGGGTCGATTTAAGCATCGAGAGAGATAGAGTAGGGACTGGCAGATAAAGAGGATGTTTGGATTAGAAATGAGCATGGGATCTTCATCCTGAATCCTTTTAGATGTTCATGAGTTGCCTCTCATGGAACATGTTTTTCTACCTGGGTTGTCTGATGCAAGAGCATGCCCAGTCAATGAGCAATCTTGCATCAACCAAAAAACATTTTCCTTTCTTGTGCAGTTTCAGTATTCTTACCGGTATGTACTGGTAGTTGCTTGTTCTTCTTGGTAGATCTTGTTTGTATTTTCTTGGTGGTTTCATGTGGTTGACTCCATATTTCTAGTTTATTTGGGTTCTTCTTTGGTCAGTTATCGCTTCCGGTTGGCTGTTTCTAGGTTCCCAGGACAGTTCTTGTGCTTACCGATTGGTTTTCCTTCATTACCGGTGCGATTCTTGGCATGTGGATCCAAATTGGGTCTTGTCTGATGTTCCTTGGCATGTGGCCAACCTTCTTTCTGATTCACATCACTTGGTTGTTAATTTCCAAAAATATTTCTTAAATATTAGGGCCGACCTAATTACATGTTTCATTTTCCTGCATTGGTGAATGTAATCTTTTTAGGCCAACTCGGATATGTTTTGGTGGGTATAAATATGATGTTATATAATTATTTGTAGGGGTAGAGGAAGTAGAACTGAGAATAAGGATTGAGATTCACATGTTGTGATCCAGTTGATTCTTAGAGTCCCGGTTGGATTGTACCTGGCTTGAAATATACATGTAACCGGTTAATTACCAGATGTTCTTTGATGATAATCCGATGACTCCGGATGATTGTCAGAAGTTCTATGGCTTGAATATGATCTCTTTATATGAATTTGTTATGTTTTCTTATTGCTTTCATTGTGTCTCTCTTGATGCATAAGTCGGTTGACTCTTTTGAGGGTTTTCAATGAATATGGATGCATCACACTCTCCCCTTAACATCATACCATGAGAGAGCATTTGTGTTGGTGGAAGAGACAATATAAAGTAATCTTGGGACTAAAGAAAATCCACATAAAATCTCTCTTGTAGTATTATTGACAAAATAAGAGTATCACAATTTTATCAAAAAATTTCAAGGAACGAGATGTCAATTTTGCATGGTCATATGCCAATATGCCTGGTTTAGATCTTGATATTGTCACGCATCATCTAACAGTATAAGTAGGCACAAAACTAGTAAAAGAAAAGTTGAGAAAAATGCATCGACAAGTGGAATGTTTAGTCAAAGTTGAGCTTGAGAAAACCAGATGGTCATATTCGAGTATGTACAGACTTCTAAGATATCAACAAAGCTTGTCCTAAAGATGATTTTTCACTACCCAACATAGACTTGATTGTCGATCTTATAGCTAGACACGTAATGTTAACACTTACAGATGGATTCTCTAGCTATAATAAGATTATGATTGCACCTGAGGACTAACATAAGACTAATTTAACATGTCCTTGGGGAACGTTTTGTTCGAATTTCATGCCTTTTGGTCTCAAGAACGTTGGTGCTACCTATCGGAGAGCTATGACCATAATCTTTCATGACATGATGCATACAATGGAATATTATGTAGATGACCTCTTGGGAAAATATCTCACAAGAGAAATCTATTTGGATGTTCTAGAAAAACTCTTCATTCAATTAGAAAAGTACAAAGTGTGATTAAAACCCCCAAAATGTGTCTTTCAGGTAACCTTCGAGAAGCTCCTGAGATACATTGTGTCACAATGAGGTATTAAAGTTGATCCAAAGAAAGTCAAAACTATTTTAGAGATGCTTCCACCAAAGAATATCAATCAACTAAGATTATTACAAGGGAAACTACAATCAATTAGAAGATTTGTTTCTCAACTGGCAAATAAGTGTCATCCATTTATACTTTGCTACACAAGAATATTAAGTTCAAAGGGGATGATAAGTGGCAAAAATATTTTCAGATGCTTAAATTCTATCTCATGAATCCTCCTATTCTCATGCCACCAATTGAAGGAAAACCCCTACTTCTCTACATATCAGAAACAACAACACTGGGGGCACTTTTAGTACAACAAGACTATGAAGAAAAAGAACAAGTCATCTATTATATACACTCATATTAAGAGTGCATATCTTGTTGTAGTTTTTGCCTTACAAAAATTGTGACACTGCATGCTCACTCACAAAACAAAGCTCAAAGAAAAGATCAATCCCCTAAAGTACTTTCTTAACAAAGCAAATCTCATAGGTAGATTGACCAAATGGGTAATGATGCTCAATGAATTTGATATTGAATATGGTGAGAGAAAATCCATCAAAGGAAAAGTTATTGTAGATCAGTTAGAAAATGCATCTATGATAGATACCCATTGATTTGAAATTTTCCAGGTCATTCCATCCTAGTAGTCACACCTTCAAGATAATGGAAACTCTACTTTGATGGATCATTCACATAGCATGGAGCATGTGCAAGAATATTTTTTGTCACACCATAGAGATATTTCATTCTAAAATCATATATACTATCATTCCCTTGTAACAAAGCAACTAGCATAGGTAGATTGACCAAATGGGTAATGATGCTCAATGAATTTGATATTGAATATGGTGAGAGAAAATCCATCAAAGGAAAAGTTATTTTAGATCAGTTAGAAAATGCACCTATGATAGATACCCATTGATTTCAAAATTTCCAGGCCATTCCATCCTAGTAGTCACACCTTCAAGATAATGGAAACTCTACTTTGATGGATCATTCACATAGTATGGAGCAGGTGCAGGAATATTTTTTCTCACAGCATAGAGAGATTTCATTCTAAAATCATAAATACTATCATTCCCTTGTACAAATAATAGAACACAATATGAGGCACTAGTCTATGAATTGCAGTTCAATGGAGGATCCAGGAACTTCATGTTTTTGGTGATTCCTAGTTAGTTATCCAATAGAAAAATAATGACTATCAAACAAAGGATGAAAATTGATGCCTTACAAGTAGATAACCTTTGAGCAGATTCTTAGAGACAACAATTGAGTTGTTGATGTGATAGCTACTATTGCTTCTTTGGTCATCATTCCACAAAATACAACCCATCGTGTGTTCTTGGTGGATAATCTTTCGGTTCCCGCATATGAGATCCTGTAGTGCCTTTCTGCAACACACTTTTTTATGATGCTCTTGATAGATACTTATGGTTTTATTTATGTTTTTGATGCTTCTAGTTTGATGATAGATATTTCATGTTGATAGTTGATATATTATGTTTCTATGTTGGATGATGATATACTCAAGACTATGATGTTATCAGGATTCATCTTTGGTTATTTATGTGTACTAACTATAATGATGTTGTGGCTTATATTTATTTATGATGATGTCATGTCATCTGCTAAGCCTAATCCATGTTTACATTAGATATGATGGTGTTATTGATGATACTATTTAATTTCCATGATTGCATTGTTATTATGGATGTGAAGGGACAATGCCACATCAATCATTTATGAGCAAGGTGTGATGTTGTCATACTCTTTCACCTGTTTGTTTATTGTGTGTTTTATGCAGGATGCAAGTACTAGCTATCGACTCCACCTAGCTTCACAGGTCTGAGTGTGCCTCAAATCCCAATGGCACTTGATCGGAGGTGACATAAGGTCTTACCGCACTCTAACCCAAGTTGGTGTCTTGTCAGTTTCAGTGTTTAGCCTATGTCATCTTGTTGGGTTCTATGTAGTTTAAGTTTAATGTATTTAATTTAATTATTGGTTTGATGTTTTATGGTTGTGGTGACTAAATAATTAATTATTATGCATAGCCCTTTTATTTAATTAATAAATAATGTAATGAAAACATATGTATTCATTGTGAGTTTTATTATATTATATAAATGTTATTTTATGAAATTATGTTATTAAACTATTTATGTGTATTTATGAATTTAATTATATATTGTTATTTTGTGATTGTTTTGGAGTTGTAATTGGTAATTAATATTTGTTACCCTTTTTTTCTGTGTGGATGTGGAGTTATTTTTTTGTTTGCATAGGAAGTTTCTACTTTGGGTCCTCAATATTTTAGGAAAGGGTGGCATTTGAATTTCAAAAGATTTTGGTTTTTAGAGAGTGTGGTTTTTAAAAGATTTTTCATGTAGATGGTTTTTGGGTGTTCATGTTTTCAAAAAAATCAGAGATTGTGGAAGGATATTTTGATGGTTTGCATGTTGTGTTGAAGATCTATATTCTTGGATTTGAAGTTCATTTTTTGTTTTCCGGTCAAGATTTCTTGTGCATACTTGAGTGTGGTGTTAAGGAGATGTTTGGATCGCTTCATAGTTGTGTTTGCATTAAAGGAAGTTGATCTTGTTGTGGTTTGGTCATCGTGGGAAGGTCTGTAGGTGTGGAAATGTCTTTCCTCTCAACTCTTTTGTCCAGTTTCCCTATGCTCAAGTTGGTGGTTTTCCTATTCATCTTTAATCTGTGTATTTTTTTCAAAATGGATTAAGAGTGTCTTTATTTTTATACTCTTGTTAATTGAATGTCATGAGTGTTTGGGTTTCATTTCTTTTAGAGGCTGTATTTGTTGGATGTTGTCTGGTGAATTGAGATTATCATTTTATGATAGTCAAATTGTGATTCTATGTAGGTAACATCCTCTTCCCAGCTGGGTAGGTGTCGGATTTTGTGTTTTGAGTCATTTTGGAGTTTGTTAGTGGGTTTTAATTGTTTTCATGTCAGGGTCTAGTCTCTGTGATATATGTGCTAGAATAAATTACATACACACTATTATGTGATTTGAAAGTGCTACTTTGTGTTTTAAAATTACTAGGCTCTGTTGTTGTAAAGCGGAAAAATCGAACCCTAGTCGTTCTCCCCTCCCCAACTCCGAGGAGGGAGAAGGGAGAGTCACTAGGGTTGATGGTTTTCACTTAGGAGGGACTTTACATTCAAAAGAGGGGTTGAAACCCACAAGATCCAATCCCACGCAATGCAAGATTGGATTCTATATGAGTTTCAAGGGTTGTGATAGCAAGGATACCCTCTTTTGTAAAGAATGTAGATGGAAAGATTGAACTAGGAATGCATAGAAAGTGATAAAGATTCGCTTATAAACTGAGATAGGGATATGATATGAAGCTGCGGACCTGGAATTAGCAGTAAAATGTCGAGACGGCGCTGTCCTGCAAATTTGAGCAAAATTTGATGGGACGATGGCGCCCGGCGTGCACACGGTCCTCCGAAAAATCCGCGAAACGAAGGGGGATCTGTTTGTCTCTGCACAAGGATTCCAGATCTTCAATTTCAGCCGCGTACCTACAACCTACACGCAGAAAAGCGAAGACGATTGGGGGGTTAGGGATTAGGGGTTTGCCCTTAGGTCAAACCTCAGTTTTGGAATTAACCAAGAAATGAGAAATGCTGTAAATGTAATGTAAAACAAGTACTAGTACCTTGTTGTAAGGATGTTTGTATCCTTATGTGCGAAGGTATAGATGTTGTTGTTTGTTGTATGTTGTATGTTGTAGCATGTAATGTGTTGTAAGTGATCTCCTCTTCAATGGTTGAATCCTTGTCTTGAATGCAACACTTAGCCTTGAATGGAGACTTAGAATGATCAATTGCTTGAAGGAATGCTTGAATACTTGAATGCTTGAATGTTTGAGTATAGTTTCCACGCTTTTTCCATCATGTCGAATGAAAGAGGAAAATGTAGTTTACATACTTGTCAATTAGGGCTGATAGACTGATTTTCCCGACCTTAGGCCGACCAGGAAATGTTATTTTCCAATTTGCAAACAAAAAGGCCCAAAGTCCCATAGGAGACCGGGCCCAAAATAGGGCCAGGGACCAGGGCGTTGGGCGCCATGGTCCTGGGGGACCAGGGTGCTGGGCGCCCTGGTCCCGAAGGACCAGGGCGCTGGGCGCTCTGGTCCCACCTCCCGGGACAACAGGGTGCAAAGGAGGTTCAGGCTAGGGTGCAAGAAAATGCAGTTTTTGGTGTCATGAGCAAGTTTCGGGGTCTCCATTCAGGTTTAGTGTTGCGTCGCCATCATGAAGACCCAAATGCGGTCGAAATTGCAAGTGTCACAATTTTAGGACGCTACAGTTGTGAATATGTTATCCTATGTTGCGTATGTGCTAGAATAAGTTATAAAAGTGTTACAAGAATTTGTAACAACACCAAAACAAGTTGTAAATGCACTAAAGAATTAACAAAAGAGTTATTTCTCAGTTTATATCTTAGGTTTAGTTTTTAATTTTCATGTTAGTTTGGGATAAATTAGAGGCTTGTTTGGGAGTCTTTTATTTTTTTCTATGGCTTTTCGGGAATCTAATTGATTGAACTTGAGGGATTTATGTGCTATTTTATCTTTCTTATGTATGCATGTATCTTGAATTATTGGTCTTGTATTTTTTATGTTCCATGAGACCTTTGTAGAAATGTGTTATGGATCAGATTGGCTTATGTGGTTCAAATTTTGATACAATTTTTGAGATCTTTATATGCCTTGGATTTATGTTTAATCCCTAGGTTCTAGGAGCATGTTAGGGCGAGTGGCTTCCAAGTGGGTGTTGGCACCCTAATGCCTACCAGGGAATCTCATTGGAAGTTTTCCTTAATCCAGTGATAATATTAATAAACAAATTTAGGGGTTTGGGTAGTTTTCACATTAACAAGATAATTGTGTGCCCCGCTCATGGCCTAGAGTGCTAGTTCAAGCTCAAGATGAGTTCGGGAAGGAATAATGGCATGACAATTAATCATGATCTTCATGAAAGGATAAGTTGGTTCTGCATGGGTGTCACTTAAGTGCTGGGGTGTAGTGAGAGACTACTACAAAAACCCTTGTTGGTGGCATGTGATGACACTTTCCCCTATGTGTGTCCTAGGAACTTAATCTCTATGTTGTGTGAAGCCTTTGATGTGTCTATGTCTTGTGGTTAAATCTATGTCTTATGTTTCTCTAATCTTTAGTGTGTTGTCGACATTGCATTTGTTTTGTTCCCATAGTTGTGTAGGTGTCAGCCTAGGTCTAGAGTGTGTGTGGGGCCTTATGTCATTCTCTGCAACATGGGGGTGGACCTTTTTGGTTCCACATGGTCAGGTGGTTGATGCCTTCTTCCATTCAGATTTATCATTGGATGTTCATGTACGTGATTGAGTATTCTATTTTTATTCATTCTAGTGTTATGGTTTCATGGAGCAGATGTGATTTATTCTAAATGTTCATGAGTTATCATTGTAATATGTAATTTGGATATTATTCATGTAAGTAGTGTATCATGATCTCCTATTTGAAGCATATAATGTATATTATAATGATTACCTTGTATGAGATGCAATATGAAATGTTATGATGATTTATGTGATTTCTTCTATATAGAAATGGTTCCAACTATATTTTAGGGATGTGTGGATTATCTAGTATATTAGAATTATTTTTGGAACATTTGACATTGGTGTATTGGAATGAACTTAACATGTTAGAAGTGTTAGATGTGTTGTAATTCATGATTAATATTCTATAGTTTTAAATGACTATGTAGACATGTGAAAGTGGGCATTCAATTCAAAAACCATAACACACATGCAACTTATCTAGGCTAATCATGAAACTAGAATTGCATGCTAAAGCCTTCCTAATCTAACCAACAAGACCATTGAAAGGAAAATGAAATGCAAATATCCAATATTCAAAGAGCTCCACTTCTCTTCCTATCATCTCTAATAATGCTATGTCAGTCTTATTATGCTAAGTGAGCAAAATAGATGAAAGCAAGTAACTGATGTGCAAGATTTACTAGGAATGTGTGATTATGTGATATTAATTATTAAGTGAAATATTGTTTCAACAAAACAATAGTAATTCAGCTAGATGATTTATAAATAAATTGACAGAATGAAACTACTTGAAAACTAGATGAATTGATTGAAGGGGAGTCCTCACTTTATAGAAAACCTAGAGACTTGATGGATGGGTAGGATCAAAAAGATTTTTGATCGGGTGGACAAACCAGTTTGAATGCACGACAAAGGTTCCATTCAAGAAAGGATGAAGGAGATGAAGGAAAAAGCAGAAAGCAAAATTTTGGGGATGCATGCCTCATTTTCGAATTTAAAATTGAAAAATAATGAGATATTTCAAAAAATCAGGACTTTCGAAAATCAAATAGGAATCTTGAGATAATGTTTGCATTTTCAAAAATTAGGAGGATATTTTAAATTAAAATTTGATAAAAGCATATATTGTCCTAATATGAGAAGATAATTGGGAAAATTAAATAAATAAGGATATTTATTTAATTTTAAAGACATGATTAGATAAATGAATAATTTAAATAAATTATTCAACTATAGGTTGAGATGAACCTTTAATTAATTAATTAAAATTATTTAATTAAAGGAGATAAATCAAAATTAATTAAATACCATAATATTATTCAATTATTATTAAAAGGGGAAGGGTTTGATGAAAGATTAAAGAAGAAGAATTAGTAAAAAGGGAAGGCTTCATTGATTAAATAATTAATTAAACCTAAAAGGACAAATTACTAAAATTGACGTTTGAAGACCTTAAGTAGGTCAAATTAAGTCAATCTGAGTTAAAATAGGTGAAATTGGAAAGAAGCAGAAGGTTTGGATAGAAAATGAGAAGATTCGAATGAAGATTGGAAAATTAGGGTAAACGAGGCAAAATTGAGCAATAATGGGTAAACCAGGTCAAAGTGGGTCAATGGGCGGAGAAGGGATGAATGTGATGCCATGGGAAAAAAGAAGAGCTCAAAATGTAACCTCCGCATAGGGATAGATAGGAAAGGGGATCCAACAAAACTGAAAATGGAAAGCGGAAAAATACATAATCCTAAAAAACACGCAAAAAACCCTAAAATTGCAATAAGGATTTTGGTTAAAAATGGACATCACTGGAATGAGAGGGGAACAATCCAATGCAAGGGGGGTTGAAGGAGAGGTCAAAATCCAACCTTAGCACCTAGATTGGGAGGACAAGGGAATGATTTGGATAGAAAATGGAAAAGGAGAATCAGGAGGACCTAATTAGGAGCAAAAAACCCTAATCGAGACACAATTAGGCAAAACCTTACTGTAAAAGTGACAAGGGAAAGATCTGATGCAAGGGGGATGAATTCAAGGGTAGAATTAAACTCCAAACCTGAAAGGGAAAGGCAAGGGAATGATCTAGATAGAAAATAGAAAAGGTGAAATGGGGCAGGATCGCACAAATAATGAAGATCATATGCGCAATTAGGTTAAAAATGAAGAACACAGGGGATGCAGATTTTAAGTGTCTACATTTTGATCATGTTTGAGATAATGTGATTTATAATGTTATTTCAAAGAAGATATTTATGAAAAATCACATTTAAACATGCCCCAAATATGATAGGATATAAGGGTGCCCTATTGAGAAATTACTGAAAAAACTAAAAAAATAGGTTAATATGTCAATAATGATGCCATGATTCCAATGAATCAAATGGATGTGAAATCAGAGTTAGGATGCAAAAGATACAAGCTCAAAAAGGGGAAAATGACTCCAAAAAGTACAAAAGGGAGTGTGTGCACGTCTAGTTAGGCAAAAAGAGGGGTATAAAAAGGGGTTGGGTTGGGGAAAAGAACTCATTTTCACTCTCTCATTTGGAATAGTTGGAGCTTTGAAGCTAGGAGGAAAGAGCGAGGATGGTGCAAATTTTGATCGAGAATCATCATGGGGAGCACGTGCAAAGCTACCGATGAGTGGAGGGCATAGGACCATAGGTATGTATTTGAATTCTAACCTGTCAATTTAGGATTTGTGTATTTTTTTTAGGTTAATTTTATCTCTTTGCAATGCATGCGGGGGGGCTAGAATTAGGTGTTGTGCAATTGGCTACACCATCTGCATAGCTGGTCAACTTTTTGTGCAGTTGGTCAACCCTACTATACAGTTTGTCCAATTGTCTGCTCAGGTGGTCAAAGAACCTACATAATTGCTTAAGCAGACTGCATAGAGTAGGAAAAGGTGATGTTGGAATTATTAAGGTTTGACTAGGGGTTTGACCTAGGTGATTAGGGTTTGGGATAGGTTAATTAGATGCTTAATTGAGTTTCCCAAATGTAGGATCATCAATTAGGGTTAGGTTTTGATAGATTAGGTCTAACTAGATTCTACCCCTATAATGATGTACATTGACTTACCACCTTTGTAGACTCGCGAGAGCCATCCTTCATGTCTTGGATTACGTTATCAACTAGAGGAATGGGAGAGGATGTGTTTGTTATGTTTAGGGTTGCATCATATCACATACATGCCTTAAATAAAGGCAAATATGGGACTAATTACAACATTAGCATAGTGGTGGTACTTAGAGACAAACTCATTTCATCTATTGATAGGGGAGGTGACCGTTACCTTAGAGGATGTGTGGTGCATCCCGAGGATTCCTATTCATTTAGAGTTAGCAGTGTATGAGCCAGCTATAGGTAGAGAGGCTTTTAGTCAGCTATTTGAGGTGGATGTAGATGAGTTATGCATTATGGACTACGAGATCAGATGGGGGGCTATGGTGGCTCAACATCTTAGGTTGGTGACTATGATCAACATGGTTATAGCAGGTTTGGTTGTGTTGGACATGAGAGGGCATGGATTTCCTATTGGATGGGGATGAGTGTTAGAGCACATGGTCTCGAAGGGGATGATATTTTCTTGGGGACCATGCATGTTAGGCATCTTATACTTTCATTTGCATCAGATAATATAAAGAGAGATGTTGACAATAAGTTGTGGGATGACGCTACTACAAGTGTAGGCATTTGAGCACATTAGGATATGATGGCCTATACCAGAGAGACGTGTACGACCTGGGTTACCATATGTATACAACTATGATGGGGCTTTAGCATGGGGAGTAATGGGATTTACTCTATTCTTGAGACATTAGTTAGACTGCTTGAGAGATTTCATTTGGAGACCCTCAAAGAGTGTGAAGGTTGGTTAGATGGCGATGAGAATCTTCCTTATTGTAGGATAGGAGAGGTAGTTGATAGGGCGAGTAATGATGAGACAATGGGTCTTTGAGATGTAGCTACCAGAGAGGGTACAAAGGTAGTTTGGGGAGAGACAAGATATTCCTATAGGTATGGCCTATTATGCATGATCCAAGAGAGAGATAGAATAATGGGGACCAACTATCGTGTCAGATGTAGCCTATTTAGAGTTTGAGCAGTTACAACATAGGTAGTGGGGTGCAAATATGAATTTGATAGATGTATGTACCATAGAGGCATATGATAAATGGTTTGTAGAGCATAAACCTATTCCTTTGATAGATCTAGAGATTCCTATTATGAGGGTTCTAGTTTGAGGTTGTCGTTGGAGGGGATGGGGTCACAGAGTCGACATAGAGGGGGGAAATGAGCCAAGAGATGATGATGATGATGATGATGATGAGGATTATGAGGAGGAGGACAAGGAGACAAATGAGGAGGCAGATGAGGAGATGGATGAGGAAACATATGAGTAGGCAGATGAGAATGAGCCAAATCAGCAATATGATGATAGGCAAGTACTTTCAGATGAGCCGATGTTGGATGTAGTAGTTGGGGATGATGTTGAGTATATATTGGATGATGGGGCTATGCGGGGAGAGGTTAGATATTAGGGAGAGCACATTTTAGGATTAGAGAGATGTATAGCCTCTTTTTAGTAGGACAGGGTAGCTTGGGATATCGAGAGGATAGTTATGATAGTGAACATGGAGAGAGTGACAACAGAGACTGATCAGTTGAGTGTCAAGAGAGAGACACTACTAGAAGAGTGAGATATGCTTAGGGAAAAGAGGGATCAGTGGGGAACAAAGAGATTTTTATTGATAGCCTCTCTAGACACAATGATCGCTAGTGCACAAAGATAAGATGAGTGAGTTTGAGATTTTATTGATGGGGTATAGGACATAACCATGTGTGAGGCTTTTGATCAGATGAGGGATTACCATGAGGAGATCCATTATTTGAGGTCCCTTTATGAGGGAGTGGTAACATTAGATTAGAGAGCACCATCCTTTGCAATGGTTCAGAGCCAAGGGAGATCATGGAGTAGGATGCATTCACAAAGGACACAAAGCAACGTGGGAGTGGTAGGACTCGTTAGATAGACAAGATATGGTACAAGAGGAGTTTCATCCTCAAGATAGGGATGAGAATAGGAGGATCGAGGGATCACCCTATGAGCCTTTACTTTTGATACTTGATGTTCTTGTTGTAGACACTTTTTTTTTATACCGAGCCTGTGAGTTCCATTTTGAGATAGACACCCGGATTATATACTCTGGTACATTTTGATGATATATATGACATATGTATATTCTATATAATATGTGATGTTATGATGGTGGGATGCATGTTTATTTTTATATGATATTGGGTGCATTATGATTTTTTATGGAAAATATATTACTAACATATGTATGCAAAATGAAATTAATGGTTGATTTATGATATGCATGTGTACTAACATGTTGTTGATGCAGGATACATTTTTGTGTGAATATTTTTTAGTATTAAAGTATAGGGTTGAGAGACTAATTGGACTAATGGAAGAGAAGATTAGCATAGAATGATAGAACCTTGCTTTCCCTCATGCACCTTGGTGATAAAGAGCTTTATTTTAATATAGAATAAATGAATACATTGCATCGTGACATGTATGGTCAGACCGATATTGCTATCCTTTTGCAAATGGGATAGATATTCATTGCTAAAAAAAGGAATGCGTCCATGGTGTGTTTTAAAAAATTGGTTTGTGTGTCAATGGTCGAGATATGTGCAATAGTCACAAAGTGACAAAACTGATACAGACACCCAAGACATACATATTCTAGAACATCATGTACGACATCCCACAAATAGAAGACAATAGCAAAAAAGGTCATGAGCCATCCTGGCCACTCTCATCACTCAGTGATATCCTTGAGTAGCATAGGAACATGACGAAAGATAAATTAAGAAAAAGATAAGACTCACTAGACCAAGCAAGCCAAAAACCATTTTGATCTTGTTGTCAGCTTTGATAGTTTGTGTTTGTGTTTGATAGGAAGATCACAATGTCTAATTTTAGGAATGGAATACCTTCTATAAAATAGACATGGTCTGGTTTTGAGTATACTACCCTTTGTATAAGACAAATGATGGTCAGACAAAGGACAAGCTGATAAGTTGATTGATCGATAGATGTGATAAGTTGATTTATCCGACATGTTGATTTGATTGATAGGTTGTTTATTGATATGTGATTTAATAAGCATGGTGTTACGAGTTTTCTATCTGTGTCTAGTTAAAATATATGTATATTGCAAAGGACAAGTTTATTGATAGAAGAAAATGATGACTGTATTTTGGAATTTTTGATTGTTTTCTAATTTTTTTGGATTTTGATTATTTTTTATGTTTTTGGAAATTTTTTTAGGACATTTTCTCAATGTTTTTGGAAAAAAAAAATTAGGACATTTTGCAATTTTTTAGGATTTTTTCAGGACATTTTACAATTTTTAATGATTTATCAGGATATTTAAGCTATGTATAGGTGTCATTCTCCATTTTAAACAATGATAAAGACTCCATCTATTGATCATGATAAAGAAGATGCCCCCAATCTATGTGCAACTATATACAATGGTTGAAAGAGGTTATATAAAAAACTAGTTTATACATTAGATAAGACAAATGAATGTCGACCAGTTTTAGGCCATGACAATGGGAATCAAAGGGAGTTAATTTTCAAGATGGATGGAAAATATATCATGGATATAAGTAAGATTCACATAGAATGACGATAGATGATGGAGCAATGACTTGCTATGCATGGCATCTGTTTGCCAGATTTTAACCACGATACTTACCCAGTGCACTTGTTTGCCAAGTTTTCATAAGAGAGTGAATAATTTTTCTTTACTATTTTTTAATTTTTTAAAGATCCATATATCAACTTTTGGTTTTTTTTTCAGGATCATATATCATTTTTTTGTTCTTTTTTCAGGATCATATATCAATTTTTTGTTCTTTTTTCAAGATCATATATCAATTCTTTTGTTCTTTTTTCAAGATCATAACTAACTTGAGCATAGTACATTTGGAGGCACATGCTATTTATAGGTTCTGATAGCAGTTCTCCTTCTAATGTAGCTAGCTAATAAGCACCAAACCCATAGGCTATAGTGACCACATAAGGACCAAACCAATTAGACTCAAATTTGCCTGGTTTCTCCCTTTCTTGTTGATTCTTAGGATTCATTTTGAGGACCAAGTCCCCGATTTCAAAATTTCTACATTTCACTTTCTTGTTATAGCTTCTATGGAGACAATTTTGATATTCTTGTAGATGAGATAGAGTGATCTGAGGCCAAGGGGAAGAATAGCTTATGTACTATAAACTAGTGAATAGGGAGTTACACCTGTTGGTGTGCGGATACTAGTTCAGTATGCCCATAGAGCAAGATTTAGCTGTACATGCCAGTCGAGAACAACATCATTGGAAATTTTCTTAAGGATTTTGATTATGGTTTTGTTATATGCCTCAGCTTGACCATTATTTTGTAGATAATATGGAGAGGAAAAGCGGTGTTGGACATGAAACTTTGCACAAAGTTCTTTTACATCATGGTTTTTTAAAGGGAAACCATTATCATGACAATAGACAAAGGAATTCCATAAAGGCATATGATGTAATTGAGGATAAATTTATAAATTTGGATATCAGTAATATAGATCATTGGAATGGCTTAGGTCCATTTGGTAAGGTACTTAGTAGCTATGATAATGAACTTGTGTCCATTGGCAAAGGTAGGGTGAATCTTACCTATGAGGTCGAGTCCCTACTAAGAAAAGGGCCAAGTAGATATGATGGGCCTTAGTTCTTGTGTTGGTGCATGAATTAGGTCTCAATGAGTCTGACATTTCCACCATTTCTTTGCAAAGGTATGAGTGTCTTGTTCCATGGTAGGCCAGTAATATCCTGCTCTTGTCAGCTTCTTGGCAAGGCTTAAACCATTGAAACAACCTCCACAAATAGCATCATGGACCTCTTGTAAGACAATTTTCACTTCATCATAATCAATACACATAAGAAGGGTTTGGTCAAAAGAGCGATAGTATAGGTTGTCACCCATTGTTTCAATTTTTGAACTTTCAAAAATTGACAACCCATACAAATTTTTACTTAAAATTCATAGTTTTCTTCTCTAAGGAATGTTTTATGAGGTTTAAAACTTGTATTTGTGTTAATTTCAAATCATTAGAGGGTGTGTTTGTCATCTTTGACCAAGTTTTTGTTGGCCTTTGTTTTCATTTTCTTAGCTTTTTGTTCAAAATTGAGTTTTAAGTTCCTCTCTGCAAGTAGGAACTTTTTACTCAAATTGCAAGTCAATTAACTTGTAATCGGGGTCGGGTCTCTAAAACACCATTACAAGTTGTGTTACATTATAACTTGCAAATCGAGTCCTAAGACCTAAAATGCAATTTCAAATCTACAACACTTGCAATTGGGTCTTTAGGACCCGATTGCAACTAAAGTCCCTTTGGTTGTGTGTTTTTGTCAAATTCAAGTCGAGTTTTAAGTCCAACATTGCAAGTGTCTTGGTATCTCATATGTTGTGCAGGTCTTAAGACCTGAATTACACGAGTTTTATTTTTTTCTATCTGAGATAAGACCTCTAGACCTGCATTGCAAGTACCTATAATTGAAACTCCACATGTAGGTCGGGTCTTAAGACCCGACTGGCATACTCTCATTCTCATGTTTTTCCTTTGCAAGATCAATACTTGCAATCAGGTCTTTAGGACCTAATTACAAGGAGACACACTTTGATTACTTGCAATCGAGTTTCTAAAACTTGATTGCAAGGGGTCTTAATGCATGTAAGAACATTGACAAAAAGCAGTGCTACAGTAAAAAGTGGTCTCTTTCACTATCACAATGGCCAATAAAGAATGTTTATTATCTTCAAGTTCAGTGGTTGATATTCATAAGGTCACTTTCATTACCATTGATGATCAAATGATGGAAGTTGATGTTCTTGGACCTTCATTGATCTTGAATACTTCAAGTGCCAGTAGCATGAAGACCACTTAAATAACAAATGATGTAAATAAAGTCATGTCTTGGACACTTATATTAGTTTCAATTATGCATTTGTAATTTCCCTTTGACAAATTACATGTAATGTCAAGAGTTGTAATTGCAAGTAATAACATTGCATATATTCTTGTAACTTGTAATTACATGTAAGCAAATTAGAAGTTGAAAGATAGGAGGACTATAATTTGGAATAAGTCATAGTTAGTTGTGGAATAAGTCTTTGTTAGTTGAACTTCTCCCACTTTTTGCTCTCAGCCACTCTCCTATATATTTGAGGGTGCTCTATGTAATATGTATCTTTTTGGAAAGCAAGAAAAAATTTGAAAAAATTACCAGCGATAAAAACTTTGTGTTTTATACTTATAAATTTGTTCTCAAGCAATATAAAGAGAACATTTGAGTTTTCAGACTTTGTGTTGATACTTTGTTCATATATTCATTGTTTTCTTATGTCATAGTGATATATTTTTCTACATACACTTAAGATTCTAGTAAGGTTGTTGGAAAGAGCTTTAATCTGATTTCTTGTAGATTTTGTGTTGCAAATAGTGAGGGTTAAATTATCATAGTTAAGTTTTCATGATAAGAAGAAGTTATATCTTGTAATTGTTCTTATTCATAGCAGTTTAGAAGTTCATTATATTGATAGACTTTGAGTTGCTATATATTTTATGTTGTTATCATAGTAATCATCTTACAAGGTTGATAGGATAGTGGAAGAGTGAAGACTTTGGGCTTTTGTTTCTATTTTCCCCTTTGAGGGAAGCAACGAAAGACTTTGTGCTTGTATGGAAACTTCACTTCCTATTGTATAACCATTTTGTAATTGTTGAAATTTCCTGAAAGTTTATGAATTTGTTACTCTAAGTTGTTGTTTCTTTTTTGAAAAAAAAGAAAAGAATATCATCTTTTTGAAAAAGAGAAAAGGATGTTGTTCCACCCAAGTTAAATTAGTATTTAGAGGCTATAATTAATTTGTAGAAGTTAGAAGAAGTAAGAAAAAGGGAGCCTTCCCTTAGAATTAGGAGATTTTTTAATTCACACGCTATAGCTGAAACCATAATTTTGCACACCTTTCTAGGTGTAAAAAATTTTCAACCAACATCACCAAGGATAACATATCTAGTGGTTTGATTGATGAAGGAACGATGTTGATTATTGAAAAAATTAGGAGGCAATATTTGGGTTTTCAAATTGTTGTATATGTCTTAGTACTAAGGGGAATTGGGACTGAAAATTTCACACACAAGTTTAGATTGTGGAATTTCATAGGTCGGGATCAACAATTATTTGACTGAGAACTCACATTTAGCAACATTTTAAGGAATATCAAGCATAGAGGCAATAGTAGCCATGGCATCTGCAGGTTTGTTTTGTATGTGTGGTACTTGACTGAAAGTGATTGTAAAAAACTTGTCTTATAGATATTAACCAAATTTTTGTAAGGAATTCGATTCTCATCTTTTGTTTCATATCCATTATTGGTTTTCTGAATGACTAACTAAGAATCACCCTAAACTTCAAGCCATTTGATGTCAAATTGTACTGCAATTCTTAATCCTATGACCATGTCTTCATACTCTACAATGTTGTTCAAACACTAAAAACTGATTCTATATGATTGAGGAAATACATCTCCTCGTAGAGTTAGGAATAAAATCCCTACACCTAAGCCATGTTGTGTATGTGAACTATCAAAATAATGTCAACAATCGGGAGAGGAAGTGATATTGAACAAGGATTCATCTAGAAAATCAAATAATTGTGGGTTATTATCTTGGATAGGAGCCTTTGCGAGTTGATTTTCTATTGCTTGTCCTTTTATGACATTGGGGTCTACATACCGGATATCAAACTCATTTAACATCATAACCCACTTAGTAAGGCGACTAGTGAGTGTTTCCCTATTGAGTAGATATTTCAAGGGATCTATCTTTGTGATGAGAAAAGTCTTATGACTCAACATGTAATGTCTCAACTTTTGAGTAGCAAAGACAATTGCTAAGAAATCTTGTTTAGCTATCATATAATTCAATTCATATCCAACCAAAGTTATATTAATATAATATATAGCTTACTCTTTTCCTTGTTCATTATGTTGTGCTAGAAGAGCTCCTAGTGTTGTTGCAATTGTTGATATATACAATATGAAGGGTTTATTTTCAATTCAAGGCATTAGAACTAGTGGCGATACCAAATAATCTTTTAATTGTTGAAAGACACATTGGCACTATTTGAATGTTTCTCCTTTACGAAGTGAGTGCTCAAAAGGATGACACTTATTGGCCAGCTGAGCTATGAATCTTTTGATAGATTGCAATTTTCCTTGTAGATTTCTTAACTATTTTAGATTTGATGAGGGAGGCATATCCATGATAGCCTTCACTTTCATTGGATCTACCTCAATGCCACAATGAGAGACAATATACCCTAAGATTTTTCCTTATGTCACCCCAAAAACACATTCTTAGGATTGAGCCTAAGCTTATATTTTTCAATTCTTTCAAAGATCAAAGTAAAAATGCCTAGATGACTATCTCTGGTGATTGATACACAGTAGGTCATTGACATAATCTTTCATTAATCTATGCATGAAATCATGAAAGATAGCAGTGATAGCGCTCTGATAGGTTGCTCCAACATTTTTAAGGCCGAAGGACATTACATTCCAATAGTAGGTTCCCCACACACATGTGAAAGTTATTTTAGGTTGGTCTTAAAGAGCTATACTGATCTGATTATATCCAGAAAATCCATCCATTAGGGACATAATTTCATAACTAGTTTCTACGTCAACAATTATATCAATGTTTGGCAAAGGAAATTAATCTTTCAGACATGCTTTGTTTAAGTCTTAAAAATTGGGACAATGCAAATGCCCCCAAAATATTTACTCAATCGAACCAAGTTTAATATCCATTCTACATAATCAATAGGCCTAATAAAGCCAACATCTAACAATTTCTTTAGCTCAATTTTCACAATTAGTGAAATCTGTGGGTGCATTTTTCCCAATTTTTGCTTGACTAGTTTTGCATTTGGTTGCAATAGTAAATGATGAAGTGCTAGTTCAGGATATAGCCCTGACATATCTGTATAGGATCATGCAAAGTTGATTTGTGTATGAAGAAAGAATGCTATGAAGTCTGTATTTCTTGCTTGGATAGTGATGCTACAAAATGAATGACTTTAGGATTATTTGACTTTCCCAGATTGATTTCTTTTGTCATCTCCACCAAGAGAGGAGATTTCACATGCTCTGCCAGGGGTTTGTCCATTCTTCCATCCTTGGGTGCCTTAGAAAGGTTTTCACCTTTAGATAGATCATTTATTTATATTGTTTTCATGTCTAGAGGTGACTTGTAGTTTTAACCAAGAGACTCATTATTTTCATTTTCATATTCTTGACTTGAAGAAGGAGTTGATTCCCCATATTGTACTGATGTGTCTTCATGAGATTCAAGGAATGCTTCTATGGCCTTATCATTTCCAAAATAGTCTAAACTTGGTGGTCCATGTTGGTCCCAATCAATAAGTTCATGATGGACTAGGGACTTGTTTTCATCGACAAAATATAGGTCCAGAGTGATGAAGGTAAGAGTCATAATATGGATATCGACAGTGTCACTGTCAATAATGATTTCAATATGGTCTTCTTCAGAAAAGGAAATAGGATCCCAAAAGTCTAAATCTAGGCTCTATGACAAGATTGTTCAGGAAGGGGAGTGTTGACACATTTCTCTTTGATGGGTAGGTCCTTTGGATCAATGAAAATATCATTTAGGGCGTAAGGGATAGAGGAAGAGGAATTAGATTCTTCAAGGTATTCCTCAGGTGCCTTTTCATCGTCAAGAGGACATTTTTTTCACATGAGGTTATTTAGACATCGGGAGGACCAATTTGCAATAGTTTAAATCCAAGTCCTCTATTGTGGTGTTGCTCTCTCAGTTGGATATGTTCTACAATTACTTGTTTGTTTTCCAAGACCACTGTGCTCATTATAACCTTTTCTTTGCATGATGGTAAATCCTTTAGCATAATTTTCTATAGGCAATTGTACAAGTGTAATATCTTCTTCATCTTTGTAAAGCAACTTGGTTACATCTTCTTCAATCTCTTCTTCATTGTGGTCTCCCCATTTTGTGAAAGTAGTGGGAGGTTGATATTGAACGATGAATTTGAGTTCTTTGTGCATGGGATGTGGTTTTCCATAGGATTTAGGAGTAGTCAACTTTCCAATGTGGAATGTTTGTGCCATAGTCTATTCTCTACATCCCTGATCTTAAATCTCGAATTTTCCTTTAGATAATTTAGCTAATGTTTGAGGATTTGTGTTCTGATAAGTATCATTAGATGACAAAGCTTCTCTATTTACATGCACTTGTTGTTTTGAAGTTCCTTTCAAGTTAGCAAAGAACTAAAAAAGGATCCGAGTCTCTTGGAATGGTGATCTTTGTTCAATTATATGAGAATATTATGTACTAGTGGTATGTAGGTGGGACTACTTTCATGACATGTATCCAGGGGTGACCCAACATCATGTTGTAAGGAAGAACAAGGTCCAAGACTTGCAATGTTATTAGCGGGTCCAACTTTGATAGTTAGCACAATAACACCTTTTGAAAGGCATTCTGCATCATCATATGCATTGATAGTTATCTTTCTGGAGGGATCAATGTCATTTTTAGAGTAGCCGAGTGATATGAAAACTCTTAACGTACAAATCTTTAGTCTTGCTCCACCATATATCAAGACTCATCTTATCTTAGTATTATGGACAAAGATCTCTAGATACAAAGGGTCATTATGATTAGGCTTGTTATGCAAAACATCATTTTTAGCAAATGTAACTAGGTAGAGGGAGTGATATGTCCTAACATAGCCTGAAATTGGTTGACATTTATGTCAGTAGGAACCATAGACTCTTGCAATGTGCAATAAATCTAGGATAGAGATCCGCACAAGTGTTTTTCCTAAGTGATCAAGGATGTTATACAGACTAGTGACATGTGCTACAAAAGGGATCCTTGCAAGACAACCTTGGATCATCATGTAGTTATTTCACACTAGGAACTTGGATCTTTGAATCTTACAGTCGATACATAATTATTTGTCATTTGTAGGCAATTTATGGTATACTGATGGAAAGCATTGGTGTAGTTAATATTGCCTTTGGAGTCAGAATTAGATGTAGAGGCCTTTCCCTTATCATAATTAGGTAATGGTGTCTTAAATATGGTATGATCAGAATTTGAAGAAGCTGCCAAAAAATTTATCTCAATCAAACCTTGATCGATTAAATCTTGTATTAGATGTTTTAACTAGAAACACGAAAGGGGGGTATGTCCTTTTGTGCGATGAAATTCACAACACTGATTGTCGTTCCACAGTCAAGTTTCACTACTAGTTCATTTATGATCTTGATTAGTTGTACATCATTTTTTATCTCAGGTAGTTGTACAAGGTTTGATTGAAGTAACTATTTTAACACGAATTCAATGGGTTCCCATAATGGTGTAAATTGGTGAGGAGGCATGTCTCTGTTTCAAGGAGGGTCTTTGTTGTTGATTTTGTTGCATGGTATTGGTCACTTGATCTTGTTGCCAAGTGGATACATTTTTTTACTGAGGAGAATGATTATTTGTTTGAGTATTTGATGGTGTAGCTCCTTTGAGGATGAGTTTTGTCTATGTGTTGTTTACTATTTTTGCATCCACAACCACATCATTGGTAATGTTCTTGTTTCTAGACCAAAATTTTCCTTTATTGTTGCTTGCATTATCTTTAGATATTTTAACGACCCCTTTCTATATAAGAGCTTTCTCAATGTTTGTCCTTCTTGATAAGTTTGTCGATAGAACCGAGACTCTTGATTTTTAGTTCATACATTAGTTTCGGTACGACATTCTCAATGAACAGATTAACTTGTTGTTCTTCAGGGATGTCAAATGGATAATGTCTAACTAAGTTTCACCATCTTTGTAAGAATGTGACAAAGGATTCTCCCGTTTTCAGTTTGGTAGTGCAAAGGTTAGTCATAATTACTTCGTTGTCAATATTGAAAGCAAAGTGGCAAATGAATTTTTGAGCTAGCTTGTTCCATGACATAATATTTCTAGGTAATCAGGCATATTAATCCATTTCTTGTCTGGACAACCTTCGTGGGAATAGATGCATGAGATATGTGTCATTGTACTTAATTTCCATACAAGAGGCATAAAAATCTCTAATGTGATCTTTTGCGTCTCCTTTTCCTTGGTATTTATGAAATTTAGGGACACTTACTTTTTTTAGGAAAGGAGGCATGTATAGAATTTTGTCAAAAGGATTAGGACATAAGTCTTGCAATGTGTAACTTCTTTTGGTTCCTCTTGTCTGTAATGCTTCAACTTGCTCAGATAGTTTCTCTATTTGCTACATCATGGCACCAGGAGGTTCTCATCTAGGAGTTCCATTGTTCATCTCTACATGGCCTCGTTGTCTATATATATATATATATATATATATATATATATATATATATATATATATATATATATATATATATATATATATATATATATATATATATATATATATATTATTCCTCCAAGTGGGTTTTTTTTTTATACTCGAGAATAGTGGATCGAGGTGTACATGTGATTGGTGTGTCGTCACTATACTGTGATGCAATGGTGTCTTGATACTGAATCTATTGGTGTGATTGTGGAAATTGTATTGCATTTTGAACTTGAGGTTGGAATTGTTGCATTTGTTGGACAGGTTGTTGTTGAGTTTGAATTTTGATCAATGGGTGACATTTTTGTCATATTTGTATCACCGATATTTGTTGATGAGTTCCTGATTGTGTCATTTGTTAGAATCGAGTAACTTGAAATATCTATTATTGATATTGAGGCATGGATTTTTGTTGTTGGCCTAATTTATGTGGTTTAATAATCAATTTTTGTTGTGTCACTCGATGTGTTTATCCTATATTTTGATATGGAGCACCAATTTGCATAGTTGGTTGTATTTTTTCTGGTAATGTGTAGCAATGTTTTGTTCTTGAGTAGTTGGTTGTGTATACCCTAATTGTCTAATCAAGTTGTCAAGTTGTCAAGTATGTCTATTTTTTGTTTTCGATGTTTATGGGGCTTGGATTGGAATATAATGTTTATGCCTTCTTGCAGAAGAACATTGGTTGGTTGGTTTTGTTGTATATTGGTGTCGACTCTTGTTGCGGGAATGTTAGCTGGCACACTCGTTATTGGTTCATGGGATTACATTTGTGTTAGATTCATTTGGACTTGAGGAGTTGTTGTTTATGTTATGAGAGTCATTTGTGTAGTCTCATTCAAGGGGGGGATACATGGAATCCTTGTTGTATATGTATCTGCTTCTTGAATTGAGATTTATTGAACATTTGATGTTGGAGTTTGGATAGTTCTTGCCAAGGTTCGCATCATTACTTGTGATACCGACACCTTATATGGGTCCATCTGTTGTGTTGATGATGTAGTATTGAATAAGGGATTATCAAACTTTTCAAAGGATATCTTGGAGGGATTCTAGTCAATGCAATGTCTTTTCCCTAGGTTTTCCTTAGTGTGTTATAAGGTTTGATCTGTTTGTTGAGGGGGATCAGTTTGAACTATTTATTGAGCCTAATGTGCATGTTCTTGCATTCCAAGATGGGATTCAAGTTTTCCTATTGTAGTTTGATATTCAGATATTTAGGTTAGTCTTTCTTTGAGTTGATTAATGAATCATAATGGGTATGTGAAGATCTGTTTGTCTAAAGTTTTGATGATTCAGGGATCACTTATAGCCTTGTTGATTTGTTTTTATGACCCTTTAGTTAAAGAAAGGTGACTTTCTTGTGAGGACTCTGAATCAAATGATGCTTTTGATTGCACATTTATGATTAGGGAAGATTCAGGTTTAATGTAATTAAATTCTATATACAAAACATGTTCCATTCCTGAAAAAAGGTCTTGGTTGCATATAGCCACGAGTTGATTGGTCCAAATATAGAATCGTCGATAAGTGGATCGATGTTGTTAATGGGCTATTTTCTTCTCATGATCTTATTGTGGGAAAATCAAGTCCTACCCCTATTTGTGTTGTGTCGAATTGAGGTTGTGAATTCAGACCTATTTATGGATTGAAGACTACTTGCATGATGTTTCTAAATTGTGTTGACTATGATTGTGATCTTTTCAAAGGTTTCTCTTCCATTATGTTGTGTTGTCTCCTAGAGATTTGGGATCGTGTCTCAACCATATACACTATGATCTATGCTAAAAAATTATTTTATAACTTTGAAATTTTTAGGATGCAAATGAAATGATATGGCCTATGTTTTTTTGTTGTTCTTCTCCTTGGATTCTAAGCTTTTTAACTTTCAGATCTAAATGCAAAATGTAGTTTGACACTAGGAGAATGAGAGAACCTATGATAAAGTTGAAAGGTAAACCTATGACTGTATAATGATGGAGAATGAATGCAAAGATGATATTAAGACGATAGAAAGATAAATCTATCCTAGGAGAATGTTATGAAATTTAAGGATCTACCACTATTATGTGAATGCAAACTATTTGGAAAGACCTTTGGGAGATGAAAATGAAGCTAAAGATATAGGCATATTTATGAAAACTAGACAAAGCAAGATGAGTAATATGGATATAAGCTTTATGCAATTTATCTTGAAAGGATAAATGAGATTGAAATATGCAAGAATCTATGGCCTTTGCAAAATATATGTTTAAAGGATTATGGGTATGGTATTATGCAAATCTAAAATGAGATCTATATGTTGGTTGAAATGTCTTTGTTTGATGTTTGAGACTGCTTTAAAGGATTGCAATATTCTAGTTTGATCAGTTGGACAAGTTTCTTTGTAAAAGTGATAATGTTTAAAATTTCTCAGACAAATTTCAAACCTTTGAAGATGTTTAACCTTGTTTTTAGAGAAATTGACAATCACATAATACAAAATGGTTGTTTGAATTTTGAACTGAAAATAAGAGCACATTTAGATACAAATCCTAGGTTGGCAGAGAAAATATTTTTTGAGTTCCTATTGTTGATAAATCTAAGCTGCACTTATTTAGAGTAGATAACTTAGAATCTTGGTGGCATTGGCTACCCTCCACGAGACTCACTTCTCGGGCATACCAAGCTTTGAATTTCTAAATATCCTAAGATCTCAAGAAACTTGTTATCTCAACTTTTAACTACGAGTATGTGGGATGACTTCAGAATTTTTGGTTGCTCAAACAATTTGGTTCATAGTGGGGGAACTTCAACAGAACCTAGTGTCTACCCATGCTAATGTAGGAGTATCCCTAGTTCTTCGAAATCTTGCATCAACTAAAAACATTTTCTTTTCAATTTGTTCTTGTTTTGTAGTTTAGCATTTCATTATGTGTTTCTTTGCATTTTCTCACCAGATCTTGCAGAGTTGGATTTTGATTGTGGACATGTTAATCTACCTTATTTTTGGTCTGTGGGACATTTTGATCTTTTCTCAGCAAGTTATCGCTTCTAGAATCCAAGATAGTTTTCTGGCTTAGAACACTGGAACCACTTGGACCTATTTGCTATTGGCGAATCTTGCGGATCTCTTTCGTAGCTTGTGGAGCTTCAGTTTGTTGTTTCTGACGTTCCTTGGCATGTGGTCAACCTTCCCTTGAGTCCAGACTTCATCCTTTGTATTTTCCAGAGGGATATCTTTGGTGGAGGCCAACCTTGTTGTTTTACACATTTCATTTTTTTTCATCGGCATTTGTTTCATTGTGGGCCGATGCAGATCATCCTTGATCATATAAATCAATGTAATTAAGAATTTAAAATCAAGTTGAAGAATATAGAAGATAGATCTAAGGATTAAGAGTTCTGGAGTTGGCTTGCATTCTTGCTTGAGGCAGATGTTGCATAACTTGCATGTTTTGTACTCAGGCCTGTGAGTTGAATGTTGTAGCCCGCATGTTTTTGATAAAGATAAATGGGTTTTACATGTAATCAAATTCTTTAATTTAATAAATCTGATTATGCATTGCCTCCATCATATTGTGTTGATTGTGTTGAGTTAATTTTCTACATAGTCTGGATTGTTCTCCTTGAGGACCCTCCTAACTGTGACTACACCAAGTGGTATCATAGTGAGATTTTGTTCCAGAGATCATGAAGTCCTGTAAGATTTTAGTTGTGGGGTGGCAGAATTGAGGATCTGACCTGCAACTGTAGAGGACTTCATGAAGATGATGTGAATAAATGCTAGAGGTGGTGGAGCATGTGGAAATGCAAACCATGGTGTGATGGAATTGTTGAGAGGAATTATAGCCCGATTAGAAGCTATTGAAATAACCTAGAGATGAGGTCGACATATTGAAGATGTGAGTGATGATGAAGGAGAAGTTCAAGCAAGAGAAGCAGTCACAAATCAACAAGCAATCGATCTGAAAGAAGTGAGGTTCTTGAGGGTTTTGAGTAGAGCGAACACCAAACCACATTTTACCCCACCAGATTATGATGGCAATTTGGATTCGAATGAATTGATGGATTGGATCTCAAAGATGGAAAAGTATTTTGATTTTGAGAATATTGCAGAAGAACAGAAGGTGAAATATGCTTGTAGATTTGTAGGTAGACCGATAGAGAAGAGGTAAAGAAAAGATCAAATCATGGCAGGGGATGGTTAGTAAGTTGAAATCGAAGTTCTTTCCTGCCGACTATCAAGTAAATTTGTTCTGAATGTTGTAGAACCTAAAGCGGAAAGAAACCAGTGTGAAGGAGCATACTGAAGCAATCTACAAGTTGAACATCAGATCCAGATACATTGACAATGAGGTTGAACAAGTTGCTCGATATTTAAATGGATTGCGGATGTCAATACAAGACAAACTCAATTTGATTTAGATGCAAAGTGTGGAAAAAGCATACCAATATGCCTTGAAGGCGGAAGAAAAACTGAATAAAAGACATGAGCAGAAGTAGCGAGGTAGAGGCTGAAGATTTCAAGGAGGAAGATCCTATACCAGAGGTTAAGGAACCTATGCAGATTAGAATAAAGATAAGGAAGTTAGCCGAGATGGTAGTTCATGTCGGACAGATGACAAAAAAAATTATCAGAAGAAAGAAAATGAAGGTTACCAGAATGAGGGTTATGGAAAGGAAGACAAAAGACAAGAAAAGAGAGTGTTCAAAGGAACCTATTTTAAATGCGGAGGAGAAGGACATCATGCTTTTGAATGCAAGAAGACAAAGAACCATGGAAGAGGAGCCTTGGCAAAAGAGGAACCTACTGAATCAGGTAACAGACTAGAGGATGGAGAGTTGATGATGATAAGGAGAGCATTATATCATACCAGAGGAGAGCAAGATCCCTTACAGAGGAAGACTTTGTTTAAGACAAGATGCAAAGTAGCCGGTAAGTGCTGTAAAATTATAATTAACAATGGTAGTATGGGTAACCTTGTTTAAGAGGAAATGGTGACTAAGTTGAATTTGGAGAGATTGAAACACCCTAAGCCTTATCAAATTGAATTGATTCAAGATGACCATAAGGTATTAGTAAGTGAACAATGTTTGGGAAAATTGAAGATTGGAGCTTATCATGATGAAATTTTGTGTGATATTATGCCTATGGATGTATATCATATCTTGTTGGGTAGACCTTGGCAGTATGATAGACAAGCGACGCATGATGAAAGAAGGAATATATATACTGTTGTGGCTAATGGGGATAAACATATTTTGTTGCCTTTGGAGGAGGCTATGAAGGGTGAAGTTTGTACTAATGTTATAATTTGTCTAGTTGATAGAAGGAAATTCTTGGATGGGATAAGACATGAGTATACGTGCTTTTCCTTAATTCCTAAGAAGACTGAAGATCTGGAGCCTGAAGAAGAACCACCGAAGGAGATAAGGGAGTTGTTGATAGAGTATGGAGACATCATTTTAGATAATATACGTGATGGATTGCCCCCTGCTAGAAGTATCAGCCATTGCATGGACACCATTCTCTGAGCTAGTTTGCTTAATAAAGCAACACACCGGATGACACTGGCAGAGAATGAAGAGTTGAATAGACGAGTACAAGAGTTGTTGAGGAAGGGTTGATTCAAGAAATTTTGAGTCCTTGTGTAGTTCCAACAATGTTATCACCTAAGAAGAATGGAGACTGGAGGATGTGTATTGATTCTAGAGAAACAAACAAGGTCACAATGAAGTACCATTTCCCTTTGCCTAGGATGGGTCACATAATGGATTGCTTGAGTGGAGCCAAATATTATAAAAAGATAGACTTGAAGAGTGGAAAACATTAGATCATAATCAGAGAATGAGATGAGTGGAAGACAACATTCAAGACAAATGAAGGATTGTATGAATGATTGGTGATGCCTTTTGGATTGACTAATGCACCAAGCACTTTCATGAGATTGATGAATGAGGTATTGAAGAAATTTTTGGGTAAGCTTGTAATTGTGTACTTGGATGACATTTTGATTTTCAATCAGACAAAAGAGGACCATTATTTGTATGTGACAAAAGTTTTGTAGAGGTTGAGAGAAGAGAAGTTATTGCTAAACATTAAGAAGTGTAGTTACATGAAGGAAGAGTTAGTATACCTGGGATTTGTGATATTTATGGATAGATTAGAGATAGATCTTGGGAAAGTATGAGAAAGAGAAATTGTTGATTGGTCTACACTAGAGAGAATTGGAGAGGTAATACCATTTCAGGAATTGGCTAGTTTCTACTAGAAGTTCATCAGAAATTTTAGTTCAATTTGCAACCCTATGATAGAAACAATGAGAGGCGATAAAAAGGATTTCAAGTGGACACTAGAGTAAATAGAAGTTTTGAATTGTTGAAGAAAAAGGTGACAAAGAAGCCTGTGTTGGCTTTACCAGATTTTAATAGTATTTCAAGTGGATTGTGATGCAAGTGGGAATACAATTCGAGCGGTGTTGAACCAATAGGGAAGAGCGATAGCTTATTTCAGTGAGAAATGGAATGATGCAAGGAGGAGGTATTCAGAGTATGATCAAGAATTTTATGCTAAATTCAAACATTAAAGAAGTGGAGACACTAATTCCAAACTAGGGAGTTTGTGTTGTATATTGTGTTAGTCCCAACCAGTGTTGAGAGGGGAGGGGTGAATCAACACTATACCGGTTTTTTACCAGATTTAACCTTAATCAAAGTTTCTATTCAAACTTAACACTTATCAGTATAAGTAGTATTAATAAGAAACATGCACATAATATTAAACACACATGACTACCAAGATTTATCACGTGGAAAAACAAATGGGAGAAAACCACTGTTTGAGTAGAAACTCACAAAATCTACACTCTTCTGGAGTACGCCCGGTAAGGAGCCATCCCTGTTAAAAGATTACAAAGACATTGTTAGCTACCACCTAGTTAAGGGATTTTATTTAAGGCCTATTAGAACCATTACCATGTTAGAGGTAGCCTTGTTAAAGGACTTAGGATCATCAATTAAGATGTCACTCGGTTAAGGGATTTTACAAAGGGACCTGTTAAAGTCCACCTCGTTAAGGAATTTTACTATTGTAGTTATTAGAAAACAATAGAGAGAATGATTTTCTATAGTAGCTACTCTTAGCTTAATCAGATCCAATTGAAGCTCTTTGTTTTGACCACTAGTTACACTTTCTCTGCACTCTACTAGTGCTCTGCATTTCACTTGCTCTGCACTCTATAGGTGCTTTGCATTTCACTTGCTTTGCACTTTACTGGTGCTCTACATTCTTTCTCAACTCTTCACACTATCTGAGCTTTGCACACTCTCTTCACCACTCTGCTATTCATTTAGCAGTTTTGCACTCTACTCACCTTGTTGGATCGCCTCACTTCAAAATTGCACTTAGCAATTTTATGATCAAATTAAACTTTTTGGTTTTTGCCAAAAACCTTTATACTATGTTTTGCCAACACATATGTGTTGATTCCTAAATGAGTTTACACCTAACAGTCGGTAGATTTGAAATTCAAATCTTCCTGCACTTTCTCCACGTGCTTTGCAACAATCTCGCCAGCAACTCATAATTCTACCAACTTTTGGGTCATGTTCTGCCTTTTTAATGCGAATTGGAAAATCTGCACAAATCTCACCTTAACTGGTTGTTAACTGTTGTAGACTTCACTAGAAAATTGTTTTGATGATATCTCACCTTTGGCATCGCATCTAGCTTACCAGTCACTGCTCCAAGATTCTTCGTGGATAGCATTATTCAACCTGTATCACCGGTTCACCAGTGTAACTCTTCATATTTTGCCACCAGTCACTAATCATCAACCAAATTGATCAGCTGTTTGTCCAGAGTGTTCAGGTCGTGCATAAGACTACTAAATTGCAATTTGAGTCACCTCTTGTGACTGCATCATCATTTCAACCACCTATTTAAGAAAGTAATCTCAACACCTATCAGATGCTTGACTAACCAGGCAGCTACTCTGTTTATCCTCCAATCGATTAGTCTTCGACCAACAAACTACTTATGTGTGTTAATGATGCATATTAGGGAAGCACTAAATCCTCCATATTGTTTGCAGCCATGAGTAAACCATTGAGGTTTACCACACCTCCTTGCATATGAGCTTGGCCTTATTCATCGGTAAGTGTTGGTAATCAATGACAATACTAACTGATGAACCGGTTGTGCCAACACCATCAGTTATGCCAACATACTGATCATCAAGCTTTGTAATATTTGAATAGTCAAGGTAAGTTGAAACAAATACACATGAGACAGGTAGAGTATTTGCAGAGTTGTAATTTTGTTTTAAAGCATAGAAGTCAGAAATCAAATAAAGTTGTTGATGCCCTGAGCAGAAGGTGGAATTTGCTGACATAAATGAGAATAGAAGTATTGGGTTTTGAGGAATTGAAGAACTTGTATGAGGATGACCCAGATTTTGCCGAACCTTGGAGAGATTGCACATAACCTGTTGCAGTGGATAGGAGTAAGTGGCTTGATTATTTCATGCAAGAGGAGATGTTGTTTAGAGGAAATCAGTTGTGTATACCCTAGAGCTCAATGAGATAAAATCTGATAAAGGATAAGCATAGTGGAGGATTAGCCGGACACTTCAAAGTAGACAAGACAATGACATTGGTAAGTGACAATTACTTTTGGCTCAGATACATAAGGATGTTAGTAAAAAATTTCAAAGCTGTAGAATTTGCCAAATAAAAAAAGGTGGTAATCAAAATGTTGGATTGTATAAGCCTTTGACAGTTCCGGAGAGACCTTGGGAAGACATAAGCATGCATTTCATACTTGGCTTACCTAAAATATAGAGAGTAAATGATTTTATGTTTGTAGTGGTGGATAGATTCTCAAAGATGGCACATTTCATACCTTGTAAGAAGACAACAGATGCAGTACATGTTGCTGACTTATTTTTCAAAGAAGTGGTAAGATTACATGGATTTCCTAAAAGCATAGTTTTTCATAGAGATACTAACTTTGTTGGATATTTTTGGACAACACTTTGGAAGAAGCTGAAGAAAGATTTGAAGTTTAGTTTTACCTTTCACCCACAAACCTATGAATAGATGGAGGTAGTAAACAGAAGTTTGGGAAACTTGTTGAGATGCTTAGTTGGAGACAAAACCAAAAGTTGGGACCTGAATCTTGCGCAAGAAGAATTTGCCTACAATAATTCAGTGAATAGGAGTACTGGAGAAACACCTTTTGAGATTGTTACCAGAGTACACCCTAGAGGCATATCAGAACTAAGAAAAATTAGTAATGAGGATAAGCAGAGTGTAGAAGAAGAAGAATTTGCAGAGCATATGAATACAGTGTATAATCAAGTTAAACAACATTTGGAGGACATGAACGACAAGTAGAAGGAGAAGGTAGATGAGAAGAAGAGATATCAGGAATTTAAAGTTGGAGATGAAGTGATGGTGTAACTAAGAAAATAAATATTCTCAGTTGGTACCTATAATAAGTTGAAGATAAGGAAGTTTGGACCTTGTAAGATCTTGAAGAAATTTAGTTCCCGAAATGCATATGAAGTGGAGTTACCAGATAGTTTGGGTATTTTGCCTATATTCAACATTGTAGACTTTTATCAGTATCATGAGGCTGAATTCAATGCAGACAATGCACTAAACTTGGAGAAGAAGATACCCCGGAAGTTACCGGACTAGATTGAAGAGATTTTGGACAACAAAATTGGGTGTAGCACTCACAAGAAGCAGTACAAAGAGTATCTTGTGAAATAGAAAAGAAGACCTGTTGAAGATTTCTCATGGATTTCTCAGGTAGAGGTAGACCATGTTGGTTTTCCTTTGTCCCTAGAAAAGTGAGGAACTCACTTTTCAATCAACTCTGGATGTTTGATGGAAGAGCATCCCTGGTTCTTGGAAATCTTGCATCAACCAAAAATATTTTCTTTTTAGTTTGTTCTTGTTTTGCAATTAAGCATTTCACTATGTGTTTCTTTACCTTTTCTCATCGAATCTTGCAAAGTTGGATTCTAATCATGGACATGTTCATCTACCTTATCCTTTCTCCACGGGATGTTTGGGACTTTTCTTGACAAGTTATCGTTTATGGAATCTGAGACAATTTTCAAGCTTAGAACACCGGAACCGCTTGGACCTATTTGCTATTGGCGAATCTTGTGGATCTCTTTTGTAGCTTGTGGAGGTTTAGTTTGTTCTTTCCAATGTTTCTTGGCATGTGGCCGACCTTCCCTTGGGTCCGCACTTTATCCTTTGTATTTTCCAGAGGGATCTCTTTGGCAGAGGCCGACCTTGTTGTTTTACATGTTTCATTTTTGTTCATTGGTATTTCTTTCATCTTGGGTTGGCACAAATCATCCTTGATCATATAAATCAATTTAATTAAACATTTAAAGTCAAGTTTTGAAGAATATAGAAGATAGATCTAAGGATTAGGAGTTTCAAAGTTGGATTGCATTCTTGCTTAAGCTGGATGTTGCATAACACGCATGTTTTGCACTTAGGTCTGTGAGTCGAATGTTGTAGCCTGCATGTTGCCAGTAGTTTGTAATCAATTTCTTTGATTTAATAAATCTAATTTTTCATTGCCTCCATCATATTTGTGTTGATTGTGTTGTGTTAATTTGTTGCATAGTCTGTATTTTTCTCCTTGAAGACCCTCCTAACCATTACTACAGCACATGTGATGATGACTCGCTTAAGAGCCTATCCCAAAGGAACTATCAATGTAGATGCACATCACCAGGCATTTGTGGCTTTCACCTAACTTATTAATTTATATAGCGGGCTAAAGAATGTACCGCTTGGGTTGTTCCCTCTCACTGGCCCTAGTGGCTTCTCAGGAGGTACGCCCTCTAATAAAAATGAAAATTTGAGTGTCTCTAAGACGCTTTTCTTGCACCCAGGACCACGAAATCTAGGGGATGGGATAGTGTGTGTTAATAGTAGGTCCACTCACATGTACAAGCAAGATAATCACACAAAAAAGAGGTTCATTCCCTTTAAAGATAGCAATTGTGAGCTAATATAATCTAAAGGAAATCCATGTCCATTCCCTTAAGAAAATTTGAAGTGTGAGTTATGCTATTGAAAGATCAATTGCACAGGTTTGTTTAAGTTTCAATATTTGACAATTGTCCTACATCAAACAGAGTACTTGTTTTTTGATCTTCAATATTTGTCCCACATATGCCACAATACTAACAATCAACTAATTAGTAACTCAATAAATTGAAATAAAACCCTATTTAACTAATTGACAAAAGCAATTTAGAAATAAAAATATAACTACCAATCACATAGGACAGAGAACCACCTGCTCAACAAGTATGACCAACTTCTCAACAAACTCAACCAATTACATGACCACCTTCACAAAGAGCATGAACATCTATGCAACGAGTATGACCACCTACAAAGGAGATAAAAAGATCCTCAATTTGATGAATTAGTGAGATAAAACCCTAATTTAAGCATAAAAAGATAGAAAGAGATTGAAAGAAGGTTAAATTCTATTATGAAGGTGCAAGATTTGTCTGATTTTGTCATTGTTTATGTTGTTGTTTAGGTCTCCTATATTGTTCTCATTCTTGTTCTCTCTATAAGGTTTCTTCAATGTGTCGTGCTTTCTCTTCTTCTTTGTTTAAGGCGGTGGTGGTTTGTTGGAATTTGGCTCAAGTAGTGTGTATTCTCCAAGCTAAAACTGCAATTCCAATATTATATCTTCCTGCTTATCATGAAACCCTAAATAAGGTTGTAATACAAATGCCTATGTTTCTTCTTCACCAAGGAGCACCATATCAATTCATATGATTTGTCCAAAGATTTTTAGTAGATAAAATCGGATACATGTGATACTTCTGAGTATAAGAAAAGACACGGGTTTCATACAAGATAAGAGAAATGGATATGTTGGGGTTGGTGAATAGTGTCTCAGCTAGTTGGATTATTTGAAAGTTATTGGTCGGTCTCTTATGCTTAGCTTTCCTATGGTTCCTTGAAATCCTAAACTTTACTCTATGAGGCATTGTATTTTTGGGTTCATTTTCCATGGATACAAGACAAATTTCTATGCTAAAAATGTGAGCCACTCTCTACGCTAAAGATACAAGATGCTTAAGACTAATAAGAGAGGATCCCTATAGGGGTTCAAGAGTAGGTGGAACGTATATTGTCTCTTTTTCCCTTAATTTTTGTTGTTCTCTCTCTTGATCAATTTCATTCTTTAAGGCTTTCTCAACACACTTGGCTTGGGCTTTCTCTTCTTCTATGACAAAGGTTATTCTCATGTACTAAGTGTAGCTAGTTTTATCTTCCCAAGCTAGGTCACCTTGTCTTGTAAGAATCTCTTCTTGGTGGTTATCATATGTTAGATCAGGTTAAAGCAAGGGGGTAACATTAGTTTTGGGAAGAACCATCTTGAATCATAACTTCGAGAGGAATCCTATAAGCTATAGACGATTACAATGAAATGCAAAGAGAATCAATTAACTTCTAATTAAACTTTGATGAGATTGTTGCTCGAATGAAAAGATTCATTTACCACCTGATTATGATCTAATTGTGATTTTTTGCATGAAACCAAAGATTAATCCACCACCTAATCAAAATCTAAGTGCAATTTTTAACAAAAATGAAAGATTAATCCAAGCCTAATTAGAATCCAAGTGCAATTTGCAGCGTGAATCAAATATCAACCCAAGCCTAATTAAGATCTAAGTGAAAGTTGATTCATAAAAAGAAGGATTGTTCCAATCCTAATTAGAATCTAGGTGCAATTTGTAGCGTAAATGAAAGATCAATCCAAACCTAATTAGGATCTAGTTGCAATTTGTAGCATAAATGAAAGATCATTCCAAGCTTAATTAGGATCTAGGCACAATTTGTAGCATAAATGAAAGATCAATACAAGCCTAATTAGGATCTAAGTGTGATTTGTAGCATGAAAGGAAAGGTTAATCCAATCCTAATTAGGAACTAAATAAAGTTTGTTATTCAACTTTAAGCCTTCAATCGATTGAGGCTTGCAATATGCATGTCAAACATTCCAAAATCTACAAATCAACTTATAAGACCATTCAATACCCTAGAATTGACAAACTTGTCAATTAAACCCTATATGTGTCACAAGACAAGTCGTTTAGGCAACATTGCTTGCCAAGTGCATAGTACAGAGGACCAACTGCGCAATATACTTCACCAACTATGCAGGATGCTCAACCAACTATGTAGAATGCTCAAGCAACTATGCAGGATGCTCAACCAACTATACAGGACTGGGTGCCACCTATGCAAGAGCAGCGTTGGGCATGAAAATCAATATTTTTCAACCTTTTGGAACCTACAATTGATCAAAAAACTCACAAGAAGCACCAAATTGGACGTGCGTTCACGTCAAGTTCACAAGATGTAGGCATAGGAAAGGGGGCAGTTAGTTTGAAAACTAAAACACACATGCAACTTATCTAAGCTAATCACGAAACTAGAATTGCATGATAAAACCTTCCTAATCTAGCCAACGGGACCATTAAAATGAAAATAAAATGCAAACAATAAGGAAAACCTCCAATATTCAATGAACCCCCATTGCTCTTCCTTTCATCTCTAATAATACTATGTCACTCCTACAATACCAAGTGCACGAAACAGATGAAAGAAAGGAACTAATGTGCAAGATTTACTAGGAATACGTGATTATGTGATATTAATTATTAAAAATAAAATATTGTTTCAACAAAACAACATTAAGTAAGCTAGATGATTGTTATATAAATTGGCATAATGAAACTACTCAAAAAATAGATGAATTGATTGAAGGGGAGTCCTCGATTTATAGAAAACCTGGAGACTCGACAGACGGGCAAGATCATAAAGATTTTTTATCAGGTGGATGAACTAGATTGAATGCACAACAAAGCTGCCATTTGAGGAATAATGAATAAGATGAAGGAAAAAACCTAAAGCATATTTTTGGGGATGCATACTTCATTTTCGAATTTAAAATTGAAAAATAATGAGATATTTTAAAAAATGAAGACTTTCGAAAATCAAAGAGGAATCTTGAGATAATGTTGCCATTTTCGAAAATCAGGAGGATATTTTCAATTAAAATTTGAAAAAACTAGAAATTATCCTCATATGAGAAGATAATTAGGAAAAATAAATAAATAAGGATATTTATTTAATTTCAAAGACACAATTAGATAATTGAATAATTTAAATAAATTATTCAATTATAGGTTAGAGATGAACCTTTGATTAATTAATTAAAATTATTTAATTAAAGGGGATAAATTGAGATTAATTAAATAATGCAAAAAAATTAATTATTATTAAAATGGGAAGGGTTTGGTGAAAGATTAAAGACGAAGAATTATTAAAAAGGGAAAGCTTAATTAATTAAATAATTAATTAAACCTAAAATGACAAATTAGTAAAATGACAACCGAATACCTTAAGTAGGTCAAATTAAGTCAATTTGGGTCAACATAGGTGAAATTGGAAAGAAGGGGAAGGTTTGGATAGAAAATGAGAAGATTTGAACAAAGATTGAAAAATTAGGGTAAACTGGGCAAAACCGAGCAATAACGAGTAAACCGGGTCAAAGCTGGTCAACATACAGAGAAAGGATGAATATGACACCATGGAACCAAATAAGAGGTCAAAATGTAACCTTAGCATAAGGATAGATAGGAAAGGGGATCCAACAAAACTGAAAATGGAAAGAGGGAAATAAGAGAACCCTAAAAAGCAGGTAAAAAACCCTAAAATCATGACAAGGATTTTGTTTAAAAGTGGACATTACAAAAGTGAGGGGAATAATCCAATGCAAGGGGGATGAAGAAGAGGTCAAAATGCAACCGCATTACCTAGACTAGGATGACAAGGGAATTATTTTGATAGAATAAGGAAAAGGCAAAGCAGGAGGATTGAATTAGGAGCAAAAAACACTAATTGGGACGCAAATAGGTGAAACATCATTGTAAAATTGGCAAAGGAATTATCTAGGTAGAAAATGGAAAAGGAAAAATGAGGCAATATCGCACAAATAATGAAGATCATACTCATGATTAGGTTAAAAATGAAGAATGTGGAGGATGCATATTTTTAGTGTCTACATATTACATTCCTATGTTAGGTGTAATGAGGTGAATTAGCTTAACTAGGTTAATAACATGTGTTATTGCTATTTTATATTGTGCATATCTTTGCTTTTTTGTAATTAAGTAATGTCGTTGAGTTACCTTAGGGAATGAAATTTAAACATTATAAATAATTTTTGCTTGTGCATTTATGATTATGTAATCATATTAACTTTATGTATGTATTTGTTTTAAGCTTTATGTGTTGTTGTATCCTTTAAAAAAAATCTCCAAGTTTTCTAGTTAGAAGGTTAGTTTCTCTAGGGTATTCTTGTTGGGAATTACATCTGATATCAGAGTCCATGTTCATACACTGGGTACTCTAGTTTAATATGAGCCCATTATGCGTGTTGGTAGTGTAACTTAGGTTTAACCTTTGAAGTCATCTTTCCAAGATATCCTTGTTGTAGTAGTTTTCCCTATATCTTACCTAATAGTTGTTTGTGCCTTGTGTAGATAAGATGCCTCCTAGGGGTAGAGGTTGTGAGCAAGGTAACCGTTTGGGTACTGGATGGACCTCATCTTGAGGTTTATAAAGAGGATTACCAAGAAGATTAGTAGCATGATCATTAGGAGGATCAACAACATGATCGTCAGGAGGAGGAAGCCCAAGGTGAGAACCAATAGGGTAATGATGGAGTTCCTAAGTTGATTAATGTTCTTCAGGATCTTCTTTCTTGTTTGAGACTGAGGCATGAGGATAATCAGTAAGGAGAGTCTCATCATTCTGAGCATCAAGATAGAGTTGTGTATCAAGACACACACACATACATGGAGAGAGAGAGAGAGAGGAGAGGATCACCTCGGAGGAGGGATATTGCAGTTTTAGATCAGGATGCTATACTAGCAGGGCATATGAGGGACCTTCTCATGTCTCAACCTCCTATATTTGATGGATCCATTAGTGAAATAGATGCAAAGACTTGGCTTTTAGACTTGGGCATGCATTTTCTATGCATATATATAGTAGTAACACCAAGGCTAGGTGTGCCATCAGGCATCTTCATGGGTTTGTCTCCACTTAGTGGTGTCTAGAGCAACAGAGTTGATCTCTAGAGCACTTTATTGAATGACCACTCAAGAGTTGAGTGAGCTTTGATTGGAGCTAGAGGAATTGTTAGCTAATGGGTTTATTCATCCTAGTGTTTCCTCTTGGGGAGCATCGATCTTATTTGTTAAGAAGGATGGATCCCTTCACTTATGTATAGATTACCGATAGTTAAATAAGGTAATGGTGAAGAACTATTATCCTTTGTTGAGGATTGATGATATTTTCGATTAGATTAAGGGTGTTGGCGTCTTCGCTAAAATAGACCTTAAGTTAAGGTACCATCAGCTTCAGATTCATAAGATGGACATTCATCGGACAACTTCCCACACTTCCCATGTGTACTATGAGTTCACAGTGGTTCCATTTGGGCTTACCGATGTGCCCTTAGTTTTAATGAGTTTGATGAAAGGGGTGTTTTGTACCTACCTTGTACCTACCTTCACTTATGTATAGATTACCAATAGTTAAATAAGGTAATGGTGAAGAACCGTTATCCTTTGTTGAGGATTGATGATATTTTCGATTAGATTAAGGGTGTTGGCGTCTTCACTAAAATAGACCTTAAGTCAGGGTACCATCAGCTTCAGATTCATAAGATGGACATTCATTGGACAACTTCCCACACTTCCCATGTGTACTATGAGTTCATAGTGGTTCCATTTGGGCTTACCGATGTGCCCTCAGTTTTAATGAGTTTGATGAATGGGGTGTTTTGTACCTACCTTGATATATTTTCCCTTGTGTTCCAGGATGACATATTGATTTATTCGAGGACCGAGGAGGAACATGAGGAGAATTTGAGATAGGTGTTGTAGTATCTTTGAGATAATTAGTTATATGTTAATATGGATAAGTATGAGTTCTTCCAAACTAAGGTGAAGTACCTAGGACATGTCATTTTTCAGAGAGAGTATCATTGTGGATCCCTCTAAGATTCAGGCTATTGTATAGTGGCCAACACCTACGAATGTGGCAGAGGTTCATAGCTTCATGGGCCTTGCAGGATACTACCACCAATTTGGCCAAGGTTCTCAAGGATAGTTCATCCCATTACTTCTCTTCAACGTAAAGGGAATAATTTTGCATGGACAGAGTAGCATGAGGAAACTTTCTAGACCCTTAAGGAGAGTCTGACTAGTGCACCTATTTTAGCAGTCCTAGATCTAGTAGGATATTTTGTTGTGTATTGTTACTTCTCTTGAGGGTTTGGGAGAAATTCTCATGTAGGAGAAACATGTGATTTCCTATGACTCTTGCAAACTCAAGAATCATGAGCTAAAGTATCCTACTCATAATTTGGAGTTAGCAACATTTGTTCATGCTTTGGTGAGGTGGGGACATTTTCTGCTTGGGCATTGGTTTGAGTTGCATAGTACTCATCAGATTTTTTTGCATATCTTTATGTAGATGAACCTGAATGCTAGACAGTAGCAATGGATGGAGTTCCTTTGTGAGTATGATTTCCAGGTTAAGTACATTCAGGGGAGGGAGAACATTGTGGCAGATGTGTTGAGTCATAGGAGACATGAGTTGTACATGATGACTCTTAGTGTAGATTTGAGGAGTCAAATTCTCATGGCATTTTCTTTTGATGCTTGGTACCAGGAGGTGAAAGCAGAGATTGACTGTAGGAGAGTTCTAGAGGGGAGATATGCAGGATATTATTTGGAGTCAGATGGTCTTCTTTTCTATTTGGGTTGTATTTATATTTTTCCATCAAAGGGGTTTCACACTTTGATCTTGACAGACGCACATCATGCACCTTACTCAACACATCCAGGTGTCAAGAAGATGCACATGAACCTACGAAAATTGTACCATTGGTTCGGTATGAAATGTGATGTAGTGAATTTTGTATCTTGATATTTAGAGTGCTAGAGACTAAAGGCTAAGCATCACCATCCCGCCAAGTTGTTGCAGTTGAACTTGGTTTCAAAGTGGAAATGGGACATCATTTTGATTGCCTTCATTATTGGGTTGTCAGCCTCTTCTTGAAGACATGATGTTATCATGGTCACCATTGATAGTTTGACCAAGGTGGCACACTTTTCACCAATTCGATCTTCCAATATAGCAACGATAGTGGCTCAAGTTTTCATGGAGGACATTGTGAGGTTGCATGAGATTCCCTGTTGGATTATATCAGATCGAGATCCTGTATTCACTTTAGCGTTATGGACTTCTCTTCAACATGCATTGGGATCTTAGTTAAACTTAAATTCAACATATAATCCTAAGACAAATGGACAAATAGAGAGGGTTAATTAGGTTATGAGGATATGCTTCAAATGTATGTCATGGACCAACAATCTTAGTGGGAGGATTATCTGTTGTTGGTCTCAATTTCTGATTACTTTGTTTTCTCTATAAGATCTCAAGCTTCTGCTCACATAAGGAGAGATTAACAAGAATAGAAACACAAGACAACACTTAACGAGGTTTACAAAGAAACCTCCTACACTTCAAGCTCAACGAAGCTTAGGTGGGTATACCCTTTTGTGATTGCTTTATCACAATTTAAATGGTGACTTACAGAAAACCAATACAAATTTCTGCAAACTTTATCACTTTAAATGCAATCGAATATAAATGAAAGATTCATTTTCATAGTAAGGGATCGTCAAGAATATCAGAAAATTTAACTAGCCATACCAGTGCCTTATTCGGGCCTCAGAGTCATTTAAAATCAAATAACAACTTTGACAGTGGAAATTCACATACATATCATCACCTTGATTTATTGAATCTATATATGCCCGACATATATAAACCCTCAACCTATGCTAGACCTAGTCATCAAATTCATGCAAAGTTACTAATTATCAACGAAAAGGAAGTACATATAATTTTCCTCCTTAAGGGAAAAACCTAAGGCATTCTCATAATTTGCCTTGCAAATCGTTTAACTAAACAATCCTAGATCATCTAATCAAAATGACAACCAACATATAGACACAAAAACAACATATATCTGGGCTGAAAATGTTCTGATTGTATATTAATATCCTTTCATCAAAGTTTTACAAAGACACAAAATGATCCTCTAAAATGCCAAACAAAAACCCGTGTACATTTTGCCAAAGTTTTCATACAAAATTCTTGCGATCCCCTTCTAGGTAGTCCTGGTATCCATTTATAGAAAAAATGGATGTGACAAGATTCAGACTTCCCTAGCAAATATTCTTATCCTAACCATAATTCCCCCCAAAATTTACAATAATTACAAATGAAGTAGGAGCATAACCAATTAGGTAACCAGTTGGAGAAAGGCCAACTAACTTCTCAATATTTGCAGACCAGGTGTCAGGTGTCTTCAATTCTTCAAAATTCTAGTTACCCAAAAATATCTATTATAAGAACCAACCGCTTCAAGTCGCCTAAGGATTGCTATATATTGGAGCATCGATGGAATCTCCCTACGCCTCTGTCTCTTTCACAACATATTTGTTTTTCCATACCTTAAATGTGTTGTCACTAGGCCAAGAGAAACTAACAATTTTCTTCTTCAGCTTATTAAAACTTTTCCACGTCTCCCTTAACTATTTAACTTCCTTTTCCAAGAAACCAAAATGTGATTTTATTTTCTCAATCTCTTCAACGGTTTGAATGAATCAAGAAGTTTCATCCATATTTATAATGTTATTTATTCTTTGAGACAACTTATGACCTAGCTCACCAAGCCATACTTCTTTATCTTTCAATTTGTTAATACTAACAAAACCTCCAGGAAACAATTCAAGTTTCTGATATGCATATTCTTTTCGATATAAGTTTGCCTTCCTTTCTACTTTGACCCTTTCTGCTGCAAACCTGGACAAACCTTTTACCAACTCAAAAGTAGGTTTGATAGTGACATCAGCATCTACTTCCTCCTAAAATAAAGAATATATAAACTCTAAATCAACCTCTCTGACGATCCATTTATCCAAAATTGGCTCCAAAATAGCCTTATCTTCTTTCAAAGAACCCAAAATAGTCAATACCCTTTTCATATTAATATAAACTATTGCAGCTCCAACAGTATCAACAAACTTCAAAATGGTACCCCTGATCTTCTCCGCATATTTGCTTGCAAAAATTTCTTGGGCCTGCTTCGATCTCTCCATCTCATCTTGAATGTTCTCAGCTGATTGAAAACCATGAGTCATGGGAGAAGGTAAGAATTCAATAATTGGGCTGGAAGGAGGGGGCCTAATAGGAGAAGAGGCAATCATCAATTTGGAAGACTCACCCTTTTGATGTTGTCCTTCCAATTTATTCTTCAACTTTGCAATGGTGTCATCCTTATGAGCTATCTCAATCTTTGCTTCGTTATAAGCCTTTAGGACTACCTCTAATTTCACCTGCAGATCAACTTTCTCCTTGGCCTCTTTTTCAATCACTGCCATACCGAATTTAGTAGACTCTAAGGTCATGTTGGCAGCTTCTACTACCCCTGTATCCCTAACTCTCTTTACAATCATACCTCCTGGGTAACCAGATTTCGAGGAATCTTTCCTTCTTTTGTTTTCTTCCCTCTTTAGTGACCATATAACAAGGGCCGCATGGTCATTACTATAATTTATTCCCTCTAGAGGCTTGGTCTCCTTTCTTACTACATCAAAAACTAAGGCATCAACTATGTCCCATTCTGGGAGAATCAGAACTCCAGCATCTGCAATCAATTTTCTCCCTTGCTCAGGGGTAATTGCCTGAAATTCTCTCAACATTTCTTGCTTTATTTCTGCTTCAACAATAGATGTATCTTTATGGGCTTGCTCCACTTTCCCCTTTTTACATCTTTCTTTAAATTGCTCAATATGTTTTCTTCAAACAAATTGCAAGAATGCTCATGTTTTAACAACACTATTATTAGCCAAAAATTCATCACTGGCCTGCTTAATGACAGGATCCAATTCTCTGCTTGCAAACTCTTCAATAGTCAAGTCCATTTTGGCACCTGCTGGCTCTTCTGGCATCCCTTCTTGTAATTCTCCGTTTGTGCATGCAATCTCTCCTAGGCTTCCTAACTGCAACAAATGCTTTGCTACTGCCTACTCATAACCTATAAATAATGGGGATTCAGAGGAAGAATATAAAGACTCACTTGACTAAGCTTCCTTTTCCAACCTTTTCCTTTTGGGGGAGGCTTGTGACTCAAGAGCATCCTTCATTGGCTCTTTTCATTTTGAAGTGGAAAGCTCATCTTTCCTTGGCATCACTACATTATACCTCGACCTTTTATACATCACATATTCACCAAGGGGAACAACCTTAGCAAAAATAGGCTTAGCTAAAAAAAGCTTAGCTTTCTCAGGATCTGTTGGGATTCATCAATTTGAGTCAAGTTTTGAGGCCCACTATGGAATTTTGCTATTTCATTCTTTCAAATGACCACCTAGTCTCATCCGGAGTGGCCTAGTTAGAGAGAGGGTAAAATGAAGCCAGTTAATTATCAAAGGGTTGGGAATTGTCCTACACCTTTTATTTGACCTATGAAGTGTTGTGTAACTTTTAGATTTCATTTTGAATTAGTTTATTAGGTACCCATTTCAAGGGGTGAGCTGAAAGTGCATGTTAGGTGCAAATGCAGATTTTATTAAGTAGCCTACTTCGAGCTCCTATATCTTTTGACTAGTTGATTGTCATGTTAAAATTCAAAGTGAATTAAATTGTATGCATATAAGTGTGCCTCCATGCCAAGTTTCAGGTCTTTATGAATCCATTTGATCAGTTTTTCAAGCTGATTTCTTGAGCCACTTTATTCAGTTTTCTGCATTTTCATTCCTACATCTTTTTAAGTGGCTATTTTTATGAGCTCACCATTTGCACCGAGTTAGCTTCTTGGTTAAACTGAGCATTCCAAGGTTTTCTTTATTCTTCAAGGTACCTATGCCCCGTATTTGGGGTCTATGGAGATCGTTTGATATTTTTAGTAAAGGCAGTTTGTGGTGCCTGTGCATTGATTTTATCAGGTTCACAGTGTTGACAAAGCCATTTGGTCATCTTTGACCATTAATGTTTCTTCACTCGGGATTCATCTTGAGAAACGGCTTGGTAGAGTTCATGTTTGTATATCAGACAGTATACCTGTCACTTTGCGAAGTCTAGAAAGGTGTTTTGACCAGTTTGAAAATTACATCTTTGGGATTAAATGCGAAAATGTGGCGCAAACGCCTGAAAGTTGCAAAACTCAGTTTAATGATCAAAAAATAGTATCGATCAATTACAGAGGCATGTTCAAGGTTCTTGAGGAGTTTTCAACAGTTAGTTGCATGAAAATGAAAAAAAAATTAGTCGGACCCACCTTGGGGCCCGACCTGGTTCATGCCCTTGCAGTATTAATTTTACTGGCGACTTGGCCCTTCATGCAATTCCAAAATGATAGTGACATCCATCATTGGAGTAGAGTACTTGCAAGTTTCCCAGGAGAGAGTGATGAAAGAATGAGAATGCACTTGAAGCCAGAGCTATTAAATAGACTTGATGAGATAGTTGTCTTTTATCCTCTTAAAAATAAGGAGTTGAGGAAAGTTGCAAGATTGCAAATCAAAGATATTATTATACAGCTTGCAGAGAGGGGAGTTACTTTGACAGTCACTGATGTAGCATTAGATCTCCTTGTGGCATCCTCCCTGTGAATGGCGTAAAAAATGAAAAGGCATATAACTTCAACCAAAATGCCATCCTCTTCATTGCCAGTGGCAAATGAAAGAGGCGTTGAAACTTTAAAGTAAATAACAATTGGTAGGCTTTCAAAGTTAATTCCTCCTGGGGCTACGTGAGAGGGAGGCATTGAAAAGGTTTTAAGAACCTTTAGTAAATGAAATTAACAGCAAATGCAAATGGTATGTTAAATGCCAGCCATATTCCCTCCTCCCTCTACGTGGGTAAAAGGCTGAGGAAAATTTTAAGCAAATTTGCAATTGGCAGACTAAGGTAATGAAGTCTCAGGCAAATGCGTTGGCAGGTATAAACCCCCAGCTCTCCTGCGTGGATCCTCTGCATGTCATGGAGAAGGCGTTAAAATATTTAAGCAATGCAGTTGGCAAGTGGAGAGCCTAAAGCCCCTACGTGGTGTGATTTTGGTGGGGCAATTGAGGAAGCATTTAAAAAACTTTAGCAATGTCATTGGCAGGTGTGTATGCCAGATTCTTTCCTTTCTGTTGTGAAGAAGGCTGGAGTGGTGGCATGGTTGAAGAGGCTAAAAGAGGCGTTAAAGTTTTTCTACAAATGCAATTTGCAGGTGTGAAACTAGCCAATCTCTTCCCTCCTCTGTGTGGCGTTGTAAAGGCATTTGAAACTATTAAACCAAACTCATTGGCATGTTTAATGGCCAGGTCTTCCCTGCCTTTGCGTGAGGTGCATGGTATGGTGAAGAGGTCATTTTAAATGAACTTCAAGCAAGTGTAAATGGCAAGTGTATAACTATCCTCTCCTCCTGCATGGAATCGTTAAAATAGATACTTCCAACCAAATGTCATTGGCAGTTGTAAAGCCATTAAAACTCTCAGAAAACCTTCAAAAATGCATTTCTGGGCATAAGCATTAATCCCACATTAGCTGGGCGGGCGGAAATTTTCATATTTAAATTTAATGTTCCACCCAAATATAGTGTCAAAGCCTTAAAGGCTTTTGACGCAAGGTGTCGGCTGGGTGCCCAACGGACTCCACGCGTGCGTGTGCGAATCTTGAGGCGAGGAGGCTAGTTAGCGACCAAATTGACCCTGCGTGTGCATGGTTCTCGAGGTAAGCGAGTTTTGCAGTGGAAGGGCGAGTTAATGAGTTTGCAGGTTCGAGGACGATCAACGGTGGGCGATGTTTCGCAAAGCGAAGATGCATGAAAGTTACCCTTCGTTAAACAGCAAAAAGCATGTGCAGAAAAGGACACGTTAACAAGTGAGCAAGTTTGATGGTGATCAACGACTGGCGTTGTTTCGCGAAGTGAAGGTGCACAAAGGTTACCCTTCATGAAATAGCAAAAGATAAGGTGGCTGGTCTAGGTGGCAGGTGAGCTAGCAGGTCCCGGTGAGAAGGCGCTGAGGTGGTGATGAGCAGGCAGTCCAGTGGTGGATAGGTGGCGGTCCACAAGCCGGTGAGATGGAGCTGAGGTGGCAGGTCCAAGTGGCACACCAGTGGACCCTCTGAGCGATTCATAGGCTGCCACATGGTAGGGCACAGGACCAAAATTGGCGAAAAATCAAAGTTAAATTGCACAGTTTTGACTATTGAGGAAAAAATGAAAATTTAAATGATTGCCTGCACATTCAAGATTAAGATTAATTCGCTCAGGAGGTATTTTTTACCTGAAATGGCAAGTATTATATATCATCAAAAAGCTCTCGAGGAAAGGAAATCAATCATGAGGTTTGTTTCAACAAACATGAGATATTTTGAGAGCGGTTTCCATGGGAAGAAGAGGAGATATTTTTGCAATTAGGGAAAATGGGACACATGGCAACTTTTGATGCATTCTGGTTTTTTCCCCCCTCGTTCATATTCCCATTTCTTCTCATTTGTATGGGTTCCAGAATTCTAAGAGAAATGCTCCAAATTTCATGGTTTCCAGTTCTGAATTTCCTGACCCAAGTCTGTAAAGCTCTTTGGTTCTTTTTCAGGGTATAGAGCTACATCTCAGTGTTGCAGATGGTTTTCTAGTTGCAGGTCTTACTTGTGTTAGGCATGAGTAAATTTCACACGAGATTGTCTTTAGGCTTGTATTTCATTATTACAAATTTAATCCTCAAGGAGGTTAGAATTTGTCATCTTTAGGAGATTGTTATGATTGTTTGTAGGTATCCTTCTGTGAAGGTTTTAAATTCTATAATCAGTCATAAATAATGAAATATGTATCCAAGATGTGATAATTTAGTGAATGAATTGAGTAATGCTTTGGTATGAGGTATTGATGCATGAATATTGTATAAGGAAAACAAATTTGTAGCTAGGATACGCATTTGCAGTTCTGTGTGTGACTCCATGCCTAATGAATAAGGCACTAGTCTTTGAAGGATTTGGGGATACTTTCAGATTTATACAAATCTAAAGAAAAATATATTTCCCTTTATGTTTAGGGGTTGTGTTCTATTCATTCCAAACTCTGTTTCATCTATTATTTGTACAGATCTAGCCAATCTGTATGTGTTTTCTAACTTGTTGAGCTTGTGGAATGATCTATCTACTTATTGTTGATGCAGTCATATGTCTATACCTGGTTGTATTTAATGCATCAAAAGGGCGTCCCCCCTAGGTCTAGCTGAACCTGAAGTGCAGGAGGATCAATTAGGGTCCTATGTTGTGTTGTCCAAGAATTGATGTGTTTCATAGATTGAAATCGGCCATTTCATAGAAGGATTGTAGGTGAACTTGGGTTAACCAGATTTGGTGAACAACAAAAATGGCGACTTTGTTGAGGAGTCTGAATAGAAATTGCATAATTTCATCTAGTTAGTCAGTACATTGAGATTGCACAGAGTTGAAAAATATTTTTTATGGTTGAAGGATTTAGTATTATGTTTTGAGGTTATAATGGTGTTGTCTACTATCAAAGAAAGTTTCTTGTGAAGAATTGAAAAGTATATATTGCTGAGTTGTGAGCAAGTCCTTGCAGTTGTATGCAAATTTTTCCCCAATTCCTTATTGGGTGGCGACTCTATGGTTCATACCAATCCTGGATGTCTATGCAATTAGTATTGCATAAGGTTTTTATGGTTTGATGTACAGTGCAGAGATATGGGTTATCATTGCTAATGCAGTGCAGTAAAAGATTTCAATTCACACATAAGTCTGATGCATTTTCCAGATTTGTGTTAAATAGCTTGGAGTTGATTTATTGTAGCAAGATTGAAGGAGACATAAAGAATTAAATATGTGTTGAATGGTATTCTACTACTCAAAATGTCCTCTATGTAAGAGGTGGTGACTCTGAGGTAAAAGGCCAAGCTAAAATGTGAATAAATGTTCAGATCTACAAGTCCTATAGTTGCAAATACCAAGTATTTTCAGAAGTTTCAATGCAAAACAATTTGTTCTGAAAATTTTGAATGAGTAAAATAGTTTTACCATCAAGTGAACAACACTAGTAAAGAGGGAAAAAGAGAAATTACAAGTCTATTTGCATATCTATTTTGTTGTAATTTCCAGCATGTATGTTATGTTGTAGTATGCAAATTGGAAGAAAGCTTTGTGTCAAGCAATGTTATAAATAGATTTGAATGGTGATATGTGCTTGAAGTGTTTCATTGTTCTATCCAAGGTTGTGCAATTATTTGTGGGAGTAAGAAGAAATGTGTAGTGAAGTTTTTCAACCTTGTGTATTTCCATATATAGCCATGCATAGTGAAATGTCACCGCCATGTTATGAGAGAAGTTTTAAAATGAACTATTATGCTGCTCTAAATTTCAAAGATATTCTGGGTTACCCAAATCTTATACCCACATAAATTAGAAAGCATTTGCCAATATTCAGTGGGAAGAAATCAGAATCAACACATTTACATTTGAAAAGATTTTCAGATTTGATGGGAGATTTTGAAGTTTGTCAAGAAGATGTGTGCATGAAATTATTTGTCCAGTCATTGAAAGAGGATCAAAGGGATTGGTTTTCTTTTTTGCCAGTAAAATGTATTTCCTCATGGGATGAATTAACAGCTGACTTTAAGGCCCAATTTGCTGAAAAGGTGAGTGATTGTGATATGCTTAGAGGATTCATGCACATACAAATCAGAGAAGATGAATTGGTACCGGCATTTAATATTAGATTTTCACAAATATTGTCTTATATTTCCAGCAAGTATAAGTTTAATGATGGAGCATGCTTGGAGATTTATATGAGTTCTTTTGACTAGAAGATGGGTTTCTTATTAAGAGACAAGGAACCCAAAACTTTGCATGAAGCTTTTAACACAGCTAGGGACATTGAAAACAATTTAAAATTTGGGATATCAAAAAGATTTTTGTCTCATGTTGTTTCTTGTCAAAACACCTACAATGGTGAAAGTAAATGTGAAGCCAAGCAAAACATTCTTTGTCAAGGTGCATCAAGCTTTATTGTTCAAAATGGTCTTGCTGATATATGTAATTCAAATTGTAATGAGGGTCAAGAATCTCTGCTGTCAATGTCGGTTGTTTCTCATAGTAATGATGGAATGATCAGTGGGAAATTTTGTGATAATGTTGTTACAGAGATAGATATATATGAAAGATATGCACCATTTGATTTGTATGCCGGTTATGTTGATTATGTGGTTAAAAATTATGAAGTTAATCATGCATCTCCCAAGGATAATGATGGTGATGACCATCGGTCTTTGCTTGCTGCTAATGTATTTGATGTTGAAGTACCAAATACTAAGGGATCACCAAGTATTTCTGATTATGTGAATTGTGATAATGACACAATGTGTTCAAACAAAGAAGTTGTCAATCAGCCCATGATTTTGTCACACAAGGATGTGCACTATGATGTAAATCAAGATTTGATTAAGTCTAATAAAACTGAAAATGAAACTGTGGATGATGTTGATGGTGTTTTCAATGCAAGTATACCCAGTGATGAATGTGTTTTAGAATGGAGTGGTGTTGATGATTATGAGGACACTGAATTCAATTTTTAGCACCTTGAAGGTATACAGATGAACAATGAAGATCAATTTTAGAACAAGAGTGATTTTGACACAAGTTATTCATTTTCTTATGATCAACAAATGAATGTCAGTCATGCAGCTGAGGATACCTATAAGAATTCTTATTATTCATATTGTGAAGATGATATAAGAGGAGACCAAGTTATGTATCTCAATCATGAATCTGAAAATGAAAGTATTTTTGAAGATAAAAACGTGTGTGAAAGTGCGGATAATGTTTTATTTTCAGATTTAAGTGAACCTATATTTGAATGTTTTAAAAGTTTGAAATACCATGAAGAGAATGTGAATGTTGGTGATATGCTTAACCCGGATATGGAATTCTTTGCCTTTGGTATAAATGTTCATAGTGCTGACCTCATTAAGGAAAATGCTAAAGTTTCTCCTTGTGTTGAACAAGTTTGTTATGTTGATGAAGTTGCCAACAGCAGTATCATGTGTTGTAAAATTTTACTTCATGATGAAGATAAGAGGCATGGGCTGTGTGATGATCATTTCAGACCACAAATGGAAGTTTTCCAGGTGGATGTAAGTCTTAATGAGAAATACTTAGCTGGGGATTTGCTTCAGCCAGAGGTATGCATTATTTTCCATGAATGGGATATTGAGGATGCAAATGTATTGAGTTTGATAAACAAGGATAATATAAAGTGTGATCAGCATAGTGAAGTACCACATCTGGACCAAAATATTTATGTTTCTTGTTTGTGTCAATCGATTATTAATGTCCCTCATTCTATGAATTTAAATGATAACAAGGCATGTGCTGGTGAGAACTACAGTGGTGAGAATGAATGTTTTATTTTTGAAATTCAGCATGATGATGCCCTTGTAAATGATAAAGTTGATTGGGATAGTGAAATGTATGGCAGCTTGTGGAAAGGCCTCTATAGTGAGTTGTCTCATGATTTTACTTTTGTTGAAGTAGTGTGTGACCATAAGTTCAAAATCACGCAAACGGTGTGCACACCAACTATTGTGGTAATGAGATGAAAGGGGTTGATTATAAGGATTATGCTCAATTGTTGTTGAAAGGTGCCTTTGTTTGGATCATGACATCAAGTGATGAGAATCAGATTTTTGATAGAGGTAAATGCTAAGATTGTTTGGGGTAGTTTATAATCAGTTGTAAGTATGTTTGTACATATTGTATAGTTGATTTTCTTTCAGTTGTGTGGTTTTCAATAAAGTGCCCTGCTATTTGGCCGGAATAAGGAGCCTTGTTTTGTAGAAGAGAAGAGAAGTATTTCATTTTTTAGTGGTCTGCTCTACCATAGATTTTGAATTCTTGTGTTGATCTCGCAATCAACCATCCCCAATCATAGCCACTGTTGGGACTCATAAATTTGACTCAAGTTTTGAGGCCCACTATGGAATTTTGCTATTTCATTATTTCAAATGACCACCTAGTCTCATCCAGAGTGGCCTAGTTAGAGAGAGGGTAAAATGAAGCCAATTAATTATCAAAGGATAAGGCTTGGAAATTGTCCTAAACCTTTTATTTGACCTATGAAGTGTCTTGCAACTTTCAGATTTTAGTTTAAATTAGTTTATTAGGTACCCATTTCAAGGGGTGAGTTGAAAGTGCATGTTAGGTGCAAATGCAGATTTTATTAAGTAGCCTACTTCGAGCTCCTATATCTTTTGACCAGTTGATCGTCATGCTAAAATTCAAAGTGCATTGAATTGTATGCATATAAATGTGCCTCCATGCCAAGTTTCAAGTCTTTATGAATCTATTTGATCAGTTTTCCAAGCTGATTTATTAAGCCACTTTATTCAGTTTTCTGCATTTTTATTGCTACATCTTTTTAAGTGGCTATTTTTATGAGCTCACCATTTGCACCTAGTTAGCTTCCTGGTTAAACTGAGCATTCCAAGGTCTTCTTTGTTCTTCAATGTACCTATGCCCCAGATTTGGGGGTCTACGGAGATCATTTGATATTTTTAGCAAAGGCAGTTTGTGGTCCCTACACATTGATTTTATCAGGTTCACAGTGTTGACAAGGCCATTTGGTCATCTTTGACCATTAATATTTCTTCACTCGGGATTCATCTTGAGAAATGGCTTGGAAAATTTAATGTTTGTATATCAGATAGTACACCTATCAGTTTGTGAAGTCCAGGAGTTGTTTTGACCAGTTTGAAAATTACATCTTTGGGATTAAATGCGAAAATGTGGCGCAAGCGCCTAAAAGTTGCAAAACTTAGTTTAATGATCAGAAAATGGTGTCGATCGATTCTAGAGGCATGTTCAAGCTTCCTGAGGAGTTTTCAATGGTCAGTTACATAAAAATGAAAAAAAATTAGTCAAACCCACCTTGGGGCCCGACCTAGCTCATGCCCTTGCAGTATTAATTTTACTGGCAACTTGGCCCTTCGAGCAATTCTAGAATGATAGTGACATCCATCATTGGAGTAGAGTACTTGGAAGTTTCCCAAGAGAGAGCAATGCAAGAATGAGAATGCGCTTGAAGCCAGAGCTATTAAATAGACTTGATGAGATAGTTGTCTTTTATCCTCTTAAAAATAAGGAGCTGAGGAAAGTTGCAAGATTGTGAATCAAAGATATTATTATACAGCTTGCAGAGAGGGGAGTTACTTTGATAGTCATTGATGCACCATTAGATCTCCTTGTGGCATCCTCCCTCTGAATGGCATAAAAAATGAAAAGGCATATAACTTCAAGCAAAATGTCATCCTCTTCATTGCCAGTGGCAAATGAAAGAGGCGTTGAAACTTTAAAGTAAATAACATCTGGCGGGCTTTCAAAGTTAATTCCTTCTGGGGTTGCGTGAGAGGGAGGAATTGAAAAGGTTTTAAGAACCTTCAGTAAAAGAAATTAACAGTAAATGCAAATGGCATGTTAAATGCGAGCCATATTCGCTCCTCCTTCTACGTGGGTAAAAGGCTAAGGAAAATTTTAAGCAAATTTGCAATTGGCAGACTAAGGTAATGAAGTCTCAAGCAAATGCGTTGGCAGGTATAAACCCCCAACTCTCCTGTGTGGATCCTCTGCATGCCATGGAGAAGGCATTAAAACATTTAAGCAATGCAGTTGGCAAGTTGAGAGCCTAAAGCCCCTACGTGGTGTGATTTTGGTGGGGCAATTGAGGAAGCATTTAAAAAAATTTAGCAATGCCATTGGCAGGTGTGTATGCCAGATTCTTTCCTATGTGTCGTGAAGAAGGCTTGAGTGGTGGCGTGGTTGAAGAGGTTAAAAGAGGCATTAAAGTCTTTCTACAAATGCAATTTGCAGGTGTGAAACTAGCCAATCTCTTCCCTCCTCTGTGTGGTGTTGTAAAGGTGTTTGAAACTATTAAACCAAACTCATTGGCAGGTTTAATGGCGAAGTCTTCCCTACCTTTGCATGAGGTGCGTGGTACGGTGAAGAGGTCATTTTAAATGAACTTCAAGCAAGTGTAAATGGCAAGTGTATAACCATCCTCTCCTCCTGCGTGGAATGGTTAAAATAGATACTTCCAACCAAATTTCATTGGTAGTTGTAAAGCCATTAAAACTCTCAGAAAACCTTCAAAAATGCATTTTCGAGCATAAGCATTAATGCCACATTGGTTGGGTGGGCGGAAATTTTGGTATTTAAATTTAAAGCTCCACCCAACTATAGTGTCAAAGCCTTAAAGGCTTTTGATGCAAGGTGTCGGTTGGGTACCCAACAGACCCCACATGCGCGTGTACGAATCGTGAGGTGAGGAGGCTAGTTGGTGACGAGATAGACCCCGCATGTGCATGATTCCCAAGGCAAGTGAGTTTTGCAGTGAAAGGGTGAGTTAACGAGCTTGCACATTTGAGGACGATCAACGGTGGGCAATGTTTCACGAAGTGAAGATGCATGAATGTTAGCCTTCATGAAACAATGAAAAGCATGTACGGAAAAGGACGTATTAACAAGTGAGCAAGTTTGATGGTGATCAGCGACTGGCATTGTTTTATGAAGCAAAGGTTACTCTTCGCGAAACAATTAAAGATGAGCTGGCTAGTCCGAGTGGCAGGTGAGCTGGCGGGTCCCAATGAGATGGCGCCGAGGTGGTGATGAGTAGGTAGTCCAGTGGCAAACAAGTGGTGGTCCACAAGCCGGTGAGATGGAGTTGAGGTAGCAAGTCCAAGTGGCGGACCAGTGGACCCTGCGAGCGAATCATAGGCTGCCACATGGCAGGGCGCAGGTCCAAAATTGGCAAAAAATCAAAGTTTAATTGCATAGTTTTGACTATTGAGGAAAAAATGAAAATTTAAATGATTGCTTACACATTCAAGATTAAGATTAATTCACTCAGTAGGTATTTTTTACCCAAAATGGTAAGTATTATATATCATCGAAAAGCTCTTGAGACAAAGAAATCAGTCATGATGTTTGTTTCAACAAACATGAGATATTTTGAGAGAAGTTTACATGGGAAGAAGAGGATATATTTTTGTAGTTAGGGAAAAGGGGACACTTGGCAACTTCTAATGCATTCTAGTTTTTTCCCCCCTCTTTAATATTCCCATTTCTTCTCATTTGTAAGGGTTCCAGAATTCTAAGAGAAATGCTCTAGATTTCATGGTTTCCAATTCTGAATTTCCTGACCCAAGTCTGTAAAACTCTTTGGTTCTTTTTCAGGGTATAGAGCTGCATCTCAGTGTTGTAGATGGTTTTCTAGTTCCAGGTCTTACTTGTGTTAGGCATGAGTAAATTTCACACAAGATTGTCTCTAGGCTTGTATTTCATTATTACAAATTTAATCCTCAAGGAGGTTGGAATTTGTCATCTTTAGGAGATTGTTATGATTGTTTGTAGGTATCCTTCTGTGAAGGTTTTAAATTCTATAATCAGTCATAAATAATGAAATATGTATCCAAGATCTGATAATTTTGTGAATGAATTGAGTAATGCATTGGTATGAGGTATTGATGCATGAATATTGTATAAGGAAAACAAATTTGTAGCTAGGATATGCATTTGTAGTTCTGTGTGTGACTCCATGCCCAATGAATAAGGCATTGGTCTTTGAAGGATTTGGGGATACTTTCAGATTTATACAAATCTAAAGAAAAATATATTTCCCTTTATGGTTAGGGGTTGTGTTCTATTCATTCCAAACTCTGTTTCACCTATTGTTTGTACGAATCTAGCCAATTTGTATGTGTTTTCTAACTTGTTGAGCTTGTGGAATGATTTATCTGCTTATTATTGATGCAGTCATATGTTTGTAGCTGGTTGTATTTAATGCATCAAAAGGGCGTCCCCCCTAGTTCTAGCAGAACCTGAAGTGCAAGAGGATCAATTAGGGTCCTATGTTGTGTTGTCCAAGTCCTGATGTGTTTCATAGATTGAAATTGGTCATATCATAGAAGGATTGCAGGTGAGCTTGGGTTAACCAGATTTGGTGAACAACAGGATCTACTTTCATTACAGCATCCTTCTTCTCATTCAGAGTCTGCATTGCATCTTCAAAATAGTCTGTCAAAAACTTAATCTTTTCCTCAAAAGGGTGAAAACTTTTCAAAGGATCATAATTCTTGTCAAAATGTTGGACAAAATCAAGGGTCTTCTTGAATGCCAACCATTTTTCCTTTCTTACTTCCTGCTCAAACCAAATTGAATTCATTTCTTATTAGACCTTCAGGAAAATGAAGTTGATGAATTCTACCCCCGCACCTGACTTTCTTCCTGAACATATCATTAAAGAATTCCCCTGGATCAACAAACCTAGCAACTACCATTGACAACCTGTATGGCTGAACGAAACTTTCAAAATGTAACCAACCACCCTTGGTGACAACAAACTGATGTGCCAAGGTGACTGTTGGGAAAATTGTCCCTCTTCCTTTGTTTGTTAGCTCTGCTTCTTGTAGGCCTCCAATCTACCTCAAAATCTCAGCAATGTCAATTTTCAAAGGGACCTGGTAGGGGAGCAAATATGGGGTTCCTCTGAAACCATATACTCTGAAAATGGTGGAAACAGGATACAAGATTATGTCACCCCAATTGCACACAATCTTAATACTCTCTACAAACTCCTTCGGTCTAATGAATTCAAGGAGAACCTTTGGAATCCTATGGTTCTCTTGACATAGAAGGATTCTGAGCTTAGATGCAAAGCATCTGTCAAATTTCAGGTAACTTGCATCTTCTGTGTCCCAGGACAAATTTGTACTCCATAACTAAACTGGCATATCTTCACCATCCTTTTCCCTTAGTAGGTCCATATCCTCTGCAAAATATTCAGCACCTTTAAACAAGAACATGTACATCAATAGGCAGTACCAGCCGAAAGGTCTATCCACCTTAGCATTATTTATCCCTCTTAGACCTTAATGAATGGCATTTGTAAGATAAGGTGCAAAATCATAGGTCACTGCTAAGGACAGGTTCAAAATTTGTGCCATCATAAGCATATAATGGGCAGGCATGATGTTCTTAGCATCTTCCCCAATAATTTGACATAGAGACCAATATATACCCTTAGCCCTTAAAGTGAAGAAATTCATAGGGAAGGGCTCCATTGTGCTAGGGCCTACCAATGTCAATCCTCCTATCTTTGCAAAAAAATCCTTCAACGGCCCACTCCTAAGATGATCCTTTTGTGCATCATAAACCTTCTTGAGCATCTCAAAATCAATGGGTTCCAAATAGTTTGAGGCCTCACTCAACCCTAATACCCTTCTGAATTCATTGTCATTAATTTCAATTAAGGGCCCTCCATTTACATTCCTCACATTCCTAGTGATAGGGTCATAACTTTTTGTAATTTGGGTCAACAAATCAATGTCTGTGAAAACTCTAGGGACTACCAATTTCCCAACATCTAATTCCCATATATTATTTATAGGAGCAAGTGTATTTCGCTGACCAAATCCTACTCTAAACAAACCTAGACCTACCATGCCTATCTGGACATCCCTCAGCCAACATCCCTTAATGACAACTAAGCATTAATTACTATCAATAAAGCTGCACACTTCTACAATTAATCCTTTTGAAATTTTAAATTTCGGCTCCAACGGACCAGAAAGGCTTCTTTTGAGTATTTTTTCCTTCAGTCATTGATCCGCAAAGATTAAATTTTGAGCAACTCTAAATAGCGGTCTAGCGACTTCCATTGGATCATGCGAATTTAGCGCACCCTTTAATCATTCTAGCTTTCAAAGTGGGCCCATCACTCACCTGCTCTTTGTCGCTGATCCGTAAAGATTAGAGTTTGAGCATCTCCCCATCACGGTCTAGCGACAACCGTCAATCTTCCTTGGATTCGTCAACCCTTTAACACACCTGGGCCACCCACATTGGTCGGGCCCACCATTCAATCACTAGTCCGCGATGGATAAATGTCGAGCATCTCCTTGTCGTGGTCTAGCAACAACCATTGGATCACAAGCTAACCATTCGATCCTTAAGGTCCTTCTTTTCTTAGCCATCACCACTAAACCGTCTGCACTAACCGCCTAAATTAACTGTCTGCCTAGACTCGTCGCTAGGTCGCGATGAATATTCAATGCACAACTTACCATTGCAGTATCACAATTATTGTTAGATCATGTGAAACTCATCCAGCCTTTAAAAACCCGACAGATACATAAGGAAAAACTTAGGACTTTAGGAAAATATAAAACATTCTCAACTCAACATGACCCCTTTTGACGACACGGTGACCCTTCCACTTAAGTGAAAAAACAACGGGCAAAATAGAAATGACTTGGAAATAATACGACACAAAGGTTTATTCTTTAAATGGTTTTAAAATTGTAAAACCCTAAACCCTTAGGAAACATGGCCTCGCACACAAGGATCAATCCAAAAATTGAAAAACATTTAAGGATAAAAGGCAGGATTTCCAACACATTCAAAACATTGATAACACCTGTATTTGGTGGAGTTTGCTTACAATGATGGATATCATAGTTCTATTGGTATGCCTCAGTTTTAGGATTTGTATGGTCAACCTTGTAATATGCCTCTAAGTTGGGATCAATTAGAGGATCAAGTTCTTTTGGGGCTAGAGACACTTTAGGTGATGGAATAGCAAGTGAATCATATCTGAGAGCATTTGGTGGCATCACATGATAGGAAAAAGAAGTATGCAGATGCTCACCATGTGGATTGACAATTGTCCATGGGAGATAAGGTGTTTTTGAGAATTTTCCCATGAAAGAGTTCTATCCATTATGAAAAAGGTTTTAAACTAGCGCCTCTCTTTGTTGGTCCATTCTATATTTTGGAGAGGATTGGTCATTTAGCTTATCATCTTGCATTGCTTCCCAATTTGTCTCACATCGATGATGTGTTCCATGTTTCAATTTTGAGGCCTTACTTCCCTTATGTGACCCATGTTTTATATTGGAATGTCTTGTAGGTGGAGGACTGGTAACTTTCTTTGGAGCACGTGCACATTCTTCATTGTCGAGGGTTGACCCTCAGGGGTCACGATATAGAGCACGTAAGGGTCTAATGGGACTCAAATGATGAGTCTTTGGCAGCATGGGAGGATGCAGTATGGATAAGAGAGCCCTGTCCCTATTTGTTCTTAGGCTTCCAAGAGTAAGCCTAGACTTGGGGGAGAGGATGTAGTGCCATTTCATGACACACTTTTTTATAATGATCTTGATAGATACTTATGGATTTGTTTATGTTCTTTATGCTTCTAGTTTGATGTTAGACACTTCACGTTGATAGTTGATATATTATGTTTCTATGTTGGATGATGATATACTCAGGACTATGATGTTGTTGGGATTCATATTTGGTTATTTATGTGTACTCACTATAATGATGGAATAGGAGGTGCATTCGAGATAGGCACTACATTCACAATAATGGGCACCCTGTTGGTGTATTTTTTCATAACCCTTTTCTTAAGGACAAGAATACCCAACACCAATAAGGCCTTGAGAAATCCTTCTTCACTTTGAGCTCTACCAAACTCAAGAGGGTATTCCTACTTCATCAAGCGTGTCAAGGCGACCCTTGAAACCTTTGCAGACATACAGATATATTAATTGGTAGATTTACATTGGGTGCTTTGGGGATCATGCTTGTGTTGCAACATACAGTCATCCTCGTTCCCATAACATTTTGATACCTAGCCAAAGAAAAAGCTCATATACCATGCCAAAAGATACAAGGGAATATCTAGCATGCATCTAAAACAAATCCCCTATACATCTAAGAGGAAAAATAGAGAAACAGAGAAAACACGACTAAATAGAGATTTTCTAAAATGCTTCCTATGTATGGTGAAAAGTGATGATAAACTATTGTAAAACCATAAAGATACAACAATAAATAATCTAAGTCCTACAATGAAACATTCACCAATACCAATAGAGATACCTAAGATCATGTAAATCAACAACTAAAGCAATATTACCATTCACATGTCAAGTATGGTTTCAATCTCCAGTGTCTCTTATCTCCATTGATCTTGTTTGATATATTTGCTCTCAAATTTTATGTGTGCACAAAAGCTCAACAAAGAATGGATTATTGTTGATAGCTTGATCGCAAGAAGGCTTGATTGCATAAGATTGATTGTGTCATTAGGATAATTAATGAAGGAGAGTATCCTCTTATATAGAAGACACTGTAGTAAATGGAGGGATAATATTAAGAGTTGAAGAAGATAAATGGTCGGCTAGGATTAAAGGGTAGGTAGAGGAAATAATTAAATGATAAAGGGGGTAGGTAAGAGAAGAATTAAGAGATGAATGACATGTGTCATGGGTAGAAAAGGCTAATGAATTAAATAAATAAATAAATATTTATTTAATTAATAGAGGAAGTGGGATCAATCAAATAAATATAATATTTATTTAATTTAGGAAAAGGACAATTTAAATAAATAAAATTATTTATTTAAATAAGGAAAGGCTTAGAAGAGGATTAATGAATTAATTAAATAAATAAGAATTTATTTAATTAATAGAAGACTTAGGATAAAATAATTAAATAAATAAAAATATTTATTTAATTAGATAGGACAATTTTAGGTGTTTACACTTCCTAGGGGAAAATATAACTAGTGCCAATCTGTGGGAACAGAGTCATACTCATTTGCAGAAAATAAAATCCTAATATGCAAAGGTAAATCAAATTAGAGAATCTTCATAGTTTTAATGTCTAACATTAATACGATTCCATTTGACCACTGCAATCTCCCATTCTTACCAATCCTATATGCATTTGCCAAAGTCACCACAATTTGTATATGGAAGTTAATTCCCTCCTTGAGAGAAACCTATAAGCATAACCATGCATCAATATAAATATATCAAAGTAAACTAATACATCCTTAATGCATAAGCTTAAATGAAATCAGTAAATGAACAAGGAGATAGGAAAAATGCAATTATGAAAGAAATTCTTTCATTACTAATTGATCTTTTACATCATGGAATCCATATTTTCTTTGTAAGCAAACTCTTAAACCCTGAGCAACACAAGAATGCAACTACTTGAACCTACAAGAAAAATAAAAATTTAGAACCTTGATCAACGACCATGATATTCCTTTTAATTATAAGGAATGCACAAGCCACTGACTGTTTACATCTGGAAAATTCTTTATGACTCATCACCCATCCTATAACAGAAAAAGGAACCTTTTTAGAACAAAGAAAAAAGAGAATGCATCCAAAAACCATTCTATTGTAGCTTAACCGCCTCTGAGTCATGCCACCATCACATTGTAGATTCTTCAAAATGGAGGCATGAATTTCACCACCCCATCCTACTACGAAACTCAACCACTTCGAAGAGGTTCCCTGCGGGATGAAAAATTGAATCCTTAAAACTAGAGGAGGAGCTCATCGCCCTAGACTGGTAGCAATTAAAGTGGAAAGAGGAGCTTGTAGGTAAAGCCTGTGAACTGAGAATGGGACACAACTTTCATGTGCTTGTAACATCATACAAAAGCTGCATCTAAACCATCCACCTCCCTCAGCTATTTTTTCCATCACTCTTCCATTCCCTCTGAATCATTTGGTGGTGTAGGGGAACTAGTGGATAATCCTTAAAAGGCTCTTTATGATTGAAAATGACTTTCAAGATCCCCATGAGTATCCTAGTCTTTTTCAAGATCCCCCTAATTATCCAACATCTTAATGGCATTCTCTCCAACCGGTGTCATAGAATAAACACAAAATAAATGCATAATTTTGCTGCTTCATTTCTGGAACAGCTACCCGACTTATCCAAGAAATAAAATTCATCATCTCTTTCTATCAATAAATAAATCTACTACTTTTATAGGGGAATTGTGGATTCCAAAAATATCCCTGCAATTATCCAACATGCAAATTGTTGTTCGCGCCTCTTGCCTTGGAATCCTTCTTCAACTTGCCAATTGTAAACTCCAGAAGACTCGTATGTATGTAGATCATCTCACCATCATTTTAAAACCCCTATGCATGTAACCAAAAAGGCCTTTCATTTATCTTCCTCGGCCTTATCTTGAACAACCAATTTTTCCATGATTTTATCTGTCTTTTCCTGCCTAATTCACATCTCTTCATTCAGGGCCTTCTCTCGACGAGACGTTTATTCTTCATGCCTATTTTCCTATATGGCCGTTGTTTGAAAAATCAAGAATCACACCATCAACTTGAGATGACAGAAACTTCAACATCTACCTACCGAGCGCCAAATTTACAACTTCAAACTTTGACCGTTGATGCTACTGAAACAACTTTGATCATACGGCTAGAACAACTCTGAATTCCACAGACACGTTCGCTATGTGTCCGAGATGCCACGTCTGAATTTGAAAAGTCATAAGACCCTCCCCGCATATCCGCATCCTTCCTTGATCTTGATAGAGCAATCACGTGGAAACATGGGGCATGCACTTGCTGCATTCGTTAATACATGTGGGCCCACCACTCATCTTCAATGCCAACACATAAACATGTAGGGTCGTGGAATTGGAGCAAACTCATCATAACTTTATGCCATTACATATCCCATGGATCCGTTATCTCTAATTTGACCACCATAAACACATCGTGGGAAGGTGGGACCCATCCAAATATGCTAGCTTGCAAATCACTTATCCGCGAGGGACATCATGCTCATGGGACTAGATCTACGGGGATGCGGGGTCTTTCTAAAACAACACCCGCAAGCCTACCCAACAACTTCAATCAAAGATCATTTAAGCACAGGAGTACAGGAGCAACTGCAACCTACCCAAAACATAACCCGCATGCTCATGGGTTTTAAAATAATGAACACTAATAACTTGCAGAAAAGCGGGTTGAGATGACTTAAAGCATCGATATGACCACATGCGACTTAAATCATGGGTTAAGGGGTCATGACTACTTGGGAATAAACAAAGGGACCCTAGCAAAAGTCATAAGGCCATATAAGGATAAATGTGACCCCATTGTTTAGATTAACAAAGTAAAAAATAAATTTCCTCATTAGAAGGCAAAATTTGACGGCTAAGTATCCAAGCATACAAGTGACAAAACCAGAAGCAATTCTCCTATAGCCCTAACATGCCCCACCTCACTTTGCTTGAGGAACGGCTGGAGGAATAGAGGGTGCTGACACAGGCTGTGAAGCAGGAGCAAGTAGTGATGAACGAGAATGAGAGGAGCACTTCCAATTTTCATATTTTGAAGACCAAGGGATATCAGCTAGGATTGGGACCTCAAAGTGAGGGCAAGCCATAGAATTTGACGATGTGGGTGTCTTTGCGTTGTTTGCACTAGTTGCAGTCGTAGGAATAAAGGACACCCTCAGAGGCTGTGTAGTCCTGGGTAGATGAGGAGGTCTATTTGGAGGAATGGGCTTAACATCAACCCTCGATGATGAAGGGGCATTAGGTACTACCCGATCCAACACAAGAATAAACGAACTAGAGGTCGATGAAGGAAGAGGCAACAAATAGCTAGGTTGAACCAATTTAGGGGTCCATTCCCCGTATTGTACTAATAATATGCCTGATACATCAAGTCACCATGGGGAAGAATGGGCTCAATAGGAGAAGGCTTGAAATGGTCTAACGAAAAGTCCCCATGGACTACCAGGGCTAGATTTCTAGTATCCTGGACAACATGCATTGAACCCTCAAGAGTAAACTTTAAACATTATGAATCACTAAAGGGACCGCATCCATAGAAATCAAAATACCTAGGTTAACTCGAAAGAGGTCCAACTCAGAGATGATAACAAATGTAGATGAAATAGTCTTGGGTCCTACCAGGACTGTTAAGGTGATACTACCCAAAGGAGAAAGAGACAACCCATTATGTATTCTCAAAGTAGTATGATACTCGTCATATCTTGGCCCGTCATTGTAGAACACATGATATCACTGAGAGGGGGTGAATAAGTGATTATAAACAATTTTCAACTATGTGTGCAACCGGTAAAGTAATAAATCACTAGTAATCAATCACACAAAAAGAATGCATCACACAACACCAAATATATGAGGAAAACCCAATGTGGGAAAAACCTCGGTGAGAAATGTTGTTGGAGTCTACTACTCCAATCCAGCCTCATAATAAAACAACAGATTTACAAAGTTTAGGGCACCAACACAAGTAGCACCATCCCCTAATGATTTATGGGCACCAACCCCTAATTGTTTATGCTCACCAACCCAAAGGAGCACAAACTCCTGCACCGAGCACTCACTTAGTAAAATACAATGAGATAAATTTAGATACACTGAAATCTTCTTGTTACAAATAAATTTTGTAACTCCTGCAATCAATATCTTCTACCAGTTTTAACTCTTCTCTGCCTCACTGGTTCTATTACTATCGGTTGTATAATCACTCTCTCCGATCCTTTACCGGTTAGCCTCTATCTTTCCTAACTTCCTCTGATCCACACTTTGCACTCACTCACTCTCTGATGCCTTCCTACCGGTTCAACCACTGTCAATTTACTTAATTGTCAACTTTGTGACAAATCACTGGTCACTCTGTCTCTTACCGGTTGAACCCCTCTTGTCGGTTAAACCTCTCCAACACTCAGTCACTTCTATGCTTCTCTCTTGCACTCAGAGTAATCACTCTTTTTCTCTAAACAATCACCTTCACTTCACCGACATCAACAACAACACTCATTAAGATGTTCGATCTGCATATTTGTACTCGAACTTTCCCATCAAAATAGACAATCAAACTTCTCGCCCTAGGGTTTTCTTGACCGACTAAATTCATATCAAATCTGATTGGATCTCTTATCCGAGTTTGATAACCTGCAACAAAGCAAAACCGCATTCCAAATTTTTTTCTTCCAATACACGTTTACTATTTTTGGCAAACACTAACCCTGCTTTTTGTCAATTACAATAAATGATCTAGCAATTTGCTTCTTCAGGTCAACAAGATGATCAGATGTCTTGCTTCGATCAAGACGTCAAGGAATCAAATCTCTATCCTTCAATCTGCCTTGAGCCACAACCTTCTGCATCTAATCCGTGAATTTCACGATCTTCATTTAATGCAAACTTAGTCGACAACAACCTCAGCAACACAATCTTCACCACTGCACATTAGCCACCTGGATCCTACGTATCATCTTCATTGGCATCCAACTCAGTTGACTATGTCGGTTTAGAAACAGTCACTGACCAAAAACACCCTACCGATATACACCTTATACTACCGGTCTTCTCACCCTACCGGTTATCCATTATCCAGTTACTCTTCAAGCCATGCTTTTCTCTATTATGTTAGCTGGATCAACCCCCCTTCATTAGAACCCACCTTATTTTGAAGGTATTTAGGGGGGAGAAATTTGAACCCCCTTTTTTGCACTTCTTTTAAACTTTCTACAAATTTCTTTAGAATTTTGGCCTTAAAACCTTTGGTTGAAAGCTCAAATGGAATGATCTTGATAAGCCAAAATGTAAGATGGTAGTCCTCGAAGCAAGATTTCCAACGATTATAATTTTATTACATTGTGAGTTTATTATGATCTTGTTTTAAAAAAATTTACTAAATATAGATGTTTCACTAAACATGAACTTTCTAGTTCAACACATTGGGAAAAATAGTAAACTATTCAAAAATATCTGAAAAATATCTATGCACTAGGCATTGATGACTTATTTCTAACAAACAAAAAAGAATTTCGATATATATAGAACAAGTTATGTGTTCAAACAAAAACCTATGTCTAAATTGTAATTAGTCTGACTTCAAAAGTTGATAAAATTAAAAATATTCAACATATCACTGTCAAACCAAATGCACGCACTGTGTATTGATGTTACGATCCAAAATTCGAAAGAATTGAGTTTTTATCATTTATAGAAAAAAAAAGATGCGTTTAGGGATGCACATCACTATTAAAAAATGTTGTTTGTTGTAAAAAACTACTTTTAGAGGGAGATCTAAAAATCAATACAATTTTCTTCAAAAAATTAGAAAAAAAAAATATTTAGAATCTTCAGACAAGATGTTACAAATCACTAGTTTACATCATTTTCAAATTCTTAACGGTTTAAAAGTTATAGGTGTTGAAAAGTGAAGTTTTTTTTTTAAATGTTCATCTAAGTGTCAAAGTTAGCCAGAAAGTGGGAATTCAATATTGTGAGTTCACCCTAATACTAACCATGTTAATGTAAGGGCCATAATCCGACATTGAATCTAATGTAGAGATAAAATAAGATGAATGCAATGAGAAAGGATCTGTGTAGATTTGCAACTCACTGTTTGTTTTGTCAACAAACTTGGTTAGATTTATGCTTTCTATCACTGACCTTTATAGCCTCATTGTCGATGTCATCTTGGACTATCTGTCTAAGACAATAACAACGCTCAGTGTCATGACCAAGCACATGGTTATATTGGCAAAACTTATAACCATCATACCAACGATGGTATGCAACGTTGTCAGGTAGAGTTCTAAACTCTGGAAGGATTATGATTGTCTTTCTATAACCTTTGCATTATTATTAAATAGGAATCATTCAATTTAGTGAAGACCATATTGCATTGTGGTTCATGTGCAACAACTATCAGAGGAGTAGCTACAACATTAGCCACAACTTTGTTCTTCCTAGACTCTTCCATGGACATGTCTACGAATGTACTAGTATAAGGGTTCAAAGTAGATTTTTGAAACTGGGTCATCATATGCTGGTAGTTAGTGAGTGTGAAACATAGATTAGTAAAATTATAGCAATTAAGAGATAATTTCTTCAACAAAGTCGACTGCAAATTTCTAATAAACATCCTTTACAAGTCACTATTGGGCAAGGAAAAGGGGATCTTGGTAGAGATAGATTGATACTAAGAAATGAAATTTGTAGCTCTCTCATTCATCCTTTGTTTATAATGAACAAGGTCAACAATGGTGACCCTGCTACCAATGTTTGCTTGAAATAGTTTAAGTAACAGATCCATAAGTTGATCAAATGTCTGAATGGAGTGATCAGGTAATGAACTATACCACTCTAATATATTCCCCTTAAGAGAACACAAGAATAGTTTGAGTAAGATGAAATCCAGATTGTGGTAGTCACTACACATGGTCATGAATGAATTGATGTGCACATTAGGATCTCCATCACCATTGAAATGATCAAACTTCAATGACTCAACCCCTTGGGGAAGGATGGTATCGAGGATGTTGATATCAAGTGGTCTATTGCGATAATAGGTAGGCATTGAAGATTGGCCAGAGGTAGACACAAGGTTTGTGAGTCGCAATCACGATTGCCCCATATTCTACAATATAATATTCAAGACAGGATTAGCAGGTGGTAGAGGAGGAGGAGGAGCACCATGTGCACCACCACCTCCACTAGCATTGATATGAGGATAAGTACCACCACTAGGGATAGTACCGACACTAAAAGTAGTATTACCTATAGTGAAAGTGATAGTGGAATTGCTAGCCATGTCAATATAACCCATTAGAACCATATGCACCGTCATCACAAATATGTCAACACCAAGACTAAGAGCCATTCATCTCTAGGCATCTTATGTCTGAGATCAACATGTCTCTTAGAGTGTTCACAACACTTCTAGCCTGGGGGAGAACATTCTTTCGGTTCAAAAAACCCTCAAAGTCTCTCAAGTTATGCTCTAATATATTAATTTGGTCAAAGTCAATAGTGACAACAAAATCATGATCAATAACAGGAGGAGAATATGGGGGAGAATTTCTCGGGGAGTTATTATGAAAATTCGATTGTGAATCAAGTGGAGAAGGACCCCTTATCAAAATGGTCCTAACAAGGTGAGAGGCTATGAAGACATTTGGGTGAGGAAATGTATCATTAAATATTGGACCTGACCGTGGAGGACTGTAGTGATTCGCCCTTTTATAATAGCTCCTATGGTAGTTTGGGTTGTAAATCTCATTAACAAGTTGTACAACACTCTGACCATACTACGTGGATGTCATAATTCTATGATACTCAATGATGAAGGAAGGTGGTTCAAATTATGTTTAAATTTAAAACATGTTTATGTTTTCACTTTTTACTTTACTTTAAATTTTAGATAAATTTTTGAAACAAAGACTAAAGAAATGACAGTGCAACTGGTTCACATTGGGTTCAACAAAATGTAGAGGATGGGATTTGCTACCCTCAAAGTGATTAACCTCAAGGAACACACCTAAGTTCGCTCTACCTCACTTAAATTGGCACTAAAGGTGAGCCAGGGGATGAAAGTACAAAACCAAACTAATGAGCTATAGACAAGGCTTCCAAACAACTTTGTTAAGCCTTTTCCTTAGGGAAGAGCACACAGAACTAGGACACTAATGCAACACACTATCATCCCGTACATACATAATACAAAAATTGTACGAAAAGCACAAATACAATTGTACAGCTAAATAAATGATATTCTAACAAATTAAATGAGTGACAGAGAATATGAAAAGCTCAAAGGAAATAAAAAGGAGAAAGGAAGTTTACAACCCCAGTCCACTATCGAAGCCTCTCGCTAAGTGATTTTTGTTCCTCAATCACAAACCTACACACAAATAAGAAAGGAAAATATTAAGGGTTGTTTTTAAAGGCTTGCCTTAGTTAGATCCCCGTTTTGGTGTTTCCACCTCCACGGACAACCCAGATAGTAGCAACAACAGAAAATGAAATGATAAAGATAAAAGATAGATAATTAAAATAATAGATAAGCTAGATGAAAGATAATGGATAAGTAAACTAAGAAAAGAGAGTGAAATCCCCCGCTACATTTGTGAAAACAACACCACGAGTTCTTTAAGTAGCTGCAACAATGGTGGTCTTCAAATGCTAGAAAACTTGTGTGAGATAAGGAAAAATGGATACCAAGAGCTCAAAAAACTTTAAAAATGATTAAGAATCCTAATGAAAGTCTTAAAATGGATGAGATATAGCCTCCAAAGAGAATATCGATGTCGGTGGCCGCGAACAGAGGCGTTATGAACTCTTCCGAGCGTAAGCATGACACTCAAACGACCACTTACGAACTAACATATTCAAGGGACGCTAGTGTGGTGCACTGACGTCTCCATGACATGCTAGAGTCCATCAGTCAACTAGTCAACATGGCAAGTAAAAGGCCAAATGCTAAGCTAACAAGGTAATTCATATGGACAAAAGGACAAACATGCGATGAATGTTTCTAATTAGCTAAAGCGAAGGCACTTATGTGATGTGGAATTGCATGGGGTGCAATTTATGACATTACAATAATTAATTAATTATTTTGCATAGCCCTTGTATGTAATTAGTAAATAATGTAATGAAAACATATATATTCATTGCGAGTTTTATTATATAAATTTTATTTTATGGAATTATGTTATTAAACTATTTATGCTTATTTATGAATTTAATTGTCTATTGTTATTTTGTGATTATTTTGGAGTTATAATTGGTAATTAATATTTGTTATCCTTTTTTCATGTGGATATGGAGCGATTTCTATGTTTGCATGGGAAGTTGCTACTTTGGGTCCTCCGTGTTTTAGGCAAGGGTGTATTTGATTTTCGAAGGATTTTTGGTTTTAGAGAGTGTGGTTTTCAAAAGATTTTTCATGAAGATGGTTTTTGGGTGTTCATGTTTTTAAAAAAATCAGAGATTGTGGAAGGATATTTTGAGGGTCTACACGTTGTGTTGAAGATCTATATTCTTGGATTCAAAGTTTTTTATTTGTTTTTGGGTCAAGATTTCTTGTACATGCTTAAGTGTGGTTTTGGGGAGAAGTTTGGATAGCTTCATAGTTGTATTTGCATTGAAGGAAGTTGATCTTGTTGCACTTCGTAGGTGTGTTTACATAATTAGAAATACTTGTCTTAGTTGTCACTGATGTCAAACTTGGTGATCCGGATTGGTCGAGATGTGATGCAGAATAGTGGAAGATAGGTATGTTTGTTGCAAATGGCAGAACTTAGTTGTTGCTAATAAATTATACAAATATGTTTACTACTCCAAAAATATATATTGTTAGTATGATGATAAATTTATCTTGATGAGAGAGATTTGGTGTTAGTTATGGCAAACGGTTTAGTTCTCTATTTCTTCATGAAATCTAACAATATGTAGTTGGCTTATTTCAGAAGTGTAGTCCTCTGTATTTGTGTCTTGATACAGATGTGGTAGTGTAGTTTTGATATGTTTGTTGTCATTTATTCAGATTGCTATATTCATGGTTTTGGTGCTCCATAAGTCATGCTCTGGATGTTGTGCTTCAGTAGCATATTCAGCTATGCAATGTTGAGTAGTTCTATGTGCTTCGAAATCCTTTGGTTTCCTGAATTTTGATAATAATCTTTTGATGGCTCATTATTTATTTATTTAACCTCGCAATGTTGAGTTGGATCATGTTCTTTGTGCTCTAGTAGCAGGTTATTGTGGAATTTCAAGGTCATGCTCTTTCTAGGTTAGGCCAACCTTGAAAGATTATGTTTTGCTCTAGTAATTGTAGCATGTGATTTGATCATTGAAATATCATTTGGTAAATATTAGTAAGGCCAACATGATATTTATTAGATATAGACTATGAGAGACATAGATTGTGGGTGAAATAAATTGCAATGAAGTAAGCGAAGAGTAAGGTGGTAAGTGACAAAGCAATGAAGTTGATGTTGATTGAGTAAAAGAGAAGGACAAACATAGAGCGACAGTATTTTGGAGCAGGCAGATAGTGGAGTGTTTTGTAGAGTTTTCTTAACCAAATATACTACAAATAATTGGTGGGTTGTATGAGCTTAACAGGAAATAATCCCATGCATATATAGATGGAAATTTCTTATTTCATTTCTTTTCTTTCTAGCAATGAGCCTTTCTGATAGTGATTCGTTGTAATCTAGGCAGTGAGCCTCTTTTTGTAATCCCATACAACTAGTTATATTATCTTGAGAGTTAACCATCTTCATGGTTTTTTCCCATTTGGGTTTTCCACATGTAAAAATTTGACGTCTCTCTTATGGTTGTGTATGTTGTACATTTTGCTTCTATTGCATACCTCAATTCATGTTAAGGACATCTAAGTTTAAGATAAGATTTTTATTATCAAAGCAACCTATTTTTTATTAGGGAATAGTGATTCACCCCCCCCTCTTAGTATTCTAGTCTATTCAACAATTGGTATCAGAGTCTGGTCCCTTGTTGCTATCTTAACCACTTAAGGGAGATCTTGATTTTAACAGATGGCTCCTATGGATTTGGATGGAGAATATTACTTGGATGAAGAATTGAAGACAACCCTTGAAGATCCAAAGAGTGTGGAATCTGAGAATGAAAACTTAAAAGAGAACTTTAAGGTAGATAACAAATGTGTGCAGAAGCTAAGAGATCCAATCTGAAAGTTCAAAGCAAGGCATCAAGAAGTTAACAAGGAATTGAAGCAAGTGAACAAGATTATTGTGAATTTGAAATTGCAGGCTAAAGAAAGCAGAAAGGTGGAAGAAAGTTTAAATGATATAACTAATCTAAAGATTGAAGAAAATGGGATGTTGGAACAAGAGTTATTGAAGTTTAAGGCTAAAGCAAAAGTCAATGAAAGTAGTGCATTATTGTATAAACTATTATCCATGCATAAATCTCACAAGGATAAGGAAGGATTGGTTTTCTTCGATGAATGCTCGAATGACAAAAGTAAAGGGAAGGAAAAGATGGAAGTTGAGAAGAAACCCGGAGATTCAAACAAAGCTCAGAATCCTAGACTTATCGTAACCAAACCTCTGATTCATAAACCTAATGCTTAAAGGTACTCATCATTTAATGGCTACTATTTTCAATGCAATTATTTTGGACATAAAGTTGTAGATTGTAGGCGCAATGTAAAGCAGAATATTCAATTCTTTACATGTGAAAGTTTTGGACACAAGGCTAATAATTGCAATAATCAAGTCATGATTAGAAGCTATAGACAATTTGTGAATGGAGTAAATGGATCATTTATGAGTAATCCCTTTCAAGTTTATTGTCACATATGCTATAAATTTGGTCACAAAGCTAATCAGTATAGATCTAGAGCAAATTTGGTGAACTCGGGACAGAGGAGTGTAAAATGTTACAATTGCAACAAGTATGAACATTTTGCTAACAAATGCAGGAATGTGAATGCTTCGATAAAATCTAATGAAGTTAAGAAGAATAATTCTATGGTATGGAGAAAGAAATAAATGATAGATTTTGTTGCACCTAAGTCTGACATTGGTGCTTCTTCCTCTGAAAATTGATCCAATAGCTTCGACTTAGGGGGGCTTTAAGGAGAAATCTTTTTGTACCCCCTTGAGTGAAAGAGATGCTTATGGTGGATTATGTTATTGGTGTTGTTGGTATCTACTCTGGTGGATTGTGTATGATAAAGTATAAAATTGGGGTGATGTCACTATGATAAGACAACTTTTGGCGATGAAACCCTAGGCACATCGAAAAAGGTAAATATCTAATTTTTGGGTCAGTTTTGCTTCATGCATTGAAGATTTCTAAGAGAAGATCTATTGAGAGCAAAAGTAGATTTAGAGTGAAGTTTGTGTAAAAAAGTATTTTTCACATCTTTTCTCCATGGATTCTAAGAAGTCAGTTGTAGGTGAATCTAGTAGTAAGAGTGTTCAAAAAATTGAAAAAGTGAAATCAGAAGAATACAATCATGGGAAAATTTAAAAAAATGGGAAATTCTTTGTCGAGTGAAGGATCGCATGAAACAATAATACATTTGGACTAGATTTCCGACTGAGGTTTCCGACGGAGAAGGTATATTGTGGCCAAATTTGATTTTTTTTTTTTAAATGCCTGCATTCGTTTTAATTCCGACGGTAATTTCCCATTTGGTTTCGACGAAGAAGGCATTAGCAATGAGAATTTTCTTTTTTTCAAAAAAGTGCTCAAGTTCATCGTAATTCCAACAACAATGGCCATTACTTAAAAAAAATAAGAGGGGAATTCATTTGTGCATTGCAATCCCGCGTAGGCATCTATGGCGACTTCAACCCCCAAGAACATCAAACCCGCATCGAAGGCATTTGTGGCATTGCTTGCAATCCTGCGCAGGAAGTAGATTCAAATTGCCCTAGTTTTTAATTTCATGTTGCAAAAAATATACATGTGGTGGTTAATTGCCCTAGTTTAATCTCGTAAAACCATAGAACTGTGATTGAGGAGTAAGCGTTCAATTTTGTAGCAGCAATCTCTTCCTCCCGTATACACATGTGTTGATTGTTCACATGAGATCACATCTCTATGCGGCATCGTATCAAATAATTCATGAGCCTTGTCCATGTTTCCAAATTTTGCATTCATGTCAAGCAGGGCATTTGCAAGTACACTACCTAACAAAATTCCTCTATCTGTTATGCTTTGATGGATGTCCATACCCTGTTCCAAAGCTCCCATTTTTGCACAGGCAGGGAGGATACTGGCAAAGTTTGTGGAATTTGGCTTTATGCCTTCCAATTTCATTTGCTTGAAAGTGTCTAAAGCCTTTTTGACAAATCTATTTTGTGCATATCCAGCAATCGTTGCAGTCCATGAAACAACATTTCTTTCAGGCATTCTATCAAACAATTCACGTGCCTTGTTTATGCTTCCACATTTTGCATACATGTCTACCAGGGCAGTTGCAACTACAACATTTGAAAAAATTCCTCTATCCTTTATGCTTTGATGAATGTCCATACCCTATTCCAAATCTCCCATTTTGGCACAGGCAGGGAGTATAGTAGCAATGGTCGTGGAATTTGGCTTTACACCTGCCGATTGCATTTGCTTGAAAGTTTCTAAAGCCTTCTCAAAAAATCCATTTTGTGCATATCTGGCAATCATTGCAGTCCAAGAAACCACATTTCTTTGAGGCAATCAGTCAAACAGTTCCCATGCCTTGTCTATGCTTCCACATTTTGCATACATGCTAACAGAGCAGTTGCAACTACATCTAACAAAATTCCTCTATCTTTTATGCTTTGATGGATGTCCATACCCTGTTCCAAAGCTCCCATTTTGGCACAGGCTGGGAGTATGCTGGCAAACGTAACTAAAGAAATGCAATGATCAGCTCCAAAGACATCAAACCATTACTAACAAAACCAAGAGCCTAAAATATGATAGGGAATAGTGTGAGTTGTCCTGAAATAAAATATTTTATTTTCAATTTCAACTAAAACATAATTACTCGACCATTTAATGTTATCAATAAGCGTTTAATTTATGAAAGAGATAAATGGTTGGCCACAAGTACATGAGTTACTAAATGCACACAAATAAGTGAATTTGATATTCAAAACTATCTACAATGAATTCAATTCTTGTCCATTAGTCATTTATGTTTGCAATAAGCATCTTTCTTAGTTTTTCTTAATCTTTATTCATAGTTATGTGCATATTTCACATTCTATAATTAGGATATCAATTGCTATGGATGAACACTAGCATGATGTTTGTGTTATGGTATAGATGCACGGAAACATAATTATGGGATTGTTATATTATAGAGATCATAAATCTAGATATCGCATATTAGTTCTAGCTCTTCTTGGATTGAGTCTAAAGTTGACATATAGTCATAAAGCCATTATTAGCAGATCTATCCATTTCTAGTAAAGACAATTGAGAAAGTCATTTTGATATTGAGAGTTTCTTATATGTTTACCTATTGACCATTATTAAGCCATAATATTTAGGTCTATTTATCTCTCTTGCAAAACCTCTATAAGTGTCCTATATTGTCCCTACTACTCACTCTTCAATCAAATAGTGGAGTTCTAAAGATTTTTTGCACAAGATGGTGTTGAACGTATCAACAAGGCTAGCATGGAAGGCATGTTCAAGCTTCCACTTGTACAACTTACAACAAATGATTTGTTGATAGAAGAAATTCTCGAAATAGGGATACAATCGAAAGACAAGTAAGTACATACAAACCTCCTCAGTTGAAAGTAAAATCTGTGTATAAAAAGAGTACATTGAATCCCAATCCATAAACAAAATAGATGTACCGATGGAGACTTAATTGGATGTAGCATGTCGCACCAAAGTTGTTAGAGTATGCTAAGCTAGTACATAATGTTTCCTAAAGCCACATTAGTATTTTACCTAGATCATTATCTACCAAAACTAACTATAGTAATCCTTTTGAGGATTCATTTCATGGTGCTAGATCTTCATTTAGTTCCACTTCTTGTTGGAGAAAAGAACAGCTATTTCTTGAGGTAGATGAATATCCCATTAACAAAGGACAAGACCCTTTCTAGAATATAACAAATTCTACTCCAACAAAAGATCATGGGGGTTTCACTAGAGATATTGAATAAGAGATAGACTTCTACAGTTGCATTTAAAGCATTGGCATGTTCTTCATTTATTGATGTAAACTCTCTGTGACACCACCACAACCAACAAAGGTGTAAAAAGTTGTTTGCAATGCATGGATTTTTAGGATTGTCCTTTGAGAAAATAGAATTAAAGTATGGAAGCAGGATCTGCCAACTCCTGAGGGAATCTTGATGAAAAATAACTTAAAAGATTTAGGCGAGCTTATATGCAAAAACTCATGCTTCCTGATGGGTTTATGTACAGAAATAAGCATGAATTAAGTGGTAAAGGGGCTTCTGGAAACAAGAGGGATAGAGAGGCAGTGGAAGTGAAAACTTCTAGTGTTCTATCTGCTCCATCTCAGAATGGGAATGGTGAAAGTGTTGTAAGAGGAGCTGAGAAGGGTGTTGGAAGAAGTGGGGATGTTTACATTCCCCCATTTAAGTTGGCTTAAATGATGAAAGATGTGGAAGACAAGAGCAGTGTGGAATACCAGCGCATGACATGGGATGCCCTTCGGAAGAGTATCAATGGGTTAGTAAACAAGGTAAATGCATCTAACATCAAGAACATCATTCCAGAGTTGTTTGCAGAGAATTTCATCCATGGGAGTGGTCTATTTTGTAGGTCTTGTATGAAATCACAAATGGCATCCCCTGGATTTATAGATGTTTTTGTTGCATTGGTTGTTGTGGTAAATACAAAATTTCCTGAAGTTGGCAATCTGCTTTTGCGAAGAATTATTTTGCAACTTAAGAGGGCATACAAACGCAATGACACGCACATGTTGATAGCAGTAGCCAAATTCATAGCTCATTTAGTGAATCAACAAGTTGCACATGAGATCATTGCCTTGGAACTTCTCACCCTTTTACTAGAGAACCCCACAGATGACAGTGTAGAGGTTGTTGTTGGGTTCGTGAAAGAATGTGGTTCTTTGTTGCAAGACCTTTCACCCAAAGGTCTCTATGGAATTTTTGAAAGATTTAGAGGTATTCTCCATGAGGGTGAAATTGACAAACGAGTACAATTTTTAATTGAAGGCCTTTTTGAAATTCGCAAAGCTAAGTTTGAGGTCATCCAGCTGTGCATCCAGATCAATTAACACATGAAGTTTTCCTAGAAGATGAACTTGATCGAGAAGTTGGTTTGGATGTTTTCAAGCCAGATCCTGATTTCTTAGAGCATGAGGCAACCAATGAAAAACTGAAGAAATATATCCTTGGAGATGCTTCTTCAGATGAAGCAGGAGGGGAGAATGATTCAGGTGATGATGATGATGATGATGATGATGATGATGATGATGATGATGATGATGATGATGATGATGATGGTGATGGTGATGGTGATGGTGATGGTGATGGTGATGGTGATGGTGATGGTGATGGTGATGGTGATGTTGATGTTGATGCTGATGCTGATGCTGATGCTGATGCTGATGATGATGATGATGATGATGATGATGATGATGATGATGATGATGATGATGATGATGATGATGATGATGATGATGATGATGATGATGATGATGATGATGATGATGATGATGATGATGATGATGATGATGACGAACTCGGTCAATTTAAGACGTACAATTTATTTGACAATCATGTCAAGTGTTGATTTTGAGGAAGTTGGTCATAAGCTACTAAAGATCAAGCTTGAACCTAGTCAAGAGAGAACATACCTTCGTTATTATGGTCGGCAAAGATTTTGTATGATCAATAAAAATTATGAGAAATTTTTTGATAAGTGTTTTGTACAATAGTATTCAATGATGCACAGACTGGAAACAAATAAACTACGTAATGTTGCAAAGATTTTTGCCCACTTACTTGGCACAGATGCTCTTCCATGGCATTGTCTTGCTTATATATGTCTGACAGAGGAAGATACTACTTCCTCTTCCCGTATTTTTATAAAGATTCTCTTGCAAGAGCTGGCAGAGCAACTTGGTATATTGTTGCTTAATGAAAGGTTGAACGATCCAACAATGCAGGAGTCTTTTGTTTCAATTTCTCCAAAGGACAATCCCAAAATTCACGATTTGCTATCAATTTCTTTACTTCTATTGGTCTTGGTGGTATCACTGAGATTTTACGTGAGTATTTGAAGAATATTCCAAGGCTTGTAATGCAGTAGCAAAAGTCTATTCCTGAGTTAGATGAATCTACCTCTAATGACGATTCTTCTAGTTCATCAGGTTCGTCAGATTCTAATACATCATACTCAGATTCTGAGAGTGAAACTGGTAGTGAGAGCAGTAAGGAGTCACCAAGAAAGAAAAATAATTCAAAGCATGACAATGAGTATGAAAAAACAAGAAGAAAGAAAAGGGTGAGGGCAACTGACTCAGAGGATGGAAGTGACAGTGAAAAAATCAAAAGGAAAAAGAAAAGGAATTAAAAATCTTTCTAGTCAGTTATTCAAGGCTCCAGTAGACACCGTTTTCCTGGACTGTGACAAACAAAAGAATCACTCCCAAGTGCTTTGGTTTTATAACAGATGATTATAAGATGCTAGAATGTTGTCTTATGTATTTTAATAGCCACGAGTTTTAGATTTATGTACTTGACAGGTAATGGATAAACAGTGTTAGGAGGAAAAAATATTGAAGGCCAAGTGCAGATTGTGATAATACTAGATCAATAAATCATGTTATTTATTGAGTATTTCTTGTTTTCCATGTTGTGTGATGTACCATAAGCAAGACTAGAAATCTAAATTCAATAATATGCTTTGTTCAATGATGATAATTTCTATTTTCTTGCCTATGAAGAAAGACCATGTCAGGCAATATCAACGAATAACAAAATAAGGAGACAATTGCTAGATTGTGGTCTAACTTGAAAAGAAAAGGTGATGGAAAATGTTATTGTCCGTGCAAAATTTTTAAGGGGTTAAAGACTAGAAGACTTCTAATCAAGACAATGAAGAAACATTGTAGGTTGCATGGTCACATTGAAGGTGGACATGATTATCATCCATTGATAAGTTTTTCATTATATCATTTTGACAATTTATATACATAATAAATCACGTGATGATGAGATCATGATCACGGTTTATTTATGTTTATCAATTTTATATAGGTTGAGCACCCCAGAGCACATGGTATGGATCAACACAACCCTGAGAATATGGTTTTTGAAGTGGATGAACATGGAGGTGTGAATATCAAAGCTGAAGATAATGATCCCATGGAAGATGACGATCATGAGCCAGAAAACACAATTGAAGATGATGGTACAAATACATTGATCCATGACTCATTTAGTACTTGCACAGCTGATCATGATGATGAAGATGACCTTGATGTTGTTCACGATGTCCCTCTACTTGAGAAGGCATCTGAGGCCCTTTACGAAGGCTCACAGGCAACTCTTCTCTTCGTTGTATTGTTGTTGGTGAACTTGAAGGTTATGAATGGTTTATCCAACATAACAATATTACGTATGTTAAGGTATGTCATATGTCATAATAAACTATGAATCATATTGTACCATTAATATTCTTTATTATAACAAATTATATTTTTTTGTTGTAGATTGATAGGTGAGTTTTTGTTACCACCATCAAATATTCTACCTCGCTCGTACCGAGAATCATCTGTCGTTATGAAAGATATTGGAATGGAGTATCAAGTAATAGATGCTTGTCCCAATTATCATATTATATATCACAAACAACATAAATTTTGAACTAAATGCCATGAATGTCATATCAGTAGATATCGAACAGATCAAATAACAAAAAGGGTTCCTCGCAAGTTTCTTCGCTATATTCCCATTATTCTAGGTATGCAACGATTATTCAAGTGCACTAACTTGGCACAATTTATGGATTGCCATGCATGCAATAGAAGTCAAGATGACATTATTTGAATGCCTGCGGATGGTTCATCATTTATGGACATAGAGGAAAAGTGGCCACACTTTAAAGAAGAACCTCATAATCTCAGGCTTTCATTGGCAGCAGACGGTGTCAATCCATTTGGAGAGATGAGATCTGTTTACTCAGTGTGGCCTGTTTTTGTTATCAACAATAACATTCCTCCATGGATGTCAATAAAGAGGGAGCACATAATGTTGGCAATGATTGTTCCAGGTATTTTATCATTTAAATATAGTCGTCTAAATTTAATTATAAATATTGCAGTAAAATGGTCATAATAATTTATGAACGTTATGTGATATTAATGAATGAATGCTATATTTTATTAATGGTAGAAAGAATGAATGAATGTTATAATATGTTAACAAGGAATTTAGAGTGATGTTAGGGGTGGGGGGAGGGGCCAAATGAGCTTCCACCTTCACGTGGTTGGCCCTGTTAAGTAGAGAATATTAAACTATTTTTGAAACCAAGCAAAGCTCAACAAGATAACACACTTTTCAATATTTCATTATGTTGCACAGTTAATCTTATTGAATAATGTATATTGAATCTTAATTGTAGGGTCCAACCGAGCCAACACGAACAACAACACCACAAGTTGTTGGGTATAATGAACTCCCATATTGTCTTGTTTGTACACGAACGATATGAGTTGCTTCTAGTGTTGATATCCAAGGTAGGACTGCAAAAGTTATGAATATGCCTCATCCTTGTAAGTTTTTTATTACTTGTAAGTAATGAATATGCCTCATTCTTGTAAGTTTTTTTATTACTTGTAAGTCATGAATATTGCTCTTTAGTTGATTAAAATTAAATGAAAATCTTTAATGAATACACAAAACTATATACATATGCAGGCGCACCATGGTTGAGATGGTCCAACTCCCTAGTCTCACTCTACAACTAAGCTCATGCCATATCTAAATCAAAGAAATCTCAAATACATCATCGGTGGAAAGCTGCAAAATGTCATTTTCATACATAAGCAAGACATACACAATTGGGTGCTGGCATATGGACACTCCAATGAGACATTGTGTATGATTGAAGGTTTTGTCATTGATGGCAACCTTGCAATAGTATGGCACTGGCAAGACATCATACCGGCAAAGCATTACACAAGCAAGACAGTGCACCGACATCAACAAGATCACTCTACACCGGCACCGGCACCGGCACCGACACAGAAGAAAAGATGTATACCAGCATAGAGGCCGACAGGATTTTTGATATGTAATATTTTGATTATTATTGTAAGCTGACTTGGCAAATTGTAAAATGAATCTTGTATATAAAGGAGATCATTGTAGACATTTAAGTGAAAAAAAAGTAAGCGAGCATAAAGAAAATTATTAGGCAGACCTAATGTGTGAATTATAGGTCAAGGGTATATGTAAAGAACAGAGTTAGAACCGGTACTGAATCTGGCATTGGACAAGTCTTTGGATTAGTATAATCCTCATTGTAAGTTAGTGTGGCTTCTCATTGAGCAATGAGCTCTAAGCAGTTGGCCTTCCTGCATGTGCAGGCCGCTATTGTAAGTAATATTCTCTTACTGGCCAGTAAGTGAATATTGTGGGTCACAAATCCCACTGAGGTTTTTCCCACACCGGGTTTCCTCGTTAAACATCTTGTGTTATGGTGTTCTATTCATGTGGATGTTTCTGATTCTATTTATTGCTTTAATTCTTGCATACCGGTATACTGCTATTTTATGTTTTGCATGTTTTAACTTAAGAAATACTACTCACCGGTTAGATACTGATTCAACCCCCCCCCCCCCCCCCCCCACTCTTAGTATCTGTGGGAATCCTAACAATTGGTATCAGAGCCTAGTCCTCTATTTTCAGAAGCCTAACAGCTTGAGGAAGATCTTGACACCGGTAAAGATGGAGAATCTGATGAAGCAACTTGAAGGAGCTCTTACTGACTATGATGCAGAGAAGTTGAAAAATATCAAATTAGAAGATGATTTAAGAGCAACTTAGGATATCATTTAGGCACTTCAAGAAAATCTTATTGTTACAAGAAATAAGAGGAGAACTTTGTGAAAAATTGCAAAATGAGAATGATGAAAAGGAATCACTTAATGATATGATAAGCAAGTTGAAACAAGAGATCATGACAACAAAAAATGAAATGCAGGATATGACTATGAGATTTTGCAAAGAGATTGAGGACAGAAAGAAGAATGAAGAAGAATTGACCAGAAGACTAAGTGATGCAGCAAATGAGAACACAAGACTTAGCTATGAAAGTGACATGTTGAAGACAGATCTAATGCATACTCAGAATGACTCAAATGAACTAATGAGACAAAAAGAAATCTTGGAAAGGGAATTGGAAACTACAAATCAACATAAAGAAAAATTCAAGAAAAGCTCAGAAGAACTTGGTACCTTATTGAAGAATCAAAAACCCAAAGGTGACACTTCTGGAATTGGCTTTGAAGTTGGAGAAAGCTCTGGTACTGCAAATACTCAGGATCACAACAAACTGGTAAGACCACCTAATGCTTATAAATTCAATGGAAAATGCTTTAACTGTAATAAATTTGGTCATAGGGCAAATGAATGTAGATCTAGGAATTATCAGAATATCAATACACCCACCAGTCAATGTTCCAAATGCAACAAAGTTGGTCATAACTCTGAAAACTGCAGAATGAATGTGAGATGTTATGTTTGTGGAAGATTTGGACATCTATCTAATCAATGCAGAACACAAACCGGCATAGGTTATGGCAAAGCTATTCAGAAAAATAATGTAACTTGTTATGCATGTAACAAGATTGGGCATATTGCTAAATTTTGTAGAAGTAAAGGCACACTGGTAGACAACAAAAGTGATAGCTTGAAAAGTAAAGAAAAAGTTGAAGAGGTTAAGCAAGAATTCTCAAAGCAATGGATTAGAAAAGCTGATCTAAATATTGGGAATACTCCTCCATCGGTAGAACCAACTAATGCTTCACCGGTAGGACAGAGTGATGCTTCACCGGTAGGACAGAGCAGTGCTCCACCGGTAGGACAGAGCAGTGCTCCACCGGCAAGAAATTCTTCATCTAATTGAAGAAAATTTTCTTGAGGGTTTGGCAATCTAATGACACGTGTTATTATTCCCTCAGTTAGAGATAAGAAGTTGAAAATCACTTAATACTAGCAAACAATGTTAAGTAAATACTTAATCGGTATGCAATTAATGTGGTAGATAGCGAAAAAGACTTTATAAAATAAGGTTTTGGATCCATTTCATTTCACCATGATTTTAAACTTTTAGAGAGCGCGAAGATTCTGAGCTAAGGCATTTCGAGCAAGAAGCAAGCACACTCCAAGCAATCATCCATCCAAGACAGAAAAAGGTATTTTATCATGGCATCCACCTCTACAATTGAATACATAGTGAACCCTACTATTGCGGAAGTAATTAAAAGACCTAGGCCCGTATTTCAGTTGGTCCCCGAAATAGCAAAGAAGGATGATACCTTAGGTGCATTTTCTCAAATCCCTAAAGGTGTTGTATATGCTAAAGACCCTAGAATGTATATTCACTGCAATATTGAAGAGTTGGGAGATGAGGAAATCAAAACCATGTATAAAACCGAGATATGTGATGATACCGGCAATATTAGAGCTGAACACAAAATCATTGAAACCCTAGGATTCACATAAATCCTTAGCATTCCTGAATTTCCTAAGGATGTGATTAGGATAGTGTTAAGCAGAGTTCATGGAGAATTTTTCTAGTTATATGCAATTCATAAGATCACCAAGGAAGCGGTAAAGGCTGTCACAGGGTTACCGGCCACCAGTAGAAGACCAGACAAAAACAAGAAAGTTTCAAATGATTTAGTCATAGACCTAACAAGTGCAACATTTGATAAAAGATCTCTAAGGGTTAACGATGTAAAGGATACAAATGTGAGATTCTTAAGTATGATATTAGGTTACAAAGCCACTCATGCCAATAGACTTAACTCAGTTTCAAGTTTATGCATTAAGAGTGCTTATGATATGGTAACAAACAATGCAAAAATTGACATCTGTGAATGGTTAAAGGATGAATTGATAGACAACCTTGGAAAGATAAAGAAAGATAAGAAAGGAACTTTCAGATTTGGAAATCTGTTAGTATGTCTAATGCTTCATATAACAAAACAGGTTCCCGGTATAGGATATAAAGAACTTGGATATGACATACCGGTAGGAAAGCAACTGACAGAATTGTTCAATACCATGGGTGAGAACAAGGAAAACAACATTCATGACTTTTTCCAAGCACTAAAGACAAAAATGAAGAAAAGGACAAGGTTATCTCAGAAAATTGTAGATAAATACAAAGATGATATATGCTTTGTTATTAAAAAGGATGAAATGTGGATGGAAGCAGTCATCCCAAGGATAATCTGGGTAACATAAATGGGCTATGAGACAGATGACCACATAGTTGAAACTTATGCCAAAGCACTTCTGGAAGCCCCCAATGAACCTAAGGAATAAGTATTTGGTAGTGCTGAAACTATAGAAAGCCAAATATAGTCCAAGAAAAGAGTGAAGAAGGTAGAGGTATTTGTGAGAAAAGGATCCAAACAAGCAAAAGCCATTAAGGAAGATGTATTAAAGAAAACTGGCATAACTGAAGATGGGTTGGTTGCCCCACAACCTGAAGCTCATCTATCATCGATAGGTACTTCTTCGGAAGGTGACATGCCAGCAACTTTTAAAAGAGTTGTTAGGAAAAGAGATCCCTCACCGGCAACCACTCCTTCACCTAGAAGGACAAGGCAGAAGCAACAAGCTGTGAGATCACCGGTCAGAAAGGTCACACCTAAAAAGAAGTTGACTCCTAAGAAAAAGAAAAAGACAAAAACTGACTTGGCACCTCTAGACATTTTGCTAAATGAAATCACAGAGGAAGGAAAACTGAAAAACATAGGGAAAATTTATGACACCCTATCTGCTGATGAAAAAGGGCAAGTTGAGGAGAGTGTAATACTACATATGGACATGTTCAAAAAGATTTTGATGGAAGTCATAAATGAAATTCCTAATGATTTATACAAAAGACTTGAGGCTAGAAGGCAAGGAGTAATTGAATTAGACAAGAAAATAAAAATAGAAAAACTACTTGCTGTATATCTGGTAAAGTCCCCAAAGGAAATTGATGATCTGATTGCTCAAGCAAACTGGACAGTTTTCTCCACTGCACACCAGCATATTTCACTAATGGCAGGAAGAGTTACAAAAGTTTCAGAGGAAATAGAAGATGGTTGGGACATATTTTTGGTTGAAAAGAAAAACAAGAAGAATACAGGAATCCCAAGCCTATTAAGGTATATCAGAAGGATAAGGACAAAGGGAAAGGCAAAATTGGTGGACCTCCAAGCATAAAGGTTAAAGACAACCTACCTCCACCTATAAAAATTACAACCCTTGAAAACCAACCGACAGCTGAAAGCATGGATGTAGAGGATAGCAATCCAAATCCTGAAGTCCTATACACTATAAATGTTGATACCCAAAAGATCAACATAATAGTTGATAAAGATACAACTGAAAAATTAGATATGGCTAAAGAGCCTCCGGTAATAGGAAATACAGAGCAACCGGCAGAGGATACAGGGAAAAAGATGGAATCTGAGGCACAAACAGAGAAACCAACAAAGCTAAAGGCTCCGGAACAGGCTCACAAGGAAACAATGCCACCGGTAAGCAATGAAGCAGGAAAACCAGTGCTAAAGGAAATGCAGACACAAACTGACCTGCCAGAGGTCAATACAAGCATGGTCACTTCCCCTGGTACTCAGTTTGTTGGGTCATCATCAAAGTCAACAAATGTGACTGAGGTATTACTTGAATCCATTAAGAAAATAACTGACTACAGTTCACAAGCTTACAAAGCAATAGATGATTCAATACCAATTTTGAAGATAATTGCTTCTAATTGTAATATATATAATAAAGATTCTTTAGGACAGTTGGATACATTATGTAAATACATTTCTGGAAATATTGAGAAAATAAAGGAAGAATCTGTAAAGGACGTGGTAGAAAAGGAGAAACAGAAATTCTTTGAAGAAGAAATAAAGAAGTGTAATAGAGACTTTGACACACTTCTACCAAAACTGTGTAGTTTGTTGAAAGAGTAAAAAAACCTGTACAAAGACACATGCAAAACAAACTTCTTGACTGTAGATATTGACAAGAAAATAAGCAAGACACAGGAAGAGATAAACAAGCTTGCAGACAATTTTGTCAACTCACCGGATTCACCATCTGTTTTTGAAGATAAGTCAGCAAATTTTGAGGAAGAATTGCTTAAACAGCAAAGAGAGAAAGAGACAATAATAAACAAGGCAAAACACTTAAGATCTAAACTGAGTCCAAGATTGGACTATCTAGCATCTCTACGGAAGGAAATCTCAGAGGCATTAGCACAAGGAAGTAAAACACTGGCAGAACAATTGCAACATCTCACCGGTACTGTGAAGAGGACTGAGACAGCAATAAAAGATAGCAAAAAGTTTATGGATAGTATAAACTTAATTTTGGGCGATCTTTTTCAGATAATAACTACCCAACTACAAGGTTCAGGATATGGACAGATATAACTACAAACTCTACTAACATCTTGACAACCTTTGTCATTGATGCCAAAGGGGGAGTAGTAGGATGAGAAAGTTCAAAGACAGGAATCATATGCTCAGGGGGAGCCCTTCATATTTTTGGTAAACATATTTTTGGTAAATTTTTTGGACCTACACATTTTGGACACTTTTTGAAATTTCTCATGAGTGTTGCCATCAATGCCAAAGGGGGAGATTGTTGGCATATGGACACTCCAATGAGACATTGTGTATGATTGAAGGTTTTTTCATTGATGGCAACCTTGCAATCCTATGGCACTGGCAAGACATCATACTAGCAAAGCAGTACACAAGTAAGACAGTGCACTGGCATCAACAAGATCACTCTACACCGACACTGGCACTGGCACAGAATAAAAGATGTATACTGGCATAGAGGCCGACATGATTTTTGATATGTAATATTTTGATTATTATTGTAAGCCGACTTGGCAAATTGTAAAATGACTCTTGTATATAAAGGAGATCATTTTAGACATTTAAGTGAAAAAAAAGTAAGCGAGCATAAAGAAAATTATTGGGCAGACCTAATGTGTGAATTATAGGTCAAGAGTATATGTAAAGAATAGAGTTAGAACCGGTACTGAATCTGGCATTGGAGATGCTATTGTAAAGCAGTACAAGTCTTTGGATTAGTATAATCCTCATTGTAAGTCAGTGTGACTTCTCATTGAGCAGTGAGCTCTAGGCAGTTGGCCTTCCTGCATGTGCAGGCCCCTATTGTAAGTAATATTCTCTTATTGGCCAGTAAGTGAATATTGTGGGTCACAAATCCCACCGAGGTTTTTCCCACATCGGGTTTCCTCGTTAAACATCTTGTGTTATGGTGTTCTTTTCATGTGGATGTTTCTGATTTTGTTTATTGCTTTAATTCTTGCATATCGGTATACTGCTATTTTATGTTCTGCATGTTTTAACTTAAGAAATACTACTCACCGGTTAGATACTGATTCACCCCCCCTCTCAGTATCTGTGGGAATCCTAACATTGGGCACAATCACCAAGAGAACGGTAAAAAGTGTGTTTGAGATTGTATCATGGATGCAAAAAATCTCTTCATTAATCCTTGACTCATGATTGCTATAATATTTCTTTATACTTCTCATGTCATTTGTTGCACTTCTTCACTATTTTGGACTGAGTTTCAACTATGTATTTGCCTTGACTTATGACTGTACCTAGCTTTGTCCTATCTTTGTAAGCTTCATCTTTGAATTGTGGTTGTAGCTTTGATAATACGTTTTTAATGTTGCACTATTTGTAAGGAGGACAACTCCTAATGCATGTTGCAAATTGTGTTCTAGTGACTGAGACTAACCTTTTTGTACTTGATGTTTTTGACTAGTTGTCATAACCTCTAACTTTGATGCTTGTGCCTTAATAGAACTAGATGTTTCTTGTATGCATACTTGGTCAAGAACTGCATTATGATGTTATAGGGCTACAAACTAAGATTATTTATTGTTTTGAGTTGCACATTTGACATGAGTTGCCCTATGACTGCTATGCCTCTTGAGGTTATAAGGTGTTGTTCTTGTCAAGTTTTGGCAATGCTGCAACAATAACGTGTTATTTGTTGTTAAGGTTTGAAAAGACCTTTTAGAAACTTATACCCTACTCTTTTTCACTCGGTAGACTTGATTACTATCATTTTATTTGGTACTAGGTATGACTATCTACTGGCTTTACTATAGACTACAATCTCTCTAGATTGTATTTTTTTAGTGTTGTTGTTTTATACTTGACCATCTATTAGGAAAACATAGCTTGAAATGTCCAAAATAATTAATGAATGATTGCACTATCACCAATCTATCTTGAAGATTTGACTACTCTTTAGATTATGATTATGACTGTCATGATATTTCATGAGACTGCTCTATCCCCATATGAAACCCTTTGTTCCGACAAATCAATGCTTTGAACTTGACTGCAACTTTATAGTGATCATTGTCTTTGTACAGTAAGCTTGCTACCTTCTCAACTTTTGATATATTGGAGGCTCCTAGGATGGTTTCTATCTTATAGTCACAATACCTTGCTATAATTTACATTTTAGATCGCTCAATGATCATATGATGTCTTTGTCTTTTGAATTTGACTCTCGAGCTTGCTCTATTTCTTGACCTTTTGAATAACTTTGGGCCACTATTCATTACTTTTATTACCCTATATGTAAAAGACCTTTCTCACTGCTTCCCGTACTTGATCTTTATCTGGTTTGTGTCAATCCTACTATTGCACCTTTTCTATTTATGATTGAGATTTTTTGGGGGATTAAAAACTCTTGATGATTTCACTAAATGACTTTTGCATGACTGTACTTTCTAAGCTATCCTAGGGAACAAAAGAGACCTAGGGATTTGCTCACTTCAAGGAAAAAGAAAATCTAGTAAGACAATCAACCCTTTTAAATAATATGTGGAACCCTTATGGTGAGCAAGAAAGCATTGACAAACTTATAGATGTTGTCATAACACAAAGCTTAAACTATATTATTTTTTTATAGATAATCAGATTTCTCCTTTAACCCAACTTTTGCTTGAATCATTACTGTAGGCGTATCCAATGCATGATTTAAACAATAAGATACTAAAAATTCTAAAATAGGGTTCTGAAAACCCTACCTCCAAATGTGGATATCTATTGTTATGACTATGACAATTTCTCTCCAGAAGCTTTGATGCTAACTTCTATCACGCGTAAACTCTGCATGTGGTTTGCATGGTGTTGGCATGAGGTGCTTTGTAAACGTCCTTATGGATTCTCTTCATATTTTTATGAAACTCCTTCATCTAAGAGGCAAATCTCTCATTCAAACTTTGAAGTAACCCTTTGACTGTTGCATGTAGTCCTTTTCTTATAAACCTTCCTCCTTGCGGTGACGTGCTAGGACATAAAATGAAGGTGTAGCTTGTGGAACTTGTTGAGCATCAAATCTGAATTAAGTAAAATATCTTGATTTGAGAGATTAAATCAAGAATCCATCTATCTTTGGAAGAAATCATCATTTTCATTGATACCGTAATAACCCATAAGCTATCAAACAAGTCTAATAGCATTCTATCGAAATATCCAAAATTTAAATAGTATTGATGAGACCCAGCGATGTCTCATCGATATAAAAAGGGTATCAAAGGAAAGGTAACACTGATGAACTCTAAAAGGGACTCATCAAAAGCAATGATTCCATCGAAAGAGGATATCAAAGAAAGCAGAGACGGTTTTCATCGACGAGAAAAGGCTTCCGAGGAAATAATACCATCGGCGCAACATGAAGGAAACTTACCGAAAGAAGCATTCTTATCGAAAGAATGATATCGATCAAACAGAAGGAAGCTACATCGATAAAAGATATCAATAAGGATATGAGTTTCGAGGAGGCTAAAAGGCATGTTACCGATACGTGTGGTTTTACCAATGCAACTTTATCAAGGAAGATTACTAATGAGCTCATCAATGAAAGATGATAGTGGAAGCAAATCATCAAAAGAAAGATGGCCTCGATGAAATAATAGACCCATTCATCGAAGGAGTGTGGTGATGTCGATAGAAAAAGTGTTTCGATGGAAGGATAAAGGAAGTTACCAAAGCCCAAGGTTTCTTCGACATGAAACCCGATGGACATTAGATATATATCGATGAGGAAATAGGTTTTGAGGAGGCTAAAAGGCATGTTACCGATATGTGTGGTTTTATCGATGCAACTTTATTGAGGAAGATTACTAATGAGCTCATCGATGAAAGATGATAGTAGAAGCAAATCATCAAAAGAAAGATGGCCTCGATGAAACAATAGGCCCATTCATCGAAGGAGTCTAGTGATGTCGATAGAAAAAGTGTTTCGATGGAAGGATAAAGGAAGTTACCGAAGCCCAAGGTTTCTTTGACATGAAACCCCATGGACATAAGATATATATTGATGAGGAAATAGGTTTCGAGGAGGCTAAAAGGCATGTCTCCGATATGCATTTTTTCACTGATATAACTTTATTGGTGGAAGACAACAAGAGAGGATAAAGAAAGGCTTCGGTGAGATAATAGATCCATTCATCGACGGGGCATAGTGATATCGATGGAAGAGGTATTTCGGTGGAAAAATAAAGGAGGTCACCGAAGCCCAAGGTTTATTTGACATAAAAACCCGATGGATATCAGATAGGTATCAGTGAGGAGATAGCATTTCGATGAAGGGAGAAAATACCTAGTCAAAGTAATGTTCGAAACAAAAGTGTTAGTTGACGGTTATATGTTGAAAAGCCATGACGCTTGGTGATAATGTATACTCTCATATAAAGGAGGGAGCTTTTGTAATATGGAGGAAATTTAGAGAAAGGAGTAGATTATAGCCTCGGGCTTACCACTATACTATTTTGGCGAATATATATAATATAATCAGTTGTTTTTCCTTTGCATATGTGAACTTTTAGTAGTGGGGAAAGAAGGAGGAAACAAAGACTGTTCCAGATTCTCTATCATAGTCGTGCAAATGTTGCATTCAAGGGGTATTTCCTTCCTCATTTCCTCTCACATCAGGTATGTATCTATTTCATATCCAACTGAAATGCAAAGTTTAATTGTGTATCACTAATTGACTATGGAAATATTACTCATTAAAAGAAAAAGTAAAATGAATTGAAAAGAATCTTGCTCTAATAGCTGTGAACATACTATCATGCCTAACTATGATTATTTTGTCTTGCATAGCCATGTAAATTCCGCCTTGAGTAGCCGATGTATAGCTATTGCATGTTCATGATCTTTCTTGTTAAGATAAATTGTAGAGCCTAAATGATTTACTCATTCATTATCAAGTCTTGAACTTAAGGAAGATAAATTTATTCACAGATATAAATCATGATGATATTCTGTTACTTTTCATCGAATACACTATCTTACCTTATTCATAAGAAAATTGAATATTGTATTCATATCTTGTGCATAGTATGGTTGAGTAGCAACCTCAGAGCATTCACTATAAAATATGATTGCTAGCCCATGAGGGCATAATAGTCAAGTATTGCAACTATTCTATGTTTATTTGTTTTCTACTCTTAACTCATAGTTCAACCGAATACGGTTTATCTTGGAATCAATGCACATCGGTTATAATCAAATTTTAACCAGTCTCCATGGTTGCAAGACTTGAAGAAGGATTCTTATCATCAATTAGATGCATACTTTTGGGAATATACAAAGACAAAAAAATATATTAGAACCGTATTTTTTGTTGAGTCATAATATGATGTGTTAATTTAGCTAAATAAGGGAACCAATGTTGTATTAGGTTTAATTCCCTGATGACAGTTGAAGCTTGTTAGAGATAGGGGATTTGTAGCAGTTGGCTTGTTAGGTTATGTCACAATCCCATGAAGGTCCTTGTAAACCGTTAATGTCAGTAGACATGAGACTTTTATGTAATGAATTGGATTAGCTAAACCTAGAAGTTTTGTAACCAATGAATCAGCTGACTCAAGTGTATGTTAATTATCTTATGATGGTCATTTATGACTGTTATTCTTAGTAGACATTAAGCAGTTCACTAGATAGTTGGTTAGTAAAACAGTGAGTTAGTTGGCTCAAGTGTATTCTATTTATCATATGATGGTCATTAATAACCATTATTGTTAGTACACATTAAGCAGATGGCTTGTTTAAATGGTTGGTAACTAGTGATTTTGTTGAGCTCAAGAATTGGATGTACAAGTCGAGCAAGGGAGGTGAACACTAACAACGCATTGGTGCTTGCAATGTTAAAACCTTGGCCAAGATGGTGATGCTTTATCTAAGTGATTGTTAGATCACATGAACTAGATACACCTACTAGTCAGATGGTCATAGTAGTTAGGGGTTACCTATAGTGTGTGACTGACTAGTTGCGTGTAGGTTTTGAACACCAAGATCAAAAGGCCAGATGTAAAAGAGACCCAATCCTTAGAATGCACCCTCATGAACAGTTGGGTCTCTTCCAATTGGAAGGGGCATGGGAGACTGGCAAGTCTACGATTGAATGGAGAAGCCCTTGATGATGCTCTCCCTATTCCAAACTAAGTCGAGGCTTGATACAAAAAGTTTCAATTGGAAAGTTAAATGAATTGTAACCTCTGAACCTTTATCTCTTCCCTCAAAAATGAAACTTTCCATTTGAATTCCTTTCTCATATTGATTAGCTTAATAATATTTGTTCAATGTTTTTTATCATTAAAAGATTACCTTCCTTTTAGATAAATTAGTTAGATTCTTATTATGTTGAAGAACATTTAGTTAGTTTTCTCCTTCAACTAAAGTAGTTATTTTTTATTTTGAAATGCTCAATTTTTTATCTTAATATAGATCACAATTTATTTTCTTTAAGTATAGAATTAATGGAATATAACATATGGTATCAGAGCAACCAAGTTCAACATTGAACCTCAAGCTTTCCACCTATAAACAATAAGGTAGAAAACTGAAATGAAGCATTTTAGTGAATCCAGGAACTGGATTCGAACCATTGCAGATTACTGCATTTTTCTGCATGCAGTTGCTTGTGATATTATCTAAAGGAGATAAGGTTACTTGTGTTCTTCCAGTAAAACTCTGTGTTTCATACTGTAGATTTGAATAAAAGATTTACTTGCAAATTGTATTTGTTCCTTGTATTTCTTCCTTGGATGGTCTCTTAAGGTTAGAGTTAAATTCATTCAAGCAATCTACAATAAAGACATCAAAGTAGAGCTCATAAGAAACAGTAATTAACAGACTCATCGAGAGGGGGTGAGTTTAAAAATTGTCTCATAAGTTTACACAATAAGTCCTAAAGAAATATAAAGACTCTGTAGCCCAAACAACAAAGAAAGGCACTGGTCATCTATAAAACACAACCCATCAATTCATACTTTCACATAAATAATAATAGGAGTAGTTGAGTAGGAATTCTAGGGTAAATTAGTAATAGTGTATATATAAATTTCACCAAGATCGAATAGTTTCTACAACAAAAATCTTGAGCTCATCTGCTATATCTCCATTCTAGGAACTGATGCCATTCTGAGATAGGGGGAAGTCAGATCAAGACACTAAATCTGCTATAAAAAGCATTAGTTGAAGGAACAACTAGTGAGTAGGTATACCCGCCTAGGTCCTGCAAAGCCTAAAGTGAGAGAGTTAGTAACCAAATAGGTTCACTCTATAAGTTGGCCAAGTCAATTGGAGGGTTTGATCATAGGAGTTGGCATTTCCTTAGAACCTATCCAATCTGTTGATTTGAGACCCAACAGAACCCTAGCATAACTTCTAAAAACTGGCTATAAATGGTTCTTTTCATTTGAAATAGAATGCAAACCCTAAAATCACATGAAAGCTTATACTTTTAGCTTTTTATTTCCCTCCATGCTATGCATGAAATTGTTTTTCTTCATAATCACGTGGAAGGAGGCCTTTAGAAAACTTTTGTAAATAAATAAACAATTCTATTTGTCTTTACATCTTTTGAATTAAAATGCCTTTTCAAGTGAATTATTTTCCCTCCAAACCTTGCATTGTGAAATCTCATCCTTTTAAATAAGCTCAACCTTATAGACACCTTCAAGGTATTTAATAAATCCTTTCTCTAAACTTTCCTAAATTCATGATAAGACATGAGGTATATAATAATTCTAGTTTTTATCTCTTGAAGTCAAAAAATTGGTAACAAAGTCACGCCTTCAAACCTTAATTTTTAGATAGTTAAATGTCCATTTTACATTTCTAAAAAAATTGGAGGTCTTATGATATTCCACGTGATGGCTACATGTTGACAAATTTACCCCTCACAACTACTGGTCCCTCTCCCTAATAGGGTATTTGCATGAAAAGCCAAGTCCAGCTATGTCAAACCTGAGTTTGACTCCTTCAGACTCAAGTTAATCATTGGTCACATGTAGAACATTCATTTGAAGACTTGAATGACCTTCCCTCCAAAGTATTTTCTTTTGGAAAAAACTTTTGCTTTCATGAAGTCACATGAATGTGCTTCTTTTCTAAAGTTGTTACAATATAATCATAAGAATATAGCCCTTCTTTTCATAAATAAGGTACATTTGAAACCTTTTGGAGCCTTTTAATGAGATTTCCAAAACAAGAAGGACCTAGGACCTTAGAAAAGACTGGAATAAGCTTCAGGATATTAAAATTTAGACTCAAAGCATGAAGATGCTAACAACAAAAAAAACCCTATTAAATGCAATTGACATATAAATGAAAATTGGATAACAAAAATAAATAGGGATATAACATAAGGTATTATAATAATATCATATGTGAAAACAACCAATAATAAAATCAAACCAAATGATATATAGGATTTGGTCATATATGTATATGTAGATATATAGATATATACATAATATGTATATGTATATGATGCTCTGCAAAAAGAAGGATAGTTAGAAAAACCTATTTGATTGCTACACACACAAAGAGAAGCACAAGAAACAAATTTTAGTCATTAGGGTTAGTAAATCAAATATTAAACACTATCCTAATCAAGCATATCAAGAAAGACACTACACAACAAATAAAAAGCTTAATGAATCTAAGAAAAGCTGAACTTTGTGGTCTAACTACCAGAGATAGCAAGAAACTCTCCAACCAAAGTAGGGGAGATAAAACCAACAATCTCTGCTTAGGGAGGAGCTCTAGACCCCAAATCTGAAGAAAGAAACAGAGATAAAGTAAGTGAATTGGATAACAACAAGAATGTAAAGTGCACCCCTGATTTGCTAACCAAAATGCTCAAAATTAAATGAAAATCTTTAATGAATACACAAAACTATATACATATGCAGGCGCACCATGGTTGAGATGGTCCAACTCCCTAATCTCACTCTACGACTAAGCTCATGCCATATCTAAATCAAAGACATCTCAAATACATCGTCGGTGGAAAGCTGCAAAATGTCATTTTCATACATAAGCAAGACATACACAGTTGGGCACAATCACCAAGAGAACAAAGTGTGTTTGAGATCATTGTCCTAATTGTGGTGTGGTCACGAAAAGGTTGACAAATTTACGATGATTTCTTCGTGACCACACCACAATTAGGACAATGATCTCAAACACACTTTTTACCGTTCTCTTGGTGATTGTGCCCAATTGTGTATGTCTTGCTTATGTATGAAAATGGCATTTTACAGCTTTCCACCGATGATGTATTTGAGATGTCTTTGATTTAGATATGGCATGAGCTTAGTCATAGAGTGAGACTAGGGAGTTGGACCATCTCAACCATGGTGTGCCTGATCATATTAGCTTGAAACCATACGCCTCGTATTAGCCTCAAATCTATGCCCCTACTGGTAGGTGGTGGGGATAGAATATCATTCACTGTACATATCAATGACTGGATAATAATTATTATTTTTTGATAAAAATTATCATCGTCGGAATTACGAGGAATACCAAGCTTTCAACCGACGATGTAATCGGCGGACATACAACGTTCTTGTCGGTGAAATGTTCTGGAGTCGTCGCACTTCCAACTCAAACCACACAAACATCTGACGAGGATGTTGTACATGTGATGGCACTTCATAGTCGAATGGTCGTTGATGTCTCTGAATGGACCGATGATACAAGCGTCAAATAAACAACATCACTGTCGGTGCAAAGTTCCAAATCGTAGTTGGCTTTGCAACGAAATCTACTAATTTCGATGACTTCTTTGACCGTTGGTAGAGTCCATTGGATTGTCGTATGTCTGACGAGCATGGAATCGTCAACCAATCCGACACCAATTTTTTGACGGTTGATTTTGTCAGCACTCCGACAAAAATTAGTTGCAAATCTGACAAACGGCCGTCAGAAATCAGCTCCGAATGTACTAGTGAAATCAGAGATTTAAGGCATAAGGGGTTGGATGTTTGGAGTGAATTTCATGGTTTGCAAATGAGGACATGATTAAATTTCTTTTGCATTGTATTGAGGATGATCATATGATGTTGGAGAAGCCTTATCAAATTTCAAAGGAAGCAATACATACAATTTCTGGTCTATGTGATAATAGACCCATTCCGATGAAGAATCAATAAAGAACAAAGAAGTTGAAACCCTAACTAGCGTCAAGGATGATTAATGGGCATTAATAATTGACACTATCATTGACCCTATTATAAGGTATATTTGGTATGGAATTTATTATAAAATCTATTTAAAAAGTAGAGAAGGATCTACTTCTACAATTGTAGTATATATTGCTCATCAAATGGTGAAAGAAGGAAAAAAAATTGATTTGTGTGAGTTATTGCGAACACATTTAGCATAAAATATTAAGATGACAAAAGATCAAGGATATTCATTTTGGTTTGGTTCTTTGATTGTGTGCTTAATGCTTTATTTCACAAGATCTTTACCCTTAAAAGAGAATATAGTATGGAAATCAAATATCTTTGTTGGGAAACAAATTTTTAGATATATAGTTTGTTTGGCTGACAAAGATCAGACATGTGAGAATCACTTTATAAACCTTCAGACAAAGTTGTTCTCTGGTCTTGTTGCTAGCATTATCAGTGCTCTTAAGGAGAGTCCCTCCTTCGATGATAGAATTTTGAAAAGAATTGTTGTGTCTTCTCCCTAACCAATGAACAAGATGAAAGTTGAATAAGAAAAAGAGATTATTTCCCTAGATGATTCAGAACCACCTACAATGGCTAAGGGAAAATTGGCTTTACTTAAAGACAGTAAATATGAAGATGACCCCTAAAAAGTTGAGATTATTTTGAGTATGCTTAAGGAAGCTAATGGAATGAAGAAGGTTGGAGAGTTATGGCTTGAGAAACCCTCTTATGGTCAAGATCAAATTGAAGAAACTTTCTAGTTGAGTATTTGGTCTCGAATGATATTTCTCTTAATGATCTTGCAGATATCTTGTCGAATGTTTTGTGTAAAGTGCTTAAATATCAATTGAAGTAGCCTCTTGAGGTAGCATCTATTGCAAAAGATGATGTTCGAGATGACATATAAAAGAAGTGTGCATATGCTCAAAAGAGATTAGCAAAAGAGATTAAGAATATGAGAGATTGTGTTATAGAAGTAGGCAGAGTGTACACATATTGTCTCTAGTGGTCGACATCTATTGAAGATTTTAAGGCTAATATTGAATCCATCAAATAAGAGTTTAATTCCATGGGAAAATCATTCAATATTTTCAGTGATGTAGATGGTGGACAAAGCAAGAAAATCAATTCTCTGCAATCAAATCTTATATTTTATCAAAGGCAGAAATAAGATGTGGTGAATGTGTTCTTAAAGGTGAAAGAGATTGTTGAGGCTAGGTTAGAACATCTTTTTGTTCTCCTTATTGAAGTTGAGAGGTGTGTGTGGAACTCTATTGTTCCTAGTTCCTTATTAGAAGCAATTGATGAAATAATTAAGAATGACTATTTGATCTTGAGTCTCCATTTGGTGATAAACTCTTGGAAGACTTTCTTTCCAAAATTGAAGGAGAAGTATAAGAAAAAAATTCAGAAGTGAAAGTGAAGCATTCTTTCTTTTGTAGTACAATTCTTTTTGGTAACCATTTTTGTTGTTACCCTTTGTCCTTGATGTCAAAGCGGGATAAATATTAACATAAGGAGAAATATTGAGTTTTGAATTTTGGAGAAATAAGGAAGCATTATCTAAGGGGGAGATATAGCAAAGTTTTGATGTAAATGTTTTGCCATCAATGACAAAAAAGGAGATTGTTAGAAATACTTGTCTTAGTTGTCATTGATGTCAAACCTGGTGATTTGAATTGGTCTGGATGTGATTCAGAGAAATCGAAGATAGGTATGTATGATGTGATGTAGAACAATGGAAGATAGGTATATATGTTGCAGATGGTATATCTTAGTTGTTGTTGATATACTACCAACATGTTTACTACCCCATAAATATCTATTGTCGGTATGAGTATACATTTATCTTGATGAGAGAGATTTGGTGTTGGTTATGGCAATTAGTTTAGTGCTATAGTCATTCATGGAATCTGATAGTATGTAGTTGGCTTATTTCAGAAGTGTAGTCCTCTGCATTTGTGTCTTGATACAGATGTGGTAGTGTAGTTTTGATATGTTTGTTGACATCAATTGAGATTGATATATTCATGGTTTTGGTGCTTCAGATGTTGTGCTTCAATAGTAATGGCTATGCAGTATTGAGTTGTTCTATGTGCTCCGGTTTCTTGATTTTTGATAATAATCTTTTGATGGTTCATTGTTTATGTATTTAACCTCTTAATGTTGAGTTGGATCGTGTTCTTTGTGCTATGCTAGCATGTTATTGTGGAATTTTGAGGAAAATCTCTTTCCAAGTCAGTCCAACCTTGAAAGATTATGTTTTGCTACGATAATTGTAGTGTGTGATTTGACCATTGAAATATCATTTGGGAAATTATTAGTAATGTAGACGTCCACATAACACGCTGGTGTCCAGACAAATCATGCTAAAAAATTACGACAAGAGAAACACACGACTAACATGAAACATAAGCTGAAAGATAGTTGCTAAAGAGGGTGTCCTAAGCATCCTGAAAGGGAAAAGGTTGATGCAAGGGATAAAATGAGCCTACTCAAATGCTAGGAGAATGGACACTAAAGTTGCTACAAAAGTGTAGGTAGAATTGCAAAGGGGTATGCAATTTTTGACTCTACACTTTTCCCCCACTTTAGCGAGCTAATGAATATGCATGTTGAAGGAAATATAGTGAACATAAAATAGCATCATGATGCCAAAAATGATACTATAGAGAAAGCAACTAAATCTTTGAGCCAAGGAAGCAATCCCCCAAGCTGAAGACCTGCAAAACAAATGTATTAGATAGAAAAATTTGCACAAGACAAGGTTAGAAAGTGAAAATTCCCAAGACGATGGGGTTATATTATGATAAACATAAAGATATTTAGACAATAACAAGGATATAACACACATGGAAGCACATAAAAAACTAAAATATTTGAGTTAGCAAAGTGAAATAGACCTCGATGTAAAAGATTGTTTCAATACTATGCATCATCCCCAAAATACAAGACACCTCACATAGAGGAAATCTAAAAAGGAGAGAAGAATGCAAGGATCAATTGCTTCAAGAGATAATGCATCCAAAAGTAAGAGAAGAAACTAATGTTAAAGAGATAGTACATGACCCAGACACTAGCTTGTTTTGTAGCTAGTGGTCATGTAGTTGGTAATGATTAAAAAGATAGATCACAATTTAGCAAGTTGTGTTATGCCAAGTGATCAAAGATAAGTAGGACCAACCTCGCTATGAAGGAAAGCCACTACCAAAAGATGAGTAGAGCCAAACTTTCTATGAAGTAAAGCCACTATCAAAAAATAAGTAGAACCAACCTTTCTATGAAGGAAAGCCGCTACTGATAGAGATAAGTAGATCCAACCTTATGAAGGAAAGCCACTATTGATAGAGATAAATAGATGCTATATAGGACCAACCTTGCTATGTTAGGAGACCACTGTAGATAAGATCAATTTTGATAAAAGCCACAAAGGGAAAAGATAGATACTCACCACATTAAGCGATAAAAAGATAGTCACCGCAAGCGAGAAATAGACATGCACCATTGCAGGTGAAAATAATATAGGATGAGAATGCATAAATGGAATGTCTAAAAGAATAGGATATAGGTAAACCTTGATATCACTTGTTGTGCAAAGAAGAAGAAGGTGCATCATTAGATGAAGAATTAATTACACCTGATTGATGAAGTTGTTGTATCTTATCCTTCAAGGCCTTACATTCACTAATGGAATGCCCAAGAACTTGATGGTATGGAGAGAAAGAATGTTTTTCTTTATCATCCTTATGAAACTTCTTATGTATAGGAGGAGGAAGAGTAATCAAGTAGGCTTTAAGAAGCCTCAACAAAATAAGCTCTTGATTAGGTAAAGGATGAGGAGTAGGAAGTAAGCCTTTATCTTGTGGAGAAGAGTTTGATTCCTCACAAGAAGAAGAAGACATAGGAACATTAGACAATGGAGGGGATGAAGACAAAGGAGAAGCTTTGTAACCTAAACCCATTGTAAAAGAGCATAGTTTCGATTCCAATGGGACCTTAACTCCTTGACCCATGCGCCCAAGGCCATTCCCTTTGTATTTGTACTTGGAAGCAATATCAAATCCTAGACCATAACATGAGTGAAACTCCTCTAAAGGGGGAGGACCACCTTTAATGGTATAGCCAATGGTGTTTGCATGACCCTGTGATATAGAAGAATATTCATCTTTGATAGCAGGTGTGAATAATACTTTTACAATGTTAAGATGGATAGGGTTGACTTTATATTCTCCAATGGAAAATCTTGTAAATTCTAGGGAACCCTAATCATCACCAAGAAATGCATTTGATTGAGAAGAAGATGAATTTGAAGAAGGAGATGGAGCAAGAGTAGACTTAGGAATTTCTAGTTTAAGAGGATCTTCTTTAGGGACAACCTTGTCATGGGATTCCTCTTTAGAAGGTTCCATGGGAATAGTTGTCAGCATATTAGAAGATAAAGATGGAATATAGTTTGGAAAGGTAGGTGTAATCGAGGCATGACTAGCTATTGCGATTTGACATAAGTGCATAGCGTCAAGATCAACCTTGATTGCAACTACCTAATTGTTGGCAACAAACTTAATAGATCCATGAAGGGTAGAACTGACTACTCCTAAATCATGAATCCAAGTCTACCCAAGAGAAGATTGTATGATAAAGGTCCTGGCATAACATGAACCAAGGTTGGAATAGTAACTGGCCCAATCTTTATAGGCAAAATAATAGTGCCCAAAGTAGTTCTACTAGTATTATCAAAACCACAGATGAACATAGAAGATACAATAAGAGATTTTGAATCCACTTTGATTTTGGGCAATAGATCTAGACTACAAACATTGAGTGCTGAGCCTGTATCAATGAGAGTCCATCTAATGCCGACATTGTTAACATAAGCAATTATCATTAATGGATCTGCTTGATTTCTTACCTCTAGAGGCAGGAGTTCATGTGGATAGAATGTAATATTTGGTGAATCTGCACGAATATGATCCATCAATGCATTTACATTTGAAGGCCCAGTTAAAGAAGGCAATAAGATCTTCTAAACAACTTTCTGAAGCATACCTTGATAAAATGGAGCAGTTTGAAGAAAATCCTAAAGTGAGATCTTAGGAGTAACATGAAGTTGCTCAACAAGATTATAATTACTAGGTTGCTTAACTGAAGGCTTGGGTGCTCAAGGAAGATCTGGTTGAGAAGGTGGTAAAGAATTATTAGAGTGATCAACATTTTTCCTATTTCTACAAGTGTTATAAGTGTGGGCTACCATTCTATTTGAAGGAGCCTTAAATTGTTTGTATCTTATAAAAAGATCTAGTGAGCCATTTTTAAAAGGAACACCACAAATAGAAATCACCTTCTTTGGAGAAGGACTGGCTGCAGTCACATAAATGATTGCTCTCTTATGTTTGCTAGGGGCAATAAAGACTACAATAACATTTACAGACTCAGTACAATTTGTAGAAGAATTAGTTGAAGGAACTTGCTTAACATCAACCTGTGACAAATTAGATGTGAGATGAGATTCATCAGTCACTAATGTATTGGCTCTAGAAGAGAGTGCATTGGAATGAAGGGATGGTAGAGTACCATTAAGAAAGGTATCAATTATTTCATCCTATTGCAACAAAATATCTTTCGAGACAAAAGAATTTATACAAGAGGGATCAAAGACATAGAGTGACATAGGCAAAGCAAAGTCACCATCACATGCATGAAAAGGAACATCATTAACACTTTGAATGAAATTATAAATAGAACTAATAAAAGAAGATAATAAATTAATTTTGAAAATATTTAACTAATTTAAAGAAGCAATGCGTAAATGAGTCGGTTAAAGACCAACGTATCATCTAAAAATTGACGACATGGAATGGGGTCAAGGTAGCGCCCCGATTTTTTTTTAAGGGGTATATTGAATGATGGAAGGAGTGATAAAGAATGCTTTAAAAATAATATAGAAGAAGTGTTCACGTTGGGTGCACCAAAATGTATTGGTACAAAAGTGACCGTACAAAGGGAAGAAATTTGTTCCCTTAAGAGATAATTTCACAACATACATTCAGGTATCTCCAACTAGTGAAAGTGGTGAAGATATCTAATTACAAAAATAGAAAGAGAAAATGACAAAGAGTCTTTAGTCTAAAACTAAGTGTCTCGGTCAAGCATGCTAGAGTGGCACACAAACATCTGTGCAGTGGGTTGTAGTCTCGTATGGACTACAAACAAAAAAGACTCAAGAACAAGAAAAACCCAACTCTGTTCTTTAGATAACCTGTGAATTCTAGAATTAGAAATATAACAACAAATAATATACAATGGAGATATGAAGAAGTATAATAAAGATTTAATTAAAAAAATGAATCACAAATAAATACAACAAACCTTTGTGCGTTTGAATGCCCTTTAAGAAACCTACACACATACGAAATATGAATAATGTTTGGGGTTCCTATGGTGTTTCCACCTCCACAACAACAAGATCGATAGATAGATCAAAAGATAAATAGATAGAACGATAAAATGATCAAATAGATGGGGGATGTGATAAATCATAAGATGCTCAAAGACAAGATAAGTAGATATATATTACCAGTAAGGCTTGAGAAAAACAAGAGAGATGTAAAGAGTATTGTGAGAGCTTGAGAGTGTTGTAGCAAACTAGAGATTAATATAGCAAGTGAGATAGAGCAAGAGAAAATTGTGAGAGCCAAGAGAACAAGAGAGATTGTATGGAGGAACTAGAGAGAAAGCTTGGAAAGAAAAGATAAATTTAAAATGAAAGAATAAAAGGGAAAGAAGAGGCTTGGTGAGTTGTTTAGAAGATTCCAAGGCGTTTCCATTGACTTGGGCAAGTGACTGGTGTCAAAATGCACAGAACCAACATTTGAATGTTAAGATGTTGTAGAACGAATGCACGAGGCATGAAATTCTACATGGTGCGCTACTGTCTGGACAAATCACGCTAAAAAATGATGAGTGACAAGAGAAAAACATAGCTAACATGAAATAGGAACTAAAATATAGTTGTTAAAAAGGATAACTTGAGAATCCTAAGAGGAAAAAGGTTGATGCAAGGGCTAAAACGAGCCTACTCAAATACCAAGGGAATGGACACTAAAGTGACTACAAAAGTGTAGGTGGAATTGCAAAGGGGTGTGCAATTTTTGACTCTACAATATGACTCAGGGATATCCCAAGGGAACTTCCTAGTGAGGTGATGCCACCTTTGTAAAAAGTTGCCAAATGTCTCTCCATTTCTTTGCTTGGTATTACATAGGTCAACCATAGACACATCATTCTCAATATTGTACTCATAATGAACCACAAAATTTTCAACGAGATAGGGGAATGATGTGATAGAGCCATGAGGTAAGGCAACAAACTAAGCAAGAGAAATCCCACTTAGACATTTGGGAAAGAGTCTTCTTAGGTAAACGGCATTGTAAGAGACCTCTTGGCAAGCCACACAGAATTCTCTAACATGTTAGCTAATATCCCTTCACCTTTATACTTGTCAAACTTAGGAATCTCAAATCTAGGTGGATAAGGATCCACTCAGAGTGATGGGTCAAAAGCATGAGGACATATTTATTCAAATGTATAAGATTTCTTGTGAGTCCCTTCCTTTATGTGTTTGATTGTGTTTTTCATCACCTGGATTTCCTTGGCCAAATTAGGTGTTTGAGATGTGATAAGGTGTTACTGTTGGACATTGTGAAATCCATGACTAGATGTTGGGATATGAGTAGACACATATTACATGCCACCACCAATGTATTGGTAAGAAGATGCAGCCACTTGCGAAGTGGTTGGGGGGTGCAACATTGGTGGAAGGCTAGTATTGATGTAGTTGGAGGAATTATTCAAAGGTACGAAAGTAATGGATGGCCAGATGGTGGGATTGGTAGCGCTTGTAGGTATGGAAGCACTCAAATGGGGATTGATGATGGTGTCAAGGATAGACCTATCAATGAAGTCAACTTCTGCGGGAGTGTCAAGGATATACTTATCAAAGTCAAGTGGAATTTTTGCTCCATGTTTAAAGAGAACTATTAAGAAGCCACTAGGATTATACTTTATTATATTTTATATCATTTCTTAGTTATATGGATCCCCTGGGAAATTTTGCAAGCAAGGTGAATGTTCAGGATGGTTGACAAGGATTTCCTCTTCTTGATTCTCGAGTTTAAAATAGGAATTGGGATTAGGAAGTCCATCTCTTTGGTTAGCCATATTTTCCTTTTGTGCTCGTGTATAGACCATACAAGGGTAACCTCAAGGTGGCAATAACAAAGGAATGTAGGGATGAGATGGATGTGGAAATTTGAAAGAAGGATGAAGGAATATGAGATGGTGATTTGGACTTAATACTTTGGTTTGGCGATTGGTAAATTTGATTCTTGGGGTAATATTAAGTGAAATTGGATTGGATTGGATAAAACCTTAGTCCTTTGATTAGGATTAGGTTGGGTTGGATTGGATAAAATCTTGTCTTACTTGGGATAGACAAAGTTCCCATGCAAAATCAGATGAGGTGTAGGGATTAATGATTTGGTTCAAAAGCAAGGTAAAAACCAAGCTATGTTAAATCTAGATCCTTTCATCATGATTAGATTATGATTTAAATATTTTCCAACTTAGGATAGGGTAAGTTCCTAAGAAATATTGGACATGGATGAGGGTTTGGGTCAAAATAGGAAAAATGTTTGGGCTTGTTTTGGTGTTTCCACCTCCATAACAACAAGATAGATAGATAGATCAGAAGATAAATAGATAGAATGATAAAATGATCAAATAGATGGGGGATGTGATAAATCATAAGATGCTCAAAGACAAGATAAGTACGTAGATAATACCAAAAAGGCTTGAGAAATCCAAGAGAGATGTACAAAGTATTGTGAGAGCTTGAGAGTGTTGTAGCAAACTAGAGACTGATATAGCAAGTGAGATAGAGCAAGAGAAAACTATGAGAGCCAAGAGAACAAGAGAGATTGTATGGAGGAACTAGAGAGAATGCTTGGAGAGAAAAGATATTTAAAATGAAAGAAAAATAGGGAAAGAAGAGGCTTGGTGAGCTATTTAGAAGATTCCAAGCCATTTTCATTGACTTGGGCAGGTGACTAGTGTTGAAATGCACATAACCGACATTTGAATGTTAAGATGTTGTAGAACGAATGCACAAGTCATGAAAGTATACGCAGTGTGGTAGAGTCTAGACAAATCACTCTAAAAAATGATGAGTGACAAGAGAAACACATAGCTATCATGAAATAGGAGCTAAAAGATAGTTGCTGAAAAGGGTAACCTCTTCTTGATTCTCAGGTTTAAAATAGGAATTGGGATCAGCAAGTTCATTTGTTTGGTTAGCCATCTTTTCCTTTTGTGCACATGTATAGACCATACAAGGGTAACCTCAAGGTGACAAGAACAAAGGAATGTGGGAATGAGATGGATGTGGAAATGTGAAAGAAGGATGAGGGAATGTGAGATGGTGATTTGGACTTAGTACTTTGGTTTGGCGACTGATAAATTTGATTATTGGGGTAATACTAAGTGAAATTGGATTGGATTGGATAAAACCTTAGTCCTTTGATTAGGATTAGGTTGGGTTGGATTGGATAAAATCTTTTCTTACTTGGGATAGACAAAGTTCCCATGCAAAATTAGATGAGGTGTAGGAATTAATGATTTGGTTCAAAGGCAAGGTAAAAGTCAAGCTATGTTAAATATAGATCCTTTCATCATGACTAGATTAGGATTAAGTATTTTCCAACTTAGGATGGGCTAAGTTCCTAAGCAATATTGGACGTGGATGAGGGTTTGGATCAACACAAATGATCAAGGCCAATTAGGTAGAATACTTGAGATAGATAATTTCTCAAGCACTATACTAATTAGCGATTCTCAAAGGATAAAAGATCTAGACTACACTTTTGCAAAGTTCTAACCCTGGTTTAGGGATCAATGACCATTGGATGTGATTTGGGTAGATTTGGATCAAAATATTGATTTTTTGTTGATGCACCAAGTCCACAAGGATTATGGAAGATTGAATTTTGAATAATGATTAGAAGATGGATGGATAGCGAAAGATGAAGGTTACTGAGATGGCCAAGATTTAAGTAGGATATTGTTGGTTGAGGAATACTAGATGGCAAGATGCGGTGATTCCCATTTAATCTTTGTGACAAGGGAACTCTTTGTGCAAAGGCTCATGATCTCAAGGGTTCTTGCTCAAATTTTGTGGTAAAGCCACCTAGGAATTTTTGGAAACAGTGTAAGAAGACTCGGTGTTTTAGCAAGAGCTTGCGATTTTTGCATTAAAAGCTTCTCCTCTTTAGGATCTCCTTTTGACTAGGCTTCTTCTTTTTGACTTGATGGTAAATGAAATTCTTTGGGTGTTTGAGAGATTTTTGGATATGGTGCATTGACATTCAAGGAGACAAGTTGACAATTTTGCTCAGGCGGAGATGTTGAAACCGAGGCAAAGACATCGTTCGACAGTCTGAGATGATGTTTAATAGTCAAGGGTTATGATAGGTGGAGACAATATTTTAAGGGCAAAGAAGCCGATATAGAGACGCAAATGTCGAAAGGTAATTTTTAACATGACCTTGGTAAATTTGGTCAAATTTGTCATCTTGGCAAGAGATGTCAAACAAGAATACATATTGGCCAATGTTAACACTTAAGCAAGTGTGAGATAAGGGAGGGCCTAGATTAGCCCAAATTTAACATAACTAATCTCAACACATGAAAACACTCATAAGCATGTACAACCTAGGCTGGAAAGTGGATACTACTCACTAAGGACCTTTTCTATAAATAGAAATACCTTAGATAAAGTGGATATGCACAGACCTGGTGACACTAGCTCCCCGCCATGACATAGGCACACCAAATCTCAATTCCCCAAAGGTTCTCAAACCTTTTTATTGAAGAATTTCATACCTCAAAATGAGGGTACATGAAGGGTTAACTTTGGGATACGATTCACATTCCTTGAATTAGCAAGTATGGGTTTTGGGCCAACTACAACAAATGTTTTTTAATCATAATATGGGGACTCGATGGCTATCCATTTGGCAATGACTCATTAAAGATCCTATCCCAAACCTCATGAGGGTATTTTTATGTATCTCACATGAATGTGGATACTGAGGGAATCGTTAAGATACACTTTTCACCAAGAAGGCTCGGGTTTTTCAGCCTGGCCCGTTTATATAGCGGACCAAATTTTAAGTATCGCTATGAGTAATTTACTCTCAAAGGTGAAATGCATTGGGAGGCAAGCTCTCTAAGGAAATACCATGGTTTCTCTTGCACCCACCAAAGGGGAGAGGATAGCTCCACAATATTTTGGGTTCTAACATAATAACACAAAAAGGAAGGTCTGGCTTTTTGATCACCCAAGCTTGTGCAAGGGGAGAGCATATACCTACTACCTTGAAAACACGACAAATAATTCTACGAAATACTCAAATAAAAAGAAAATAACATCCACTTAGTGATAAAATAAGTCTTTGACTAGCGAACCTACAAGACTATAGATTAGTAGTTTGTTTATTGATCTTTGATGGTCGTGGACAAACTGCACACATGTTACTGTTAGCCAAAAAAACCCAAGATAACTCTTCATAGGTGGAGATGTCATTTGGTAGGTGAAGATGGTGTTTCATCTTTGTAGACACCGAGCCACATACGTCGATTTAGGTCCCTACAACATATAGTTAGCTCAAAAAATCCAAAATGTCTAAATCCTACACAAAATTAAACTATTAGACAGAGAAGAGACGTTGAAACAATGATGTAGACACCGATGTATAGACTTGCAATAGACAGTTAGATTTAAAAACTAGAAAATTTGAAAACCCTGCAGAGACATCATTTCAGAGGCATATGCATCAATGTACAAACTTGCAATAGACAATCAAATTTAAATACCAGAAAATTCTAAAACCCTACAGAGACAGAAAAGCCATTAGAGTGAAAACATTTCAAGGTTGAAAACATTGTTTCAGAGGTACAACTGGTGTTTCAAAGTCATAGATTCCATTTCGTTGTTCCATGTGTGTCAACTTCATAAAAATTTAAATTTTTATTAGAATTAAGGGATGTGGGTCTCACCAAGTGTGCCAAAATGAGAGAAATGAAAAGTGATATGATAAATAACATATAAAACACCTAATATAAATGCAAAACATCAAAAACTGTATACCTTCAAGCTCCGCGGATTGAGTAGGAAATGGATGCACCCATGTCTATTTGATTTGCTCTATTTTGATTGAATGTGGGATGCTCTCCAAATAACACAACAATACGCTCAAAAGGATGTAATGGATATGAACCAAGCTAACAAAGGATACACAGGTTCCAAATTTTTTTGATTGACCTACTATAAGAATCCATACATCATGAAGATTAACAATGTTCGCACAATCATGGATTTCTTGAACTTGTGAATGCAAAGGGAAGGTTTAGTGACATGTTAGCCTGTTGACTAGGTACAAAGGTTTGATGAAAGCTCAGTTGTAAACAACACTTGGCAACAATAAGTGAACGTGTTAGGGAGATGAGTGACATATGAACTTGAATTTTAGGCTTAAGGTGAGAAAAATGAAAATTTTAAAAATTGAGGCAACATTGAGAAAATGCAAAAATGCTTGATTACAAGCAAGTTCAAAACGAAAAGTTCAGTTTCTTATGATATCATTTTGAGCAAAACAGGGATTGCTCTTATTGAAATAATTGATATGGTGTGTCTCATAAGATATTGAAAAATAATTGAGCAAATGGAAGTAGGTAGATGGCCTAAAGGTTGTTTTCAATGACATCTTGCACAAAAAAAGAAGACTTCAATTGAACAACTACAATTGGATGGGTAAATGGAATTCTACTTGAATACTTGCCCCATGAGTAGAAAAGATATAAAGGCTTTTGTTATGGATAAGTTCCACAAGTGTACATGAGACAAAATGCTAGGGAAAAATAATGTTATATATTAAGGAGTTCAATCTTACTTGTGATCATCATCAAAAAATGTACATAGGGGCTAATATTTAGTGGAGAGACAAAAACCTTATTGCTCAGTTGAGAACTAACTCTTATCAACTCCATCATGAAATAGGAAGGTGGAAAAGGCAAAAAGAAGTTTGGGAAGAAAGGGTGTCTTTTTTTCACTTTTGGAGTAATGGAATAAAAAAAACACACTTAATTTTGGAGTGTGATGCCTTCAAGGACAATACGGACAAATATGTAAATATCTTGACAATTGATTCTTGGTATAGTATTTTTAGCAAATAGACTCTGGAAAAATTATAAATACAAAAAAATTGAATTGTAAAAGTCAATATGACCAAACTAAGTGTCCCATAGAGTATAAACTATTTTTGATAAATTCTCCCCCCTCAAATTCATGAGTTTGAGAAGAAGAATAAGAAGAAATTATTTTAATGTCCATGAGGCTAAATATAGCCTATGGGACAGACCCCTTCACAAACCAACTTCTGCATTTCAACTCTTTTCTTGTGTAGCATGATGATGAGTGCTCCTAACTTCTCCACAAACCCCTTGCTGAATAAACTATCCCAAGAGCTGAAAGCTAGGGTGTTTTCATAGTTGTCCCTGGTGACCTTGAAAGCGTCACATTCAATAATGAAGTTTTTTTCAATTTCAACTTAATCTAAAGCATAAAAGATGCACACTCTTTCCTCTCAAGCTTCTTTTGGTCTTTTCCAACATTCAATTTCCCAATGAAATTGATGGGAATTAGTTCTTAATTGAGTATCACCCTCAATGCGTCATGCCTTTCATTATTCTCCTTCGAGGAAGAAGTGCATCCACAACCAGTTAGGATAATTCCTCTTACTTCTCCACACAAGAGTGTACAATTCAGAAATAGTGTCTTCCTACTCGTCTCGGAAACCCAAATCTGGTTATAATACTGGAAGAAGACCAGTACCTCGAAGCACGATGTTGAATCATTCTGCGAAAATGTTCAGGGATCTGAAATTTCTTCTTGGTGACCCTCTTTCTAGCAGCAGCTACTGTTGATGTGGCTTTTAACACACCTAGCATGCAATATTTGTAGAAAAAAACTTCTCTTGAAAAAGAATAAGGAATTGGAAATTCCTCACCTTCCAAGGTTTCTTTGGTTGGGTCACAATAGTTTCACGGTATATTGGCCCCTATGTACGCTTTTTGATGATGCTTGTAAGAGGGGTTAAACTCTTCAATATAGTATTTCTTCTTTCTCCCTAGCTCTTTATCCCAAGTACACTTGTGGAATTTATCCATAACATAAGCCTTGATCTCCTTATTATCCGTGGGGCATGTGTTCAAGTATATATCCCATTTTCTAAACCATTTGCTATTTTGTTGCATCCAAGACTTTTTTCTTATGCATAATGTGTTACTACTTATCAGATTGCCATTAGTTTTATGTCAAAGTTATACTATATACTCTAGTCGGTTACTAGTACCGAGATATTCAGTCAGTATGAACAGTCTAGTCGGTTACAGAAGAAAGTAGTCTCAAAACGTAGTATACACCAAGCTGTCTACTGAGTATCATTTCATGTCTACCGAGCAACAAAGATGACACACCGAGTTGATATACGTGCCGACTGAAACGTGTTACCAGATTCATTGAACCTGGACATGCATATGAAAATGTGTTACAAGATCGAGGCACATCTAACCGTTATCACATTGGAAATTGCACTTAAAGATTGTGTATGATTTTGAGGTCATCTAACCAATGAAATATTTTGCATGGTTATTCATTCAATAAAACATATTTGTAAGATCGAAGTAATGAATGGATCACCATCATAAGAGATCTATTTATACAGCCTGAGTTAAGAATTAAAGGTGTGTGCATGAGTGTAAGAAGATTGTTACAGAGACACAAAGGTCACTGAGAAGGTTTTCAGAGAACAGTCGAAGAACAAAGTAAATAGAAGGGTTTACCGAGTTACTATATGGGTTACCGAGGTATGCTATAAGCAAGGTAACTTATTCTGAGCATATAGAATATGCTATAACATTCCAAATGTAAAGTTGCAGATATTTGTAATGATTTTATTGTACTATTTTGAAGTTGTAAGAGAAACCTTTAACAAGGTAAAAGACTCTAATCAAGTCTATAAATTGTAAAGCCTCTAACCAGGTGCAACATTTAGATGAAGTGTTGTAAAATCCTTTAGCAAGGTAGATCTAACAGATCTTGTTACTCCTAACAGGGTATGCTATCAAAAATAGCTAAACATGTAGCTCTAACCGAGCACTCTTTATTATTGCAGTAGTGAAGTTGTGGGTGCCATCCCCACCGCAATTTTTCTCTCTAACCAAGAGTTTCTACGTAACCAAAATATATGTGTTATGGAGTGAATCATGTATGATTGTTATCTATTTGATTCAGCTTTATATTATGTTACTGCACTATTCGGTTTATGCTTAACAGTAAAGTTATTATTGAAGAAAAGTTTTGGAGTACTGATTCACCCCTCCCCTCTCAGTACATTAGCTTTCCATATTGGGCCTAACAATTGGTATCAGAGCTTGAATCTTGGAAAAGGGTTTAAATGCCTAAAGAGAAAGATCTTATCAATGGAAGGCTATAAACAATCTCAAAGGATTGTGTATCTACAAGAAGAGCTGGATCATGCTAATCAAGTGATTGCAGACATGCAAAGGCAAATGCAAAAATCTCTGAAAGTGAGAAGAAGATTATCTGATGATTTGCAGGACTCTCAAGAGTTAGTGGAACAAATTAAGACATCATCTAAGAACAGTATATCTGAAGAGACTGAAGAGACTGAAGAAATGATTGGAGTATTGAAAGAAAAGAATAAAGCACTGGCTGATCAACTAAAAGCAATGAAAAGAGATCATGAACATTTCAGCACACAGATGACTGAAAATCTTGATGCATTGAGGACAACCAAGGATAAAGTAAGATATCTAGAAAGAGTGAAACAACAACTTGAAGTCTTACTATCTGATAAGAATGATGAAATCACAAGGTTGACTGGAATTCAACAAAATCTGTCAGATCAACTAGGTTATGCACACCATGAAGCAATTCTGAAAAATGATGAGAATCAAGCATTGAAACTTGAAGTATCAAGGTTAACCGATAAACTTGAAACAGAGAAGAAATCCAAAGAAACACTCAAGAAGAGTTATGAAGCATCAAAGATGTTGGATGAGCAACTAAATACAAGAAGACCCACCAAAGATGTAGGACTCGGTTACAAAGGAAAAGACTCTACCGAGAAGGGAATTCATACTACCGAGAGAGGAGAATCATCAAAGCAAGCTGGAAACAAGAATAACATCAAAAGAAAGAAGCCTATTTGCAACTATTGTGGAAATCAAGGTCACACTGCTAACATATGCCAAATCAGAAAAGGTAAGCAACCAAATGTCACTGAGTCCAAAGGTTATTGTTACAACCGCAATAAATATGGTCACACATCTAATCAATGTAGGACAAAGTCTGTTAACAATTATCAGAAGGCAAAATTCAAAGGGTTTTGTAAAAACTGCAATAGATATGGACATAGTACTGTAAGTGTTGGTTTAAGCAAAAGAACTATATGTGGTCTGCACACCGAGCAAATGCTAGAGGTTACCGAAATCACACACATCCTTACCGATGGTATTCTGCAGTACCATAGGATTACAATACAAGGATATGGTGTGAATGTTGTGGAATATATGGACATATAAATGCCATCTATCTTATAAGGTTTGGAATGAACAACCGAAGATCGTGGAGAAATCCTGGTATGGCATGTTTTCATTGTCACAAAGTTGGACACTTAGCTAGAGATTGCAGAGATCAACCTCGAAAAGACACTGAAGAAATAAAAGAAAAATTAAAGATGATTTGGAAAAAGAAGGAAATTGTGTCAAATAAAGAAAGCACCTTACCTACTGAGTTAGGTGCACCTATTCCAAATTAATCGGTAAAGGTATGAAGGGACTACATTCTCTCAAGGCTAAATCTTAACAGTTCCTATTTTATTATGTACTTATTCAAAATCTGCATAATTAAGATGTAATAGTAAGTTTGAAATTCTATCAAATTTTTTTGAAGCACTTTACAGGGAACATGTCAAGTCGGTGTATATAGGAAACATGTCAAGTCGGTAAATGAAGGAAGTTTGGTTACTCGGTTAAAGCGGAAAAAGGAAAGAAGGTTTAGTGGAACCGAGTGCATTTAATGTTTTTGACCTAACCCGCACAGAGCCCAATAAGGTATTTTGTGTACTTAAAAGCATTTTCGCGGTCATTTACACTTACCAAGTTTTCGAGAGAGCAGAGAAAAGCGAATCAAAGGCGATCAAACCTCCTACAAAGAAAATTCAAGGTATTTACATCAATCTCAACACATTGTTAAGCTGGTTTACCGATCTTATCTAGTTGCCATTATCTGCTAATTATAAAGTGTCAGTCTTTTGAAAACCTGAAACCCTAAGGATCCTTTGTTAGCTTTTATCTGAAATCTACAATGGCGCCCAAGATCCAAGATCCCATAGTTGTCAAGAATGTAGAGAAGCCCTCACTAAAATACTCTCTGACTCCCAAAGTTGCTTCTGAACCAGATGACAAAACCGCTTTTTCACTCATCCCGGACAGAGTGTTGTTAGTCGAGGATGTGAGATTCTTCACCAAATGTCGTGTTGAAGAACTCGGTCATGTTGAAATTAAAGACACCTATGATGAGCTATGTACCGATGGTAAACTGAATAGCAAGTATGAGCACATCAAGATCAAGGGATTAACCGAAGCCCTAACCTATCCCCGAGTGTTCAAACCCCAGTGGGTCAAGTTTGTTCTGAGCAGAGTTCACGATGATTTCATGTGGCTAGAAGAGCAACCATTTAAGATTACCAAGGAAATCATTCATTTGATTACCGGTTACCCCATTTATGATCATGCCTGAGCCCAAAAGATGATATATTGATCAATTTAACCGGAGTGGAATTAGATTGCAGAGGATTGAAATTGAATAATGTCACAGATGAAGAACTAAAATTTGCCATAAGAGTTTTAGGTTACCGTTTCTTCCAATCGGCAAGGGAAAACAATGTACCTTGTGCAGCAGTAGACTTAGCATACAAAATTATGAAAAAGGGAATAAAAATTGATCTATGTGAGGTGTTGCTGAAGAACCTATTTGAGAATCTGAACACCATCAGGAAGCCGAAGAAGAACAACTCGGCTAATACTCTAAAGTTTGTATCATTACTGGTATGCATGTTTTTCTATTTTGAAAAATTCTTTCCATCAGTCGATAAAGTTGTTTGGGAACTACACCGACCAATCACCCATCAGATAAATGACTTCATCAAGAAGTTAGGAGATAATTTCAATGATATTATGGATGATTACTTCAGTAAATTTCAAGAGAAAATGCATAACAGATATTGGATTCCACCCCAGCTAGTGGAGAAATACAAAAATGATATATGTTTTGAAGTAGACACAGATTACTATTATGTGAATGTTGTGGAACTAAGGACTCAATCTTTGTCACCGATGGGATATGAAATTAATTTTGACATCACACAATAGCAAATCGATGCATTTCTTACATTGCCTAGACATGCTACCGAGGTGAGGTATGGTACCTATGAGGAAGTAAAGGAAAAGGTAAAAATGAGCATCGTAGTACCCAAAACTACAAGAAAGGCAACATAAATGATGAAGGCATTGTCAGAGAAATTCAGAGAAGACTCTTCCTCTACACCTGTCAAAGGCACTATTGCCATTACCGAAGAGGAATCTGAAGTCCAAGAGGCAGCAATAACACTGAGCACTGAATTTCCTAAGGGTAAAGTGTTGAAGAGAAAGAAACAGGACACATCAAAGGCCTCACCAACTCCACCTCCAGTAAAGCAACCTAACACTAGAGCATCTACAGCCTCACCAAGTAAGAAAACAAAAAGTGTTACTACTCCCAAGGTAACAAAGACCTACAAGAAATCTACTTGGAGACTCATTTTGGCAAAAGAGTCTAGTGATACCGAATCAGAGGATGCAAGAAAATTCCAGATTGTCAAGAGCAAGAAGGTAAATATACATAGTGTTGAAAACTTTTGTGCTAATCAGAAAGAATATGGAGGATTTGGATCATTCAAATATGTCAAGTATGAAACCAGGAATAATGATGAGAAGAGACAAATTGAAGAAGTTGTCATCTGCACACTTCTAAAATTCTGGTTAGCTCCATTGGAACTAGCTAAGTCACTTCCGAATGAACTTTACTTGCATATTGATAATAGATGGAAGTATGCAATGGACTTGGAGAAACAAATCAGAGAAAGGAGTCTAGTTCATCTCTTTCCTGACATGTCAGTAGCTGAAATAAAGGAACATCTGACAACCTACAACTCAAAGTTTCTTGTCAAGCATAGAGCCTTAAAACTAATGAATGGGTTGTATATTGAAGTTGAAAATGAGACAAAAGCAAAGTGGCAGGAAATCTTTAAAGTCAAGGATGTCAGTGAGCAAGCTACAGTTGAAATTGTCGATGTCACCGAGCAAGGTCCTGATGTTACCGAGCAAGACCCTAGTGACACCATTCAAATAGATGAAGATGTAATGGATACAGAGGCATCGAAACAGGAAATGATAGAAGGCAATGCATATGCAAAACTTGTATCTAGTGAATCAGTCTTGGAACAAGTTTAGTCTTATCCACCGGTCAAGCAACCTGTCTCAACCAAAACCCCTCATGACACGGATCAAGGCACCGAAGGTCACAAGTCTACAACAAGAGAAGGTACTACTCAAGAATAGACATCTCAAGCACCTTCTAACACTGAGAATGTTGCAACTGAGACACCAAGTACCGAGACATCGAAGGACTCTATAGAGGCTAAAGAAACCGATCAAAGTGTTGCCTCTACCGAGCAACCTACCGAGGGTCATCAAGCCTCACAAGCCATTGTCTTAGTTCCATCGGTGAAAAGTAAAGAAAAGAAGATGAAAAAGCATAGTTTTAAAGTTGATTTGTCAAAACCTATAGTGTTGCCCAATGTAGACATAGCAAAATTAAAGGGGCAAGCACTCATTGATTTCGGTGAACTATGCAAAGCAAAGGCTGAACAAGAGAAGCAAATGGCCATTCAAAAGAAAAATAAAGTACTTCAAAAGGTGAAAGCACTCTTAATAGATATACTACCTAAAGCTGCAGTATCAACTGATGCAGCCATCCACATTCAACTGGATGAACTCCTATCAAAGATAGAAACATCTGGAGTAGATGCATCAGAATATCTGAGCAAGCTAAAAGACAAAGAGCTCACTGCAAAAATGATAGAAGAGGTACATAAAGCTATAGCTATTGGCAAAGTTAAACTTGTCAAATTTATTGTTGAGTTGACTCCTCAACTCAAGCACATTCTTTATTTATTTCAAAAACTCTACACATTTTCTTTATTCATTAAAGACATTCAGAATAAAAAAGAGGCAATTGAGAAAGAGATCACCGATCTCTCAAGCAAGTTGACCACATAGCCAAATTCAGTTCAGAATTTTTATACAAAGCTACAACAACTCATGGCTCAACAATTGGACCTAATAAATGAAAAACACAAGATCCAGATGGACATAATGACACTTCAGATATTATTCCTTCCTCATCTTTCATCAGTCCAGGAACAGATCAACTGAGTCACCTCCTTATCTACTACATAAGAGGGAAGCACTCCAGATGGCTTAATATCATTATTGGTTGATATTCAAGCACAAAATTCTTTAATGGATAGTGTAAAGAATGCCCTCTCTGTCGCTCTCACCGATGCCCAAACCAAGTACAAATCCATTTTTGACTAGTTACCACCCCCGAATGGTAATTAAGTTTTGATGTTTGTCAAAAAGGGGGAGTAATATGTTACAGTACTAGGGGAGTAATATAGTATAAAATCAAACAACAGGAGTATAGTATACAGGGGGAGTATACCGTGCAGAGCAAGCAAAGTATCCAAGAGCAGTGTACAGAACAGTAAGCTAAGATCAAGGACAGATCACCGAGCATGCAAAATCAGATTTTTTTACAGTATATCGATAAGGGGAGTATATCTGGATATATTATTTTATTGACAATTGTATACACTGTCAGTATAGTCAAATTTTGCAAGTATATAGATTTTAAAGTTATAACTTTGAAAGTAATTTTTGTCAAACATCTCAACTAATGTCAAAAAGGGGAGATTGTTACTACTTATCAGATTGCCATTAGTTTTATGTCAAAGTTATACTATATACTCTATTCGGTTACTACTACTGAGATATTTAGTCGATATGAACAGTCTAGTCGGTTACAGAAGAAAGTAGTCTCAAAAAGTAGTATACACCGAGCTGTCTACCGAGTATCATTTCATGTCTACCGAGCAACAAAGATGACACACCGAGTGAAACGTGTTACCAGATTCATTGAGCCTGGACATGCATATGAAAATGTGTTACAAGATCGAGGCACATCTAACCATTATCACATTGGAAATTTCACTTAAAGATTGTGTATGATTTTGAGGTCATCTAACTAATGAAATATTTTGCATGGTTATTCATTCAATAAAACATATTTGTAAGATCAAAGCAATGAATGGATCACCGTCAAAAGAGATCTATTTATACAACACGAGTTAAGAATTAAAGGTGTGTGCATGAGTGTAAGAAGACTGTTACAGAGACACAGAGGTCACCGAGAAGGTTTTCAGAGAACAGTCGAAGAACAGAGTAAACAGAAGGGTTTACTGAGTTACTATATGGGTTACCAAGGTATGTTATAAGCAAGGTAACTTATTCTGAGCACATAGAATCTGCTATAACATTCCAGATGTAAAGTTGCAGATGTTTGTAATGATTTTATTGTAATATTTTGAAGTTGTAAGAGAAACCTTTAACAGGGTAAAAGACTCTAATCAAGTCTATAAATTGTAAAGCCTCTAACCAGGTGCAACATTTAGATGAAGTGTTGTAAAATCCTTTAGCAAGGTAGATCTAACAGATCTTGTTACTCCTAACAGGGTATGCTATCAGAAATAGCTAAACATGTAGCTCTAACCGAGCACTCTTTATTATTGCAGTAGTGAAGTTGTGGGTGCCATCCCCACCGCAATTTTTCTCTCTAACCAAGAGTTTCTGCGTAACCAAAATATATGTGTTATGGAGTGAATCATGTATGATTGTTATCTATTTGCTTTAGCTTTATATTATGTTACTGCACTATTCGGTTTATGCTTAACAGTAAAGTTATTATTGAAGAAAAGTTTTGGAGTACTGATTCACCCCTCCCCTCTCAGTACATTAGCTTTCCATATTGGGCCTAACATAATGTGTAATTGAGGACAACCATAGGCCATTGACCCTCTTCCATTTACGCAATTCTTTTCAAATAACTTATAAGTCTCGCTAAAGCAATTGCTTCTATAGGTGTAGCCCCCACTTCACTCAACATGATATCATAAGGGACCGAACTTTTGAGTTTGAACTTGTTTGAAATTAAGTGTTTTTGAATTTGCTCAATTTATTTCCACTGTAAGTCAAAGGTGTTGTTGGCCCACACTTCGCAACCATAAAGTACAACTCGAAGCACTAAAAGTCCAAGTCTTTCAATCCCATAACTCTGCCTCTCTACACCTATTTTGAAAAGCATAAAATGCTTTCCAACTTCCCAGCATTCTCTTCTTTCCATAACCTTCCCAGCTTATATTTTTGTTGAAGTCAATACCGAGGTACTTGTAATCTGCCACTTCTTCAAGAACACTGCCTTCAAAAAAGAAGTTATGCTCTCTTTTGTTGGAGAAAATCATCACTTTCATCTTGATAATGTTGACTTGCATCCCCATTGTTCTACAAAACTGCTCAAGAGAGTGTAAGCGTTCTTGTAAGCCAAGAGTAGACCTAACAATCAAAATAAGGTCATCCGCATACAAAACGAGCCTTATAAAAAACTCACCTAAATGAACACCATCACCTTCTTGTAGGTTTAACCATTCTTCAAATTTGTCAATGTATAAACCAAAGAGTATAGGGGGCAAAGGGTACCCTTGCTTTACCCTGATATCACTCCTAAAACTTTCAGGGATGCTAGCTGAAGTTCTGATTTTGACTTTAACCTCCTCATACAACCTATGAATAGTTGCTCTAAGATTTATAGGAACCCCTATTTCCTCCATTCTTTGCCAAAGCTTATATCTAGGGACCATGTCAAAAGCCTTTTTGAAATCCACAAAGCAACAAAAAACTTCTTCTTTTTGCTCCCAAACTTTTCAATGATGTGCGTTAGAGTAATACCATGATCAACCGTGAAATGCTTAGGTCTGAAACCTGCTTGCCTTTTAGCATGTTTATCATTTTCTTCCACCCACTTGTTGATTCTGTTTTCTATCATACTGCCAAATAACTTTGCAAACAAAGAATTTAGCAAAATGGTTCTATAATTGGAGAGATTATTGACATCCCCACTCTTGAAAATAATGCTTGAAAAGAGGTATTGCTAAGCTAGTTGTCCAATCAGCAGGGAGCCCTTGTTGAATGATGTTATTGATTTTTTTTGTGATGTGAGGTGCAAGAATTTTCGTGCCCCACTTTAGATACTCTACCTGAAGTTCAACTAAGTCTTTTGCTTTACCAACAACCAACTTATTAATACCCATCTCGATCTCTCCAATGGTGAAACGCTTAGTGGTAGTATTAATCAAAGGGGGGAGACAACTTGAGAATCTTGCTCATAAGGCTGCTTTGCATAATCGAACCATTGAGATGCTATAATAGTATTCTCAATTTGCAAATAACTTGGAGTTCTTTTTCCCAAAGAAGATTAACTCTTCCCTTCTTGTGACCATAAATTCAACTTTTTTCTTTCTTAAAATCTACTAAACTTTAAAATTAATTAGTTTATTACACCGAAGGCATCTCTTATTTGAGATGCACAAGCTAGGTTTCAAAACTAACGGTACAAAATTTGCTAAAATCAATGCAAGACGATCAAAGCACTTTAGTACGTTGATTTTTCTTCTCATTCGAGAGGATTAGAGTTGTTTAGTTGATTTTTCTTCTCATTCATTGTACATTCTTCAACACAAATGCATATATGTATGAGCTATTGTTTAAAATGAATAGCTGAAAATTTATTTTAACATTGCAATGATGAAAAAGCTGACCCATTTGATTTTTGTTGACTGCAACAAGGTCTACATTAACTCCAAGCTTCCTCAAATGTTGCACACGTCCTGTAGTTCTAACTGCTCCAATGAATTATTTTATGGTGTTGGATTCTTAGTCGTCGATTTTCCATTTTTATTTTCCAGATTGACATTTGTGCCAACAGAACAATGATGGTAGCTGCATCTCTCCACACCCAATATAATTTTGCCTCCTTTTTTTAATCTTACACGATAGGTATGATTTTTTTTTCATTTGTATGCTTGGAAAATTTGGTTTCTTCTGTCAAAAACTTAAAAACTTTTATCGTTGGTTTCGTTCGTTAGGGTTTCTATGGATTTAGGCCTTTCACAACCAAGCTTGAGGGCAAGGCAATTGTTCGTAGACTGCTTTGCGTTGCTGAAATATGGGAAAATACACGGAGATGTTGGATCGCTTCAAGGTTCCAGTCTCATTGTCCTCAGACGACACACATGTATTATCATCCTTCGCATCATGCTTGGATTGATCGTAATTCAAGCCCTAAGGTAGAAGCTTCCTTTGCCATGCACATGTCAACTAAATCAACCTAGACGTATGAGTGTATCCATGTGCTTGCAATTTAGTATTTCGAGAGATAATGCAATATTTTTAAAAAATGAAAACTTATAACCTTTTTTATTTTAAAATTTTCAAACTTTATTTTCTTATTTATATCCTACAAATAGTTATTAATTATATATTTAGAATTTTTTAATTTTTTCTTTCAGAAATTTTTAATTTTATTCATTTTAATAACTATTATATCATAATATATTTATATAAATAATTGATTTTAATATATATATTAAACCAGAATTTTCTTAATATTATTATTTTATTTTTAATACATATGTAAATAATAAATTTTTAATAAATATGAATTTTTAATTACATATGAATTTAATAAATTTATTATTAATTATTACTTTATTTAACTTGTTATTTAATTAGTATTTAAATTTTAGTATATTTGAACTTTACATTTAATTTTTTACTTTTGGGGTTTTTTTGGTAATAGGCATTTTTTAATTTATATTTGAATTTGAAATTTATTTTAATTATTTATATTTCATGATATTAGAAATAACAGTTGAACTCTTTAATTTATATTTATTTGAATTTGTATTTTGATCTATATAATATTATTAATTTTTAATTATAATAATTTAAAAAATTACTTTTACCTTTCCATTATTTATTAATTTAATAAGTTTAATATTTATTACTCTTTTTTTTTTAATGGTAAGAGCTATCCTTAATGGGGATAGCACCCTTGTATTAATTTTAAAAAGGATAACAAAAAGGCACCAAGGCCCGATAACAAGACCACAATCAACATTACTACCCATCCACCCCCCTGCATACAAAATCTCGAGGCATGAACCAACACACCCAAGGGCAGAGCCCGACATAGACGTGATACACATTATTCATCACCATTAAGGGTCTGCATAATGACCCCAGCAAACTCTCCAACATTGATCACAGTTTCCGTGGCCCCAGTCGAGAACCACCATACCTTTGAGTTTTTGATTCTGCGAAATGGAGCCATATCCCCGTTCAACACGACACACCTGAAGACTTCCCAAGCATTCTCTCAGAATGATTTCATCATCTCTTTTAACTCTTCCTTCTCTAAACGCCTGCGTTTAGCCTTGCTTCTCTCGCTGTCGTCTGAATCTTCACTCCCTTCATTCTCACACGCCTCCTCCTCGTCCTCAGAATCAGAGGGCAAGAATACATCCAGCTGGAAGTAGGTCTTGAGGATACTAATCCGTTCGTTCTCTGGCAGGCTTAGAATGGAATTGGCGATGTTGTTCCCATTGACAGGCTTTACAAAACTGCACAGCTTCTCCACAACACTTTCCCGATACTCGATGATGTCCACTAGAGGCATAAGAACAACTTTATAAATGATGAAATCACACCAGTGGCATTCAAAATTGAGTATGATCCCAACAAGACCCTTAATCGCATCATAGACATGATCCTCTGAAATGAACAAGTTGTAGAGTTGAGCATCAAGCGTTTCCTCACAATTCATACATCCAATATTGCCAAAGTATGTCATAGGCGAAGATAGAAAACTCACGCACAACCAAGAATTTGTGGCCCAGCAAGCAACCTTTTCAAATCATGAAGCCGAGCCTTGAAGAAGGCCAATTAATAGGCATTGAGATATCTAGAAGTTTCCATATGGATCAACACTTGCTAAATCAACCAAGATCACGCAGACTGGATAGATATGTCCTACTAGCACTTTTGTCTATCACATGTAGCTCAGTCTGCCGACACTGCAAGTTTGAGTAACCAGTCTGCTACAAATGTGCGAAACCTCTACCACATATCCTAAATTCGTAGGCCTAGTTGCATGAAACATTATCCAACCCCATCACATTTCTTTTCCAATAAGTCTTTTCTGCTCAGGTCCGTAATCTCCATACTTATTGATTTAGGATCCACTGACACTTCTGCCAAATCCGAATTGACTCCAAGATTAGCAAAAAGATCTACCAATCGGTTACCTTCTCGATGGATGTGAGATATTTCGTATGGCCTAATTGCTTGAAGTAGAGTGTGTATGCGTGGAAGCCATTTAGCCAGTTTCCAATTTAGAAATCTAGAGTTAATCACACCATTTGTAATTATCCGAGAATCACCCTCGATCTGCACATTAGATAAACCCTTCTATTTGCAGAGCAACAAACCACCCTCAAGGGCTCTTATTTCTGCTTCGCTATTTGTAGCATAGCCACTATGTTCGTAGGTACCAAACAAAACATTCCCATCTGCGTCCCGAATGACTGCTCCATAGCCGACAATCCCTGGATTGCCTCTGCAAGCTTCGTCAAAGTTAAGTTTTACCCAGTTACTATGAGGCTTATCCCACCCGACTTCTTTCCTGTTAATTTTCTTTTTGGGATAATGGAATATAGCATTCTTGAATGACCAATTCTTCTCCATTTCCAGGTCCCAATCATTGAACCTGAACTTTCTGACATTCCTTGATTTGCCACAAATAACTTCTTCTATAGCTGCCTTCATGTTATCAATGACTGAATCAATTGGTTTAGATGATTCTTTGAATATTCGTTTGTTTCTTTCTTTCCAAATAAGCCAAACAATCATTGCAGGACCCACCAACCATAGAGCACCCCACTTTGTTTGGTTGAACATTGGCCATGAAGCAAGGAATTCTTTTAGAGACGCATTTCTAACTGTGTACAGGTTAACGATACTTAGGAACCACTCCCAACACCTTTGAGCAAACGTACAATTGAAGAGTAGATGGTCCACCGATTCTTCCGCAGCGTTGCATAACACACACCAGCTTGGTGCTTGAATACCAATGGATTTAAGTCTGTCGCCAGTGAGAATTCTCCCATTCAGAGCTATCCATAAAAAGGTCCTTGCTTTAGGCATAAGCCAGTTATTCCAACATAGTTTGCTAGGCCAATTCGGATTGATAACTCTTTGCCTTTGAACTTCATAGCCTAACTTAACACTGTACTCCCTTGACTTAGCTGCACACCAGAATATACAATCTACATCATCTGAGGCCAAAATCGTTCTATTTCTTAGAATAACTTCAAGCCTTTTACACAACTTTGGGTTACCGATTGTTATCTGTTTCCAAGTTCTTATTCCATGTCTCTTAACACCCTCAAAATAATTCGCAACCTGCACTCCTATAGCAGTTTCAATGGTGTTAATCCAATCCCGATCATCGAAGATTTCAGACAGAGGCAGCTCCCCATCCCATGAGTCCTGCCAGAACTTTGCCCTGCACCCGTTACCAACTTTCCAGGAGATATGGTTCGTAATGATATCCTGACTTTTCCAAAGGAAGTTCCAAGTGGGAGAGCCCTTATCTGTATCTGCAATTGTGAAAATTCGATCTGGTTCATCAGAGTCCAGATACTTTTTCTAAAAAATTCTACACCATAGTTTATTGGGATATCTATACATTTTCCAAGACAGTTTCGCACCAAGGGTCGAGTTTTGGACATTCATTTTTCTCAGCCTTGCACCCCCATCCTCTTTCAACATGCACATGGTGTCCCAGTTTATCAGTGGTATCCTCCTTTGGTTCTTAGCCCCATCCCAAACAAATTTCTTCAAAAGGCCATCCAATTTTGCACCAACCAAATTTGCCATTTGAAAGAATTGCATGCTATAGATTGGAACCGCTGCTAACACGTATCTTATCATTAATATTCGACCAGCCTGGGTAAGCCATCTATTCCTCCATTGCTCTGATTTCACCTTACATGAGTTATGGACATCGTCCCAAATATGGGATTGTTTGCTGCCCATATTAATTCTGATCCCAAGGTATTTAAGGGGAAGATCAACAATACTGAAGCCAAGTAGATGAGCAATGCGATTCTGAGTCATTCTGCCTATATTGAAAAAGAATACATGCGATTTATCCTTATTCATTTCCTAACCCGACAACAGAGAGTATTCATCTAATACTACCACGATACCTTTGGCTTCCCTCAACAAAGCTTCACCAAACATAATTGTATCGTCAACGAATTGTGAATGCGTAATGGGCTCAACCATTCTGTGAACTCGAATGCCATTCCATTGCTTGGCTACTTGCTTTGCTTTAATTAAATTCCCAAGTACCTCAGCCATGAGGACAAAGAGAGCAGGGGATAGGGGGTCCCCTTGCCTCAGTCCATTAGTAGCCTTGAAGAAGCCACAGACTGCACCATTTACAAGTAGAGAGAAATTAACCGTGGAAATGCAGTAAGTGACACAATCGATCCAACCCTTTGGAAAACCGTAGCATTTTAGAACCTTAACCAGGAATTGCCAAACCACCTTATCATACACTTTTGCAACATCAAGCTTAATGATCATACCTTTTATTTTCTCTTTATGTATGGAGTGCATGACTTTAGACACAAGAATAATGTTTTCCACTAATTCTCTCCCAGGAGTAAAGCCATTCTGATTCTTTGAGATGAGGGGAGGTAAGATCTTCTTCCGTCTGATGGCCATAGCCTTCGAGATAATTTTGTATATGGTATTGCATAACGATATAGGCTTGAAATCGTGCATTGAAGTGCATTCCTGATTTTTGGGGATTAAGGCAATAAGTGTGTTGTTCAATTCTTTAGCAAACTTCCCTTTTTTCCTGAATTCTTCCACAACCATCCAAATGTCATATCCTAGAAAATCCCAACATCTCTGGTAAATTTCAGAAATCATTCCATCCAGACCCGAGGCCTTATGTAGATGCAGCTCGAATGTCGCTCTTTTAATTTAGATTTAAGTATTTGAATTTTGATATATTTTAACTTTACATTTAGTTTATTATATTTTTATTTTTATTTAGATTTAAGTTTGAAATTTAATTTAATGTTTTATATTTTTATGAAATTACAAATAGTAATTAAATTAAATTTATACTTATTTGTCTTTAAATTTATTCAAATAAAATTAATTTATAATTATGTCTTATTAAAATATTAGTAATTGTCCAATAATTACATTTTGAATTTTTATTTATATAATAAAATAAAGTGTATGCTTCAAATCTAAATTAAAAGTTACCTAATTTTTGATTACTCATTATCTCTCCCTCTCTCCCTCCCTCTCTCCCTCTATTTCCATCTCCATCACTCCTTGTTTCTCCTTTTCTTTGTCTATATTTATCTCTCTATCTCAGTCTCTCTTATTTGAGATGCATGAACTGGTTTTTGAAATCAAAGGTTCAAATTCACTAAAACTAATTAAAGATGATTGACATTGTTTGGTTTGTTGAGTTTTCCATCTCATTGGTTGTACCTTTGAAACAAATGAATATATGTAAAAAGAGTTAGTTTATCTTAGAAAGGAGGGCCCACCATGAAGTAGTTAGTTTATCTTAGAGAGGAGGGCCCACCATCAAGTAGTTGGGACTAATTTACATACATACAAATCTTTGTTTGTTGATGGGTAAAAAAAATGAGAAAGTAAATTTTATTTACCATGAGTAAGTGCATGATGCATTTGTTACACATAATATTGAAGTAGACTATCCTAAATTCTCTTTTGATAATTAAGATGTGAGATATCTTTTTTGTTTTTTTGTTTTTCTTTATTGGTTATTAAACCATTTATTTAAATCTCTCCCCCTCTCTCTTCCCCTCCATTTGTCTATCTCTCGATCCCTCTTTGTCACTCTATTTCTCCCTCTACCTCTTCATCTATTTCTCCCCATCCCTTCATCTCTATCTCCCTATCTATATTTATCTATTCTCATAATTGATCTTTGAGAATATCCATTGCACACCCTAAATGCAATCACTAGTTATTTATCTCTTTCAAAGTCCTCCTGTCTTTTTGCATTTCATCAAACCAAACATTGAGAGAGAAAAATATAGATATTAAAAAACACAAGCCCCTAAATGACATTTTTGAATTTTTTGCGAAGCAATGAGCTGGTAGACGGCAGCAGAAGTAGTCCTCCTTCCTTTTTCTGGGATCTCTCTTCATGTTTATGCTTACCTAACTGTAGTTTCATGTAAAATTGAATTAGACTTATCCCACACTGCCTGGCCCCGCGTTCACTGCCTACCCCCGCGTTCACTGTAAGCTGTCTAAAATGGCGAAGACGTTAATATCAACAGTGGATGGTGTTCACTGCAATGCATGGAATCACTGCGGAGAAAGAATGGCGGGAGGGTCCCTCGACGGTTGCATTCACATCTTCGATTCTCCTTCTCAATTTGCTTGTACTTTCAAGTGGAAGGTGTTGTTACAATAACCATATTTTATTCATGGAGTGTTTTTCCCTTTAGATTCAATAACTATCGAAACCCACAACCCAACTATTCAGGAGTGTGCTTTTCTTTATATCAGAAGAGCTTTCTGTCTAGGCAATTTTTTGGCTTTCTAGTCCTCATCTCAATTTTCGTAGAGTCTCTGCATATATCCACTTCATTCCAAGGATGCACTCTGCACTCGAATTTCATAAGATTAATCCTGTTTTTCTTTTTTAAAATGACATCGACATAAACGTTTACTCGTTGTTTGAATGCAAATGCGAAGGTTACTTGGTTGTTGAGCTGTACTCTTTCCTTTCTATATTGAAAATAGTTATTCCCCCGCCATATGGGCAGTTGATTGAAGGTTAAAACTGTAACGCAGACCTACTGATGAATTTGTTCTAGGAAACGCAGAAAAATACATGAATTGATTATGAATGTGTCACTTTATCTTTATTGTGGCATTTATCTGTTGGTTGACAACTTTCTGGTCGAGCTACGATGACAAAAAGTTAGACAGTCCATTGGACCTCCAAGAACATTGCGCCTGGTTACATGTCGGTCTTTCTATTTCTATGTAAGCAATCGTCTCTCCTTCTTCCTAATTTGCAGACATTCACATGTTGATGCGTTTTACATCTCCAGAAGATCCAAGTATGACTGAACAAATAGTTCTTGAAATCAGACCATCACTTGTGTTCTTCAACTCTGTTTTTGTAAATGGAATTATTATCTAAGAACTGAAAAAATGATTTGCATCGAGAGAGAGGTATTTATGGAGTGTATCGACATTTTGCTCTGGACGTTTTCCTTCTGCCGCAGGGAAAAAGTGTCGCTGCTTATCACAGCAACTAAGATTTCGTGCCAAAGAAACTGCGGGGTCATTTCCAAATAAGCACGGAGGCATAGGCTGCGGGGTTTGGTTGCAATATCGCGAAACCCATTTCCTAATTAGTGAGGCCTAGGTAGTGGATGCTGCTCGACTTTATTTAGAGGCAATAAAGCTCCAAATTTTTTTTCTAATTAACTTTTCGATAGAGATTCATGGAGTAATTTTACACAAGGGGTAAGGGAATGTTACAGCACCAAGGAATATGGCGGCATCAAATTAGCCCGATATATAATGCATTGTCAAGCTGCTTAATGATAGAATCAATTCCTAAAGAAGAAAATATATTAGGCTGAAAAGGAAGAATTAGAACATCTGAATAGTAACAAGATGAGCTACTGCATTTGGATAGCTTTCAGGTTGATTTACAATTTTATATATGTAAGAGCAACCCTTTGTACAAGATGTGCAGAACGATTTGTTTTTTTGGGATCCGCTATCAGATGCTGAGTTGGGCACCAAGTAGGTCAATTTGTACCTGCTTCCAAGGTTCATATAGACAGCCTATACATATTGTTAACCGATTTAGTGTTCGTATCGAAAGAGCACATCATGTGACAGTGCTTAAACTAGCATCTGCGCTGTTAAGAGGTGAAGTGGGTTCATTGATAAGGAAAATGGATGTGTACCATTTGAAAGTGTTTAGAATCAGTTAGATGTAGCGAGAAGAATGGTATTTTCCATAAGTGAGATAATTCTGGTGACCGAATATTATTTTTTGGCATGATACAACTTTTAAAAGTTTTTTTAGGGCTTGAAAGCGCATAGAGTAAAGCCCATTGGCTAAAAATGCATGTGGGTTGTGCAAAAATTCTTAACATAAGACAGGCATAAAGGGCATGCCAAGCCCATTTTAAGTTTCACATCCTAGTGGAGTGATTATTTCAGTCACATTTCAAGATTCATCTCCTATGAGGGTGTTTTTAAAGTTAAACTCAAGGCCTAAAAATTATCAACTAGATACAAAACTTGCGTAACAAGCATGGACTGTTCGATCCTTCCTCACACATATGCAAGACCCCATTCATACTTTGTAAACAGAATATTAAGTTCTTCTATTTGTACAGTGCATTACTTAAGAGTCACCCTATATTGAGCACTCTATTGTTTAAAGATATGATTATTATTCATTTTAGAACCCAACAGCAAATTGATATAGAAATCATTCTTGAGAAGCATTGGCTGAGAGTCTATCGCCCCAACCCAGTTCCTAAATAGTTCTTATTCAGCCAATGGGGGTTCTAGTCTAGATTCTAGAGTTAATCTTTTATGGCACCTGCATATCACAATGACTAAAACCTTCAATCTTGCTTGAGCCAATCAATTTTTTTTTATAAAAATAGAATTCAATGGCATTCATGGGTCTATTCTTTGGGTCATCATATATTGCATGCATTCTTGTTCCAGAACATCAGCTTAGTTTCTTTTATTGCAATAAAAGAATCTAAGCCGATGTTGTGGAAAAAAGAATGCATGCAATAAAAGAAACTAAGCTGATGTTCTAGTTCAAGAATGCATGCAATATATGAGTAAGATTCAATAAAATGCAATTAAAGAAACTAAGCTGATCTTCTGGAACAAGAATGCATGCACTATGCGAGTAAGATTCAATAAATTTAATTAAGCCGTTTATGTGGAACAAGAATTCATCCAATATGAGATGACTCAAGGAATAGATTCATGTACACCATCAAGTTATGAAGTGATCCTATAAATCTTAAAGCTAACTTGGTATTGCAATAAAAGATTTTAAGCTGATGTTCTGGAACAAGAATTCATTCAATATATGAGTAAGATGCAATAAAAGAAACTAAGCTGATTTACTGGAACAAGAAGTCATCCAATATGTCATGACCCAAAGAGTAAATCCATGCACATCATGAAGTTATGAAATGATCCTTCTAAGCTTAAAGCTTATATATCTCTATCTTGTGTCTCACAATACCGAGTCATTTTCTAGTAGGCATCTAATATTTAGAGTCAATTGTCTCTACTCAAAGTTTACAACAATTCAACTCTTATTGTTCCTGTATCATTCCCTCTCAATAAAAGGCTCTTAAAAAACGCATCCAAATAAATATTTATTAAAAAATCAGCTGCATAATTTATTTAATTGAATAGCTAGGTTTGGTGACATTGTGCTTGTTATGTGACTATCTATATTGTCATGATGTTTTGTGCTACATTATATGAGGGCAATATTGGTAGTTGGTGGGGCAAGTCTCTTGTTGTACCTTTTATCCTTATTCACATTATTTTCTTTGTTATATTTATTCGTGAATACTGAGCTACCCAACATTTGGCATTTATAATCCTAAGTTAGTTTTACCAGTTGGGTTATACATGTGGATAGTTAGACGGATTGATACTAACAGGATATGGGTTTACCTAGTCTCATTAAGCCAAGGCTGTTTTTGGCATTGGAGTGTTATCTTTTGAATTGTACTGTATCACTCTACCAAGGTAGCCTTCCGAGTTAACCATCCTTATGCATAGTTGTGCAGTGGAATCCATCATTAAGGGTAATTTCATATTCATAGTTTACATTGATTATTATTAAACAATATAGCCATGGGTTCTATGGAGGCCCACTCCCAACAAAAAATGATTACAATATGGCAAAAAGATGGGAAAAAACTATACGTAGATAAACTACATAAAATTGAATTGTTTATAGCTAGCAATAATAAAATGTTGCTGATAAAGATGAAATAAGCTGATACTAAAACAAGGCAAGCGCCACTGCTGTCCCATCAGCTCTATCCATTATCGTTACACCTGGTTTGATATACTCTTTCTGAACTGCTTGTTCTACACCATCCTTCGAGAAAATGAAGGGGGCTTAAACAAGCTCAAGATCTCCAGATTATTATTACAAAGAATCACCCTCAAGTTGGCCACAAATAGGGTAAAATTCATACAGAATAATTCCAATTAGCCACTTGATTCACAACAGAGACCATCTCTTCTTCCAAAGCAGCTAAGTGCTTCTTCACACGAGCCAACACCTGATCCTGAAACTTTTGTTCATCATCAGAATTGTCATTGACCTGAGGCATATTTGAGGTTGGAGAGAGGAAGTGACAATCCCCTCTTGAGCTTTACCACCCTTGCTTTGAGTTTTGAAGCAGAGTCTGCAAAATTTAAAGTTATTAATCTTGAAACCCCTGAATTTACCAGTCTGTCAGCTCCCATAACATCCTTCACAAAAGTGAATGATATGTTATCGACAATGTTGAAGACACAGTGCAGTCACTAATCAGAAAATGTACACCTGGATGCTGCATCTTTACAATTTCTTTGCTGCATCTCTATCATTACCCATAAACTTAAAAGCTTTCTGCTTTACCACATAACAGTTCCGAAAACTTTATTCCAAAGCTACAATAAAGAAGGATTAATAGGCACCGATTGCAGTTTTCCCATAAGCTCATACAGACCTATGTGTGTAGTGAAAAGTTTCCCATGTGACCAATAAAGAGGAGTACAAACCAGAGGCTGAAGAAATAATTAACAATCAAGACTTGAACTTGCCTTTTTGTAAGGAGGGGAACGGAAATTTGGAAGTTGATGTGGAAGATCATGGTGTTTTTCAAAATCAATGATTTCTTCTATCTGTTAATGCATTAGTAGCTTCTGCAAGACAAGGTTTTCCTATCTCATTAATCTCCTCTGTTTTGATTTATTCGTCTATGCTATTAGATTATCTAAACTGAATATGTTTATCAGACTGTAACCTTGATTTTGATTATGACATTGATAATGGATATGGATTAGATCGACGCCCTGCTTAACTATGTTAAGCGTCGATCTAAATGCTATCAGGCTGATAACCCGATAGCATATAATGCTATTAGTTATTGTTATTGTTTAATTTAACACCGATTCATTATCGGGTGTGTTTATATCATAATATGTCTTGACACCGATTCATCATCAGGTGTGTTTATATCGAACTATTAACATATGCAAATGATACCGAACTGTTATCATAAACACCAAAGTGAATCGGTGGACAGTCACGACCAAGTGACATCTTGGTTGGACATGTCTAAAAGACATGTCCGATCAAGGTGCCACTTGATCGTGGCTGCCTTGATATATATACAACATTCAAAAGAAAAGGAATGACATTGAAATCGATACATGTTCATTCCTCAGACCTGCAGAAAAGAAATAAGATAATATTATTGTCATAGAAATAATACCAAAATGCAAATACACTATCTACCATATAACTTGTCCGTTAAATTGGTAATTGCAATAACATTTACATGGTATCAGAGCCAAGTTGATCGAACTTGAGGCTATTCAATTTCGTGAAACAAATTTAAGAACAAGTTTATATACTACATCACATTTCTCCAATGGCCAGCGCTATCAGATTCGAAGACAGACTCGAAGGTGGCGATGATTTTTCAGCCTGGAAATTCAGAATTCAAATGATCTTAAAGGAGAACAAAGTGGATTTGTTTGTTCAAACTAAAAATGATCAATCCGAAAATGAACTTGACAAAACAGCATGGATTGAGGGAAATGAAAAGGCAATAAAAATAATAGTTGATGGGGTGAGAAACAACATAATGCCCATCATAAGAAAACATCAGACAGCCTATAAAATGTTCAAAGCACTTGAAAGCACATTTGAGATATCAAATGCAAGTCGAACTCTAGCATTAAAACGAGAAATAAATCATATCACCATGAACAAGGGGGAGACAATCAACGCCTACTTTATGCGGATATCAGTTCTAAAAGATGAACTAGCAACTCTGGACTACGAGATCCAAAGCAAAGAGTTAACACTCATTGCTCTAGATGGGTTGCCTAGTGGATGGAACACATTCGTCCAAGGCATCAGTGCAAGGTCCAAATATCCGAAGTTTGAAAGATTAAGGGATGATTGTCTCCAAGAAGAATCAAGATTGAACAAGATGGGAATGAAACATAAGAATATAGATGAAGACCTACAAGTCCTAAACACTAACTCCACCAAGCAAAACAAGAAAAGGCAGTTTAGAAAGAGAAAAGGTCGTCAAGGCAAGAATACTTCAAAGAAGGACTTATCTCACATTCAATGTTACAGATGTGATCAGTTCGGACACTATGTTGCAAAGTGCCCGGAAAGAACCAAGAAACATGCTACATTTGCCAAAGCAGGAAAGACTAAAGGGGAAGATGACTCCGGGAAATACGTATTCTACTCAGCACTCACAAGCCAAGCTTCTAACAAAATCAACTCATGGGTGATTGACAGTGGTTCATCCAGGCACATCGCTGGGTTTAGAGAAGTACTTGATTCCATGACAGAGGAGAGTGATGAGGACGTAACCATCAGAGATGACTCCACACATCCAGTCAAAGGAATAGGAACCTGCACCATCAAATTGAAGACAGGCATATCCTTGCAGCTCGAAGGAGTACTATATGTCCCTGGCATCAAAAGAAATCTAGTCTCTATATCGGCACTGGAAGATAACGGATACAGAGTGACATTCATGGACAACAGAGTATTGGCTTGGCCAAGGAACTCCTCCATCAAGAAGCCAAAGACCATTGGACAGAGACGGGGCTATTTGTATGAGCTGTGCACGGAACCCAACCTAGCCCTAATCCATGAAGCCACCAATGCAAATGAAGTTTGGCATAGAAGATTAGGCCATCTGAATTTTAGGGCTTTATCTTCAATGGGAAACCTTGTCACAGGTCTACCCAAGTTAAAGCAAGATCATTCAGGGGCATGCAAAGGATGTGCCCTAGGTAAAAATACCAAAGGTGCATTCCAAAATAGTACTAGGAAAACTAGTAAAATTCTAGAATTAGTTCATTTTGATGTATGCGGACCTATGTCCGTATCCTCTCTAGGGGGATTCTTGTATTATGTAATATTTGTTGATGACTACTCTAGGAAGACTTGGATCTACTTTCTGAAAAGTAAAGAATCAGAGGAGATCCTCTCTAGGTTTAAAGAATTTAAATTACTAACTGAAAACCACTAAGGAAACAAAGTTAAAACCCTAAGAACCGACAATGGGGGAGAATACACATCAGATTCGTTTAAAGAATTTTGTAGAGATAATGGGATTAAGAGGGAGCTCACTATACCTTATAATCCCCAACAAAATGGGGTAGCGGAAAGGAAAAATAGGACTATAGTTGAAGCTGCCAAGGCCATGATCCTAGATCAAAACCTTAACACAAATCTCTGGGCAAAATCATCCAGTACCGCTATATATATACAGAACAGATGCCCTCACTCCCATCTTGAAGACAAAACTCCTGAGGAAGTATTCACTAAAATTAAGCCAGATATTAGCCACCTTAGGATATTTGGATGTCCTGTCTATATCCATATACCTAAAGAAAAGAGACTAAAACTAGAGCCTTCTGGAAAAAGAGGATTGCTTGTAGGATATAGTGAAACCTCCAAAGCTTACAGAATCTATGTACCTGATCAAAGAAATATTGAACTAAGTAGGGATGTAATCTTTGAGGAGGACCTAGCTTTCAAAAGAGCTCAGAACTTCATAGAACCCGAAATCTATGTCCCTACCTCTAACTTAGATGAAAATCCTGCCCTTGAGTTTCAGAGGGAGAATCTAGATGAAACTGAAAATGAAAATGAACACTCACCTAGGAATCTCAAGAAAAGACCACTATGGGCCACCAAAACAGTAGAAGAAGCTCAAAGGTCCTTCTGGAACCTTCAGAGAAAGCAAAAGACCTAATAAATTTATTAGCTATGTTGCTCTTATGAATGATCTATCTAAAAACGAACCTGGCAATGTAACAGATGCCCTTAAACATCAAGTATGGAAGGATGCTATGTCTGAAGAGTATCAATCCATAATGAAAAATGATGTATGGGAAATTGTTCCCAGGCCAACTAAGAAATCTGTTGTTTCTTCTAAATGGCTTTTTAAGATCAAACATGTAGCAGATGGCAGCATTGAAAAATATAAGGCAAGATTTGTAGCCAGAGGATTTTCTCAAAAGGAAGGAATAGACTATGAAGAAACATTTGCTCCTGTAGCCAGATATACCTCAGTAAGGACTGTACTAGCCATTGCAACAGCAAAGGGATGGAAGGTACATCAAATGGATGTAAAGACAACTTTTCTTAATGGAGAGATATCTGAAGAAGTATACCTAGAGCAACCTGAAGGGTTTGAGATCCATCATACAGAGTCTCATGTGTGTAGACTCAAGAAAGCTCTATATGGGCTCAAATAGCCTCCTAGGGCCTGGTATGAAAGAATTGACACACATCTATCAAAACTAGGCTTCTCTAAAAATGATGCAGATCCTAATCTCTACTACAAATAGAATAAAGGTGATATGCTAATAATGATTTTATATGTTGATGACTTATTAATCACAAGAGAAGATCACCTCATAAATCAATGCAAGAAAGAGCTATCCAAAGAATTTGATATGAAGGACTTGGGATTCCTTCATTATTTCCTAGGGTTAGAAGTATGGTAGAATTCTGATAACATTGTTCTAAACCAAGGCAAATGTACATTGGACATCCTGAAGAGATTTGGAATGCTAAATTGCAGACCCATGACCGCTCCAATGGAAACCAATCTTCATAAACTTAAAGAAGCAGCAACAGAATCACCTTCTACTGACTGCACTCTAGACAGGCAAATGATTGGGTCTCTTATGTATCTGGTAAATACAAGACCAGATATCTGCTATGTAGTAAATGCCTTGAGTCAGTTTATGTGTGAGCGAAAGTAGATACACCTGGTTGTAGTAAAACACATTATGAGATATTTACAAGGCACCTTAAATCTTGGTCTCAAGTATGAGAAAGTTGATCTTAATTTACACGGATTCATAGATTTAGATTGGGCTGGAAGTGTGATTGACCGGAAAAACACCTCTGGGTGCTGCTTCAGTTTGGGATCAGCCATGATATCGTGGATCAGCACAAAGCAGTCTTCTGTAGCGCAAAGTTCCACCGAGGCTGAATACATTGCAGCCTCCATGGCTGCCCGAGAAGCGGTGTGGCTTAGAAAGTTACTTATGGGATTGTTTGGTAATCCGATGAAACCTACTATCATCCATTGCGACAATCAAAGCTGCATAAAACTTTCAGTGAATCCAGTGTTCCATGATAGATCCAAACATATTGAGATCCCTTACCATTATGTACGAGACATGGTAGACAAAAATGTGATCAAATTGGAATATGTTAGTACGGGAGATCAGATTGCAGATATTTTGACCAAACCACTTTCCAGAGTGAAGGTTGATCACTTCAGAAAGGGTTTAGGTATGTGTTGTGACGTTTTCACACATCGCCCCATTGCAAATGGGGACCCATGTTTTTTTGCTTTTTAGGGTTTGTTTTCTAGGTCTTTTAGGGTTTTGTTAGTTAGCCTTTGCATTTTGAGTGCTGTCGGGGAGATCAATAGGATAGCAAGTCGTGCTGGAGTGAAGTCCTGATCTTGAAATTTGGCTAAGTCTGGAATGTCCTGATCCTGAAATTTGACTAAGTCTGGAAACTGAAAAACCTCAAAAAACTAGATTTTGCAATATAACTCCTGGAGGTCTGAAACCACTCTCAAACATCCTGAAAGTATATATGGAATATTCCTGAAAGTATATATGGAATATAACTTAAAGTATAAGAAAGAAGAAACATAGAAGGAAATGTCACTTATACTTTATTCATGGTATGTAAAGAGGTGATATTTTCCTCAGTGAAGGAAATTTGAAGTGAAGAGTAAAAAGATTTGGCCCTGAGAGCAAAAATCGCTCCTGTCCCTCACTGAAGGACCGGAGCTTGAAATCCAAAATTGCCTTGTCCTTGAAAGATTTGAACGATTTCGCGATTTGAGAAGAACGAGGGAGGTACATTTTACTCATTGAATATAATTTGGTTGCACCTCGAAGGAGAAAATTGGCCCTAGAAGCAAAATCGCTCCTGTCCCTCTGCCAGGGACCAGGGCGAATTTCAATGATAGCTCCCGTCCCTCTCTCAGGGACCAGAGCGATTTTCTTATAAGACAAGTTTTGGCGAAGTGAAATGAGTTTTTTAAGTTTGAGGCAAGTAAAAGGAGGCATAACGAGTCTATTGAATATAATTTTGAAGAGTGCAAGACGCCAGTGAAGCCTATTTTGTCCTAGGCGCTCCTGTCCCTCTCCCAGGGACCAGAGCGAAGTTATTAACAAGTTAATATTTTTGCCATGCCTAGACGCCAATATCCTCCAAATTGCATTAAATGCTAGATTCGCTAAAAAAAAAAAACTTGAAATATTTAATTAAGATGGCATTTAACAATAACGCATGGGCATTTAATTAATTAATTTAGCCTTTTAAAAAATCGAAATTATTAATTACAAAGGCATTTAAATTAATTAATTATTAAATTAAATAAAAGGAAAGAGTGCTTGGGGTATTATTTAATGTTTTTATAAAGTCGGCCTCCTTTTTATTTAAAATTTTGTTTATTATTTGCCTTATTTGCAAGGTCGGCCTCATGGGTAAGTGGAAGGTGAGCGCTCTATATATTGGAGGTGTTTTTTTTATTCAAATCATTCATTCATCCATTATTCCAAGTGCGATTTGGAGAAGAACAACAAGGTGCGAAATTCATCTTGAAGGCTATTGGAGAGGAGAATTTCTTGCTAGTTTGGAGGATAATTTCCAAATTTTTGAAGACATTTGAAGGCGAATTTCCAGATTTTTGAAGAGGAAGGTGGAGTTCTTTTCCAAGCTAAGGGAGGTGCATTTTATCCAAGGGAGGTCTTGATCTACATTTTGCCTAGCGAATTCTCCTATTTTTGCATCTTTTTTTGAATTAATTCCCAAGTGGAGGTATGGCGTAATCACCTTGGCACCATTTTTGAAGATTTAAATTTTGCTTTGAAAATCCTAAATTAGGAAATGATAACTCTAGATTTATCATGAAGTTTCCTAATTAAAATCTTGAATCTTCCTTTTAAAGTTTAATTTTTAGATTTCAAGATATGTTACTAATTTTGAAATGTTGTGTAGGTATCAAGATGGCGACTCCCAAACTCGAAGGATCTACAAGTCGGAAGGCTCTCATCAAGGACGATCAAGCAAGGACAAGGACGATCAAGCGAGGACAAAGACAACCTTCTTCGATCCAGCCTAGCATCGACAAGGACGGCCTTCTTTGGACTAACGTCATCAAGGGCGACCTCTTCCAATCCAGCATTCCAAGGTGAGGTACATCATCATCCTGCAAATCAAGGACACAAGAAGTTAGAACAAGGGTTCGTTGAGGAAGCAAATAGTTCCAGATGAATTAATTAAAGCTAGCTTCTCAACAACATTAAGTTGAATATCTACCAAATTACAAGTGTCAGACAAGGTGGCATCCCAGTCATTGCTCATCCAGTCAGTGTGGTCCACCTCAGCATTTCCAGATTCAATGCACCTAACTCATGGAAGGTGGCACAAACTCCGATGTACCTACCCCGGCTATCCATTGGTCGATTTTTCCAGAGAGGACATGTGTCCAAGCAATGCAATTTTATCATTGGTTGAGCATTAAATGTTATGTAATGGTTGTAACAAACCCTAATTAGGGTTTTCATTGTAAAATCTTGGCCATTGATCTCGAATGGATCTAAGCCATCGAATTGTATTGAGGGCACTATATAAGCCTTGGCATTTCATTTTGTAAAGGCTAATTAGAGAGAGTTGTAAATAATAGAAAGCAGTTAGTAGATAGAGAGTAGTTAGAAATTGATAGAATAGTAATTAGAGTAGAATAGGAGGACAAGGCAAGAAATTGTTGCCATTGATTGTAAACAAACTCCATTTTCATTGAAGTAATGGTGAAGTGTGTCGTTTCTTGCAATTTCCATGGTTTCTTGTTGAGTCTTCAATCCTAGATGGTAGATGATTAGATGAATGGAGGAAATGCGATTGATTAATGGTGGAATTCGTATATCCATACTACTAGCAGTTTGTTGATTGCAGACTTGCCTTGTGTAGTCAACTGGAATCATTCAGCTTAAGCTCAATTTCAATTTGTCGCTTCTTCATTGATATGCATCAACTTGATGGTGTCTATGCCTGCGGTGATGATTTGAACATCATAAAGCTTCCCTTAGAAGATCGCACTAGCCTTGTGGAGATGGTCCATTGATGTCAAAACAAGACCTAGTTAGAGTTTCATCAAAAATCAAATCATTGCTCCTACATTCTTAGTATTAGGATTAGATCTTCTCTTCGCCCTCATCCTTTTTTCATTCTTTCAAATCTAAGCTAGTGAAAATCCTGTGTTCCAGCAATATTCAAAGCAGATCGGAAGTTCAATCATCAGATGTAAGTCCCCTTGTGATTCCAGCAAATCACATCATACCACTGGAGCTTATCCACACGTAGAGACCCTACATACAAGAACCTTGAAGTCATCCTGATTGATCCTTTTTCGCGATATCTTCAGCAATCAGAGGCTTTATTCAAGAGAGGATAAGGTACCCTTAGGTATTTTATTCTGTGTTTGATAGTGTACAAAATACACGTCAACAGTATGATAGAAAGGTAATCTGCTTAGTAAATAAGATGTTGAAAATGTAAACTTCTTTTGTCATGTTGAGACATTCTGGGTTTTACCCCCTGTGTTCATATCTAAGAGGTGAGGATCTCTCAGATTATGAACACTTGTATGCAGACATCATAAGGTGACGATCTTATGATTCTCAAACCAGTTATCATGTTGGATCTCTGGTATGTCATGGATGTGCCATGATGGTTTTGTGATAAAACATTTGTATAAAATGCTTGTGCACATATCACAACCTGGATAAGATGAGAATTTAACCATCCTCATATGTTTATCCTTAGTATTGCGTGTTTAGGCAATACTGATATCACGTGTACAGGTAATATCTTGTCATAATAAAATGATGAATCTTTTATATCACATGGTTAGGTGATACTCTAGGTCACATGCTTAGAGTGATGTTCTATATTTGTATCTTATGTCTTGATGGTACTTCATATCATATGTATAGATGATATATATTCTTGGAGACTGACATTATGGAAAAGAAATGTGATGCAGGTTACTATCTTCCAAAGCTAAGAGGGAGTGTTAATGCATTAGTAGCTTCTGCAAGATAAGATTTTCCTATCTCATTTATCTCCTCGTTTTGATTTATTCGTCTATGCTATTAGATTATCTAAACTGAATATGTTTATCAGACTGTAACCTTGATTTTGATTATGACATTGATAATGGATATGGATTAGATCGACGACCTGCTTAACTATGTTAAGCGTCGATCTAAATGCTATCAGGCTGATAACCCGATAGCATATAATGCTATTAGTTATTGTTATTGTTTAATTTAACACCGATTCATTATCGGGTGTGTTTATATCATAATATGTCTTGACACCGATTCATCATCAGGTGTGTTTATATCGAACTATTAACATATGCAAATGATACCGAACTGTTATCATAAACACCAAAGTGAATCGGTGGACAGTCACGACCAAGTGACATCTTGGTCGGACATGTCTAAAAGACATGTCCGATCAAGGTGCCACTTGATCGTGGCTGCCTTGATATATATACAACATTCAAAAGAAAAGGAATGACATTGAAATCGATACATGTTCATTCCTCAGACCTGCAGAAAAGAAATAAGATAATATTATTGTCATAGAAATAATACCAAAACGCAAATACACTATCTACCATATAACTTGTCCATTAAATTGGTAATTGCAATAACATTTACACTAACTGCCATTATATAGGATCCAAGCTTACCTTTGCCAACAATGGGAATCAAGCAGCTCTAACATTTACCAATCTATCTGCAATCCTATTACATTCTTTGAAACAGTAATAATATGTGACACTCTGAAAGCTGTATCTTAATTCCTTCTAAGATACTTTTCAGATTCCAGTCTTTAAGTTGCCCATCAAAGTACCCATTAATGATTACTTGTAAATCCCCTACAATCTCGAACAGTAGACAATCCACCAATTTCGCCAATTTTATTCCTTTGAGAAATAGAGCTTCTGCTTCATCATTTGATTTTGAACCGAGAAAAATAAATAAATTGACCTTTGACAAACAAACCACTTTTAGAATGTAGAGGTACCCTTCCAACTGTTGGCCCTGGATTGCCTTTAGTTGTGCCACTAAAATTGAGTTTGATGTACCCTACCTTAGGAGTCAACATATTATTTTTTTTCTATTTATTGTATTCGATTGTCCATTAAAGGGGGGGATTACATATTGATTATTAAATGCCTTAGGTGTCCAGTACATTTATATCTCTTTAGCTGCTCTTTATTTTTCTGTTGTGTAATATTGGCGTTTGTCAAACTGGTAGTGGAGCTGTTTTGGAATTTGAGTTTATAATTCTTGTATCAAGATATTTTGGGATCATTGTGGCATTATTAATGCATTTGGTTGATAATAAAGGTTTGAGAGGACTTAGTTACATAATAGTATGTAATGTCCCCTTCCAAGGAGTAGCCCGGGAGACCATTTAGCCTATCTTATTCTCATAGGCTAAAGTCGGCATATGGGAATAATTTAAATTAATTATTATTTTATAAATAAAGTGCTGAGTAAACTTTTTAATGTGACTGGTGACATTGGCACGACTTGTCCTCGAGTACCAGGAAAACACTTTTGACTTGGAGCTATGAACCGGTGAGGTCACAAATAGGGGACCTCATCCCCATTTAACAGAGTTGAGGCTCAAAACTGTGAGCACATTGGATCAATGAAGGCACAAGCTTACGATGACAATGGCCTAGTAGGGTTTTGAACCTTGGTGGTCACAACAACAACACCACTTAACCAACACACTATGGGAAGAACCCAATTTAAATTAATTATTTAATATTATTCGATAAAGTACATTTTAAGGGTATTTTTATTTAGTTAATTTAGTAAAGTGTTATAAAGTGTCTTAATCATAGTTCCACGGATTATCGTGATGAGGGGATGGGAGGATGCGGGGATAGGTTTTAGGGATTGTAAGATCAAGGCCCTAATATTGGGAAGGGTGAGGGGATGGTAGGGGGATGGTGATAGAGTGGTGGTGGGAGGTGGTGCTGATGTAAAATAGAGGTGAATTGAAATCTTCAAGGAAAAATCTGCAATATAACATCCCTGTGAGTGCCCAATGAAAGGCCCACTAGTTTTCACGAAGTTAAAGTTTGTAACCAGTATGTAATGGCATGTGCCATATAGCAAGTGACTCGGTGACGTTTCTGACAAAGGTGGTAGAAGTGGTGGTGCTGTGGGCTGATGTTTCCCACAAGTTCCCAAGTTTTGGAAACGTCCCCCTATAGGGGATGCGATTTTTTATGGGGGGATGCGTCCTTGTGGAATACTGCTCTAAAATGAAATATTAAAATGGGGAATAATAAATATAATTTATTCTCGAAGCCTTAAATGAATTATTTTAAGTGAGACATTGAAAAGGGTTTCGAGAATGTTCTACGGGTTAGATTAAAGAATGTTTTGGAGCTCATTTTCACTATGCTTGGATTATTTCTTCTATTTTGCATTTGGAGAACTCCTTTGGGAGCATAAACCCTATGATGGAAACCCTAAAGGATACCGCTTTTGATAGTGCAAGATTCTACTGAAAGATCCCCAATCCAATTTTCACCAAAACTGATCCATGTTATGAGGTTATGCACATTGTTTGTTTGCTGATAAATCTTTGGCCAGCGTATTTTGGAAGGGGTTTGACTGATTTTTGTTTTTGATTGGTTTTGAGGTTTTATGCAAGATTCTTGAATATGACATAAAGAGAGTGCTGATTTAAACTAATACATTGCATAACACACAAATAAGGTAAATAAGTAACCGTCATTGGCTTAAAGGTTCAGTGTACATACCATTAACATGAACTTATAAATCTGACGCAAGTTTCCAGCCCATAGAAATATGGAAATCAGCTCCTATTAATGTCAAAACCCTAAATACATGCTAGGGTTTGAAACCCTTCTACCCAAAATAGAGTGGCTAAGTGAAATAGAGCTGGAAATGACCTCAAAAAGGTCAACCCTGCAACTGATTGAAGAAACCCTTCCTTCTAACTGAAAAATCTGCTCAAAGACTCCCAAAAGAGGCTGCCATATGCACACTGAAGCTGTATTATGATGGAAACTGACACCCTGGGAGATGGGTTTTCGTCCAAATCCCTCAATTCTTCCAAGAGTTGGCGTTCCTGGAAGCCCAAGCTGCTGAAGCTCTCATGCAAGTTGCTGGTCTGAAAAATGGAGAGGTAAGAATGAGCCCAAATGTTATGAAATTCACTTTTTATAACTCTCCAAGAAGTTCGATCCATGAGAGGGGTTCTTTTTTGGCCTTAAAAACTTAAAATTGAGTTTGAGGGTCTATTTCTCATTGACAAAGTGTCCCCCCTTTTAAAAACAACTTGAGTTACTAGGTTGGGGGGGTCACTTTTCACTATTCATCCTTATGTTTCTCTGTTACTATTCACATAAGGCCAACTTTAATATTTCAATTTTAACCATAGAAATAACTCCCCACAACCAACTCGAAGACCCGTGAAGCTCCCAAACTGGATTCTACAACCCCAGGTTGGGTCCCAAATCACCTTGCTGACCTACGGGACCCCAATAGTAGGTCAACCTCTACCAAAAATCTGAGAGGACTAAGGAGGGGACATTACAATCCTCCCTTTCCGGGAATTGCTTGCCCTCAAGCAATTGCAAAGCTGGGTGCTAAAGTATCCTCTCACTTTCCCACGTGGCATCCTCCAAGGGCAAGTCCTTCCATCGTACTAAATACTCCCTGATGACTCTATTCCTTAGCTGCCTCTCTCTCATGTCAAGAATCTCTGTAGGAATTAGTATCAACCGACCTTCTTCATCTAAGCGAGGCAAATTTGGTGATGAAGTAAAATGCTGTCCCAGAGCCTTCTTCAAACAAGACACATGGAAAACATTATGTATCTTGCTCTCTGAAGGTAGCTCAAGCTCGTAAGCAACCTCTCCAACCCTTCGGAGAACTCTGTATGGTCCATAAAACTTGGGCTTGAGCATTTCAACCCCACTCCTCTTGAGTGTACTCTGCCTATAGGGCTGTAGACGCAGAAAAACCATATCACTTACCTCAAAGGTCCTCTTTGTCCGGTGCCGATCAGCATAAAGCTTCTGCTGATTCTGTGCCTGCTAAATGTTATCCTTAAGTGCCTTAAGGATATCCTGACTGTCCTGAAGCCACTCATGAGCTCTAGGTGCTCTACTATCACCCAGTGCCAAATCTACAAACGACGGGGCATCATAACTGTATAATGCTCGGAAGGGAGTCATGCCAATAGACATATGATGCGTAGTATTATAACAATACTCGCCCAAGAATAACCATCGCACCCATGCTTTCTGCTGGCTCGACACATAGTTACGTAAGTATCCCTCAACCCACTTGTTGACAATCTTTGTCTGCCCATTAGTCTGAGGGTGGTAACTAGTACTGGGGGTCAACTCGGTACCTGTAAGTTGGAATAGTTCCTGCTAGAATATACTCATAAACCTGCTATCCCGATCACTGACAATGGTCCTCGGAAGTCCATGGAGATGGAATACCTCACGAAAGAATAACTCTGCCACCTGTGAGGCTGTGAAGTCTGCTGCAATAGAAAAGAAGTGTGCATATTTCCTCAACCTATCAACAACCACATATATGCAGTCCTTCCCCTGAACCCTCGGAAGACCTGTAATGAAATCCATCGATATACCTTCCCACTTCTGCCCTGGAATAGGCAACGACTGTAGAAGTCCAGCTGGGAAAGTATGCTTTGACTTGTTCTGCTGACAAGTCACACACTCGCGAACATAGCGTAGGACATCATCCTTGAGTCCTTTCCATGAAAATCTCTTGCGAACCTGCCTATAAGTTTTGGAGTACCCAGGATGTCCTGCTAGTAGAGTATCATGAATGGCACGTAGAATCTTTTCCTTCAACTTTGATCAAAGAACTAAGTAGATTCTATTCTGATAGTATATCACATCTTCAATCACTGCATACCTATCATCCTAGACCTGCCCATCTATAATCTCACATGCAAACTGATTTTTGGAGTACTCAATTGAAAGTTGAGACTTCCAATCAGCTGAAATCTCTTTTATGGAACAAAGGGCAGCAACTGAAGGCCTCCTGGAAAGTGCATCGGCAACAACATTTTTCTTCCCTTTGACAAACTCAATGTCGAAATCATATGCTTGAATCTTGCTGACCCATTTCTGTTGGCGCTCATTGAGTTCTTTCTGTTCCAGGAAGTATTTCAAGTTGTTGTGGTCAGTTCTCACCACAAACTTCCCACCCACTAAATACTGCCGAAACTTCGCCAAAGCATGCATGATGGGGAGCATCTCCTTATCGTAGATGGATTACAATCTCTCATTGCCCCTCAATTTCCTGCTCTCATATGCAATGGGATGGCGGTTCTGCATAAGTACCGCCCTTATACCACCTCTTGAAGCGTCACACTCTAGAACAAAGGGTTGAGAGAAATCTGGAAGGGCTAGGACAGGACATGTGCTCATAACCTGCTTAAGCCTGTCAAATACACCCCGAGCCTCATCTGTCCAGCAAAAAGCACCCTTCCGTGTAAGATCCGTTAGAGGGGCTGCTAGCTGTGAATACCCCTTCACAAATCTCCTGTAATATGCACATAATCCAAGGAAACCCTGCAACTCTGAAACATTCCTAGGTGGCGGCCAATCTAGCATTGCTTGTATCTTTTCTTGGTGAACCTTCACTCCATTTGCACCAATCATGTGACCCAAGTATAATATCTCTGCAAGTCCAAATTCACATTTGGACTTTCTGGCAAACAAAGACCAAGCCTCCCTAATACCAAGAACCTCGTCCAAATGTCTCATGTGCTCCTCCCAAGTTCTACTGTATATCAGGATGTCATCAAAGAATACAAGCACAGACTTATGCAATTGCTTATTGAATACATGATTCATGCATGTCTGAAACGTAGCAGGTGCGTTAGTGAGACCGAATAGCATCACTACAAACTCATAATGTCCGTAGTGGCATCTGAATGCAGTCTTATGGATGTCCTCCTCATGAATATGGATCTGATGCTATCCTGATCGAAGATCAATCTTCAAAAAATACACTGCCCCATGGAGCTTATCTAGTAACTCATCTATGCGTGGGATCGAATACCTGTTCTTAATTGTTTTCTTATTGAGTGCACGATAATCATTGCACATGCGCATGATGCCATCCTTCTTCTTCACCAACACCACAGAAGAAGCAAAGGGGCTAGAACTAGGCCTGATGAATCCCATGTCTAGTAATTTCCGGACAGTCTTTTCTATCTCATCCTTTAAAGCCTTAGGAAGACGGTATGGAACTGTAATCATGGGTTTGTCCCCCTCTAGCTCTATCACATGCTCAAACCCACGATCAGGGGGTCTACCCGAAGGAAGGTCTCCAAACACTATGCTGTGTTTGTCCAATATCATCTGAACATTTCCATGCAACGCTAGTCTATCATTCGAGGAAGGTGACTTGGACGAAATGAAACACTGTGTCGCCCAAGCAACATCCCCATGCCTGAAGATAGACTCCACCCTGTGTGCTGAAACTACAGTAGGTCCAGCATTAGTGAGAGCTTTCAGCACATCCTTCTTGCCATCCGTTTCAAACTCCAACTCCATCTGGCTAAAATCCTGAACATATCTGCCAAGCGACTGAAGCCATTGGATACCAAGCATTGTGTCAATCTCACCAATACCCACCACATAGAAGTCACCAGTCAAAGTGTAATCACCCATTTGGATACTGAGCTGTGGGACCCTCCTAGTGCAACGCATAAAAAATCCATCTGCCACTGTCACACTAAAACTCGGAAAATCCTCTGCTTGTAGCCCATGCTTAGCAACCAACCGCTCGTCAACAAAATTATGAGTGGCACCACTATCCACAAGGCAAATCACACGTTGTCCCTTAATCACTCCTTTCAAATGAAAGGGATGGATCCTAGGGACTTCTGAAAGGGTGGCAATAGTGACCTTGGATGTATCCAAAGCCTCACCCTCTCCAATCTCAACCTGTGGAACCTCCTGCTCATCCTCACTATGGCTGCCCTCAGATGCTGTGTCCTGTGCATGCTCATCATCCACATCTGAATAAACCTGTATGAGACGTGCTTTGCTTTTCCCAAGGCATCTGTGACCAGGCTCCCAAGGTTCCATACATGAGAAGCAAAGCTTCTTCCTCCTCAACTCATTCCGCATCTCCTGATCCACCCTAGGAGGAGGTGGAGCACCTCTATGCTAAGAAGAATACTGCTGAGTAGGCTTAGAGCCTCTGGAAAACTTCCTATCCGAGTGATGAGAAGTGGGTGGTCGTGTGGTGTCTAGGTCCAGGGTGATCTGTATAGCCTCCCGAAGGGTGCCGGACTTAAGAGCCTTGACTAATCCCCGTAGTTTGTCATGTAATCCCTCCACTAATAACATCACCACACGTCTGACTGGCATCTCAGGAACCATCACTGCAATGCGTTGAAACTCATCAATGTAAGTTTCAACATGGCTTGTCTGTCTCAATAGTGCTAGATCCCTGTAATATAACTGCACATCCTTGTGATCAAATCTAGAAATCAGCCATTCGGTAAACTCAGTATAGGAGTGTATAAGTCCATGGTTTTGGGTGACCAAACCATGGTGCCACCAATCATAGGCTACGCTTTCAAGATGCAACACTGCAAACTGTATGGCCTCGTCCTTGGGCATAGGCTTGAGTGACAAGTATATATCCAACTTGTGCACCCAAGCTCGTGCACTCACCGTCCCACTGCCATCAAAGGTAGATAAAGAGAGCTTGTTGGTAGCCCTCTGTAAGTCACCGTTACCTTGCTGACGAGGACGTCTATCATTCCTCCTCATGCTGTCTCTGCACTGTGAACAATACTTGGGAAGAGGGAATGCTTCTCTCACATGAGCAGGTAGGCGGGTCCACTCATCACTGGCCGCCATCACCATATCTTGAAATGCAATGCCCTCCTGTGGGTCATCAGGAAGTAGCTCATCTATAGGAGGGAATTGAGGCTGTAGGGGTCTATCTACTGTTTGAGTGTGAGCCCTCTCATGTTTATGTGAACCACGTGCATTGTCAAACGATGATGGGGCTCTACTATTGCCACGACTACCAACTGCAGATACTGATCTGTCATGCCTGTCACACCTATTCCTATGGCGCCCCAAGTCCAAAATGCCCAATGTGTCCTTTAACCTGTCAAGTGCCTGCACAATCCTAGACTGAGACTCGGCAAGAGTTCTAAGTAGCGCATCGGGGTCTGAATGATTCTGTCTGTGATTAGGGCTCCTACTACCCTCCTGATGATCACCCATGTCTGCACCTGCTGGGACACCGAAATTAATGGCCAAATGACGGTCCTCTCTTGCGGGTGTAGTATCTGTAAGCTAAGTCACAAGGTTTTAATTCGAGTTCAAGTTCGGCAACAATAAAATTCGCATGAAATTCGTCAAGGATAAAAAATTCGAAAAAAATTTCGACATTAAGTTCACCAAAGATAAATTTGATTTTTTAAAATATAAGTAATAAATTTAATTTTTTAAATCTATAAGTAATAAATAAAAAAAAAGAAACAATATTACATTAGATTTGAATAAATTATAATCAATATAAAATTATTCTAATATAATTATATTGGAGATTTTAATTTTAAGTATTATTAATAGATAAATAATATATATTATAAAGAAAATCTAACTTAAATGTTTTAAAATTTAATTATATTACTAAAAATTAAAATAACATAACATGCGGTTTAATCATAAAATGTAAATAAAATATAAAAATAATAAATTATAGTCGAAAAAACAAAAAGTTAAAAATGAAAACAAAAAGTTACAAAAGAAAAATAAAAAATTAAACATAAAACACTTGTTCGTGCAAAACCCTACTTTCTTCATCCCCCTTCAATCACTTCCTGACCCCAACGTCCATTCGACATCCCGATCCATTTGTTGCGTTCTGACGAGTCCATTTGATCCGACTGTAAGGAGGATCCATTGTTGGTTGATAAGCGATTATAGTCTTGCGTTGAAAGCAGCCCAAGATTTATGGTTGGAGCACAGGAGATTCGCTAACCCACTTCTGTGATGTGGTTGGACAAGGCAAAGCTTCCACTTCCAAGGGAAAAACAAACTATGCCCTCTATACGTACGAATCTGATGCGAATTTTAACGAATTTTTAAACCCGTTTTGAAATTCGCCAAATTTCGAACTCTATGGCTGAAATTCGGCGAACTCTGTGACATAGTCTGTAAGAACCAAATTGTCTACGATGCATGTAAGAAGCCACAAGACCCTCAGGTTGGCAAGGTCATGGCTCTGATACCACTAAAAGATCCCCAATCCAATTTTCACCAAAACGATCCAAGTTATGAGGTTATGCACATTCTTTGTTTGCTGATAAATCTTTGGCCAGTGTATTTTGGAAGGGGTTTGACTGATTTTTTTTTTTGATTGGTTTTGAGGTTTTATGCAAGATTCTTGAATATGACATAAAGAGAATGCTGATTTAAACTAATACATTGCATAACACACAAATAAGGTAAATAAGTAACTATCATTGGCTTAAAGGTTCAGTGTACATACCATTAACATGAACTCATAAATCTGTTTAAACTAATACATTGCATAACACACAAATAAGGTAAATAAGTAACCGTCATTGGCTTAAAGGTTCAGTGTACATACCATTAACATGAACTCATAAATCTGATGCAAGTTTCCAGCCCATAGAAATATGGAAATCAGCTCCTATTAATGTCAAAACCCTAAATACATGCTAGGGTTTGAAACCCTTCTACCCAAAATAGAGCGGCTAAGTGAAATAGAGCTGGAAATGACCTCAAAAAGGTCAACCCTGCAACTGATTGAAGAAACCCTTCCTTCTAACTGAAAAATCTGCTCAAAGACTCCCAAAAGAGGCTGCCATATGCACACTGAAGCTGTATTATGATGGAAACTGACACCCTGGGAGATGGGTTTTCGTCCAAACCCCTCAATTCTTCCAAGAGTTGGCGTTCCTGGAAGCCCAAGCTGCTGAAGCTCTCATGCAAGCTGCTGGTCTGAAAAATGGAGAGGTAAGAATGAGCCCAAATGTTATGAGATTCACTTTTTATAACTCTCCAAGAAGTTCGATCCATGAGAGGGGTTCTTTTTTGGCCTTAAAAACTTAAAATTGAGTTTGAGGGTTTATTTCTCATTGACAAAATGGGCCCCTTTTAAAAACAACTTAAGTTACTAGGTAGGGGGGGGTCACTTTTCACTATTCATCCTTGTGTTTTTCTGTTACTATTCACCTTTTACTATTCACATAAGGCCAACTTTAATATTTCAATTTTAACCATAGAAATAACTCCCCACAACCAACCGGAAAACCTGCAAAGCTCTCAAACTGGATTCCACAACCCCGGTTTGGGTCCCAAATCACCGTGTTGACCTACGGGACCCCAATAGTAGGTCAACCTCCACCAAAATCTGAGAGGAGTAAGGAGGGGACATTACAGTAACGTAGCTGGTTGTGGTAGATATCACACAGATTTCTCGCTTGGAATTCATGATTGGGATTTACTGAAATTTATGAATTCTTTTTTAAAGATAAATTTCAGAGTTTAGAGTATTAAAGATATTTCGTGGTATATTTAATCAGTGAAAATGGGTGCCTGGATAATTACATCTATGAGCAATAAGTGTGATATCAGTATGAATTGAATGTGTGATTTCTTTCTTGCTATATGTGGATTGGTTCATATGAGGAGTGAATAGGCAACTGGATAAATGGCATGTATAGCGAACTGATGCACTTTCTTGTGTTATACGAGGAGATCCATATCTCGTCTGAAGCTTTGTGCAGCCTTTATTGGGACGTTGAGGGGATATAAGGTGTGACGTGAATAATAGATGAGGGCATGGTGATAGTTTTGAGCCATGGGACTGAGTTTGGATCGGCACATCATCCCTATTCTCTTCGTGACCTGTGCTATGGAATGACAACAAATGATTCAACATTGGGTGTGGAAACCCTTCATGAATCGGACAGTTTTTTAAGTCTACATTTCCTTGCGTAATGATAAATATCTTCTGCTGTGTATTTCCCTTGTCTCTGTGAATGCTGAGCATTTGGACCAGCATGATTTGTCTCAGACTTGTGCAATACTTCTGCTGTTAATAAGAGGTCAGATTATTTGACTAGTTTCAGTTGTGTTCTTAACAATTGCTGCTCATAAATAGTTATTTCAATGAATGATAAATAGTTATATTGGTGAATGAAGTAGCTTATTTTTGTTACAAATAGTGCATACTGCATATCACGAGGATAATATCATATGTTGATTCTATCACACATGCAATAAACAAACCATAAACACACCTAAATAGCTTTGTATAACATTACTCACTGAACAATATGGAGGTTGGAAAAATTTGATCAAATCTGAGAAGGATTTTATAGTGGTATCAACGCCGTGCATGCAGCCAACCTGATTGGAATGTAAAAAAATTGATGATTGAAAACTTCTAATGAATCTGGAAGAAAGGGAGTTGATAACCTATAGGAGTAGAAGAGAAAGAGCAAGAGATTTCTTCAGCTTAGAGTCAGAAGAAGGAAACATGGGGGACAACATGGTAGACAAGGACAACAGGACCCTAGTGTGTTGGCTATGCTCAGTGATCTTGCTAGAGCCCAACAACAGTTAGTTCAGATCTTAACCTGAATGATGGAAAAAATTAATGCAAACAACATAATTAATCAGGGTGGTAATGAAAACAATGGCAACAATAATGGCAATAATAGACACAATGGTAATCAGGGTCAAGTTAGTAACACCAACATTACTATAAACACTTCTAAGGTAGCAAGTAGAACCACTCCTAGGTCTCTAATCCCCGAGTTATTGGATGGATGCACAACCTAGAGAAACAAGCAGGACAACAAGGAGGAAATGAAGTGTTAGAGTAAAAGGTTAATTTCGCTTAATTGGTTTAATTAAGTCACTTTTTATTTCTCTTAAGATTCTCTTAGTTATGCATTGTATGTTTAATTATTAAATACATTCTCATTTAGGGTTGCACAATCTTTTTTTATAAGGATTGTATTGTATTTCTTTTTTTATTCCCTTTCTAAATGATAATTTCCTTCTTCAGAGCCATTGTTGGTTTTTTGTCTCCATTCTTCTCTTGTGACAGGTTTTCTTGCATACAGGTGATCTTGGGTTGTGAGAAGTTGGATTTTTCAACTTTTTGGTTTAATTAAGTCACCTTTTATTCCTTCTTAAGATTCTCTTAGTTATGCATTGTATGTATTTAATAATTATTCTAATTATTCTAATTATTAAATACATTCTCATTTAGGGTTGCACAATCTCCTTTTATAAGGATTGTATTGTATTTCTTTTTTTATTTCCTCTTTGAATGATAATTTCCTTCTTCAGAGCCATTGTTGGTTTTTTGTCTCCATTCTTCTCTTGTGACAGGTTTTCTTGCATACAGGTGATCTTGTGTTGTGAGAAGTTGGATTTCTCAACTTTTTCATGGTATCAGAGCTCAGATTTGTTGGATCTTGTTCTTGATTTGTTGAAGAATATTTTGGAGCTTTGAGGGTTTGAGATTTAAAAGGTTTTTCTATTGGATTTGGGGGTAGACTTTTTTTCTAGGCATTTTGGGCTCAAACGAACCACACGGTTGTGCTTAGAGCGCCCAAAAACCCAATTTCCATATATAATTTGTCCAATTTGGACAAAGTTGACTTTTGGGGCAATTTTTTTTGCCTAGGACCGTACAACCCCCTTCTGCACGTGGATTGAGGCAGATTTTTTCAAAAAAAAAAGAAGAAAATTTTCGCAGTTTAACGACTTGCTGGCCGACACGGCTTACAAGCTGCTTGCACCTCGACAAGTAGTTCTACACCACTGCCACAATAGTTACATTGGCCGCTGTGGTCAACGGCTGCCTTTGCTGCCGCCGACAGTTAGGGTAGCCGCTAGCGGCTTTTGCTACCGCCCAACGATTACTGTCATCGCCGCGCCGACCACCTCCTCCGCTGCTGGTGCACCACCCAGATCCGTTGCCTCCGCTCAGCCCGAGCGCCACCGCCGCCCACTGGCCACCGAAGCTCCACCAGTTCCCCTCTTGCTTGCTCTTCTGATAGGGGGGTGGTTTTTTGGCCATAACTTGGGCAAAAAGAGGCCTTTTTTGACGTATCATATTTTGTTCGAAAGCTCTTTTCGAGCACTATCCAAATTTGGAGGTGAGGTTTGAAGATTTTTTCATTTTGTACCTGTTTTTTTGCCATCAAAGTAGAGCTCTTTTTTGCACTCTAGGAGCCATAACTTGGGCAAACGGACTCCTTTTTCGGCAAATGAATAGGCGTCAGAAAGGTCTTGGAGAGCCCTATTTAGATTTGGGGTTCATTGTTCCAGAATTTTTACCAGGTACACAAGATATTGTCTGAAGCAATTTTTTTTGCTCTTGCTTTTCTTTCTGGCTCTCAGATTGTAGTGGGGTTTGGTTTTTCATCTTGTGGGGGGTGTTATTTTCTACTTTCTGTAATTTACTTGAGATAATCAGAATAGCTAAATTTAAAAAAAAAAATTCCCCTTCCGCATCCTCTGTCTAGTCTGAAAGATCACTTAATTTTAAAAAAAAAGCAGGTACAGGTACACATGGTAGATTCTTCAGTTGAGCTTCTTACATCACAGAACTATCACCTCTGGAAAGCTCGTATGACGAGGCTTCTTAGATCAAGAGGGTTGTGGTCATGTTTGGATGAGGCTCAGCCTCTGTTGCAGCGTCCTTTTGAGATTCTTCAACACATGTTTAAGATGGATGAGGCTATGGGTGTCATCTCTTTACATGTTTCAGACAACTTGCTTTTTCACCTTGATGGTTTGCTCACTCCTCGAGCTATGTGGTCCAAGTTTGTTGATCTTTTTGTTACCATCAATGAGTTCAGAGCATTATAGATTGAGGCGGAACTCTCTTCTTTGTTACTTGAGTCCTTTCCTCACATTGAGGACTTTCTAAACAAGTTTAAAACCACCGGATTTATCCTCCACAGTTGTGGTAAAAATAAGATAGACACAGAGTGTATCTATCTGATTCTCTCTAAGCTTCAAGGTCCCTATCAGATATTTGCTTCTACATTTTATTCTACTATGGATGCCTTGGGCGCACGTTTCACCATGCCTTCATTTGATGTGTTTTGTGATCGCTTGACTCGTGAGCAAGCTCACCTATCTCAGTTGAACTTTCTCACAGGATCAAAGAACAAAGTGTTGGTTGCACATACATCTAAAGAGAACAAGAAGCAAAAACTGAAGCCTAAGAAGGATTTAGTTGGCAGTGAAAGTCCCTCCAAGCCACCACCTAAGTCTGATTCTAAACCGAAGTCCTATCCCAAACAGGAGAAATCTTCTAAGTCTGGTGAGTCTTCCTCCAAGACTAAGACGAAATCAGAAGAACTTCGCAGTTTTTTGTGGCAAGGAAGGACATCCAGTTTCTAGGTGTTGGAAACGATTAGAGGCTTTGGAGGTAGCCATGCAGCAGCATCATATTTCTTCTCCTCAACCTCCTTCCTCTTCTACAGGGAAAGGACATGCTCTTTCTGCACGAGCTATTACTTCTTCATCAACTTGGATTATTGATTCAGGGGCTTCTCACCACAACACTCTCAACAACTTGTTACCTCACTTGCTCACAATGATACTTTACAGATTGTAGTTGGTGGCTCAGCACAACTTTCAGTTTCAGGTTCAGGTTATGTTCCATTGACAGGTGGTTGTCTTCAGGATGTTCTTCTGGTTCCTGACATTTTGACAAACCTCCTCTCTGTTTATCAGATTTGTCATTCTGGCTCTGGTAAAACAATTGAGTTCTCACCACATGATGTGCTTATTAGAGAGCTCCATGTTCCTGATTTGGTTGTGGCTACTGGCAGTGTTGATCCTGATTCTCGGTTATATAGGTTTGAGGGCTTTGAGAGTCCAGATGGTTTAGGTGTTTCTCTTGTAGCACATGCCAATTCAGTGAGTAGACTTTGGCATGAGCGTTTTGGCCATGTCAATTACAGATACTTACAGCAGATGAGCACACAGGCACTTGTGATTGGGCTCCCTCAGATATACTGTACTGATGGTGTATGTCGAGGTTGTGCACTTGGCAAACATCACCGAGATCCTTTTCCTACAGGTAGAGCCACATGTGCTAAGGCACCCTTGGATTTGGTACACAATGATCTTATGTCATTTTCGACTCCATCTTTTTTAGGGGCCAAGTATGTGCTCACATTCATTGATTATTTCTCTAGACGTACATGGGTGTACTTTCTTAAGTACAAGTATGATGTCTTTGATTCATTTCGAGTCTTTAAGACATTTGTAGAGAAGCAGTCTAGTCTTTCTATCCAGAGGATACACACAGATAATGGGAGAGTATGTGAATCAGGCTTTTACAAATTTCTGCATAGAGCATGGTTTGTAGCATCAGTTATCAGTTCCTCACACTCCTCAGCAGAATGGTATTGTTGAGAGAAAGAACAAAACACTATGGGAGATGGCCAATTGTATGCTTCAGTCACGTTCTATGCAGCCTGCTTTTTGGGTTGATGCAGTTAATTGTGCCACTTATATTCAGAGTCGGATGTCTCATAAGGCATTGTGACAGATGACTCCTGAGGAGGCTTGGTCCCATATCAAGCTTGATGTTTCATCATTTCGAGTTTTTGGTAGTGAGGCTTGGGGATTTATTCCAGATGCTTAGAGGAAAGCCATGGAGAGGAAGAGCCGACCACTTATATTTGTTGGCTACTGTGAGGATGTTAAGGCGTACAGGTTGTTTGATCCTGATTCCAGAGAGGTCCTGTTTAGGCGGGATGTCTAGTTTGATGAGCGCCTTCCTTAGATGGATTCTCCATCACCAACTTCTCCCTCATTGCCTCCTCCCTCTTCATCTTTTGAGGATTCCTTATTCCTTAAGGATGATGCAGATGATGGTCCGCCATCTCCACCACCACCACCACCACCCGCAGCTCAGCCTTTGCCCAAGTGGGCCCGGTTTACAGTTGATGCAGTTGGTTCTATGGCAGGTGATCCTTCAAATTCTCGATGTACTCGTGCACAGACATTTGGTTCTAGTCTTTTGAGTCATGCCATTTTGGATGATCCTCAGAATTTTTTAGAGGCAACAGGTCACCCAGAGTGGGATAGGGCCATGGATGAGGAGTATTCTTCTTTGATGAAGAATCATACTTGGGATCTTTGTACTCTTCCAAAAGGGAGAAAGTTGGTTCGGTGCAAGTGGGTGTACCGTACCAAGTATGTTGCAGATGGTTCTATTAATAAGTATAAGGCTCGTCTTGTTGCTAAGGGGTTTTCTCAGGTGGAGGGTATTGATTACTATGAGACCTTTGCTCTTGTTGCCAAGATGAATTCTATTTGCTTTGTATTTTCGCTTGCAGCTTCCCAGGGATGGACAGTTTTTTTCAGATGGATGTGAAGAGTGCCTTCTTGCATGGAGACCTTCATGAGGAGATCTATATGGAGCAGCCTCAGGGATTTGTGCAGGATTCTTCTTTGGTTTGCAGACTTCGGCGTTCATTATATGGTCTCAAACAGGCCCCTCGGGCTTGGTATGAGAAGATGGACTCTTTCTTGCTTTCCACACTCTTTACACGTTGTCATTCCGATCCCACAGTTTATATTCAGCATCAGAGGGATGATATAGTTATTCTTGTGCTATATGTTGATGATCTCATCATTACAGATAGCTCGTCCTCCTTGATTTAGGATATTCAAAGAGCTTTGATGGAGCAGTTTGAGATGACAGATCTTGGACTTCTACACTATTTTTTGGGCCTACAGGTTATTCAGTCTTCCGATGGGATTTCCATACTTTAGTAGTATGCTCTCGATATGCTTCACAGATTTGAAATGCTTGCTTGCAAGCCTGCACCCACACCATTTCAGTCAGGTGTTGTTTTGTCTGCCACTTGTTCTACACCTTCTGTGGATTCTACCTTATACAGGCAGTTGGTTGTTAGTTTGTTGTACCTGACACATACATGCCCAAATCTTTCCTTTACGGTTGGCCTTGTCTCTAGGTTCTCACATGATCCTCATGAGAGCCATTGGTGACTTGCCAAACGTATTTTGAGGTACATTCGGGGCACTACACAGTTTGGCATTCACTATACTTCAGGATCCCCTCACATTGTTGGCTTCACTGACTCAGATTGGGCTGGTGATGCTCATGATCGAAAGTCTACTTCTGGCTTTGTTTTTTGCCTTGGTTCTGGCCCTATCACATGGTCTTGCAAGAAGCAGTTTGCTATTGCATTATCATCTACAGAGGCTGAGTACCGAGCAGCCGTGTTAGCTAGTTAGGATGTTTTATGGTTTCGACAGTTGATGACTGAGTTTGGGTTCCCTCTTGATAGTCCCACTATTCTTTGGTGTGACAATCAGAGTGCCATTCACATTTCACGCAACCCAGTGGAGCATCAGAGGACTAAACACATTGAGATCCACATGCACTTCATCAGATAGTTGATTCAGGATGACTTTCTCATCTTGGAGTACATACCTACAGAGGAGCAGGTTGCTGACATCTTCACTAAACCTTTCGTATCTCTGTGCTATCTTCAGTGGCGCTCTATGCTTGGGGTGAAGGAAGTTGTCCTTGGGGGGTCGCATTGAGGCCTTCCTTTCTTCATGTTTTTTTTAAGCATGCTTTTTCCATCTCTTTTTTGGAGTAGAGTTTTTTCCCACGTGGTTTTCTCTATTTCTCCGGTTTATAGAGATTTGGTTGTGATTGGGTACCTCATCAGGTTTTGTTGCTGGGACCCAAATTTTGATTTCATCCATTTAGTTTGCAGCTTCTCCCTAAGCTCATCTCAAGGGGGGGTGTTAGAGTAAAAGGTTAATTTCACTGAACTGGTTTAATCAAGTCACCTTTTATTCCTTCTTAAGATTCTCTTAGTTATGCTTTGCATGTATTTAATAATTATTCTAATTATTCTAATTATTAAATACATTCTCATTTAGGGTTGCACAATCTCCTTTTACAAGGATTGTATTGTATTTCTTTTTTTATTCCCTCTCTGAATGATAATTTCCTTCTTTAGAGCCATTGTTGGTTTTTTGTCTCCATTCTTCTCTTGTGACAAGTTTTCTTGTATACAGGTGATCTTGGGTTGTGAGAAGTTGGATTTCTCAACTTTTTCATGAAGGATGGGGTGTTTATTTATGGGAATACCAATCATTGGGTGATGAGTTTCATGCATCTATGCCCTTGGATATTTTTTGTGGTATCAAATACAAAAAAAAAACCTAGAGGGGAGAGAGGACAAGGAAATAACAGAGATTTTCAGTGCAAGGTTGGCAAGTTGACTGTTGGTTGAAAATTTTGTACACCTCAACAGCTGTACAAAATTGTGGATTTCAGCCACAACGTGTGAGTAAATACTCTCCTAATTCTAAGGGAAGGCTCCTCCTATCTAAACTAATTTAATACGAATGGGACAACAATTTTCCTTCTTCTTTAAAGAAAAACTATATTATTTCCTCTTCACAGAAAAGAATAGCAATTAAAAACAAATATCAGTAATAACTTGTACCATAAAATGAAAAAGAGGAAATGAAGTTTCCTGAAAACCCAAAGATTTCTATCACTTCCTCCGGGACGGGAAAACAATATCAAGCTCAATGTCTTGAATATCTATGATCCTATCAACCTTTTGTAACAATACCTTTCAGAACCAAATGCAATATACAGCAGCACAAAGTCTGCAAATAGAATGCACTCTAAAACTAATCTATATGAGAATTTATCACAAACACAAAGTCTTGAGATACTTCTCAACTCTAATTGTAATTCTTAAACTAATTTCACGCTCAATAACTGCAACACAAAGTCTGCAATTAGATGAAGTGAAGTTCTCTTTAGCAGCCTTCTACAATCTTTAAAGTAAGCACAAAGTTATACCCCAAAATGACATAAGAACACAAAGGGACAAAGCAAAACTTCAACACAAATTCTGAAATTTCTCACTTCTTTTGTATTACTCAAAGATGGCAAATTTACAACTATAAAGCTCAAAGTCTTTATGAGTAGAAAATCCTGTAGAGTTTCTTTGCTTTCCAAAAAGATAAAAGATACAATAGACCCCCTCAAGTATTTATAAGAGAGGAGTCTTGAGAAAAAGAAGGGAGGATTCCAACTAACTTGGACGTTTTCAACAACTAACTATGACTTATTTAAAATTCCAAGTCCTATTCTAAATTGACTTGTAATCAACTTACTTGTATTTACAAAAATGCAAGTGATCAACTTGCAATTACAAAAGTGTTTCTACAAGTAAACTTGTCAAAAGAAAAACTATAATTCTGAAATTACAATTTTGCATGTTTGGCCATGTATTCTTCAAACTTTTGAGTAATTCCTTGTAGCTCATCAGGATTTGGCTCATGGGTGTTCTTAGCAACAATCACTGTTTTGACAATGGTATCACTGCAACTAAGAATCGTAGGATTATGCTTCTCAAGAGTAGCTTGGATTTCCTGCAGAAAGATTTGGTACTTCACCAAGGCTTGGATTGATGCAACTGAAAATTGTTCATCCTGCCATTCATGTTGAATCTTCCTTCTTAAATCTGAAAGAACAACTTCTTTTGGTAACAACTCAACATTCTGATTTACAATTTTACAAGAAACTTTCTCATAGTGAGAAATAATATCTTGCAACACTTCCATGTGCAATCCCAAAGTATCATCAATTTCTTCAATAAGTGATTTCAGGACAAGGGACTTATTTTCTAGAAGTTCTCCAAATTCTAGATACATGGTTCTAGTAGGAAGGATGCCATTCTCTTGTAGAACATTCAACTTTTCCTGTGGCATCTTGTGCCAAACTTTCAAGCTACTTTCAACCTTCTCCAGATTCTGTTTGAACATTGCAGAAGTCTGATTGAATTTCTCTTTGATCATTTCCAGCTTGACCATCACTTGGAAAACCTCCTCCAAGACTCAAACACATAGATCAGTAATTTGTTCTACCCAAGAATCTAGTGCTTGCACTTTCTGAGCAGCTCTTTCAATTTCCCGAACTGATTCTTTGGTATTGAAAGAAGTCGAAGGATTGGTCCCTTCTTCCGAAGACTTGGTGCTCTTTTGATTAACTGAGGTGAGCTGCAAATTCTCATCCTCTAGCTTGTCTTTCTTCGTTACGAGTTCATCATATCGTTGCACGAATGAAGTCACTAAATGCTGAGCATCATGCATGACAACTGCATGTGTTTGTTTACCAAGCTCCACCCTGGTGATCTTGTAGTCAGAAGCTTGCATCTCTTCATGCGGCTTATCTACCATAGGTTCAACAATCTCTGCAACTTTCATCCTGTTATTGTCAATTGTCACTCTCGAAACTGTTTTAGCTTTTTTTTAGCAACCTTGGGTTTAGTTTGTTTGAGCTGCTGAAAATCTAAGATGTTAGGAGAAATCTCCTGCTTCTTTCTCTTAGGAGTGAAAGAGCTTAGCCATGGAGGTAAGGCCATTGAATTTGCCTCAGAAGCAGCTGGAGGTGGGGAAGAAGCAGTTTCTATTTGAACCATAGTGGTTGCCCTGGGAGAGGTTTATGATTGGACAACAACCATGGCCCGTTCAATCACTGGAGGATGTGATGCCTGCAACATGAATTTGTCAAAACTGGAAGTAGAAGTATCAATCTTCGATAATGACAAGCCAGGCAAAGAGACATGGGTAGGGTTATCCTCAAAAATATTGAGCAAATCCTCCTGTGTGTGATCAAGAGATGGTTTTGCTCATAGTTTTAAGACTCGTGGACTCGCCACGGACTCACGAGTCCAGTGGCGCCACGAGTCGACTCGCAGTCCTGGCGAGTCTCAAAAAGACTCGCGAGTCTTTCGACCAGACTCGTGCAACCCAAAAAACACATCAAAAAATTACCTAAATCTTTGTTTTTCAAGTCGGTCTCATTCCCTTCATCAGAATATATACATGAAATATAACATTTAAGTATAAGAATTATACTTCAAGTTATATTTCATGTATATATTGGCAGGATGTTTGAGAGTAGTTTTAGATCTCTAGGAATTATAATTCAAATTCTAGGCTTTAAAAGATCTTTTAAATTTTCAGACATAGTCAAATTTCAGTAATTAGTAGGCTCCTATTAGCATTCTCTCGCCCTCTCTATCTCACTCACTTTATCTGCCTTAAATTTTAGACCTATCTATCTCCCTACCACTCTTCCTCTATCCCCTCTCTCTACCATTCTCAATCTTAGTCTCTCCTCTCTCCCCCAAGATCTAGACCTTATGTAATTTTGTAAACATTTATAAACTTATGCTTCTATTATATATTTTAAAGTTTGAAACTATGAGTATGAATGATGAAATTTCAAATATTGAGTGTTTGGAGATCATATGACATGTGTAATGTTTCAATTATGACTCTTATGTTCTCTAAATGCATTAATTTCTTTATGTTTTTTTTGTAAAACTAGGGTTTTTTTTTTTGCTGAGTCTTTGCCAAGTCTTTCGCAAGTCTTTCACGAGTCCGAGTCCGAGTCCGAGTCCAATTTTTTGATTTGCTGAGTCTGTGGCGAGTCCGAGTTTTAAAACTTTGGTTTTGCTACTGAAATTGGAATGACACTCTCTGCATTCATACTTAAAGGAACATGATCAATGTGGATGGTGGAAAAAGAATCCACATTTGTGTCAAATGGAGACATAGGCAAATCCAAAGGGATTTGAGGAGGAACTTGGTGAGGTGACTCCCAAGTTGTGGACCTAGGAGCATCATCTTCTTGCGGCTCTTCTTCTGGATCTTCCGAATCAATGACGTGAATATGAAGCTATGGTTTCTCCTTCCCTTTCACTGTCACTTCTTCGGAGGAATTACCATTGCTCTTGTTGGTTGAAAATTTTGTACACAGAAATATACAAAATTGTGGTTTCAACCACAGCGTGTGAGTAAAACTCTCCTAATTAAGGGAAGGCTCCCCCTATCTAACTACAACTTTGAAAATAAAATAGGATGGGACAGCAATCTTTCTTCTTCCTTCAAGAAAGACAATATCCTTTTCTCTTCACAGAAAAGGATAGCGATTTGATATAAATAGCAGTAACCACTTTCAAAATGAAATGAGAAAAAGGAAATGAAGTTTCCTGAAAGCACAAAGACTTCCGTCACTTCCTTCGGGACGAGACAACAATATCAAGCTCAAAGACTTGATTATGTGAAGTCCTATCTACGCTTTTCTATACTAATGCTATAAAGAACAAATTATAACAGCTCAAAGACTGAAATATCTTATTCTTTTCTACTTAAAAGAATGGGAAGTAGTATAAGGTCAAAGACTTATAGCTATTTCTCACAAAATCTACTCCTAAATTCTCCTAAGAACAAGTGAAATCACAGAGACTTGCAGCTTTTCTCAACAAAATATTTGTTTTAATCTATATTAACCTCAACTACTTGCAACACAAAGACTGCAAATCAGATGTGATTAAGCTCTTTAAGGAACACTTGCAAGAAAGCTAATATAGAACACAAACTCAAGTATGTAACACAAAGACTCAAAGCTTGAGCAATTTTCTTCTATTCCTTTCAATTCTTGAATTTACACATGAAAGCTCAAAGACTTCTTTGCTGTAAATTTGGTAGAGTTTTTGCTTGCTTTCCAAAAGATAAAAATTACAATAGCCCCTCAAGTATTTATAGGAGAGGAGTCATGAGAAAAAGGTGGGAGGATCCCAACTAACTTGAGAAATTCCCTCAACCACCAAGACTTATTCAATAACTAACTAAGACTTCAATAACTAACAAAAACTTATTCCAACTACAGTCCTAACTGAACACAACTTGTAGTTGCCTTACATGTAATTACAAAAGTGCAAGTAAATGAGTTAACTTGCATTTTACAAAAATACTTTTACATGTAACTTGTCGAAAAGAAAACTACAACTAAAGATTACAAAAGTGGGAAAATACAACTAAGTGTTGAAAAACACTTAAGTTGCAGCATGTGAAGACACGAATCCTTTAAACTTCTGGATGATCATTTGTAGTTCCTCAGGATCCGGTTCATGGGTGTTCTTAGCAACAACCATGGTCTTTATGATAGTATCATGACACCGAAGGAGCGCAGAGCTGTTTTTATCCAGGATGGACTGGATTTCATGCAAAAAGACTTGGTGTTTCATCAACATTTGAATTGAAGCGGCCGAGAATTGTTCGCTCCTCCATTCATTATGAATCCTTATCTGTAAATCAGCAAGAACTTCTTCTTCTGGAATCAGCTCTCTATCCTGACTTAATATGTTGCAAGAGGCCCTTTCACAATGTGAGACAATATCTCGGAAAACTTCACCCCAGCATCTCTTTGCATCACCAATCTCCTCAATGAGGGATTTAAGAACAAGGGCCTTGTTTTCTAGAAGTTCTTCAAATTTCAAGTACATGACCCTGGAAGAGATGATGGCATGCTCCTGTAAAACACTCAGCTGTTGTTGGGGCATGGTACGCCAGATTGTCAAACTTTCTTCAACACTTTCCAGATTCTTTTTGAAAGTATCAGAAGTCTGATCCAGTTTCTCCTCAATGATTTCCAACTTAGACATCATCTGAAAAATGTCTTTCATTACCTGTGCGCATAGATCATGAAGCTAATCAACCCAGGAATCCAGTGCTTGTACCTTCTGAGCAGCCCTTTCCACTCCACGGATTGATTCTTGGGAACCAGAAGAACCTATGGAGTTACTTCCTTCAGCAGCAGGTTTTGTGATTTTATGAACGGCTGCCATAAGTTGTCGGTTTTCTTCTTTTAGCTTGTCTTTCTTTGCTAGAAGTTCATCACACCTTTGTACTAGCGAAGCTACACGGAGCATCATGTTTAATGACCTCATGCGTTTGTTTACCCAATTCTATCCTTGTAACCTTATAATCAGCAGCTGACATTTCTTCAAGTGGCTTATCTGCAATGGGTTCAACAATTTCAGCTACTTTCATCTTGTTACTGTCAACAGTTACTCTGGAGATAGTCTTGGCCTTCTTAGCAACCTTAGATCTGGACTGTTTTAGTTGCTGATAATCAAAGGCATCAGGTGAGATTTCTTGCTTCTTCCTTTTTGGAGTAAAAGAGCTAAGCCATGGGGGTAAAGTCATCAACTCCCCTTTAGTAGCAGTTGTAGGCAAAGGAGAAGCAGTTTCTGTTTGAATCACCGTGGTCATCCTGGGAGGAATATTTGTTTGGACAAAACGACCACGGTTTGCTCAGTTACCAATGGGCATGAAGATTGCCTCATAAACTCTTCAAAATCAGAAGTGGAAGTATTAATTTCTGACAACTGGATGCAAGTAGGAATATCTTCAGGAACTTCCAACACACTCTTTTGTTGATGATCAGGAGGTGGCTCGTATGCTGAAATGGGAATAGCATTTTGAGGAGATTCATCCACAAGCAAATCAGGAGTAGAAAGAGGCGTCTCAATGGAAACTGGGGGAATGATCTCATGAGGTGAGTTTGAAACTAGAGACTTAGGAGCATCATCAGATTGCTGCCCTTCTTCTGGATTATCTAGATCAACCACCTGAACATGAAATCGTGATTTTTCTTTCCCACGAACTATCGTTTCCTCAGGAGGAAGCACTACTGCCTGACTAACTCGCAACTTGATCCTTGTGTCCGAAGATGATGCACCTTCCTTCTTGTCAACCTGAATCTCAGATTTATGTCCAAGAGGCCTCGTAGAATCATCTTTTCCAATCTTGATTTTTATGAGTCTAACAACATTACTTTTCAACCATGCGTTGGTGTTAGCCAAGATAGGTTGAAATCTCTCAAGAATGGATATGCACTCTTTGTGTGACCATTGGATCAAAGGAAGTGGAGCTTCCTCAACCCTTCGAGAAATATATTCAGGATCAAGTATGTGCCCATCGTCAATCATCCCTTGTGGGATATCCACCAAGTTCAAATCAACAATTTGCTCAACAGTGAGCTTGCAGTAATCCATCTTTAGAACCTCGACCTCTGTGCGGAGATCTATCCAAATATCCTCAATGCGATGCACGTGCACAAAGGATTTTTTGATCTTCTCCTTCATACCCCTGTAATCAAAATCAGCTCTAGGTTTAAACCTTTTGAGTTTAATTTCTTGCATTTCAGTCTCCATGGCCTTAGCTTTTACGGATGTGACAAGAGAATACCGACCAATTTTTAATGGGTTTGTTGTAGAGATCCCCATTCCAACCTTGTGTTTAGCAGACTGAAAAGTGTGGACAACCATGATTTGTCTTCCCAACTCCATAAGAATGATCCTATCAGTTGGGTATCTAGGAAGCATATATGGCTGACCACTATAGCATCCAATTCTCATATAGGTAAAGGTGGGGAACTGTAGAAACAAGCATCCATACTCGCTCACCCTTTCCCATGCCTCATTTGATACCCTTTTATTCCTCAGAGTTCTGTCAAACTGACACATGAAGTAACCGAAGAATGCATCTTGGACTCTTTTGAAATGCAGTCTGCTAGGTCTCAAAGGCAACTGATCATAATATTCCCAAACTGGTATAAGTGAGCGATCACCCTTGGTTGAAAGACTTGGAAAGTGTCTAAGTGATGCTGCCAAGTATACCAAATATGAGTTCATGTAGAAAGTCATGGTGGAAGGGATTGTTGCAAGTTGTTCACACAAGGCATCGCTGATGACTTCTCCCCATGATATATGATGAGACTGCCTTATGAACATGATGAATTGGTACATCCAGGGCTCAAAGACATTAGAATGCTCAAGGCCCATTATCCTGCTGAGAAGGGTTATGGTGTCTCCTATCTCCCATTTGAAATCACAGTGGTATAACTTAGCCCACCTTGAGAAGGAGGCTCGTGGCTCTTGGATCCACCTGTTGATATGCTGCTTACAATCTTTTTCTCTCTTCACGTAATACTCAGCTGCACTTTCTTTGGAGATTTCCATGTAAACAGGTGCAGGAGGTATTCTGAAGACCTTCTCGATTGTATCTGCATCAAGACGAATTATTGCTTCACCATCATCATTTTTGATGACTCTTGTCTCCTTGTCAAAGCGAGAACAAATTCAGGTTCTAGGGCAGCCACCGGGAAAGAAGATGCATGATGGATATGGCTGTTTAACAACCGCTGCATGTTGTTATCTTGTGGATCTTCCACCCTCTTGACAAACTCTGACATATCCACGTGTCCTATTTCTGTGTCTCTGATACGATCCAAAGGGGAAGAAACTTGGGAAGGTGCAACCTTGTTCTGATACTTGTCATATTTGTACTTCATCTTTTTTGGAACTGGAGATGACGGCAAATCTGACATTGATTGAAAACCTGAAATACTGTGATGAAGACTTAAAAGTGTTAAGGCAACATCATATTCAACTACAAATAACATTCTTCCTTCTTCAAATGGGAAAAACTTCGATCCTTGAACTTCACGATTTTGTGTGAGGGGGGAAATAAATGGAAATGGGAAAATCTTGACTTTGACCAATTTCGGATCTTGGGGAAATTTTTTGCAGGTATACAAGTTGGAAAGAATATACATGCAATCGGATTTTTAAAACCCGAATGCAAGTACACTTGCAAATTTGCAAATGGAGAAATGAATGGAAAATGAGGATTTGACTTGCGAAAAATGATGAAAATGGAAAGTATGGATATGAGAAACATGAATGGATAGAAATGGGAAAATCCGGGAATGTCATTTTTATGAAAATGGGAAGAACTTTTCAACATGTAATCCGGTTTTTAAAACCCGATTTTGAAAGGGAGGGTATTTCACATCTTTTCAACTTGGAATTTTAACCAAAAATGGTTAAATTCTTTAACCGTAAGGGAAGAACAAAAATTTCCAGAAAAACTTGTAATCGGGATTTAAAATCCCGAATACAAGTAAAGAGGGAAAATGGGGAAGAACAATGCAATTCAAAAATTGCATACCAAGGGGAAAATCTCTCTCACAAAAACCGATTTTTGGGGGAAGAACAAGATATTTACAAAATTACAACTAGAAAGAAAAACTAAGAAAACAAGAAAATAAGAAAATGAAAGAAAGAAAGAAAGGAAAACATACCTTGAATAAAACTGAAAATGTTTCTCCAAAAATGCAATCAATCTTGGAATGAAGAAGACAAACCAATAACTAGAGAGAATCCACAATGCCAAACCCTAGCCACGTTTTTGCAAAAACGCCTTATGTAGAAAAACGTGGCAGCAAATGCAAGGGAAATGGCATGAAAGATGTTTGAATCTCCTTCAACCCTCAACACCTTATCATTCCAAGCAAAAACGATTCATAACATTGCTGATTCGTGGCATTCCAAATGGCAAAAAACATGGTTTTGGAAAAAACGTGGTTGCTGTTATAAAGCTAAAAACCAGCAATCTTAACCTCCATGTGGCGTGAAAGGTGTTTGAAAATGCATGGAAATAGGAAGGAATCCTAAACGCCTTCCTATTCCAACAAATTCTCCACAAAATTTTGCTAAAAATCCTCAAAAACGTTTTTTCCTTGCAAATCGGGTTTTTTGGAACCAATAACAAGTTCGAAATGCATAAAACAATGAAAATCGGGTTTTTTGGAGGATATAACAAGTTTAAAATTTCACTTTTTCAACATGTTAGGCAAAATTGGGATTTTTTGACCAAATAGCAAATTTAAAATGTCAAAAATGCACTTTATAAGCAAAATCGGGTTTTTGGAGACAAAGTGCAAGTTTAAAATTGTCACTTTTTCATTTTCAAGGCAAAATCGGGATTTTTTGAGAAAGATGCAAGTTTAAAATCACTTGTAAAGGGGAAATAAAAACCCTATAACAAGTTATAATTTACTTGCACCCATGTAATAGGGGTTTAAAATCCCTATTACACGTAAAAACCATTAAAGTAGGGGTTTTTGGAAAGAATTACAAGTTTACTTGTAACTTAACCAAAAAATCCCTATTTTAACTGAAAGAGCCAAAAAACAATAAAAACGATAAAGGGGAAATTTAAAGCAAATTACAAGTTTTCATTTTTTAATAAAGTGCACATGTAATAAGCTAAAAATTTCCCTACAAAGACCAAAACAATGGAAACCATTAAAACTTGTAGTTCAAGGAAAATTCTCCACCTGCAGTCAGCTGCAATCAGGGAGAAAAAACTTGAAATTGAAGGAAAGACATAGCAAAGGAGTATAGAATGTGACAAAATTAGAAACGTAGTTCGAGGATAAGCTGAGGATTAAGCCAGTCCAAGGATTAGTCGAAATTCTGCCTCGGGAAGCGTGCCATAGAGTAATTTTTTTTCTTCATTTTTTCACAAAAAATTTATGTAATGGTCCTTCATTTTTGAAAACAAAAATGAGGACAACAGCTCTGCTGACTCTCAATTGGATCCTTGTAGTTGAAGAGGAAGCACCTTCCTTGTTATCAACTTTGACTTCAGACTTGCGTCTGATAGGTCCTGTAGAATCATCTTCTTTTCCAATCTTGATTTTGATGAGTTTAACGCCATTGATTTTGAGCCAAGCATTGGTGTTAGCTAAGACTAGCTGAAATCTATCAAGAATGGAAGAGCATTCCTTCTGTGACCATTGAATCGATGGAAGTGGTGCTTCATTGACTCTTTTTTCAACATACTCAGAATCGAGTACATTCCCATCATCAACCATTCCTTCAGGAATGCTAGCAAGATTCAAATCAACAATCTGCTCAAGAGTCCATCCTACGGATCTCCTGTTCTGTGCGAAGATCAATCCAGATGTCCTCTATGCGATGTACATGGATAAAGGATCTTTTAATCTTTTCCTTCATGCCCCTGTAATCAAAATCTGCTTTCGCTTTGAACCTTTTGAGTTTGATCTCCTGCATGTCAGTCTCCATTGCTTTGGCCTTCGTGGATGTCATGAGAGAATATCCACCAATCTGCAATGGGTTGTTAGAAGATATCCCCATCCCAGCCTTACGAACTGATTGTTGTGCATGAACTGCCATGAGTTATCTTACCAATTCCATAACAATGATTTTGTCAGTTGGATATCTTGGAAGCATGTATGGCTGCCCATTGTAGCATCCAACTCTCAAATAAGTAAATGTTGGGAATTGAAGGAAAAGACCCCCATACTCATTCACTTTCTCCCATGCAGCATCTGACACTTTTCTATTCTTCAATGTTCTGTCAAATAGACACATGTAGTGGCCATAAAAAGCATCCTGGACTCTCCTATAATGTAATCTGCTAGGTCTCAAAGGTAGCTGATCATAGTATGAGTGATGCTGCTATATACACCAAGTATGAGTTCATGTAGAACGTCAAGTGGTGGGAACTCTAGCAAACTACTCACACAAAGCATCACGAATAATTTCACCCCAAAAGATGTGCTGAGATTGTCTGTATGAACTGATACATCCATGGTTCAAAGACATTTGAATGCTCTAAACCCATGATTCCGCTCAAAAGGGTAATTGTATCAACAATCTCCTCTTTGAAATCACAGCGAAACAACTTAGCCCACCGGGTAAGACAAGTTCTTGGTTCCTGAATCCACTTGTTGATATGACGCTTACATTCCTTCTCCCTCTTCATGTAGTATTCTGTTGCACTTTCCTTTAAAATTTCTACATAAATAGGAGCTATGGGCATTTTGAAAATCTTTTGGGCAGAATCATGGGCATTTGGTTCTGAAAGTTATTGTTACAGAAGGTTGATAGGATCGCAGATATTCAAGACGTTGAGCTTGATATTGTTTTCCCTTCCCAGAGGAAGTGATGAAAATATTTGGGTTTTCAGGAAACTTCATTTCCTCTTTTTCATTTTATGGTACAAGTTATTACTGATATTTGCTTTTAATTGCTATTCTTTTCCGTGAAGAGGAAAGAATATAGTTTTTCTTGAAAGAAGAAGGAAAACTGTTGCCCCATCCGTATTAAATTAGTTTAGATAGGGGGAGCCTTCCCTTAGAATTAGGAGAGTATTTACTCACATGCTGTGGCTGAAATCCACAATTTTGTACAGTTGTTGAGGTGTACAAAATTTTCAACCAACATTGACTATTCCCAATTTTGATAGGTCAATTAAGTGTACTGCATGTGCATGCGTGTAGAAGTTAGACACTTATTTCTAGCTTAACCCTATGACAAAAATGGAAGCTATTAAATTTGTTACCCTTCATCTACACAAAGGTGGTCATGAGTGGTGGTACCATGGGCTAGTGACTTTGGGACATGACAACATAACTTCCTATGCAGATTTCACACAAAGATTGATAGACAGATTTGATAGGAAGGACCTGAAACTGCATTTTAGGGAGTTGGCTCAGTTGAAGCAAGTTCGTTTAGTTGATTCATATATTTCATAGTTCCAAAAATTATAAGTTATGGCCACTGATGTGTCAGAGCATAGATTGACAGTCTTGTTTATGGAGGGTTTGTCAAAACCACTCTGTGGTTGGATTAAGGCATTTGATCCCAGCATTTTATAGGATTCCATCAGGAGGGCTAGGAACATGGAAAGTTCACCCCTAAAAACAAATTTCAGCCTTTGCCCTTCCAGCATAAGAAAGATTGAATCCTTTTTAGGATTGACCCAAAAAGAACAGCCTGGATGATGAGGTTCAAAATGAGTTGCATAGAAAAAAGTTATGTTTTAGCTACAAAAAGCATCTAAAACTGGGCCATAGGTGTTTACGAAAGGGTAAGGTGCACTACATTGAGGTAGTCTTTGATGGTGAGGAGGAAGAGAAGGTAGAACAGTATAGGGCAATGAATAGAGTGATACAAATGATGACCATAAGAGAGATTATGAGTAGTCACCTAAGGGGGTGAAAGGTGGGACCATTCCTACTCTTTTTGGTATCCATAGATTTAATTCATTTAGAGTTCGTGGAGTCTTGCAAGGGCAACATTTGACTATTTTAGTGGACAATGGGGCAACCCACAACTTCATAGATTCATCACTGGTGGCAAAGAGGAGTATTCAAATGAAAGACTTTGAGGGCTTCAATGTCATGGTAGTAGACGGTTTTAACATGGCTTGCACGCAATGAGTCCCATAGTTGAATATTATGTTGGGCAATTACATTGTCATTGATGACTTCTATGTTGTTGACTTAGGGGATAGTAATGCCATATTTGGCATCTGGTGGCTTCTCTCACTAGGCAAGTATTCTTAGAATATTCAAACAATGCAGTTGAAGTTGAGGGTGGATGGTAAGAAGCTTGTCTTGAGAGGTATGTCGAATGGTGCTCCCAAGATCGTGTTAGGAAAGAGAATGGAGAGTATTTTTAGACATGGATTGCACTGTGTTTGATTTCATCCAAGGCCCCTACAAATACTAGTGATCAATATCATGTGGATATTTAGATAGTGTTGGACAAACATTGTTTGGTTTTTGGTGAGATTCCTCTAGGGAGACCTTCAAATAGGGGTTTTGAGCGTGTTATTGAGTTAGAGGAGGGCTCTAAGCCTATCATCACCACTCCTTATAGGCATCTGAAGAGATTCAAGGAGGAGATAGAAAAATCCATTGAGGAGTTACTGGATATGGGGCATATTACATGTAGTTTGAGTTCCTTCACTTCTTCAATTGTTTTGGTGAAGACGGATAGGGCCATGAGTGTGTGCATAGATTATCGTGCCTTGAATAAAAAGGCCATCAAGAACAGGTACCCTATTCCTAGGATAGATGAGTTATTGGATGAGTTGCACAATACTATGTACTTCTTAAAGATTGATCTTTGATCAAGGTATCATTAGATCAGAGTGAGGGAGTAGGACATTGATAAGACATCATTCGAGTGTCACTACAGGGCACTATGAGTTCTTAGTCATGCCCTTTGGGTTGGCTAATGCTCCCATCACTTTCCACTCTTGTATGCACCACATTTTTAACAAACAGTTGTGAAAGTTCCTTTTGGTATTCTTTGATGGCATGCTCATATATAGCAAGACTTGGAAGGAACATTTGAGACATCTTGATGAGGTTTTGACTATCATGTAGGCACAATCCTTGTATGCTAGGGCTTCCTAGTGTGAGTTTGGAATTAGTGAGATTCTTCACTTGGGGCATGTGATTAGTGCCAATGGTGTTTAAGTACAGCAGAAGAAAATTCAGGCTATTTTGGATTGGCCACTGTCGAGGACATTGACAAAATTGAGGGGATTCTTTGTCTTATGTAGCTACTACAAGAGATTTGTTAAGGGGTTTTCATATCTTAGCGTACCTCTTACAGATCTCACTAAGAAAGGGGCTTTCAAGTGGACGGATGAGGCCCAACAAGCATTTGATAGACTTAAGGAGGTGATTAGTACTGGTATTGTGGAAGTTTACTTGATTTCTCTTAGCCCTTTGTTTTCGAATGTAATGCTTCATGTGAGGGGATTGGAGTATTGTTGATGCAGTATAGGCACCCCGTTGCCTATGAGAGATGGAAGCTCCAAGATGGAGGGAAACTTTATTCCATCTATGACAAGGAGATGCTTGCCATCATGCATGTGTTAGCAATGTTTAGGCAATATTTGGTACGTGGAAATTTTGTTGTCAGAATGGACCATGATTGCCAGAAATACTTCTTGGAATTGTTGGTAAATAGATTTGTAATTGTAGATTTTGAAGTGATTCACCCTATGAGCAGTGACAAATGTCTCAATAGTTGGAGAGATTGTTGTGAAATAACAATCTTTCTCTATGTTTGAGAGGGGTAGCTCCCTCGTATGATGGGGTTTATGGTGGTTTTGTGTACTTTTAATTTGGAAGTACAAAAAGGCGAAAACAAAAAACTAAACAAAGGTGAATGACAGAAACCTCAATGATAGACATACAAATACTGATTGAGATTCCCAACTGATAACAAATTACAAGGGGAGTTTATCACACTATGTTTTTATGTGCAATAATGATGAAAGAAGGATAACAAACCTTAGCATATGAAGAGATAGGTTACTTTGACACATTCAAATGAAGACACTGGGAAACGACTATGTCTTATTCAATGAATTGCATAGACTACCAATGGTTTGCACAAATACAAAAATGGATTACAAATTTAACATACGAGAAATCAACAATAATAACACAGGAATACATTTAGAAAGTATGAACGAAAATGCGTTCCTCGTTATCTTTTTTGAAATTATACAATTCCCAAAACCAGTTTGTACATGGTGTAAAGCCAAAAGTCATCAAAAGTTCCTTTGAAAACTTGACTAGAGTTTTTCCTCTATCAAAAGTCTCCCATTTACGTTTGAAATGGCCTTGTAAGCATAGGCCTCTTCTTGATAACTACATGCAACTACCTTGGTAACCACTTTTGCAATTTGAGAAATTAAAATAAGCTTCATTTGAGATAGATATCTCTCAACTTTTGCGTGAACAAAGCTTATTTTCTAATCTATTACAAATATGTGACAAAAGTCACTTTTACAAATGATAACATTAGAAACAAAACTCGTGATTTATGACCTTCAATTTCAAGAAGCAAGTTGTACAATTGAATTCATTTAGAAGCTCCTCTTTTATCTGTACCATATTTGGTACTTTCTGAAGAAATTCTTAGAACTGAGCATTGTCTAAACTTTTCCTCTTTGTTGCATAGTAGGAACTAATGCATATAATTGAAGGTCGTCTCTTTATGTACATTGTAATCTCCAATAGACCACATTTGCACCCATTATCAATTCCATACTCTGATTATTTTGATGTAAGCTGATATCCTCCTTTGTGTTATGGACACTTGAGAAAATTTCTTCTATCTTTATCACTATCGAGGACCACTTATGGGTGAAGAGAGCCTCTTAAATAAACTTAACTCTTTAGGAATCACTATTAATTAATATGCATTTGTCAAAGCATCATTAATTGCATAAGCTTCAATATGTTCGATACTATATCAATCAACCCATGTAATAATTGTTAATGCATTAGTAGCTTCTGCAAGATAAGACTCTCCTAAATCATTAATCTCCTCTATTCTGTTGTTAGCTTACTCATTCATGCTTTATGTTTATCAGACTATAACATTGATCATAATAATGATATTGATATTGGATAATGATGGATTAGATTGACGACCTACTTAACTATGTTAAGCGTCAATCTAAATGCTATCGGGCTAGTAACCCGATAGCATATTAAAGTCGATTCATATATGAATCGGCATTAATATACTATCGGGGTATTAACCCGATAGCATATAATGCTAACAATTATTGTTATTGTTTACTTTAAACCGATTCATTATCGGTGTATTTATATTGATCCATTATCATTTGCTTTGACACCGATTCATTATCGGGTATGTTTATAGATCTGTTACCATTAACAATGATACCGATTTATTATCGGGTATGTTTATAGATCTGTTACCATTAACAATGATACCGATTTATTATCGGGTATGTTTATAGATCTGTTACCATTAACAATGATACCGATTTATTATCGGGTATGTTTATAGATTTGTTACCATTAACAATGATACTGATTCATTATCGGGTATGTTTATAGATCTGTCATCATTTACACTAGCACCGATTAGTTATCATTATGGATCGGTTGATGGTTGTAAGAGTCACGACCAAGTGACATCTTGGTCGGACATGTCTAAAAGACATGTTCAATCAAGGTGCCACTTGATCGTGGCTATCTTACTATTTATACATCATTCAAAATAAAGGAGATGACATTGAAATCGATACATGTTCATCCTCCTTACCTGCAGCAAAAGAAAGATAACAATATTATTGTCATAGTTATAATATCAAAAATTTAAATACACTATCCTGCATATAACTTGTTCTTTAAATTGGAAATTGCAATAACATTTACATGGTATCAGAGCCAAGTTGATCAAACTTGAGGCTCTTCAATTTCGTGAAACAAATTTAAGAACAAGATTATATAGTACATCACATTTCTCCAATGGCCAGCGCTTTCAGATCCGAAGACAGACTCGGAGGTGGTGATGACTTTTCAGCTTGGAAATTCAGAATTCAGATGATCTTAAAGGAGAACAAGTTTAGAAAGAGAAAAGGTCGTCAAGGCAAAAATACTTCAAAGAAGGACTTATCTCTCATTCAATGTTACAGGTGTGATCAGTTTGGACACTACGTTGCAAAGTGCCCGGAAAGAACCAAACCCGGAAAGAACCAAGAAACATGCTACATTTGCCAAAGTAGGAAAGACTAAAGGGGAAGATGACTCCGGAAAATATGTATTCTACTCAGCACTCACACGTCAAGCTTCTAACAAGATCAACTCATATAGTGGTTCATCCAGGCACATCACAGGGTTAAGAGAAGTACTTGACTCCATGACAGAGAAGAGTGATGAGGACGTAACCATCGGAGATGACTCCACACATCCAGTCAGAGGAATAGGAACCTGCACCATCAAATTGAAGACAGGCATATCCTTGTGGCTCGAAGGAGTACTATATGTCCCCGGCATCAAAAGGAATCTAGTCTCTATATCGGCACTGGAAGATAACGGATCCAGAGTGACATTCATGGACAACAGAGTATTGGCTTGGCCAAAGAACTCTTCAATCAAAAAGGTAAAGACCATTGGACAGAGACGGGGCTATTTGTATGAGCTGTGCATGGAACCCAACCTAGCCCTAATCCATGAAACCACTAATGCAAATGAAGTTTGGCATAGAAGATTAGGCCATCTGAATTTTAGGGCTTTATCTTCAATGGGAAACCTTGTCACAGGTCTACCCAAGTTAAAGCAAGATCATTCAGAGGCATGCAAAGGATGTGCCCTAGGTAAAAATACCAAAGGTACATTCCAAAATAGTACTAGGAAAAGTAGTAAATTCTAGAGTTAGTTCATTCTGATGTATGCGGACCTATGTCGGTATCCTCTCTAGGGGGATTCTTGTATTATGTAATATTTGTTGATGACTACTCTAGAAAGACTTGGATCTACTTTTTGAAAAATAAAGAATCAGAAGAGATCCTCTCTAGTTTTAAAGAATTTAAATCACTAACTGAAAACCACTCAGGAAACAAAGTTAAAACCCTAAGAACCGACAATGGGGGAGAATACACATCAGATTCGTTTAAAGAATTTTGTAGAGATAATGGGATTAAGAGGGAGCTCACTATACCTTATAACCCCCAACAAAATGGGGTAGCTGAAAGGAAAAATAGGACTATAGTCGAAGCTACCAAGGCCATGATTCTAGATCAAAACCTTAACACAAATCTCTGGGCAGAAGCATCTAGCACCACTGTATATATACAGAACAGATGCCCTCACTCCCATCTTGAAGACAAAACTCCTGAGGAAGTATTCACTAAAATTAAGCCATATATTAGCCACCTTAGGATATTTGGATGTCCTGTCTATATCCATGTACCTAAAGAAAAAGGACTAAAACTAGAGCCTTCTGGAAAAAGAGGATTGCTTGAAGGATATAGTGAAACCTCCAAAGCCTACAGAATCTATGTACCTGGTCAAAGAAATATTGAACTAAGTAGGGATGTAATCTTTGAGGAGGACCTAGCCTTCAAAAGAGCTCAGAGCTTCATAGAACCTGAAATCCCTACCTCTAACTTAGATGAAGATCCTGCTCCTGAGTTTCAGAGGGAGAACCTAGATGAAACTGAAAATGAAAAAGAACGCTCACCTAGAAATCTCAAGAAAAGACCACTATGGGCCACCAAAACAGTAAAAGAAGCTTAGGGGTTTGCTACTCCTTCAGGAACCTTCAGAGAAAGCAAAAGGCCTAATAAATTTACTAGCTATGTTGATCTTATGAATGATCTATCTAAAAATGAACCTGACAATGTAACAAATGCCCTTAAACATCAAGTATGGAAGGATGCTATGTCTGAAGAGTATCAATCCATAATGAAAAATGATGTATGGGAGATTGTTCCTAGGCCAACTAAGAAATCTGTTGTTTCTTCTAAATGGCTTTTTAAGATCAAACATGCAGCAGATGGCAGTATTTAAAAACATAAGGCAAGATTTGTAGCCAGAGGGTTCTCTCAAAAGGAAGGAATAGACTATGAAGAAACATTTGCTCCTGTAGCCAGATATACCTCAGTAAGGACTGTGCTAGCCATTGCAGCAGCAAAGGGATGGAAGGTACATCAAATGGATGTAAAGACAACTTTTCTCAATGGAGAGATATCTGAAGAAGTATACCTAGAGCAACCTGAAGGGTTTGAGATTCATCATGCAGAGTCTCATGTGTGTAGACTCAAGAAAGCTCTATATGGGCTTAAACAGGCTCCCAGGGCCTGGTATGAAAGAATTGACACATATCTATCAAAACTGGGCTTCTCTAAAAATTATGCAGATCCTAATCTCTACTACAAACAGAATAAAGGTGATATGCTAATATTGATTTTATATGTTGATGACTTATTAATCACAGGAGAAGATCACCTTATAGATCAATGCAAGAAAGAGCTATCCAAAGAAATTGATATGAAGGACTTAAGATTCCTTCACTATTTCCTAGGGTTGGAAGTATGGCAGAATTCTGATAACATTGTTCTAAACCAAGGCAAGTATACCTTGGACATCCTGAAGAGATTTGGAATGCTAAACTGCAGACCCATGACCGCTCCAATGGAAACCAATTTTCATAATCTTAAAGAAGCAGCAGCAAAATCACCTTCTACTGACCCCTCTCTATACAGGCAAATGATTGGGTCTCTTATGTATCTAGTAAATACAAGGCCAGATATCTGCTATGCAGTAAATGCTTTGAGTCAGTTTATGTGTGAGCCAAAGGAGATACACCTGGTTGCAGTAAAACACATTATGAGATATTTACAAGGCACCTTAAATCTTTGTCTCAAGTATGAGAAAGTTGATCTTAATCTACACGGATTCACAGATTCTGATTGGGCTGGAAGTGTGACTAACCGGAAAAGCACCTCTGGGTGCTGCTTTAGTTTGGGATCAGCCATGATATCTTGGATCAGCACAAAGCAGTCTTCTGTAGCGCAAAGTTCTACCGAGGCCAAATACATTGCAGCCTCCATGGCTGCCCGAGAAGCAGTGTGGCTTAGAAAGTTACTTGTGGGATCGTTTGGTGAACCTATGAAACCTACTATCATCCATTGCGACAATCAAAGCTGCATAAAACTTTCAGTGAATCCAGTGTTCCATGATAGATCCAAACATATTGAGATCCCATACCATTATGTGCGAGACATGGTAGACAAAAATGTGATCAAATTGGAATATGTTAGCACAGGAGATCAGACTGTAGTTATTCTAACCAAACCACTTTCCAGAGTGAAGGTTGATCACTTCAGAAAAGGTTTAGGTATGATAGAAAGGTAATCTGTTTTAATAAGATGTTTAATGTGTAAACTTTTTTTGTCATGTTGGGACATTCTGGGTTTGACCCCCTGTGTTTATATCTAAGAGGTGACGATCTCTCAGATTATGAACACTTGTATGCAGACATCATAAGGTGACGATCTTATGATTCTCAAACCAGTGATCATGTTGGATCTCTAGTATGTCATGGATGTGCCATGATGGTATTGTGTTAAAACATTTGTATAAAATGTTTGTGCACATATCACAATCTGGATAAGATGAGAATTTAACCATTCTCATATGTTTATCCTTAGTATTGCGTGTTTAGGCAATACTGATATCACGTGGTTAGGTGATATCTTGTCATAATAAAATGATGAATCTTTTATATCACATGGCTGGGTGATACTCTATGTGACATACTTAGAGTGATGTTCTATATTTGTATCTTATGTCCTGATGGTACTTCATATCATATGTATAGATGATATATATTCTTGGAGACTGACGTTATGGAAAAGAAATGTGATGCAGGTTGCTTTGTCTATCTTCCAAAGCTAAGAGGGAGTGTTAATGCATTAGTAGCTTCTGCAAGATAAGACTCTCCTAAATCATTAATCTCCTCTATTCTGTTATTAACTTACTCATTCATGCTTTATGTTTATCAGACTATAACATTGATCATAATTATGATATTGATATTGGATAATGATGGATTAGATTGACGACCTACTTAACTATGTTAAGCGTCAATCTAAATGCTATCGGGCTAGTAACCCGATAGCATATTAATGTCGATTCATATATGAATCGGCATTAATATACTATCGGGGTATTAACCCAATAGCATATAATGCTAACAGTTATTGTTATTGTTTACTTTAAACCGATTCATTATCGGTGTGTTTATATTGATCCATTATCATTTGCTTTGACACCGATTCATTATCGGGTATGTTTATAGATCTGTTACCATTAACAATGATACCGATTTATTATCGGGTATGTTTATAGATCTGTTACCATTAACAATGATACCGATTTATTATCGGGTATGTTTATAGATCTGTTACCATTAACAATGATACCGATTCATTATCGGGTATGTTTATAGATCTGTTATCATTTACACTAGCACCGATTAGTTATCATTATGGATCGGTTGATGGTTGTAAGAGTCACGACCAAGTGACATCTTGGTCGGACATGTCTAAAAGACATGTCCGATCAAGGTGCCACTTGATCGTGGCCATCTTACTATTTATACATCATTCAAAATAAAGGAGATGACATTGAAATCGATACATGTTCATCCTCCTTACCTGCAGCAAAAGAAAGATAACAATATTATTGTCATAGTTATAATATCAAAAATTTAAATACACCATCCTGCATATAACTTGTTCTTTAAATTGGAAATTGCAATAACATTTACAATAATAGATCTTTCAACCTCACATGAAGATTTTTCTTTCTTCATTCAACAAGCCATTATCTTCTTCAGAATGAATTTCGTAATCTCAAAACTCTGGGTGAGGGACACTTGAGGATTCTCCACATAGATGGCTAAGATAAAAGGATATTTTCAAGATATGGGAAGAAAGACATTTATATTATTAAGATTGACCAATGTGTGATAGCACTTCAAAATTCCCTGCTTGATATTTGTCATGTCCCCTCTTTGAAACTAGATACTTAACCCACTACCCATAGGATTTGCATAATTTACACGAGTCAAGTGTATTATGCAGGTATGCTTAGTAAGTATATTCCGTAGAAAGAAACAAACTAATCATCGTCGAGACTGAGAGGTGCGATTCTGATTGCTTGTTTATTCTATGATTACCTGGCAAGCACGCAGGTTAATATGCTGGCAGCAATGGTAGAGTTACAGGCCTGCAATCCTTTAGAATCTACATCAGCAACAAGACAGAAGGCCAAGCACAATATCGAATGAATTAAGGAATAGTGAGGATCATTAATTAATGTTGTGCTTAATTTCCAAGTGGTGCGATCACCTAATGTGTAGTGAAGGGCAAAGGGGCATGAATCCAAGGGGCACCACTTTGCAAAGGGATACATGTGGGAAAAGACATACCTCTCCACCCAATAAGAAGATAAAAATACAGCCTATCGACCTCCAAATGAAAGCATCGAAGAAGCAGAATCATTAGGCATTCAATCAAGGAATAAGCTTTCAGAATTACAAGTAATAAACTAAACAGTAGTTTTACATATTGTTCAAGCATTTGGTATGATGCCTAAATACATGGTACTCTGATCTGATTAATTTGTTATTTGTCTTATTAAGCAATAGCGAGGATCATTAATTAAAGTTGTGATTAATTTCCAAGTGGTGTGATCACCTAATGAGTAGTTAAGGGCAAAGGGGCATGAATCCAAGGGGCACCACTTTGCAAAGGGATACATGTGGGAAAAGACATACCTCTCCACCCAATAAGAAGATATAAATACAGCCTATCGACCTCCAAATGAAAGCATCGAAGAAGCAGAATCATTAGGCATTCGATCAAGGAATAAGCTTTCAGAATTACAAGTAATAAACTAAACAGTAGTTTTACATATTGTTCAAGCATTTGGTATGATGCCTAAATGCATGGTACTCTGATCTGATTAATTTGTTATTTGTCTTCCATTTGATAGGAAGTAGGAATATATGCAGATAATTTATTGATGATGAAGATTCCTTTAAAGCTTCAGCCAGTCTGCCATCCCATTACAGAGGGGAGAATGTGCATAGAAGGAATGCAAGTAGCATAAGGGTCTGTTCGAGTTGAGTAACCCTGAGTGGGGCTGGGAGGTTGAATGGTGGGTGTCATTCCGTGCTCCCGGGCTTGATGGATGGGCTCAAGGCGCCCTGTATGATCTCCCACGGCGCTTCATAATGTGGATGGGTTGTTGGGAAAATCTTAAGGGAATCCCAGATGTATATAATGTAATTTACAATAATGATTAAGATAATGCCCCAAACCCTAGTAGGAATGATCGATTTTATATCTAACATGGTTGAGGGGTCTCAATCAGGATCTAATTGGTAAATGATGTCTATATTTCATTCCTTACTTTACTTGGTATTGTGATTTTAGGGCAAAAACTAGGGCATTGGAAAAGGGGACATTACAATATTACTAGCATTCGGTAGAAAAGAGATTAAGCGAAGTTTATTATGGGTGCATTCTGATATCAAATTCATAGTTATCTTCTTTATGCAGCAGCATTTTTGACTAAAGCCTTTTTGATCAATTCTCTTCATTTCGCTGCTATAACCTTGCTAGGGCCTGGTTCATAGCTATTTTTCAACCCTTTTCCCATAAAAGAATGTAGTTTCCCATTGAATTGGAGATGTGACGTGACAAGTTGAAATCTTCTTAGTAGTAGTAGGATCTGAATGTGGGTGAGCATCAACATTTGATATAATTTAATATTCATGGAATTCTAACCTTTATTATTTCCAAATTTGCTTCTGACCTTGAGATAGCAATCTCCATAAAATGAGGGTGAAAAGCACACCAATAGTTAGACAAATCATCATTTATGCTTTGAATGATCAATTCCCATGTAAAAGGAATTCAAATTGACACTATGCCTGTTTAGCGCATTGCTTGACTTGTACACCATCATTCATGAACTTTTATTCCTGCAACACTTTATTATTTTAGTTACCTTTGCTCTTATAACCTATTCAACAAATCCATTTTATGCATTTCCTGCAATCTTTGCATCCAAGAAATAACATCTCTTTGAGACATTCTGTCGAACAGATCATATGACTCACCTATGCTTCCAGATCCAACATGCATGTCTATGCAGAATTTTCAACTAAAATGTCTGACAAGAATCCCTTTTATTATGCTTCGATGGACTTCCATAAAGTTTTCACTATGGTGCTGCTATTCTGGTGCCATGAGACCACATTTCTATGCAGGAATTCTACCAAACACGTCACAGCTTGGTCCATATTCCTACGTTGCATTTGTCTATCAAATCTTTCCCAACTATAATATCTGATGAAACTCAACCTTCTGTTATGTTTTAATTGATGTCACCTCATTAACATGGGATATCTGCGCATTATTATAGTGCAAGTCTGTTTTTCAGATTGTTTCATTCATCAGCATCAGTAATCTCCACAAACAAATTGTCCATTTTTAAAATGATGAAAATAGTTGACATCTCTGAAAACAATTCCTCTTGTTACAACCTGCAAGATAGACTTAAATGTAGCATAGCAATTGGACATCCTTGAAGGTTCTTAATAACCCTAATATCAAAGGCCGTGTTTAACAAAACAAATGCAATTGCTAACTTTTTCTGTGGTGACAGATAAATAATTCTTTTTCCTTCTCTTCCATAATGTTGAGTAGATGTCTGGAGCCTGGAAACTAATCTAGAGGAGGGTAAGTATAGTCTGTGAGTTTTTTGGTTCTCTTACATTATGGCCTTCTCTTTGTTCTACAATGACTTGTAATGAACAAGGGGAAAGACTAATATCCTTTTGATTGGGAAAGAGAACTTGATTGGTGTGGGCATGCATGCTGACTGGTCTACAAGGGGTAAATATAGTGTGTGATTCTTATGCTAATTTCTTGAACTTTCGTAAATGTGTTGTTTATAATTCAAAACATACGATTCAATAAATGAAATGAAAAACATGTGTGATGTACATAGTCCTACTTAAATTATTGATTATGCTTAGAAGCAAGTAGTTGCGTATGGGTGATTGTGTTCAACAGTCAACTAATGAATCTGTCATGACCTCTTCCTATATGTGATTTCTTAATTGATATTTTGAAAGCTCCCTCCATGAATAGAGAAGGGAAACAATGTATGGAGACAGTGAGCATTGAATACGATGATAATGACAACATGCTTCTCTTCCATACCTGCATGCAATGACTTTCTTTGTACATAAACAATCTATGCCATGTACATTAGTGATCTGTGCATGTTCTGTTTAAGACTTAATTTCTGAATGGTGTGAAGGTAAAACTTGTTTGATTCCCTATCTGCATCCTTATTTGTCTTAAGCATCAAAACATTGGAAGTAGTTGTCGTGTGATCTTGATTTTGGATTATAGAATGTTGTAAATAATTTGTATATGTGGCCTTTTAGGGTTTTACAGATTTCCAAGTGTTTAATAAGTTTGCCATCATTTGTGAGGATACCTTTCTAATATTTGTATTTAATTGTGCAATCAAGTTTATCCAGTCAAGTTTGTGAATGTTTTCTTAAAAAAACTTTATAGCGAAGGGCTTGTGCATAATTTCAATTGAGTTGTAGATCATCCTTTTATTATTTTCTTTATATGTTTTCCAATCAAAATATTTGTTATTCTTTTATGATTATTTGATCTCTTTCTCTTTTAAAGTTTTATTCCGTAAAGTTGCTATATCTAGTTTGGGAATCTTACTAATTTTGAAGAATGTCAGTTTCATAGAATCGGTTGAATGTTTTTCAGGCTCATAACAGTAGCATTGTCAAGCTAGTATGGGGACCTCCTGAGTATGGAGATGTCATTGCATGTTGTTGTATGGATGGAACTATATCGTTATGGGAAGAGGCAGGGGAAGGTATGGGTTACAAAAAATGTGTAACTGATAATTTTTTCTTAGTAAATCGTAATGGAACCCAACATCTAACCTGATATTTTACTTAATTAAGTCATAGAATACATCCTAAATAAGTTGCACAACTGATAATTTTTTTACTCATTTTCTATGTTTTCTATTTGCATGTTATTTATAAAACATTTCTATGGTAGATTTCCTGACGAACGTAGTATCCCAAATAGAGAGAGGTATTTGGAATTATGTAGTTTGTAAACAACAAGTAGTCTTTTTTTTGTTTGATGAATTAACAGTGGGTTCTATTGGTGCTCACTCCCATAGAGAAATCTATAAAAAAGGCCTGAAGACACAGATACGCAAATAATCATCTATCCTGGCATATTGCCAGGAAAGGACCCTTCCACCCCTTTGTTTTTTCGCTTTGGGATCTCAGTAACATCTGAGAGGAAACTTTCTTAAAAGCTCCAGATTTACAATTGGAAAGCAAATTCAAATCTAAACCATTCTTAATTATTACATCTGGTTGCTTTGGTGACAACAATTTCTGACTTTCTTCCAAAACCCCTAAAAATAGGGTATCTAAATCAGACTGATTAGCACGCTTAGAAAGAGTTGAGGAGATGCAGCCTCAGCCCCAACAGGAGGCAAGCATATCCCACCAAAAGGATCTACACATGGAACTCAAGGAGTATCTATAGAGGTCTCCATTAACAACTTATCAACCTTAAAGGGTTCTAAAGAAGGTTTTTAAAATTGAAGGAGCCTTTTGAGAAGGTTTAGAAGGTGCTTGCCACCCCCAATGCACCCAAAACTGTTACATGGTGGGGTTTAGCATTTTTCTCCCTAGTTTCTTTTTTATTCAAGATGTTTTTTTCTAATTTATATGGTGTATCATCTATATTTATTGGATGAGCAAGGGGCAGATGGGTTTTAGCACTATAAAATGTTAGATACAATGTACCACTGAGAGGGGGGTGAATAAGTGGTTCTCAAACTTTTCTCTTAAACTATCCTATGTGAGTATACCGGTTAACAGATCTAACTGAATGCACACTTACTGGTTAGATGGGAGACTAACACAAATGCACTCACACATAAAACGAACATCACATAACACCATCATATATGAGGAAAACCCAAGATGGGAAAAACCTCGGTGAGAAATGCTACTGGAGACTACTGCTCCAATCCAGCCTCACAATGAAACTCTGATTACAATGTTTATGGCACCAACCCAAGGAGCACCAACCTTTGATTTAGGGCACCAACCTGTTGATGTGTTTTTCATTCACATGGGAACACAGAATAAAATACCAAGGTATCTTATCCTCTCTTGAACAAAGTTTCCTGAATGCTGAAGATTTCGGCTAAGGATCAATTGGGGCAACTCCAAGGTTCTTTTACGTAGGTTCTCTATTTGTGGATAAGCTCTTGCGGTATGATGTGATTTTGCTGGAATCACAAGGGGACTTGCATTTGATGACCTGAGCGTCTAATTTACTTTGGATATCACTAGAACGTGGGTCTTTACTGATCCTTGATTTTTAAAAAAGGAAAAAAAAGATAAGGGTTGGAGAGGAATCTAATTCTAACACTAAGAATGTAGGAGCAATGGATGACCTTTGATGAAACTCTAACTAAGTCTTGCTTTGACATGCTATGATCATCTCCACAAGGTTAGTGCGATCTTCTAAGGATAGCTTTATGATGTTCAGATCACCGCTACAAGCATAGACACCGTCAGGTTGATGCATATTGATGAAGAAGCGATAATTGAAGTTAAGCTTAAGCTGAATGACTCCAGTTGACTACACAAGGCAAGTTTGCTATCAACAAACCTCTAGTAGTATGGATATACAAATTTCACCATCGATCATACAAATTCCTTCCATTCATCTAATAACATGAAATTAAATTTGAGAAGTATAGAGACCATGCAAGTTGTTGAATCAACACATAGAATTCACCATTTCTTCAATGAAGTTTACATGTCTTTTGCAACAATGTTTGCCTTCTCTTTCTACTCTACTCTAAAATGCTATCTACTATTGAGCTACTAATTATTGACTATCTCTCTTTTGCTAACTCCTAACTATATTAACCCTTACAAATGAAGAGCCAGGGCTTTATATAGAGAGCCCTTTACAATTTGATGACTCTGATTGACTTAGAATCAATGGCTAGGATTACAAGATGAAAAACCCTAATTAGGGTTTGTTACAACAAAACTCCTCTAGCCAATGAGAAAATTACATTCAATGAGTGTGGACCAATAGGAAGCAGGGGTAGGTACACCGAAGTTTGTGCCGTCTCCGATGAGTCAGGTACATTGAATCTGGACATGCTGAGGTGGAGCTATTTGACTGGAGGAAAAGTGACTGGGATGCCACCTTGTCTGACGTTTGTGTCTTGGTTGATCTCTTTTCTGTCTTTTGACGCGATGAATGATGTACCTTCTTGACTCCCATATGCTTGATGAGGCTTCCTCATTGTCAAGTGTTCTTTCTCTGGTTGCGTACCTCGCCTTGAAGTGTCATTCTTCTCTGTCATCATGTGGTAGAATGAGGTCTTGAGGCTATCTTGCAACTCCTCGAACACTTGAAGTCTTCCAACTCGTTAAAACACCTTGAGTCCTCCTTTATGCATCTGGGACGTCCTTGATGGTGATGGGCTTAGAATAGGTCGTCCTTGTCCTGGCCTGATTTTCTTCCACTTGCAAAACAAACCAAAATATGATTAAGTACACATGATATATTTATCTTAACATAAGATTTCTTACCTTAAATCATCAACAAGAGGCATTAGAATGAAATTCGCTCAAGATCCTCCCAAGGGACAGGCCCTATAAGAATTTCGCTCTGGACCCTTTGGAAGGGTCAGGAGCGAAATTTGCATTTTATCTCAAATTTCATCATCTCCTTGCCTTGAACTTCTCTTGACCTTTGAATCGCTTTCCCTTGAAGACATCATTGATTTGACCCCCAGAAAGACCAAAAAATAGGATTTCGCTTTGGACCTAGGCCAAGGACAAGACCTATAGAGAATTTTGCTTTGGACCCTTTGGAAGGGTCAGGAGTGAAATTTGCATTCTAGGACAAAATCTTCACATTTTGTGACCACAACTTGATCAAATGCATGCGTAAGGATGCCTCTAATCTCAATCAACACTAGGTTTGATGCAAATTGGGAGCAAAATAGAGGTTTTAAGGATTTCGCTCTGGACCCTTTGGAAGGGTCAGGAGCGAAATTCTTCCTTAGGCTCAAATTCTATCATTTCCTTACTCCAAATTGCCTCCCAAGACAAGCACATGCTAGCCTTCTCTCCACCGAGGCCTAGGAATCCATATCTTAGTCTTCATCATGAGCAAACTAGGTGATTTTGAGAATTTCGCTCTGGAACCTTTGGAAGGGTCAGGAGCGAAATTCAAGATTTGCTTGCTTTCCTTCACCTAGATTCATTCTTCATACCTTGTTTTCCTTTGACACTCAACTTTGGATCCCTCTCTCATGAAGCCAACACCTGTTTGACCCCTAAGAAGGCTTGAAAGGAGAAATTTGCTCCAAATCATGGCCAAGGACAGGACCTTTAGAGAATTTCGCTTTGGACCCTTTGGAAGGGTTAGGAGTGAAATTCAAGATTTAGCTCAATTCCTTCACATTTGGTGATCACAAGCTACTCAAAGGCATGCTTAAGGACATCTTCAATCTTAATTCACCCCGATCCACACTTGGCTTGACACAAAATTGAGAGAAAAAGGAGATTTTGGGAATTTCGCTCTGGACCCTTTGGAAGGGTCAGGAGCGAAATTCACATTCTAGGCTTGGCTCTTCATCTCTTCAACTCCAATCTTCTTTGCAAGGCAAATATACACCACTCCACTTGTATCCACGCCATAGGAACCAAGGTCTTGACCTTAACTAAGGAAAAAATAGGTGTTTTCAAGAATTTCGCTTTGGGCCCTTCAGAAGGGTCAGGAGCAAAATTCAAGTTTTAGGCTAAAATCCTTACACTCCTTTACTTTTAGTCACTCCCTAAGGCAAAAACATGTCAATCCACTTCCAAATATGCCCAAGGAGCTAAAGTATTGGCCTAAACAAGGGAGAAAATGAGGTTTATGGAGAATTTCGCTCTGGACCCTTTGGAAGGATCAGGAGCGAAATTCTCAGTCTAGGCTGATTTTCACCATTTCATCGCCTCAAACCTTTTTTTCAAAGGCTAGAACACCTCAAGGTCACTCCAACCATGCCTTAGAAGTCCAAAACTTGGCCATGACAAGGAAGAAAATGAAGGTTATGTGAATTTCGCTCTGGACCCTTTGGAAGGGTCAGGAGCAAAATTCTTGTTTGGGCTCATTTCTCACCTTTTTCCTCCCTTCCTTGGCTTGGATATAACTTCTTAGGCCTCCTTTCATCATGATCAAGTGAATTTGCTCCTCAAGTTGGCATCTAGTTCAAGATTTTGTGAAGAAATAGGGTTCTACAAGAATTTCGCTCTGGACCCTTTGGAAGGGTCAGGAGCGAAATTCCTCCTTGGGCTCAAAATCTGACTTCATCTCCCATATTTCTTCATCCAAACAAGTGTTTTGCCCTCAATAATGCCTGGGAATGAGTTAGTTCTTAGTTTGGGGCAAGGTAGAATGTCTTATGGAGAAATTCGCTTTGGACCCTTTGGAAGGGTCAGGAGCGAAATTCCTCTTCTAGGCTCAATTCACCTTCTCTTCCACTTGACTTTGCCTTAGACTTGATCTTTGATTCATTTCCTTTCATGTTCTTGCAAATTTGCCCAACCATCCAATGACTTAGGTGAAATCTTAGGTCCTTGGGGAAATTTCGCTCTGGACCCTTTGGAAGGGTCAGGAGCGAAATTTGATATTTTAGCCTCTCCGTCAGGATTCATATATGGAATATAAGGAAATGTCACTTATACTTTAAGTTATATTCCATATATATTGTCAGGATGTTTGAGAGTGGTTTTGGACCTCCAGGAGTTATAATGCAAAATCTAGTTTTTGGAGGATTCTTCAATTTTCTAAACTTAGTCAAATTTCAGGATCAGGATGACATTCCAGACTTAGTCAAATTTCAGTTAATTTGAGGATCAGGATGACATTCCAGACTTCTCAAGGCGAATTCGCTCTGCCCTTGATGTAAAGGATGGGACCTAGGAGGACATTATGCATTCAACCAAGGTTTGACTTAGCAACTTGAAATGCGACCAGATAGTACACAAAAAACACCTCAGGTTTGATCTAAATTACCCCTAATCACTCAATTGACCTGACCTCTTGAGTAGATCCACCTTACTCAAGCAGAGCTTGCTATCCTAATGAGCCCCTTGGCGACCCTTCAAATGCAAAAGGTCAATAGACAAGAACCTAGAAGACCAAGAAAACAAACCCTAAAAGGCAAAAAGTAGGGGTCCCCATTTGTAATGGGGCGATGTGTGAATACGTCACAACACAACCCAAGGAGCACCAACCCTTGATTTTAGGGCACCAACCCAAGGAGCTACAACCCTTGCACCGAGCTACAACTCAGTGAATACAAAATCATCTTTTGATACCAAAGTTATCTTCTTGTTACAAATGGATTTTGTAACTCTTCTTCAAATCTATCTACTGGATCTTCTATCCAGTTCATTGCCGGTTCTCTGCTAACCCTCACACTGCTGCAACCTTACTCTTTGCTTGTTCTGCACTTTGCCAGTTCTCTCTTCCCCCGGCTACTTTGCTACACCATTGTTCTCCACCACCGGTCTTGATAACTTAGTCAGATGTCTACTATCTGAAACCTGCCGGTCCTCAGCTTGCCTTCTCTGCAGTCTTCTGCAACTCTTGTCTACTGGTTGTCTCACTGTTGTCGGTTGAACTCTTTCAACTTGATTCTCTCTCACACTCAGTCTCTCCTCTGATTCTCGATGAGCACTTGACTGATTTGCTCTCTTTTGCAGCAACAACACTCTCACATTCGGTGGTAGCCTCCATCGATTTTGGCTTGTATATTTATAAACTTGTTTTCTCGCCAAAAGCCAATTCAAAGTTCGGGCGGTTAGGGTTTTCTTCTACCTACCAAATCTGCATTGAATCTGACCTGATCCGCCTTGGATCACACACCTGCTTTGGAGGGATAAGCCAACACGTGTTTCCTATTTGTCCAAAGTAAGTTTGCCAAGAATAGCAAACCTGACCTTGTTTTCCGGCCTTGAAATCTGTTGACACATTCATGACCCAGCTATTTCCTTCTCGAGATTCTCCTGCAATCTGATTTCCTTGCTTCGATCCTGGCACCAACAACTCCCTCATCTCCTTTTGTCGTTCATTCTTTCTCGAGCTAATTCTATCAATCACATTAAGTGATCTCGCAGTAGCCTTAACCAAATCCGATCTGTAGTTGGATGTATTTCATTGATCATGGCATCACTCAAATCTTCGGTTTGCATCGAGCCGCAAACCCTATGCAACCCTCCGTGATTGTCGCAGTCAACATTTAATGTCGACCAACCGCTAGCTACCTCACCGACACGACACTTCATCGACCTCAGCGAGCTTGCCACTTCAACTCCACGTGGCATCCTTGTCGATATCCACCTCAACAAAGATCTCTATGTCGGCTAGACTCGGTCACCGACAATCAACACACAACCGGTCTTTCTTTTTTGCCGGTTCTCTAACCCTGCCGGTATCTCACACTTTACCAGTTAACCATCATGTCTGCACTTTGCTGATCTGCCGGTGGAACACCTTAACCGGTCGCCAGACATGCCTGTTCATAGCATGCCCATTCTCATCAGGTAGGCACCTTGATGACACCATGTTATCAACCTTCAGCTATTTCCATGTGAGGCATTTGCATGCCGGTTGCACTCTCTATCTGCAGCTGCTCCACTTTGCCTTCTTCATCATCAGACCGAACATCATCTCATCCGGTTTGTCAAGGTGACAAACCCATCACTTCTTTACTCTTCCTTTTCTGTCCTGTTGGCACAATATGCCAACCCTTTCTGATCCGGTGCACATCTCTGATTACATGCACTTGAGGCATCCTTTTGTTTCACTGTTTGATCCGATGTGAGCCTTCAATCACCTGCCTTCTACTTTTGTCTTATCTCACAGAACTAAGATGCATACTTTGCATAATAGGAGATAAGCTCCACTTACCAGTGGTAGTGGATCCTTGTCATCTGCATCCTGCAATGCACTCTGTCATGTCCCCTCCTTGATCGTTATATATATCCTAAAATGAAGCAATTATTATTAATTAATTACCAACAAATGATTATTTGAAATTTAATATTATTATTTAATTAATAATGATTGCTTCATTTTAGGATATATATAACGATCAAGGAGGGGACATGACAGAATTATTTTTATTTGAATATTTCAAGAGTATTATTAGTAATAAATATTAATTAAATAATAATATTAAATTTCAAATAATCATTTGTTGGTAATTAATTAATAATAATTGCTTCATTTTAGGATATATATAACGATCAAGGAGGGGACATGACAAGTTTATAATTTATAATATAATATTAAATTATTTTTATTTGAATATTTCAAGAGTATTATTAGTAATAAATATTAATTAAATAATAATATTAAATTTCAAATAATCATTTGTTGGTAATTAATTAATAATAATTGCTTCATTTTAGGATATATATAACGATCAAGGAGGGGACATGACACACTCATGTGGCTTCCTTGTTTGTGCAACATATCATCAAACAAGCACATGTGATCCGATTGGGCACACTCACTGTCAGTCATCTCTTCACATGGTGACTGCATCTCTATTCGGTGGGAGTCCTACTGTTCTGCATCCACACAGTGTACCGGTGACTTGTACATTCTTCTCCTCCTGTGTTGATATGATGTAGGTAACATTCCGCCTCTTCATCACAAACAACAGCTCGAGCACCTCGCTCATCCTGCTTGTACACTGGTCATAAGCTTGTAGGTTGGCAACAACTCACTGTCAACACAACTCTTCCCAGTTGACATCCTTTCCTTACCAGTGACAGACTGTACCGGTAACCTGCCCATCTCTTCCACACAAGTCAAATACTGACTTGTATACCAGTGACTCCAAAGGTCATTCTATTGAATGACATTCGCTCCCTTACCTTACCGGTGCACTGCAACACAAGGTGATATCAAAGATATCTCATTCTGTATGCATCAATGACAGTGCTACACATTCATCTCTTATACCGGTAGCCATTCTATACCGGTTGACATCAATGACAACTCAATGCCAACATAAAATTGTGAAGCCTAATTTAAAATGCTTGAAGGTGACATAGAGTATCATGGAGCATTTGGAGGCCTAGTTGGCAGAAAAGTTAGTGGATTAGAAAACTACAAAGATTTTGAAAAGAGGCAACACAAAGGGTTCTGAGAAAGAACCATTGAGATATCAAAACAAGGGAAGGATAGAATGTGGGCGAAAACAATGACAATTGTAGGAATGCAAAGGCGAAATGAAGATTTTGGGTCACCTGTGTGAATGCCAAAGCATAAACAAGACAAGGAAGTTGTTGGAGGAGACAAGAATGCAGAAATAGCCAAGTGTGCAGTTGAATCTCCAGGATTGGAGACATGACTAAAGCAAGGATCTGCAAGATGCTTACCATTGTTGAAATTGAGGGACAACTGACCAAGGGAAGAAAAGTGGGGTCAAAGCAAAAGAGCTCACAAAGCATTACCTCTACTTCCTTGAGTCTTGCTTATGGAGCAGGAGTGTGTTACACTCAAAGACTTGCAAGTGTTTACTGTGAGTCTTTTTAGAGAATTCAATATATTCATGTTAGGTAGAAGTGTGACTGGTACGTGGAGGAGCCGAGAAGATATATCATCACTCTTTCAACCCTCATAAGTTTGTCTTCCTAGTGGGTTGGCAATAAAAAATGTATAAGATCATGGGAACGAGATTGTAGATGCCAAACTAGAAATAGCATTGACAGCACTAGTTTTAGCTATATCAATCACACTAGGTAGCAAAGATAAGTACCAATGACGAGTGACATTTCTGAGTTGTGAGAAAGGAGTAAAATGCTTTATTTAGATGGTGACGATTATTATGGAGTATGAGGCATTCTTCCAAGAAGATAAAATGTAGTGCTTAAAAGCCTTATCTGGGATGAATAAGTGATTTGCTTTGGTGAAATATTGGCATTAGAAATGTTAAGGCATAGTTGTTCACCAACATTAATTTGGAGATACTCATAGAAGAATGGGTTGCAAATATGTGATGAGAAAGGTGGGAGTCTACCAAAAGACCTAGGAAAGGGGAGTAAGCGAAAGGTGGATGATAGCTGGATGCCACTTAGTGTAATGTCCCCTCTTCCCTAGTTGGTCACTCAGGATTAGAGATTCGCCTGTTAGTCATCTCTGCAGGTGAAATTCAGTGGATAGGAGGTGAAGGAGATCCAGACTTAGCCATTTTTGACGTTGGATGAAATAATAGATGGCTACTTTATATTATAATGTTATAAAGTCACTCTATATTTAATTGGTAATATTTTATGAAAGTGACTTATAAAGGGGATTATAAAGTCAAGGTTAAATTATATTAACTTTATAATATCTCATTATAAAGTTATTTTTCAAATATCTCATTATAAAGTTACTTTTTCAAAAAAATAAACTTACTCCATAAAGTAACTTTATAAGAAAGGGGATTAATGAAAATTAATGATGAATTATAATATTGTCCATTGGGCGCCCTTTCCTAGACTTAATAAGAAATAAACTTAATGTAATAATGGCCCCCACTCATGATAAATTTACCCGCCCAAGTTGGAGGAATATTCCAGTGCAATTTAGCATTTCGAAGCCCTAAGTTGGATGTGTGGTTGAGAAGTCAAAAAGGAGATGCACGGGAAAGTTTTGGCATTGGATTTTTATTATTATTTAGGCTTTCTTCATTCTTCAGCAGGTCTGCAACATTTTGGCAAAGTTCTGGAGTGGAATTGGGGATGAAAACCTCCATTTCTTGGTGATAGGACGAAATCCCTCTCACTTTTCAACATAACGATTTGCTTGGAATGCTTATATCTGGTCAAGGAGGGCTAAAATCAGAGTTTTAATGACAGCTACAGCAGGTTATCATTCTGAAATTCAGATCTGGGCAGGAATTTGATCATTTTTAGTGGAATTTGTGCACATTTGGGGTCAACCGTACTTTCCCAGCTAGGCTGTACCATTCTAGCTAGCCTGGGAGATCAAATAAATAAACACGAGGGTTTTGGAATCAGCTTTTGCCAGAGAATTCATTGTTGGGATTGGATTAAGGCAGATTAGTGGTTATTTTAGAGAATCCATGTCTCATTTGAGCTACATATGCGAATTATTGGGGAAAAGAGGTCAAATTTGGTGTCTTCTCTTGGCAAGGTTTTGGAAATCAGTTTGGGTCTGCATAATTCTTCATCATTTGTTTTTGGTAATCCTTTTAGTTACAAATAAAACACATTGGTGCTGTTAGATCATCCTGGAAGCACCTGTAGCATCATATATTGCAATTCAGTCAAATAAATAAGCCTTACCAGGCAAGCTTAGGACACCTGGTAAGTTAGTTTGGTTTTGAATGTTAGCATTTATTTATTCTTTGAAATTATCGATAGCTGCAAACTGCATTTTATTTCCAGGCAAAATTTCAGTTAGTAATTTGCATTATTTATCATTCCGCATCACTCATCAAACAAGCAAAAACCATAAAAAACCTCAAATTTGTCAAAAATTCAAACAAATTCTCGCTCGTCAAAGATTCAATTTGTAACAAACCAATCAGAATCGAGTAGAGTCCTAAACGACATTTTTCACTTAGGACTCCACACACCAAAGGTCACAAGATTGCTTCCATGTAGCTGATTACTAAGGACAATTGTCGTTTAGGGGATGATCCCCATATCTCAGTAGCAAAACCGTAGCCATGGGGGATGCCCATAAATAGCCCTGTATGGGTTTGTTGTAACAATGACATTTAGCAAAGGGAATGACAAAGAGCACTGTGCTGGCAAAAAGCTATTGACGATGAAGAGTAGTCTTCCATAGTCAAAGTGGGGAAATATTCCAATCTGTACTAGTAGTGTAAGTCTAAGGTTAGGGATGGGGATTTTGAGACATTTGCAATGATCTACTCTTCCATAATGATGAATATAAAACAATTACGCATGTTAATGTGTGACATCTGCAATGTGCTTGTTTATTAATCTTTGATCCCCACTTAACTACACTAATTGAGCCCAGTTCTTGGTTGTAGGATTGTGTGGCAAGTCATGACTTCAGTTATAGTAGATTGCATGAACATGAATCCCAATGAAATGATAAATCAATTAACATATCTACTTTTTAGTTTTTACTAATGAGTCATTTTATGTGGAATGAGTATGGTAGTCCAATTTGACTTGATGATCTATTTCTCAAGGAGGCAACACTCATATGGACAATTATTGTAGAAATACTTCCTCATTCCTGAAGTTAGTGAAATAAAGACATTCATTTTATCACTCTCTCGGTTGGATGCATATCTTTGTCTTGAAAACTCCACACTGTTAATCCAGACTAGAAGGATGCTTAGATCTTCCTTATCTCTTAACTCTTTCTCAAATAGTGTGGCCCTAGAGATGATTTAAGTTGTCATTCTGATACCCTATTTCATAGCATCCATCCTTCATTATCCATTTTAAGTGTACTGATGCAGAACTTTGGCAGAGTTTTGTTTAAGGCATTGCCATGTTGATAAGTTGCGACCTATGATTGATCCCTTCTTTCTGTTGAGACCCTCTTTTGTAACAGCTCTACAATCTAAAGGCTGCTTTTTTTAGCACTCCTTTATGAATCATTTGCCACTTATTTAGTGTTGGTGCTTTATTGGCCTTGTTGCCACCTTGGGTGAACTGTGAAACTTGTTAATGGCCTCGCTGCTTAAAACAGGTGTTTGATGACTTGATTCTTTGCAACTTGAACTTGGCACAGATCACTAAGAGGTTTGTCACACTTGTCTCATATCTCGATGGAGATTCATCCTACATTTGCCAAATATGAAATAATTTAGGTGGAGATTTTGTTTGGCATTGCTACCTTTATGCACTATTTTGCCATTGCTTTGCCAGCTTTTAGTGTGCTACAACTTTGACACTTCATATTTTTTTTTAGTTGGAGTTTTATTAGGAGTTTCACACTTTTAACATAAGAGGGTATGGATTTCACCTGTTTTTGCCACTATCTTTGGTGGGATTCACCCAAACCTTAATCCTTCTTGTGGTGTAATATTTTGGTCCATTCTTTCTTTTTGATCCATCCCTAAACATCATCATTGTTTATTCCCTATCAGGCTCAAAGCAATCATCCTCACCTTGCAAATTGTTAGGAAATAGGACCATGATAGGGCAAGCTTTTGTTCAGACTAAGACTACAATTGACTTGGTCCTCATACAAACTTAAGGATTAATTGACAAGTGATTGTCAAAAAGAGACCTCAAAACAGAGTTTCATAGGGATATTGACAATACTGATATTGCAGCTAGATATGAATGAAAAGTGGTGATCGAGAGCCCAATTTTATGGGGACTGAGATGCCATTTTCTATTGCATCTTGGTTTAGCATGAAGGATGGAAAATCATACTTGGTAAATGCATATTAAGACAGTGCAATAACCACCCTTGATTTTTATACCAAATATTTTACAATTTTTGCCTGTAGTTTGCTAATAGGCATTTTATCAGATACTTTGCACAATGTTTATTAAACTGAATCTCTGAGTATGTGAGTTATATAGCAGCTTGTTAAATGATTTGAAATATATGTCATGTATCAATGCTTAAAATTACTCAAGATAAGTAAAGGACATATTGTGAAACAGTTCTCATTCATAGTTTCAGTTTCAGCTGTATTATATCCAAGGAACACACATATAATGCTTTAAAACAAAATCATATTGCAGAGATGAGGATTATTCAATTCTAACCTCAAGAAAGACCAAAAAATTCCAACTCAAGGATGCAAAGGGGTCAAACAATAAATCAAGAGAATGGTTTGAATGAATTGCTCAACACCCTTAGTTCCTCTCAAAGCCACGCCTACTGCTAATACCTTCCAAACAACTCGTATGCATTTGCTGTAACAAATTTTAGCTGGGTGGCTTATTAGAATTTCTCATGGCTGCTTCACAGCCCTGATGTCCACATGGCAATGGCCAAATACCCTCCAAAGGAAACATAGATGTTCAAGAATATTCACAACTACCTTAGTTAGGTGCGACAAGGAAAAGGTGGCGGAAGCATTAGACTTAAGCAATAGGTCCCATGTCGGCCCCAAGCATCTGTGCCCATGTTTTCTCTTGGCTCCACAACTCTTCCCATTAATTTCCGATGCAACAAATGTCAATTATAAACTTCTGTAACTTGTGTACAAATACCATGCCTTTCCAAGCATTCACAAAACTTTCGATTTTTTTAAACCCTAATTGCATCCTCAAATGACACCAATGTGACCTGATCAGACAATCATAAAATTGTATCCACTTTTCTGCCCTCACACCGTATGACCTGGTATTATGGCATTTACACTTGGTTGGATGTTTATTTCAACCCCCTTTTAAATCATTCCAAATATATGCTTTGTGCTATCTTTTGAGTGCAAGGTTTGTTTTGTTAAAAAAGGTCGGCGGCTAGCAAGTAGACTTCAATGCCTTTTGTAAATTGTACGAATCCTCCCTTTTCTTTATTATTTAGAATTGCGTGAATTCCATTATTTCGTTTACAATATTTACTTGCCTCCCAACAATATTAATGGTATAAATTTCTTCTTCCTTATGCAGGCTCGACCCTCATACCAGGTAACTATGATTTTTAATAAATCCTTCAATAATAAATTTCACATTTTTTGCAACATTGAATTTACCCCCTTTCACATACTCAATATTCCTTACCTGGGATGGTGGTCAGACGAATAAATCTTCTTTTTAACCAATTTATTAGAGGTCAATTTTTTTCTTGCGTGCAAGACTTGTAATAAATTTGTATGATTGGCTCCACTATTAAGCTCAAGGGCAACTTTTGCATAGAGGGTTTTCATCCCCAAATCCCAAATGTTTGGCTCATAGTTGATCCCTTGTTGAAACTGCACTATCTTTCAGGTTTTCATCTGTCAAGAAACCATTGAGGTTTTTGTCCCGCCAATAGAAATTTGGCCACAAGCACAAATCTCGAAAAGAGAAATTATAAATCTTCAGAACCAATTCCTTTTTTTCTTTGTAATGTCCCCTACCTGATTAACATAATTAATCTATTTCAATATACAAAAATTGATTGAGAGACTAATCATGAAGCCAGCCATTGATATTCTTCAATTTATTAGTTATTAACAAGTGCTTATTTATTTTCCTCATTAGATGATTAATTTCACTATTCATAGTTCTTAATATAGATATCAGACCCTGCTACTACTTCTGTTTTAAGGGAGAAGGGTCTATGTATGTTACCAAAGCGCTTAGAGATCAAATACAATAGGTTCCCTCAAAGTTTATGGATCCAAGCCCTTACCCTATCTTGGGACCATGCCCTCAAAGTTTACAGGATGCTGATCCTTACCCTATTTTGGGAATCATCCTATTGATTGGATTTAGACTGCTCCTCTTTGGAAACAACTCCATCCCCAACTTTCTTAAATACTGACAGTAGTAACAAGCATTCTATATAATAATATTCTTCTTACTGTTATTAACTTAAGAGTTCTTTCTGATTTATATTCTAATATTGTTATTTGTCTGATCAAACATATATTAATTCTTCATAAGAACATTATCGGGCTTCATATATTAATTCTATATATATGACTATATATAGTATGACATTCTATATATGACTATTAATTCTATATATGTGACTATATATAGTATGACTGTCATACATATTGCAGTCCATATTAATAATACTATTAATTCTGCATAAGAACATTATCGGGCTTCATATATTAAACATACTTATTAAACACATCCCCTTACTAAACTCTGCATAGGAACATTATCAGGTTGCATATATTAAGCACACATATTAAGAACATCCCCATCCTTGCATACCACCAAGAACAAGGATGTTACTGCTTGTAACTTATAACAGTTCTGATCTGATCTGATCTGATCAATCTTGCTGAGTATTAATATCTCATATATTATCAGTCTCCATCCCTTCGATGCCTTTACTTTTCCCATCCTAACCTATTTTATAGTCCTCACATCGATAGAAAAGTTGTCTCTTCTACCCACACAACCCCCTAAAAGTTGACGTTCCTTAATAATACAATTTTTATTTGTGAATCGCTGCCACAGGATACCTTTTCATAACTGTTGCTAATATGTGATTATCATAACAATCGTTGCCCCTTCATGTAATTGTCTTTGTTAAACATACACATTGTAGCAATTGGTCTCCATTATTAATACTATCTTGATTGCTGCCTGTGGTAATAAGACCGCTGCCCTCTTTTAATGCATGTATTAATAATTAATTGTTGCATCAGATCTGGTCTGCCACTAACTATGTGTTTGCTAATGCCTTAATCGATAGGATGCAGCCAATAGGAATTACCTTCAGGTATGATAAGTCTTCATTGTTATGCCAATAAGGTTTTGCCTACGAGACCTTCACGAGTACTTGTGTAACATTAGTATTATGGTCACCGATTCAGTATGTTCTTCGGTCTTCATTCCTTGATCATGGGAATGGGTGGATATCAATTTCTTGCCTTCACCACTTCATCTTATTCTCTAGGTTTCACTTGGAGGCTTGATACAAAGATTATGAAGTCTTATGGAATGAGACGATTTTCCACAATGTCTCTATGCTATGATTGTTATAAATATACAGCTAACTATTAGTACTATATACAATTGTCAATCTGATTATTGGGTTAAGGATGGGGACATGACATTCTTCTCAGGGTCCTTTTATAAGCCCAACGAAACTTTTCGGAATTTATATAATATAAATTCACTTTTTAAATAATAAATATTTTAACTTCTTTAAAGTGACTTATATTATCTAACTTTTATTTTTGGCCACAGGAAAGTCACTTTATAAAATAATCAACTTAAAAACATTAATAATTAAATTATATTCTTTCTAGAAGATTGAGACAAAAAGTGGAACATTATAGTTTTCCCTTCCCAAAGATTGCTTGTCCCCAAGCAATCTAAACCTGTGTGCCATTACCAGGATCCCAAACCAATCTTATGAATGCTCTACCAAGAATCTGTATAATTTCAATTGTATACTTTTCTTCTCCGTTTTGCAGGCTTGACCCTTATACTAGGTAACTGCAATTTTTAATAAATCCTTCAATAATATATTTCTCTTTTATTGCAACATCGAATTCATCCCCTTTCACAGCTATAGTCAATATTCGTTACCTGGGATGGCAATCAGATGAATAAATTTTCTTCTTCTTTACAAATTTATTACTTGCTTGCAAGATGTCTAATAAGTTTGTATATGCAGTTTCCCAAATTGATTAGCTCCACTATTAAGCTCAATGAGATCTGAGGGTTTCTGTTCCCAAATTGCAAAGTTAGAACCACATTTTTTGGGTTTTCGTCCATCAGGAAACCACGGGTTTTCCTCCTGCTGGTAGAAATTTGGCCGTAGGTACAAATCTCTAAAAGAGAAATTATAAATTTTCAGAATAGATTCCTTTTTTTCTTGTTAGCCTCCTCTTAACCCCAACGGAACATTCCAGAATTTATATAATATAAATACACTTTTTAAATAATAATTCTTTTAACTCCTTTAAAGTGACTTTTATTATTTACCTTTTATTTTTGGCCACAAGAAAATCACTTAATAAAATATTCAGCTTAAAAACATCAATAATTAAATTATTTTCTTTGTAGAAGCCTGGTCTGAAAAATGGGCACATGATAGACAAGGAGAAGTTTTTTTTTATGTTAACAACAAAGTGATGAAAAGGATAAACACCAACGAAAAGTCTTGAGATCAAAATGAAATTGATTCATTTGGCCACTTACTGTTGAAGATAAGGAGAAAATGCATAAGACAATTGTACACTCCGAGGAGATATTTGTGGAGTCAATGATATTGCCATCTAAGAAATTGATTGAGCATGGGATTCAATTAGCTCTTGATGTAGCAGTGCCAAATGTTTGGTTATGTATAGCTTTTGATTTGGAGTCTGAAGAAACCAAGTGACAAGTAGTAGGGTGCAATTGGACCAAGCATCTCTCAATGTGGCTCACGAATTTATGTTGCTTCGAAAGAGGAAGGGATCACAATCTATGTTTGTGGATTTTCGTGCCCTAAACAAAACTATGCCTTGTAGATGGTAGAAAAATTGTTGAATCAACTCCAAAGGCCCTAGTGTGTTACTACGATGGATATGAAGTTGAGTTATTATTAGGTTAGGATCAGAGAAAATGATATTTGGAAGGCCACGTTCAAAAGAAAGCATGTTTATGGATGTGCAAACATATTTAGAATGAATAGTGTGTTAGTCATTGATTAGTTTATCATAGCATGTTTGAATGATATAGATATGTTATGTGAGACAAACATTTGAATCATTTCAAGTAAGTCATCAAATATCCATTACAAATGGATGCAAAGAAACGTGAGTTTGCAAGCCAAGCATTAGTGGAGTTGGGAATTGTACTTGTAGTTTGCAGTGGGGAACTGAAGATTTATGTAATGTCCCCACTTTGAAATAGAATTTAATAATAAACAATAATAATAGAATTAAAATACAAAAGAATAAAAATAAAATTGAAATTAAAATATAAAAGAATATAGTTAAATATAATTAAAATTTAATTTAAGTTAATGAATGGTCAAAAGACATGAAAGGAAAAGTTGTGACTCCCTCAAACATGAGATATAAAAGGGAGAAGATAACCTCATTTGAGAAGGCGATAATTTGGAAATCAGAAGTGCAGATCTGATTGTGAAAGGCTGTGTCCCTTTCAAAGGGCAGAAATAATGAGGAGTTGCACTCTTTCAAAGGTTGCTAATGGTGAAAGGGTTTCTCTTGCCAAAGGGCATACATGATGAAGAGGTATGACCTCTCCCTCACATTGAGAGATATAAAGGAAAGGAATCTGAAGCCTCCAGTGATATTACCATCGATCAGATCAGATCAGAACTGTTATTAAGTTACGGGCAGTAACATCCTTGTTCTTGGTGGTATGCATGGGGATATGCTTAATATATGAAGCTTGATAATGTTCTTATGCAGAATTTAATAGTAATATCTAAGTTGCTGGTTCGGGTTCGGGTTCGAAGAACCGGTTCGCTGGTACGGCAAAATTTTGAAATGGGGTTTGGGTTCGTTAGTACAAAAACATGAATTAAGATTAGAATGTAACATAATATCGTATAAAGTTATAAACAACAAAAAAACCATAAACTTGTAATCATAGCATTATGATCATAGTTCATACCATCATAGCATCATATACTTCAAGTTCGACATCAAAATATTAAAATGATAATATCAAGTTCAAGTATCATTGTTTCAGGGCTGGGGGCCTAGCTCGATTGGCGAGAGCTTTCAGTGGTGAAGCACGAGGTCACGAGGTCTAGTCTCCCCCCAGCCCACGTGGTACCGGAGGATGTGTTGCGCTAGTGTCACCGGTCACGTTAAAAAGTTTACCCGATGCATTGCAGTTTATAGGGGGTGCTATACTCGCTTTCTGCAGTCTAAAAAAAAAGTATCATTGTTTCAAAATTCAACTTGCAACAATTGGAACTTTATACTAAGTTTAAATCATCTAATGGATTCTTCTTCTTCTTGCAATAGCAGTCAGGAATAGCACTAAGAAGATGAAAGACTAATTGCAAGTCAAGAATAAATGCAATAGCAGTCGAGTAATAGCAAAAGTCTTTCATGGAAACAACTAATGCCATTGAAGAAGAAGAAGAAGAAGAAGAAGAAGAATGAGCAATCAAGAAAATGAGCTTAGGAAACTGAATATTTTTGTTGCTTTTCATAAGCCGAGGATTGTAAATCAAAATAAGCTAATGCATGGGTATTTTGCTGTTGTGATTGAGCATTGCTCTAGTACATTGTATAAGGTTAACAAGTAAGAGGTCATAACTCAATTGTTTGCTGCTCTGTTTTATCTTGCTTCAAGACATAAAAAATTTAAATAAATCTATCAATTGTCTGTTGTTGTTCTTAATAATTTTAACTCTTAAAGACTTAAACCTACATGATAGCTGGGCAAAACAATCACATAAATTTGCAAGTCTGAAATCATTGCCATAAATTTTATAAAATTTTGCCAAAAAAAATAAAAATGTAAATTTGGGCACCCAAGTGTCCAGGTTCGCTCCAAGTTCACCCCAGGTTCGCCTTGGACGAGCCAGCTTGCCTGGGTTACAAACCTTGGCTGAACCCAAAGGCGAACCGAACCAGGACCCGAACCCAAAACGAACTGGACCAGAACCAGGGGCCTAGGGTAGCGAACTAGACATCCTAGAGTAATATTAATATAGACTGCAATATGTATGATAGCCATACTTAATTATATATATGTTCACAGTACAATGAGATATCGATATATTCACAGTCTAAGTACTTAATCGATTCTAATTCTTTCCCCCATAAGGAGAGGCATGGTGTTGTTAGGGAGAGGCAGAGTAAATCCATCCCAAATTGGTAGAGCCCCAAGGGTGAATGGATTGATGATCCTGAAATCTGGGCTGCATTATGAGCCTCGAGGGTGAATGGATTGATGTTCCTGAAATCTGGGCTGCATTATGGAGGTGGTGTCATTGCACCCTAGACAAGTAAATCCCCATCTAGGGTTGAGAATTAGAAGGGATTAAGATTAGAGCTTGAATAAGGACAATATCAGTTGTACTTTGAGCAACCACAGTTATTTAATATGTAATTAATGTAGCATAATAAGTAGAAGTGTATGTTGCTCTTTAGGAATTGGCAGCCTCTTAATAGGGGACATTACAATTTATTTTCCAAAATTTAAGCAACATAGACCTAGCCAAGGCTGATGAATTCGAGTGAAGTGCTGGTCTTTATAGGAGCAACTCAATATGTAAATTCATTACCAAAGTACTGTTATGCCTTTGCAAGGCATCTATAATGTTATGTCCAGGGCACCAGAATCTTCATTTGAGTTATCTTATTTGAATTTTTGATGATTTTGAGTGAGATTGAAGGTTCCAGGTTGCAAAGTTTTGATGTTAGACATTCAGCAGTATGCTTTTCTCTCCTATTAAAATAATTTATATCATCCTAGGTATTTGGAGCGACTTCTTCTTTTAGGAGCTCAATATCTAGCTACTTAGGGTACTGATCATGTAGCTTCAAGTGGCAGTGAGATTTGTTCTTATGAGGGTTTTCGATTAGTTTGGAAAGATATTACCTATGGTGTAAGGTTTTGACGAGTCAGGCTTTATGGACTTATAAGTAGGTTTTGGAACTTTGAGGGTTTTAAATCAGTTGTAATATTATGGCACTCTTTACAGTTTGAAATTGATACCTGCTCACTTTATATTAGCTATGGCTACAAGTACTTTAGCGTTTCCTTGTGCTGATCTCAATATAATGTTTTCTCCCTTTAACAACTTGTTTGAATAATTGAGACCCCTTTATTGTGAATAATTGTTCACAACCAACCAGAATATTAATTGAAGAGATTGATTTAATGTTTGACATTCATCACTCTTTGTACACATTTTTCTTGGTGCCTAAGGTGATGAACCAAAGAACATGATCTAACTGCGTTTATACCTTAATTAGTTTCATGGATTTTGTGGGGATGAAGGGTATTTTCTGCATCACTTTCCCTTCTAGTTACTCATTTTTCATTTCCAAGCCTCTTTGACAAATCTTATATCTTGGAGAGGTGAAAGCATGGGTGACAAGTACAAAGGAAGGAAAACATAGTTCGAGGCAGATATTCCATAGCATGCATTTCTTGACAACTATGATTAGGTTTTTAGCAGTTAGCAATTTTACAGTACTACCTTCAGTTGTTGCTAATTAATCAAGTCCTAGTTTAACTTCAATAAATATGAATGTAATATTCAATGAACAAATGATCCATGTTTCTCTATCAAAATACAAGGATTGCTTCCAGTTTCTCCTTAAAGAATTCTGAACATAATACATTTGCCAAGTCTTTTGTTTTATATTGAACTTATGTCAATTATTTCAAAATAGCCTGGTAAGGGTAAAGAGTTGGGAAGGTGTCTTATATGTCTTTAATTGTGGCAGACATTGAATCATGCAAATGGAAGTTGTGTAATCGTTTTCAAGACAGCAGTGTACCAGTATTGGATATTCAGTTTGGTAATTGTGTGTCAGGATTGAAATTGGTAAGGATATACACACTATTACATTTGAGAAGCTAAGTGTTTATTAAGTATCCTAGAAATGTAGTGTTTACCATTTGTGAAATATTACATTGAATTTAAAGCTGTTTGCATACTTTGCTCCCTTTCAAAAAAATCGGTTTAATTGTTGATAAAGAAATTATAATTTGCTCATGACAACCTAAAGGTTAACCATGTTTTTATTTCTCTCAACTTGGTAAGTTGCAGGTGTTAGTCTGTTATTTTGATTTGTTGGGAACAGTTCTGCCTGAAGATGAATCTCGAACTTTAGCATTTGAGCACACACTTTATTAGTTTTCTTTTGTTACAGGAAGGAGAATAATCTCTGAATTATAAGAAATACAAAATTTACAATTACTGATAGCAGTTTTAGACCGATGCATAACTTTTCATATATATATATGCCCGCTAATAGCAATATACCCAAGAATAAACTATAAAAGTAAAGTCCAAATTGACTAAGGAGTCAATTTGTGGTTGACTATAATTACTTGATTTTCTTGATGTAATTTAGTTTCATCCCTTCACTTGGTAATCTCCATTGGCTGTTGATACTATAGTTTCTTCTGGCCAAACTTGAAGGGATGAGTGTCTACCTTTTCCTCTCTTCTAGTTTTCCACATTATTGCAACATAGTTTGTTGTTTTCATTGAGGGAATGCCATTCCTAGTTTTGGTTTCTGTATGGAAGGAAAACTAGCAAGCAGACCTCACACACAACATTCTGAGGATCAGGCTGGATAGGCAAAATAAATGAGAGTGCAGTTGGAGTTGATGGAGGATGATGAAATTCAAAGTATCTTCCAAAGAATCTGCTGGAAAGGCAAGTGAAATATGAGAAACATTTGGTTAATGTCAGGTTGCCCAGAAATGCATGCAAGGAAAATGGTAAGTAATATTCACACACAGCCTTGTGAAGACCAGGTTTAAAATGCAACAAAAAACAAATATGGGTGAATCATAAAGGCAAATTTTGAAATTTACAATTCTGGACAAACCCAACTGATCACCATATTGGACAAGGTAAATTCAAGAGTGGCAAAATTATTGCTAAACAAGAACGTACCAAAATTAGAAGGATAGAAAAATGATAGAATTCTAATGTGGCCAAAAACAAACAACATACAACATGAGATAAACTCATTGTATGGACATTGTTCTAGAAATATCATTTTTAGCAGTATGGATTGTGGAAGATTAAATTCTCAAATATTTTCCATACATGTAAGGAACCTATTTAATCAAAGCTTCTGGAGAATTTTAGGATAAAGATTGCTAAAAGATTGCAAATTTGGCATTCCTAAAGAGGTTTAAGGTCCATCTCATGTAATGTACTTGGAGTTATCCACATAAGGAGTTCTTATTTGCAACCTTATCATTCATCCTGATGATAAGCCACAAAGTGTTGCTTCAAACATGGATCAAGTTCTCTCTATGCAATTATTTCCAGAAACCTTTTTTTAACATATTGTCCTTTGACAAATGAGTACATTATAAAAAGAAACAAGAACTAAGCTAGAGTGAACAACATATATGTAATGGACACCCTAGAATGCCCAAAAACTAAACCAACTGCTGATAGGAATTTAGTCAAACAGTTTGCATCCAACTCCTTATTTCTCCGTTTAATTTTTAAATTCCCTTATAGCTTCGGAAATGTAATGTTTGTTTGTTTTTAAGTCTTTGCATAGATTTGAAATCACATAACATGAACTAGAAGGGAATTACAATAATATGCAACATGAAGATTGAACTACTGCTGATATGATATTATTTCCAGAATTATTAAAATCAAATACATAGCAGATATTTCAACTCACTAAATACTCCAGCATTTTTGACATAATATTCCAGCAATGACTTCCCATCTTGCTGCTACAGTAACGTGAACAGTGCCGTGCTACAGTAACGTGAATAGTGCCATGCTACAGTACGTGAATAGTGCTATGCTACAGTATTAATTAGTCTTCAATCAGTCCAATAGCTTCATAAAATCATCCCTTCAGAATGGCATAAGCATTGGTCAAGAAGTGGAGAAGGTATGAGCAAAACACCAAATCTGCCTGTAGCTGAAGATGCACCCAATCTGCCTGTTAATGAAGCTGATAGCAATGGATTCCAAAGGCCAAACCCCAAGGGAATGACATCTAGAATGTCACAAGAGAGGATAGACGTCCTCTAATGCCAAGAACGGATCTGCAACTCACACATCAATTTCTTCTCATATTCAACATGCTGAATGAAGCCACAAAAGCTTCCTTTTATTCTTTATCCAAGGGTCGACCCAGCTCACTTGAGCAATGTGGGATAAAAGATGTGCAATATAAAACATATTAAAATATTCACTTATGTCTCCCTTGGGTGCCCCTTTGATTTGCACACATCCCCATAAAATAAATATTAAAGTAACACTTTAATATTTTACGATTAAATTAAATGTTACTTTAATAACACTTCAGGCATTAAAATATATTAGCAATCGGACTTCGGATAGCGCGAGTGATAGCTCGTCGGAAAGCTCTCGCCGAGGAGTATCGAATCCAATCACCAAAACTAGCCTCCATTGTGTCTTGCTGACTTACTAAAAATAGTAAGTATGCCTGAAACTAAGTAAATCAACTCCATTTTGGCCCAAACTGGAAATGACTAGGCCAAAACACTCCAAGATCCCCTTAAACCCTTCGTTAGCCCTCGGGACCATGTAGAGATAGGCTAACGCACATACACTTGGTCAACTGCTAAAGTGAGGACATTACAATATACAAACAAACCAGTTAGCATAAGCAAGCAAGTAAATTAAATAAGCAAAAAATAAACAGCACGTGAGTTGTTTCCGATCACTTAATCCTCTATAAACAAACAATAAAGTGAAAACAAATAATTTGGTTTGTTTAATCTGTTTTGCCAACCTTCTTAACCATCAGACAATATCTACTTTACTCACCAAAATCGTGAATGACTTGAAGCATACCAGTTACCAGAGTTTCTTGTAATGTTTAGTTTCTTTTATGTTATAATGCAAAATATTCCAAAACCACAAGCAAAATTTCCAAAGAAATCTTTACACACTCACACAAAGCAACTATGTATCAATGGAATGCAAGAATAGTGTTTTCAATGAATTATGTTAATATGTGCAACAAAGCTACAACCATGCTGGCTTAATGATGAATGTGGAGTCATGTGTGCTGATTTTGATGAGCCATCCAGAATATTGAAAATGTTACCCTCGACTAGTTGTTGGAAGGCATTATATTGCAGTAGTCTAGAATACCAAAGGGGCAAGGTTACAAGTGTCAATGATCCCTAGTGATTGCTAATTATGAGTGAGTTGGTTTGACTCTTCATATGAAACATTCCATTCCTTGAAGACATGTCCTCCTTAGGATGCTTTTGGTCTTGATCATGATTGACAATTATGTTACTTATATTGTATGCATGTAATGTCCCTACTAGTTAGAGATCACTGACCTGCAAAACAAACTGTTAGAATGCAACAAATATATATATGTAACTAATCTAATTTGCAACTAAACTTCAATTATTTAATTAAAACTAATCTCAATTCTTATTAAAGAAAAAGGATACGAGTGCAGTGCTGGGACATGTCCTTAGGCGGTTGTGAAGCTCGCCTTCTTGGAACCCATCTGGGTTCCAAGCCATACCAGGAAATCGAAGGATAATTCGATTCCTGTCTTGGATGTAACATCTTACATCCAAGCCTACCAAGGAAGATCATCATATATGATGAATTCCTTGCCTTGGATGATGCATCTCATCATCCAAGTCTACCAGAGAGGACCGGCCAGATCTGTCTCTTCTTGGATGAACTTTTGTCACCCAAGCCATAACATATATGCATATAGATACTCAGTATATACTGCCTACTAGGGATTATCATAATCCCTGAATTTGGCTAAGGGAATTTCCTCCCAATAGCCTCCATCATATAGCCACATTATTCATATAACATTCTACAACTCATTATCATTTTTCAATTCATAAATTAAGTCTACATTTACATGATCCTACATACATATAAATATTCTGCATACATACCTATATTCATTGCTACATACACATGAGATAATATTACTATCCTACTATAGTTCTTGTTAAAGGAATAGTATGTATTTATGTATAGTAGACTATTTAGTAATATATATGTGTGTGTGTGGCACACACGTCCACACACATATATTTACCCCTGTGGCTAGTAGATAACACTTACCTGTTCGCAGCCCGCAGTAGTAGTTCCCAGTCCGTAGTTTGTCATTTGCTGTTCACAATCCGCCATGGCAGTTTGTAGACTTCCTCTCTTTGACACCTCCCCCCACTCCCTTGCTGTGGTTGTTAACCTTATACCCCGTGGAGGGGAAGGGTTGCATCCCTCCATGGGTCCCTTTGCGGGAAGGGGTGTGACGGTGGTTGCAGCCCAGGCTGCGAGTACCGTCCCACCACTTCCCGTGGGAGGGGTGTGACCGGAAGGTAGCCGCTGTCCTATACATCTTTAATCGCATTTAAGTATATTCATTCGATAATACATTCCATTAAATATATTAAATTCATTACATGGTTTAATGTATTTAATATATTAAATACATTTTATTATTAAATATATTAAATACATTACATTTATAATAACCTTATTTAATATATAAATTTTAATGATTTATTTCTTTTTGCAATATTTTAACATTATTTAATTTATTAACATTATTTTAATAATTGCTCCTTCATAATATATGCTTTTATTATTATTGGTGTGTTGGATAAAATGTACATTAGGTGACATCGTAGGGGTCATCACAGTCCCTCCGTCTCAATTTTGCTTGTCCTCAAGCATATTTATGTCTTCCTCTTTCTCCCAAGTAGCATCCTCATTTGGGCTATTCCTCCATTTAATCAGGTCTTTGGTAATGGTTCGGTTCCTAAGCTCTTTCTTCCGCGTATCCAGAATGACCTCAGGGTACAAAGTTAGTTTCCCCTCATCATCTAGGGGAGGTAGTTCACTGCATGGCACCAAGTGTTGCCCGAGAACCTTTTTAAGTCGGGAGACATGGAACACATTATGTATTTTACTGTCTTTGGGGAGTTGTATTTCATAAGCTACTTCCCCAATCCTTCGAATTACCTTGTAGGGCCCATAGAACCGGGGTTTCAACTTTTCAGCCCCATTCCTCTTGAGGGAAGATTGTTTATATGGTTGTAGCCTTAAAAACACCAGATCTCCGGCCTTGAACGACCTTTCCGTACGCTTCCTGTTTGCATAGATCTTTTGTTGATTTTGGGCTTGTTGTAAATTCTCTTTCAAGGTCTTCATGATGTCCATACTCTGTTGAACAAAATCTTATGCTCTTGGTACTTTACTTTCTTGGGTTATTAACTCCCCAAAGCTTGTGGTCTCATAGCCATACAAAGCTTGGAAAGGACTCATCCGTATTGACATGTGGTGTGTCGTGTTGTAACAATGTTCTCCTAAGTGTAGCCACTTAACCCAAGCAGTCTGTTGCCCTGTAACATAATTTCTTAGGTAGCCCTCTATCCATTTGTTCACTATTTCAGTTTGCCCATCGGTTTGAGGATGGTAGCTGGTACTAGGGGTTAAGACTGTTCTTGCCATTCTGAAGAGTTCCTACCAGAATTGGCTAATAAACTTGCTATCTCTGTCATTGACAATATTCTGAGGGAGTCCGTGGAGTCTAAAAATTTCCCTGAAGAATAGATCGGCTATTTGGTGGGCTTTGTAGTTTGTGGAGACTGCCAAGAAATGGGCATACTTCGTTAGTCTGTCTACCACCACAAAAATGCTATCCTTTCCTTGTGTCCTTGGCAACCCTGTTATGAAATCCATAGAAATGCTCTCCCACTTTTGATTGGGAATAGGTAATGGTTGAAGCAACCCAGCTGGGTGGGTGAGTTCAGTTTTATTGCGTTGACAAGTTAGGCACTTTTGTACATATTTTTGGACATCTCTTTTTTGGTCTTTCCATGCATACTTTTCCCTAATGTGTTTATAAGTTTTATAGTATCCTTGATGTCTTGCTAGGGGGTTATCATGGAATTCTTTTAGGATTTTGCTTTTGAATCTGGTCTGAGGGGTCAAGTATACCCTTCCCTTGTACAAGATGAGATCTCCCCTAACTTTAAAATCTTCATTGGGAAGGTTTCCCTCCAAGATTTCCTTTGCTTGTAGATCTTGGTCATATTCATTAAGGATTTCTTCTTTCCAGTCCTTTGAGATGCTGGTAAGGGTATTTAGGTGGGCTCTTCAGGATAATGCATCCGCTGCCCCGTTATTCACCCCTTTTACATATTCTATATCAAAGTCGTAGGCTTGTATTTTGCTCACCCATTTTTGTTGCCTATTTAAGATCCTTTTGGCTCAAGAAGAAGCGTAGACTGTTATGATCAGTTTTTGGCTACTATAAACGTTTTGTAAAAGGGTTCTCCAAGATTGCAGCACCCCTTACTGATCTAACTAAGAAAGGGGCTTTCACATGGAATGACCAAGCCCAACAGGCTTTTGAACAACTTAAAATAACCATGAGCACATGTCCACCTCAAATGGATCGGTATATGGTGTGAAAATCGATCCACCGGGCTTTTGAACCATATACCCTTGTCCACCAGCACCGAAGGGAGGAAACCCAGCGTGAGGAGTGACGCCAATAGGTCCTCTGAGAGTACGAAGAAAACAACTATCTCTGGGAAGAGGAGCGTAATGGCAAGCGACGACGGGAAACTTGAACCTTGAGCCTCAGGAGCAGAATAAAGAACACTCCTACATTTTGTACGGGAATTAATGCCCAACTTATTAAATAAGGATAGAAATAAGAATGCACAAAGTGAGGAGTGGGAGGCCGCACAGAGAGCCCTGATTCTGGAACAAGTAGAACGTAGACGGAAGCTGAGGCAACTTGCTGAAGGACAACCGGCCGAAGGGTTGCCCGAAGGGAACCAAGGAGGTGTCACGGAGGGTGCAGGAGCAGAAGCCGAAGGAGATTTCTACGTGTTGCCTGAACACCGTAGGGTGAGAAGCTACGAAGAATTTTTGGAGGAAACAAGGCTACGAAGAAATCTGGTCGAAGAGACCCGGATGAGTTCAGAAATTTATCCCTTACACCGTGCACGGAGGACCACCGAAGGGAGCAAACAGACGACAAGGGTGAGAACGGAGGGGAGGGCAACCGTACGACCGTAGGTGCGGAGGAGGCACAGGCACACGGCAAGTAGGACCCCCTCTTGGGACCCATCACACCAAGCACGCGGGTACAAACCACCGTACCCCCAGTCACTCAAACAACATACACCACTGGCACGGGTGGGAGTGGTGCAGGTGCACGACAGGCGACATGACCCCCACCAATGGCCAGTAAACAAAAGTTGCCGAAGTTCAACGGCAACGGGAAGGAAGATCTCGTCCGCCATTGCCGCACTTGCGAAACCATATGGTCAGCGAACGGTGTTACCGACTAGGACGAATGGGTAACACAATTTCCAGCAACCTTAAGGGGAGTGGCCATCGACTGGTACTCCGATACGGATAAGGCCAAAGTCGGCACATGGCCCAACCTGAAGGAGGAGTTTGATATAGAGTTCCGCCTCCTTAGAGACGATAATGAAATAGTAGTTGAAATCTATGGCACAAAGCAGAACAAGAATGAGACAGTCCGAGCCTATAGTCAGCGGCTCAAGGAACTGTTGGGGAAAATGGAGTCAACCAGCAGATGGGTTGAAAAAGAGATGGTTCGTGGAGGGACTGAAACACTCCCTCCGGAAGAAGATGAAAATTATTCCACCAACCTCATACGAAGATGCATATAATAGAGCGAGACCAAGACATCCAAGAAGAAAAAGAAGAAGGATAGCTCGTCTGAGGATGATGACTCTTTTGAGGGAAGTAGCAGCGATGGCGAGTCCGGCAAAAAGGTGCAAGCCCTGTAGAAGGACATGTTGAGGATGATGAAAGAGCTGAAGGTTATGAAGGGAGGTCCGAGCAAGACCGACGAAGGGGAGCTTCGGTGCACAAAATGTAAGATGGACGGCCACACGAAAGGCTCCTGCCCAAAGAAGGCCTATTGTGATATATGCCAGTTGATGGGGCATCCCACCAAGGAATGCCCCTACAACATGAAAACACGAAACCAACAAGTATTGCTTACGCAGGAACAACCAACTACATTGGGCGGTAATGGCAGCTCCCAGGCGAACAACAATGCAACGTCGGGAGGCTACCGAGATAACCGTGGGGAGGACGAAACAACAATAACACCAATAACAATACAAGGAGCGGGATCCAATACGATTCCAAGGCCGACCGATGATACAATGCAGAGTGTGCAGCCAGTGGGGGCACTTCGCCCGAGACTGCCCGAAGGGAGAGGCCACACAATATTTGTGCAAATGGTGCGGACCGGGAGACCACAAAGACGCCACCTGCCCGAAGTTCGGCGTCAACTTGCTCAATATCGTGGAAACCAAAGAAGAGGAAGTGCTGGCCGTAATCCGCGCCCAAGCCAGACAAGCAACGTGCCCAGACTCGGAGATGGAGAAGCGAAGGGTACGAGAAGCATGGGAAGAAATTGAGAAAGAGATACGAGAGAGGGCAAAGGCGAAGGGTACAACGGTTACTTCCAGTTGACCAGAGGCGGAGGAGGCTATACTAAATCAAATTTTAGAACTGGAGGTGCCTGTGAAGGTACACGATCTCCTCCAGACGATGCCTCAATTACGAACGGCGTTGCTGAATAATCTCTCCCAACCACGCACCAATACCAACCACTGCACAAATGTTCTTGGGGGGTCTGCAATAGACCCCAAGCTGCTGGCAGTTAACACTGGAAGGAACCTGGCCATTGTGGAGATGGGTATCCTTGGCACCATTCTAACCGATACCATCGTCGATGGTGGATCGGGAGTGAATGTTCTTCTAGAAGAAAACTGGCGGAAGCTGGGGAAGCCGACGCTGTGGCCATCTACATTCAATCTGCTGGGAGCAAATCAACATGGAATCAAACCCATCTGGACAGTGATAGCCAACAAGTTACCATCGGGGCGCAACCCTTCATACTGGACTTCGTGGTAATCCCACTAAAGGAAAAAGGGTATGATGCGATCTTAGGGAGAGGGTGGCTAGTGGCAGCCAAGGCCGCCCACAACTAGAAGAAGAACATTTTGTTCCAGAACTACAGGCTCGAAGTAGAGGAACCAGAGCAATTAACGAAGGAGGTGTACTTGCCGGAATACAGAGAATATTGGAAGGGAGACGCCCGTGTGAGTGACACCACCGCACACCAGTTCCCGAAGAAAGAACCCATCAAGTATCAAGAGGTAAAATTGAAGGAGACAAACCTCGGTGACGTAGATAATCCCAAGATCATTTGTGTCGGTAATGATTGGAACCCTGTGTGGAAGGCCGCAACCTTCAAAATCTTTATTCTTCTTCTTATGTACGGTAACGAGACCGTGGTCCCTGTAGAATTTATGGTTCTAGGTCTTCGGATGACCATTGAAAATAGACTTGCCATCAATGGGTCCAAATTGAAACCCTACCATGAGAAGCGCGCAGGGGACCCGACAGACTGGAAGGACACCCGAGAGTCCGGAGGGGGGACCCGAGAGGATGGAAGGGGACCCGAGAGGTCGGGTAGGCGACTCGAGAGGCACGGGACCAAAGTGGGAGACTCTCGAGTGAGGCAAACGGAGAAGGATGAAGGGCGATCCCAGAGGCATGGGACCTGAGCGGAAGACTCTTTGGACAATTAGATTAGGAAATTAAATTGAAAAATAAATAAAATAAAAAACAATCGGTGGCCACGGTGGAACCACCGTCGAGGGGGTCACTGCCGGTGACCACCATGCGCTAGAACCACCGTCGGGGGGCCACCGCCGGTGACCATCGTGCGGTGGAACCACCGTACGATGGACCATCGTCGACAGAGGTCACCGGCGGTGGAATACCACCGTAGGCCTGAAGGAGCATGGCGACGACGGTGATGGTTTAAAAAAGGGTGAAAGGAAAAATACCCCGGCACGACAGGGATAAACGGTGGTGATGGTACGTGAAAAGAAAAATGCGTTGACATTCAAACAAGCATGCATTTAATTTAAAAAAAAACGATGACTAGATTGAAAAATCATTCGATGGAGTTTGGAGCCAGAACGCTGAAAAAATTAGAGTGGAGAAGAAGGTTTTTGGCATCTTAAAATATCACAAAAATGATGTGCGCCATGGACTTCCGTGTGGTTCTGAAGGTTGTAAATTGGTGTTGGCGGCGGGGGCGCTGCCCATCGACCCCGCCCTATACTGCGGCACCTGGGGCGTTGCCGCCTGTTGTGACGTTTTCACACATCGCCCCATTGCAAATGGGGACCCTTGCTTTTTTGCTTTTTAGGGTTTGTTTTTTGGTCTTTTAGGGTTTTGTTAGTTAAGCCTTTGCATTTTGAGTGCTGTCGGGAAGATCAATAGGATAGCAGGTCCTGCTAGAGTGAAGTCCTGATCCTGAAATTTGGCTAAGTCTGAAAGTCCTGATCCTAAAATTTGGCTAAGTCTGAAAGTCCTGATCCTGAAATTTGGCTAAGTCTGGAATGTCCTGATCCTGAAATTTGACTAAGTCTGGAAACTGAAAAACCTCAAAAAACTAGATTTTGCTATATAACTCCTGGAGGTCTGAAACCACGCTCAAACATCCTGAAAGTATATATGGAATATAACTTAAAGTATAAGTTTCTTCTTTCTTATACTTAAATGTTATATTCCATAAAAATTATCCTGATAGAGAGTTCGAAAAGTCAAATTTCGCTCCTATCCTTCACTAAGGATCCAGAGCGAAAAGCGCTCCTGTCCCTCTCCAAGGGTCCAGAGCGAAAAAGCTTAGTGGAGTCATTCCTGACCTTGTTCGGACAAATTGAGACATCAAAGGCATGAAGGAGGATGTAATCAACCCATTGAAGATAGTTTTGAAAGTTAACAAGGCATAAATGAGCTCATAAAGGCCAGGGCGCTCCTGTCCCTCTCCAAGGGACCAGAGCGATTTTCCCTCAAGACAAGTTTTTGGCAAAGGGAAGGCAAGTTTCGCGTTTAAGGTGGGTGAAGGAAGACGCAATCGATCCGTTGAAGATAATTTTCGAAGCTAGCAAAACACAAGTGAGCTTATAAATGCAAAATCGCTCCTGTCCCTCACCAAGGGACTAGAGCGAAATAGTCAAGTATGCCTAATTTTTAAATGCCTCTTTCGTTTCAAACGTTCAAGATGGAGTAAGAAACAATGTTTTACGCCTTGAAGAAAATTCAATGTTAATATGATTAAGGATTTGTGCCATAAATGCAAAATCGCTCCTGTCCTTCACTGGAGGACCAGGGCGATTTCTACAGAATCAACCATTCCCTTCAAAAGTTACGTCAAGGCAAGGTTACGCAAGGTCAAAAATGACTTTCGAAGGACGAACGTGGAATTAACCTCAAGAATCAACAATTTTGAGCTCAAATGCAAAATTCGCTCTTGTCCTTCAGTCAAGGACCAGGGCGAAAAATCCTTAGGAGGGCTCATTTGGTCTTGGAGAGACAAGTTTGGCATGCGTAGAACAAACAAGGATCATCAATTGCCCTCACAAGTTGATTTGACGATTGGAGAATACAAAAACAAAGAGCAAAAGGCAAAATTGCTCCTGTCCCTCACCAAGGGACCAAGGCGAAAATGGTTCTAAGGAGCATTCGTTCCAAAAGATCACATGAATCAAACTCAAGATTCCAAGCAAAAACGCCATTTCGAACATCAAGGATGAAGTTTCAAACGTGAAAAATGAAAGATGGAGGACCAACAAGACAAGTTCGCTCCTATCCTTCACCCAGGGACCAGAGCGATATTATTGATGTCCCAAATATCTCCCATGCCTAGGCGCCAATAATTTTTTGAAATACATTAAATGCTAAATTCGATAAAAACTTTGAAATATTTAATTAAATTGGCATTTAAAAATAGCGCATAAGGCATTTAATAATTAATTTATGCCTTTAAAAAATTGAAATTTTAATTATAAAGGCATTTAAAATTAATTATTATTAATTTAAAAATAAAATTGGGAGCGCTTAAGGTATCATTTTAATGTTTTTGCCAAGTCGGCCTTCTCCTTTTATTAATTTTGTTTATTTTTGGTTCTATTTTACCAAGTCGGCCTATGGGAAATTGCAATGGTAAGCGCCTATATAGTGGGGGTATCTTGAGCGATGTTAATCCATCATTCACTCATCCACTCAAGTGCGATTTGGAGAAGAGCAACAAGGTGCGAAATTTGGTCTAGGAAGGAGCGATTTTTGTTGAAGGCTAGAGGTGGTGAAGTTGATAGAAGAAGCACATTTTGAAGACTTCGATCCACATTTTGCCTAAGCAAACTTGCTTAATTTTGCATCTTTTCTTAGATTTAGTTCTCAAGTGGAGGTATGGCGAAATTCTCCTAGTCTCAATTTTGAATTTTGAATTTTCGATTTCAAGTGGCTTAGTTAAATTTAGGAAATGATAATTCAAAGATTTATCATGAGGTTTCCTAATTTAAAACTTAAATCCTTTTTCTAGTCTATATTTCTACGTTGCAAAACATGTTACTAATTTTGAAATGTTGTGTAGGTATCAAGATGGCGACTCCCAAACTCGAAGGATCTACAAGTCGGAAGGCTCTCATCAAGGAAAATCAAGCCAGATCAAGGACGGTCTCCTCCAGGACGAACAAGCAAGGACAAGGGCGACCTCCTCCAGTCTAGCATCGACAAGGACGGCCTTCTTTGGACTAACTTCATCAAGGGCGACCTCTTCCAATCCAGCATTCCAAGGCGAGGTACAACAATCATCCTGCAAATCAAGGACACAAGAAGTTAGAACAAGGGTTTGTTGAAGAAGCAGATAGTTCCAGATGAATTAATTAAAGCTAGCTTCTCAACAACATCAAGTTGAATATTTACCAAGTTACAAGTGTCAGACGAGGTGGCATCCTAGTCATCACTTCTCCAGTCAGTGTGGTCCACCTCAGCACGTCCAGATTCAATGTACATAACTCATGGAAGGTGACACGTACTTCGATGTACCTACCCTAGCTATCCATTGGTGGAATTTTCTAGAGAGGACATGTGTCCAAGCAATACAATTTTATCATTGGTCAAGCATTAAATGTTATGTAATGGTTGTAACAAACCCTAATTAGGGTTTTCATTGTTGAATCTTGGCCATTGATCTTGAATTGATCTAAGCCATCGAATTGTATTGAGGGCACTATATAAGCCCTGGCATTTCATTTTGTAAAGGCAATAATTAGAAGGAGTTAGATAATAGAATAGTTGGAAGCAGTTAATAGGAGATAGATAAGTAATAAGATAGAATAGCAATTAGAGTAGAGTAGAGAGAGAAGGCATTGTTGCCAAGATGTTGTTGTAAAAGACTTGTAACTTCATTGAAGAAATGGTGAAATTTATGGGTCGATTCGACAATTTGCATGGTCTTTATACTTCTCATATTTGATTTCATGTTAATAAATGAGTGGAAGAAATGTGCTTGATTGATGGTGGAATTCGTATATCCATACTACTAGGAGTTTGTTGATTGCAGACTTGCCTTGTGTAGTCAACTGGAATCATTCAGCTTAAGCTTAACTTCAATTGTCGTTTCTTCATTGATATGCATCAGCCTGATGGTGTCTATGCCTGCAGTGATGATTTGAACATCATAAAGCTTTCCTTCGAAGATCGCACTAGCCTTGTGGAGATGGTCCTGCGATGTCAAAACAAGACCTAGTTAGAATTTCATCAAAGATCAATCATTGCTCCTACATTCCTTAGTATTAGGATTAGATTCTCTCCTCGCCCTCGTCCTTTTTCCTTTTTTTCAAGTCAAAGCTAATAAGAGCTTGTGTTCCAGCAATATTCAAAGCAGATCAGACGTTCAATCATCAAATGTAAGTCCCCTTGTGATTCCAGCAAATCACATCATACCACAAAGAGCTTATCCACATGTAGAGACCCTACATACAAGAACCTTGAAGTCATCCTGATTGATCCTTTTTCGCGATATCTTCAGCAATCAGAGGCTTTACTCAAGAGAGGATAAGGTACCTTTAGGTATTTTATTCTGTGTTTGATAGTGTACAAAATACACGTCAACACCGCCAAACACCGCGAGGGGCTATCCCTCGACCTTGCTGGAGCGTGTCCCAGACCTCGCGAGGGCGCTGCCCCTCGACCTAAGTAGGGGCTTTGCCCCCAGACCCCTAGTTTATTTTTGAGCTACAATACACTTTTGAGTTGGGCGAAGGGCATCGGAGAAGTCACGGTAAGTGTTGGGGTTGTTCCGTACTATGAGAAAGAAGCCAAAAGCTAAGCATTGGCGCGGAAGCCATTAGCCATAGAGGGAGACGGATTTGGAGGTTGCGAACAAATAGAGTTTGAGGGAAGGCATTGCAAGAACGCGAAGCCGTACCCAGGCATGAATGGTACGCTTTGAGGAATTCGGAGTATGTCTCGGCTGGACGTGAGGTTGCCTTGGTGGATGCACAGAGGGCTCCGGAGGAGCTGACCACCAGGTTGGAGGCAGTAGTAGCGTGAGACTTAGCTCAACGTACCTAGGAGTTGTATGCCGAGAGGGCAGTGCGGGTGGCTATCAAGGACAAATTGGCTAGGGAGACAATATCATTTGAGTAGCAGTTGGTGGAGGCTGAGCCTGAAAAGCGTGTTTTGCAGACAAGTTGGTTTAGGCACAGGAGGATTGTGATGTCAAGGAAAAAAAAAAGAACTTGTGGAAGCGATAATGGTGAAATCCACACTTGAGCATCGGATGGTAGCAGAAAAGGGTTTTCAGGTGAGGACGCAGCAGGTGTATGAGTTTCGGGCTTGACTGGCGTCAGTAGTTCCCGCATCTTCTTCATCGGCAATGCAACTACCTCCTTCAGGGACGCCCCCTCAGCCCCTTCTTCTCAGTGATTTTCTTATTGTATACAGTGTACTTCATCCCCATTTTGTTGTGTTAGTCGCGGACTTTTCTCCTTATCGTCCGAAGACAACTTTTCTTAGGGGGGGATGATGTTGGTCGTAAAATGGGCTTTGTACTACTTGTTAAGCTACGTTGGTTAAGTATGTTAGTGTCGTCGAGGGCAGTTGTCCGTTGCACGACTGTTCCCCACGCGTGGTAACCGCAACCCTCGACCATGTCTTTATATATGCTCTTGTACTTGTTGTTGGAGACACTGATGCAGAGAATGATTATTGTACTAAACATTTTGGCATTAATGGAAGCATTGCTCTGAGTTTCTGGTTACTATTCTATCCTATGATTATCATCTGACTGCTGATATGGAATATTAATAACACACCCCACAGGGTAAACACTAAGCTTTTATATGCAAGTTCATTTGATCAAGGAACTTCTTGAGGAAAATAAGGCACCAGGATGCAATATTTCTGAAATGTGAGATAAAGATAAATAGAAGCATTTTGACAACTGAAAATCAGTTTTGAGTGTAACTAAGGACTGCTGTTGTATGTAAGAAGACAAAATGCCTAAGGGATGAGAGGCAACCTGTTGACATGGCTAAAGTCGTATCGTTACAACTCTATCCTATCCTCTCTTGTACAAGGAAGCCCTAATGCTGCTTTTAATCGATCAAAGGGGATGACCTCAAGGTTCCAAATGTCAAGTCATGACTGCAGGATAGCTCAATGGTCGATGTGTTTTGCTGGGAGCACAAGGGGACTTACGTTTTGCGACAAGTTGGTCTGCATTTTAAGATTGCGAAATAAAAGCAAAAGGGAAGGGTTAAGAGACCTAATATTAACAAAACTGGTATGCGGGTAGACGGATTCAACATAACCAATCCCTGCTTGGCCAGAATAACTCACAACATCGCAGGAATGGTGCAATCTTCAAGGGGACTTGGATGATTTTTAGACTGTAGGAGCATGGCTAAGCACCCAATTCTGGCGTAGCTCAGACAGACACCTGCAATTGAACTAAACACGATTTAAAGGCTCAGGCTAACCATACACAAGGATACACAATTAGCATATCCTCAATGGTATGAGCCTGAATCCATCAGATACCTGCACACCAAGAAGATCTATCTAAATTGCTGAAGAAAACCATGCAAACAGAAAAAAACCAAGATAACAAACACCATTCTTCAATCTTTATATATTGATTTTGATTGTCTTTACAACAATTTTTGTAGCATTTCTATGCTACTCCTAAAATTTAACCTTCTACAATCTAACCTATTCTAACTGCCTAAAAATCTAACCTTTTACAAAAGAAAACTACCTTTTATAGATTTTATATACTGAATCAGAGGCCAGGATTGACTGCATCCAAGGGTTGCAATCCGCCTTCCAGAAGCATGGCAACTTTAACCCATGCCTACTCAATTCTCAGTTATCCCCCCAACCACATTGCCAACTACCTACAACTGTTTGGCTTTAACTCAATCCACTTGGTAGTTGGGAATAACTATCCACAACTGACTTGTGTTCCACTTTGTTTCAAAATATCTTGAGCGGGACCCATAGGTAGTGTGTAGGGGAAAAAGTGGCACTAAGCAAACATGCCCTAATCTCACTTTCAACCACACACTTGTGGAATACGAAAGAGCCTAGAGGTATCACACAGTTGGCTACTTCTTTTTGTGGAAGAGAGAGCCACGGGCTACCTATTAGGATTTCTATTCCTTTGTTGCAATTGAAAGATGAAATGATGCAAGTTCAATTCCTAACCCCAAAGTGCAAGTATGAACTAATAACAAGATTGCAGAATTGAACTTAAACAATGGAAAGCTGTAAACACAAGGACAAGACAAGAATGCAAATGCGTACCCGGAGTTAAAATCTGAGTGAAAATGTTCGGGACAGGGGCGCGGGCTCGGGCGCCACTGTCCTGATTCTGCCCCTGAAACTGTTGTTTTGCAACCTGAAAAGCTGTCAAAAATGTTGAAACTTGCTGTCTGACAGAAGGACCAGGGTGCCCAGCGCCCCTGTCCCAGGGACCAGGGCGCCCCACGCCCCTGTCCTGGTCTTTTGCTCTGAAATTTGGTGCGGGGCTCGGTTTCCGTCTGCTTCCGCCGGATCTGCAACTTGCGGCGTCGTCCGAATCCCGAAATCTGTACTTATATCTGAAAAGGTGTGTTGGGCGGCTATGTAGGGTTTTGCCTTAGTCAAACCCCCGCTTTGGTGATTTCCACCTCCACGAATAGCCAAGTTGTATTGTAAAAGTAGTGTGTGTGCAGACCTTGTGTGTGTGCAAGATCCTAAAATGCAAGTAAGCAAACTAGAGCAACCTAGAAAGTAAACCCTAATTGCTTGTAAATGATAATGTAAATGCCCCAAATCAAGATGCAAAGTGATCTAAAGCATGAATACAAATGATATAATGAGGCTTATGCAAAGACATGAAAACAACATGAAATCATACCCAACCCCAAGGGAGGGGTACAAGCCAATCTTCAGTCGGTGATCTCTTATTGCTCTTCAATGTCTTCAAAGCCCTAAATGGATGAATGCTTGATGGATGGATGTTGAATGTTGTTGAAGTCTTCAAAGATTTGCTCTTTCGCTGCATAGAAGGCCCTTGAAACCAAAAAATCTGGATCCTTTCAAATGAAGAAAGAGAGCTCTTATATATGAAACCCTAGGTCTTAATTTCAACTTTGGGCCGACCTAGAGATTGAATCTCGCGCCAATTTCTTGGGGTTAAGCTTTATTTTATGATTGGATTGCGCTCCTAAAATTTCGGGAAAAATGTCCGGGACCATGTGCACTCCGGGCGCCATGGTCCCGACAACTTTTCACCAAATTTTCAGGGCCGTCGGATATGATGATTTTAGAGCGAATCCCGAAGTTACAGGTGATTTCGAGATGTTTTGACCCCCGAAATCAAGCCCCCAAGTTCAAAATAGGACCTAATCAGGGTTTTTGATTAAATGATGTATTGGAAGAATAAAATGAAAGGGGCACACTTTAATGAAAAGGGCCCAACTTTATGATATGGGAGATGATAAAATAAGACCCTAGACCTAATTAATTTAATTAATTAAGTGCTAAAGGGGAAATGCAATGCAAAATGCAAAATGCGCCAAGGCGGGTGCTAAACTAGGTGTGAAATTGTACCACCCTAGCAAGTGCGTACAATTTACGACGCTACATTTAGCCCCCACTTTAGCGGTCATATGAACACTACGTGCATATGCAAGCTAAAGTACATAAAAGTAAACATTATTTGAAAAAGGATATATCCATAAGTCTGTCGAACGAAGCCCCCAGCGGTATCTGCAGTACACAGTTAGGAACCGCACCTTACAAAACACACGTTAGATCACAAAATCACCTAATGCTTACTAAGGAAGGTGATGAAAATTCGAGGGTAGCTATATGCCCCCCCCTGTTTCGGCTTGCTAATTTTAGTGAGTTGAAACAGGGTATCATGTTTACCACTTCGAATTGTTAAAGAATATTGATGACAAATGCTCACAAGAAGATTTGATATGAGATAAAAAACTAATGGAGAATCATTTGGTAAGAAAGAGGACTAAATCTCAATTCCAACACAACAAAGAGTGTGAGGATTTGAGAGTTCTCTAACACAAGATGAAGGATATAAATGGAAACAAAATGCAAAGAGAAGAAAAGAAAGGAAAAAAAGCATGAATACACACATTGGTGATCCATGAGAAGAATAGTGAGAGAGAAAACATGGACTTCTCGCCCCTAGATCTTGTCTAGGTGATCCATGGGAAAAAGGACATGGAAAACTAGCCCCTAGAGTCTGTGTAGGTGATCCATGTAAGGGAGGAGAGTGAGAAAGTCTAGCCTTATGCCGCTAGTTCCACTCAACCTCGTGCATGTGTGTGTAAGTGAGGTTAGAAGCTCCTCATAGGAGTCTATGCCCGAGTATGCTACAACCTGTATATGTATAGTACAAAAGCGTGACATCTCGCTCTAAGAGTCTGTGCTTTGGTTCCGAGAATAATCACCTTGCATAAAAGAAAAATGGAGACATCTCGCTCTAAGAGTCTGTGCTCTGGTTTCGAGAATGACCCATTGCTCAAAAAGTGTAATGTTTATGTCATAAGCAAAGTAGAACAAGGATACCTACCTTCATCACAAAAGAAGATACCCCAAAAATGCAACAATGTCATAGATCCAAGCAAGGGAGTTTTTGCACTCTTTAAGCAAGGATAAGATAGTTGAAAAGGGATATCTTGTAGTATGTGTAAAGGAGATCCTTAGAGGAGAAGAGATCTTTGTACAAAAGACACCTATCCCCAAGAGAAAACATCTTCTAGAATAAGACAAAGAAGAGAATAAGAATGCAATACTTCCTTCTTTTGCGAGGTGAAAGTGATTCTTAATGAAGGATGACGCTCTTTTTAACCCAATTGGGAGAGTGAATTCATTATGGATGTATTTTACCAAGTGCAAAAGAGGTTGTAGTCAAGGACTTACACCTCTTGTAAGAGAGAATCCTTGAACAAACAACAACAAATGCATACAAGGAATAACATCAAGTAATAAAGTTCACACCATCCATGAAATAGGAAAAAGTGGATCCTTAGATAAAAATAAGGAAAGATCATTGTCTCCCAAGGATAAGGTCAATGAGAAGGACTTACACAATCTTCTAGGGAGAGATTTAGACATAAGCAAAATGTACTACATACCCACATGAGTTCATGCAAGCAAGACATTAGTGTATGTAAAATGCTCCTCACAAGAAGTGGGTAAGGTAAGAAAGAGAATACACATCTTCTCCCATATCTAGGAAAAGAGGATTCTAAAGAAAAGATGATCAATATTTCCACATTATTACCCCATAGGAACAAGAGATAACATAGAAAAATTAGGCTATTATGTTGCTTCAAAAATATGATTGCACTTGAAATTGTACCATCATGAATGACAATGAGCCCCCAGTAAATGAGCTACCAATGTCACATAATGATGAGCAACATAATAGCCATTAATGTTATTTAAAGACGTGATAGACTAAATGAGGTATTTGAATATGACATGCTAAATGCTCAACTATAAGTGAGATCAAAAACATGTATAAAGTGATAAAAATTGAGGAAGAAAAGTCACAAGAAATCTTAGAAGAGGGATGAGTGTAATTTATTAGAGCCTTATCCCTAGAGGAAAGGACTTTATGATGAATAGGAGATAAAGATTCATAAGTGGATTTAGAAATTTGAGGGGAGTCATAAAGAGATTTGTTCATCGCCAAGATTTCCTTATGAGGGGAATGAGAGTTGATAGAAGTAGAAGATGATTTAGTTGAAGTGAGATCATCATCACTACTAAATATAGCATTCACACTGAGAGATGGTCTTTTAGATGCTTTGGTGGGCTTAGAAAGATTATATCCAAGTCCAAATGAATATTCATGCATGTTATGTTCTAAAGGAACTTTAATTCCTTGTTCATTTGCACCACAACCATTTCCACTATAGCCACTCTTAGCCAAAATATGGAAACCACGACCATAACGATTAGCCATTTCAGAAAGAAAAGGTGGTTTTTCATAAGACAGAATCAAATCTTTCAGAATTAGAGGTGTGAGGGGAAGAAGCTTGAGAAGTGGCCACAAAATTATTGCTCATAGGTTCAGGTAAGACTGATTGATCTCTAGTTTCTTCCTTCTTTTTAACTTTAAGCTCTCTAGGAGGAACCCTATACTCACCTACAAAGGTGGAATTGAAATCAAGAGATCCCCAATCGTCTTCTGCGAGAAGCTTCTCAGGGTCAAAAGCCTTTTCATGTATAGATTCAAGTTGAGAAGAATCTTCTTCAGAAACTTCAGACTCATCCAAAGAATTTTGATTATCAGAGGGTAATGATTCATCCATAGGTATCTTGTTTAACGAGTCATCACTAGAGGAGGAAGGCTTAGAAGAACTCCCTTTGGAAGTAGATGTTTGCAAACAAGCCTGAAAATTAGTATCACCTATCAAGGTATATGTCTTATTGTTATAAATAAATTTAACTTGTCTATGCAATGTAGAGGGGACAGCTTGCATACTGTGAATCCAAGGTCTCCCTAATAACAAGTTGTATGTTAGATTTCCCGACATAACATGGATAGGAGTAGGCAAAGTAACGGGTCCCACTGTGATGGGTAAGGTGATAATACCTAATGAAGACTTAGCCACATTATCAAAGCCTCGAATGGGACGAGAGTCAGGCTCAATAAGGGATGTATCCACATTCATCTTATGCAATAGATTAATGCTACACACATTAAGGCCAGAACCATTATCTACCAGTGTTCGTCTTATAGCAGTGTCATTTATGATAACCACAATCATCAAGGGATCAAATTGATGTTGAATTTCACTAGTAGGCAACTCATCTTGAGTAAACACAATTTGAGCTTTAGGATTCATCACAGAGTTAACCAAAGACACTATATTACTAGATGTATTAGGTGGAGGAACATTCAAATCTTTCAAGGCATCTTGTAACATTCCATGATGAGCGGAAGAAGTTTGGATCAAATCCCAAAGGGATATCTTAGCAGGGGTAGCTTTAAGTTGTTCTATGAGATCATATTCCTTACCAAGAACTTGTGAAATACGAGGAGCTTGAGGAAGAATAGGTTGGGAAGGAGGAGAAACTAGAGTAACAGGAGGAGGATTAGGCTGCCTATTATTTCTAGTATTATAGGTATGAGCAACCACATTATAACTCTCTCTAGTCAGTTGCTTATCATACTCATAAGGGCTCTTAGTAGAATAACCTCCTTGCACAGTAATAATAGGTTTCTTAGGAGTGCAAAAAGAATCATTAGCATAACCACCTTGAACCACTAAGATAGGCTTATTTAAAGGTTGAGAATTTTGAGAAGGACAAGCACCTTGGACAGTGAAGAGAGGTTTGTTAGGTGTTTCATTCACATGTATCAAATTGATTGAGGATTGTTTAGAGGAATGAACAAAAGTGTTGGAAGAATTATTGATAGTCTTCTCTTGCACTAAAATCTTATCACGGATTAAGTCAATTTTAGGAGTAATGCTAGAAAAGGTCATATCATCCTCTATCATCAAAGGATCTACATGGGGAATAAAATCTCTAGGAGAAGGATCAACATTACTCTCTAAAGTCTCACTTTTGAGATGGAGATCTTTGAAAGAGATGTTAACCATCTTGTTTTGAACTAGGGTTTCCTTATGAGTAGAACCAAATTGAGGAGAGGGAGATGCTTTATTTTTAGAGGGAGAATAATTGAGATTCAAGGAAGGTGAGACACTATCAAGGGAGTTTTCAATCTTGATTTCATCCTCTTTGGCTAGGGGTAGAGAATAATCTACACCTTCTTCTAATGGTTCATCCCAAATAGTGAAGTGGTTGAAAGGAATGTTTGAAGTATTGTCAATTTCGGGAGAGGAGATAACATTGTTTATTAATTCCTCATCCTTAGGAGGGAGAGCATCAATAGATGTGTTAAACTCATCCTCTTTCCTCAAAATATGTTCAATATGATCTTTAGGGGAGAGAGAATTAAGGAAATTGCTTATTATTTCATCTTCTTTCTCTAAGGGATGCTTATGGGTAAGACAAACTTTAGGAGAAGGATAAGCATTTATCATTAATTCATCATCTCTAGTGAGAATTTTGTTGGAAAAGGAAATGCCATCACTAGGAAATGTAGGGATAATGTCATCTTCTTGCACAAAAGGATCCTCATGAAGGGAGTGTTTTTTAGGAGGAACATGAACATATTTCTCCAAAGATTCATGCTTAGGAAGGAGATCTTTGAAAGAAGTGTTCATAACCTCTTGTTGCACTAACATGCCCCCATTGGAAGGACCAACTTTAGGAGAAAATAAGTCAATGTCCATCAATACCTTTTCACTTAGAGAGGCATCATGTAGGGAAGGTAAAGTAACATTAAGAAAGGTGTTTATGATACCATTCTCTTCCTCTAGGATAGCTAAATAGGAAGGGCACATTTTAGGAGAATTGTCAAGATCACTCTTAAAGTCTTCATCCTTAGAGCACGGGAGAGTCTCAAAGGGATTGGTAGTAACTCTTTTAGGCACTAAAATGTTGTTATAGATGGGGGGAGGTTCTTTAGGAGAAGGAAAAATTGAAACAAGGGAAGCTAACCCATTATCACATCTATGAAATGAATGCATCATGACAACAATTTTCCTCTTTCAAATGATAACACATGCAAAATAGAAGAAAATGTTTAATTTTAACCAATGCAAGCACTTAGAATGTAGATTTAGAAAATGAAATTTATGATTCAAATGAGTTCCTAAATCAGATTTGAAATTATTGATCCCAATTAAGCTATCCACAAGTCCAACTTTAGGGTTTTAGCAAAAATTTCCTCTTAATTTTTTTTTTTTTTTGAATCTTGCAAGAAATTAAAACTTGTAAATACAAATTTGAATTTCAAATAGCATAAACACTCAAATTTGAAAACATAAATCAGAATTCAGAGAAGATTGGAATTCACGTCGGGTTCACTAAAATGTGTAGGGAAAAAAGTGACACTAAGCAAACATGCCCTAATCTCACTTTCAACCACACACTTGTGGAATACGAAAGAGCCTAGAGGTATCACACAATTGGCTACTTCTTTTTGTGGAAGAGAGAGCCACGGGCTACCTATTAGGATTTCTATTCCTTTGTTGCAATTGAAAGATGAAATGATGCAAGTTCAATTCCTAACCCCAAAGTGCAAGTATGAACTAATAACAAGATTGCAGAATTGAACTTAAACAATGGAAAGCTGTAAACACAAGGACAAGACAAGAATGCAAATGCGTACCCGGAGTTAAAATCTGAGTGAAAATGTTCGGGACGGGGGCGCGGGCTCGGGCGCCACTGTCCTGATTCTGCCCCTGAAACTGTTGTTTTGCAACCTGAAAAGCTGTCAAAAATGTTGAAACATGCTGTCTGACAGAAGGACCAAGGCGCCCAGCGCCCCTGTCCCAGGGACTAGGGCGCCCAACGCCCCTGTCCGGGCAGGACCAGGGCGCCCCACGCCCCTGTCCTGGTCTTTTGCTCTGAAATTTGGTGCGGGGCTCGGTTTTCGTCTGCTTCCGCCGGATCTGCAACTTGCGGTGTCGTCCGAATCCCGAAATCTGTACTTATATCTGAAAAGGTGTGTTGGGTGGCTATGTAGGGTTTTGCCTTAGTCAAACCCCCGCTTTGGTGATTTCCACCTCCACGAATAGCCAAGTTGTATTGTAAAAGTAGTGTGTGTGCAGACCTTGTGTGTGTGCAAGATCCTAAAATGCAAGTAAGCAAACTAGAGCAACCTAGAAAGTAAACCCTAATTGCTTGTAAATGATAATGTAAATGCCCCAAATCAAGATGCAAAGTGATCTAAAGCATGAATACAAATGATATAATGAGGCTTATGCAAAGACATGAAAACAACATGAAATCATACCCAACCCCAAGGGAGGGGTACAAGCCAATCTTCAGTCGGTGATCTCTTATTGCTCTTCAATGTCTTCAAAGCCTTAAATGGATGAATGCTTGATGGATGGATGTTGAATGTTGTTGAAGTCTTCAAAGATCTGCTCTTTCGCTGCATAGAAGGCCCTTGAAACCAAAAAATCTGGATCCTTTCAAATGAAGAAAGAGAGCTCTTATATATGAAACCCTAGGTCTTAATTTCAACTTTGGGCCGACCTGGAGATTGAATCTCCCGCCAATTTCTTGGGGTTAAGCTTTATTTTATGATTGGATTGCGCTCCTAAAATTTCGGGAAAAATGTCCGGGACCATGTGCACTCCGGGCGCCATGGTCCCGACAACTTTTCACCAAATTTTCAGGGCCGTCGGATATGATGATTTTAGAGCGAATCCCGAAGTTACAGGTGATTTCGAGATGTTTTGACCCCCGAAATCAAGCCCCCAAGTTCAAAATAGGACCTAATCAGGGTTTTTGATTAAATGATGTATTGGAAGAATAAAATGAAAGGGGCACACTTTAATGAAAAGGGCCCAACTTTATGATATGGGAGATGATAAAATAAGACCCTAGACCTAATTAATTTAATTAATTAAGTGCTAAAGGGGAAATGCAATGCAAAATGCGCCAAGGCGGGTGCTAAACTAGGTGTGAAATTGTACCACCCTAGCAAGTGCGTACAATTTACGACGCTACAGGTAGCTTTACATTAAACAATTTCAATTTTTAGAAACTGAACTTCTGGAATTAAATCTAGGAGTGTATTATTCTGAGGATGCACATTTGGTAGCATTCTGTGTTCTTGGTCTTCAGTCTGGTTGGTGGACTTCAACTTTGCGGTTCAGGTGATGGCGTGCTTCCCAATGCTTGGTTCCGATCTCGCGCCCTTGCATCTTCTTCTCCAGCTTCCAACGCCTGGCTTTGATCTTGTGTTAAGTCGTCACTTTAGCTTCCCCTGATGTCGTTTTCCTGCGAACAATCAATTTCACCTTTAATCAATCAATTTGTAAAATTAAATTAATTTAACAATCATATTTAACTTTAGGCGATGGCGACTCAGGCATTGGGTTAAAAATTCGTGACTTCAGTTATTTTCGGTCATTTTTGGCTTATTGGCACGATTTTGTGCGAGTTGGTTTGTATCTTGCAAACGCGGAAAAAAGGCCGAGTTGGGTTCACAACCCCTCTTGGCATCCGATGAATTCGTGATTTGGTCTTGAAGGCACTTTAAACACCTCTCCAAAAAAATTCTGCCTTATGAATTGAAATGAGAGTTTCATTTTAACACCCTCCACTAGAGAAATTCAGGTTTTAAAAGAAATGGGAGAACTTTACTTTGTCACAAAACCTAAAGAAATTCCGAGCCCCTTTAAATATGATGAAATTCCTGAATTTGCTTTGCAATTTTGATAAAGTCGTCAAATTTATAAAACGCCCCCTTTGTTAAAAAAAATTTGGGCCCTTTGGTAAGAATGCACGACTTTATGTTTGACATCTTTCAGGAGGTGAAACTCGATACTTTGCACCAAAATGTGCGATTTTTCGTTTTGACTTCAAGTGCCCCCTTAAGTGAAATTCGGGCCTTTGATTAAAAATGCGCGAATATTTTGTCATTGATGTCAAAGGATGATCAAGGTTGTATAAATTTTGGAGGATTAATCAAAGTAATAAGGAACTATGTTTGACTTTCTGAAAAGAATTGGATTGAGATGCTTATCAAGCTACTGATTATTCATTAGATCTTCATCAATTGCATGTTTGAGCTACTTAGTTGCTAGGTTGAGCTACTTGGTTGTTTGGTTCAGCTACTTGGCTGTGTGTTTGAGCTACTTGGTTGTCTGGTTGAGCTACTTGGTTGCTCTTTCCATGTTTTGTATGGTTTCTTGTTTTTAAAAAGGGTTTAAAATACTGATTCACCTCCTCCCCTCTTATTATTTTCTATGCGCTTTTCAATTGGTATCAATGTAGGTTTCCTTTGGAAATAGAGCTTAAACGCTTGGAGTTTGATCTTGATGGCACACATGTCTTGCTATGAATAGAGCACCCTTATTTGATGGATCCAACTTATGCATTTTGGTGTGTGCAAATGTGAGCTTATCTAATATCTCTTGGTTTTGATGTTTGGAATAGTGTAGCGTCTGGATATACAACTCCTCAAAACCCTCCAACGGATGCTGATGGGAAGAGGGTTTTTGAAAACAATGCAAAAGCCATGAATGCAATCATAGGTGGTTTGTTAGAAACAAAATTTGTGAAAGTTATGCATTGTGATATAGCTCATGATATTTGGGAGAAACTATAGAAAACATATGAAGGAGATGACAAGGTTAAGAAGGCAAAACTTCAGATTCATATAAGATATTTTGAGAGTCTCAGGATGCAAGAAGAAGAAAATGTTGCTGCTTACTTTCTGTGAGTAGATGATGTTGTAAAATCTCTTAAGGGTTTAGGAGAAAAGGTTGAAGACCCTATTGTAGTTCAGAAAATTTTAAGGTCTCTTCCATTGGGATTTGATGCAAAAGTTTCAGCAATTGAAGAAATGAAGAAACTTGATAAGTTGACTGTTGATGAGCTTCATGTATTCTAACAGCCTATGAGATGAGAACAAACACTGATTCTTCATCCAAAAGGGAGATAGCATTCAAAGCTTTGAGGAAAGGAAAAGACAAGGAGTGTATCCAGTCATAGTTTTGATGAAGAATCTAATTTTTAAGAGGCACATTTCATGAGAAAGTTGAGGAAAGGTTTTGGCAAATATAAAGGCAAGTTGCCTTTCAAGTTTTATAACTGTGGCAAGGTAGGACATTTTGCAGCTAAATGTCCATATGAAAAAAGTGAGGACAGCAACTATGAAAAGAAGTCTAAGTTTAACAAAAATAAGTACAAGGGAAAAGAAAAGAAGGCTCAAAAATTTAAAGAGTCTCTATTTAAAGGAGGAAAGTGGTTCATTGGATGTTAGTGATGAAGAATCTTTAATTGATGAAATATTGTTCATGGCCATAGAAGAATCACACACTGAAAATCAAGAAGATGAAGATCATACTGATGAAGAAGAAGGATAAGTGGATTTTGAAGAAGAGTTGATAAGTGCTCCAAGTGAAATTAAGAGACTCAGAAGGAAAAATCAGAACTTGAAGTTGCTGCTACAAGAAGGGAATGAAGAAAAAGCCAAGACATTTCAAGCTCTTGGAGATGCAAAAAAATTGATAGTTGATTTGAAGATTCAGGTTGAAGAAGCAAAGAAAATAGAAGATGAAATTAGAAATCAGCTTAAGCTCAAGGAAGAAAACTGTGAGAGACTTGAAGCTGAAATTGTTTCACTTAGAAAGTTAGGTAAATTTTTAACTTAGTTGAATCATGAGAAGATTGATGAGAAAAGATTCATGTCTCTAGACAAGGTTATTGGCTCACAAAAATCATGTATTGATAAAGGTGGAGTTGGCCTTGAAGAAGGTCAATGTTCTAAATCTACAAAAGAAGAACAACAAAAGATTAATAACACAAAAGATTCACCATCAAAAGTTAGAAATAATACTTTCAAGATACCACCTATCTTAAGACAAGCACTTATGACTAGGTCTAACAATTCTTTCTTTTATGGTTATTGTTTTTCTTGCAATTATTTTGGACATAAGGCAATCAAGTGTAGAGTTTTTGCAAGAAATGATTTTAGATTTATGAGCAAGAACTCTTTTGCTCCTCCAAGAAACTACAATGTTATATGTTATAAATGTAATAAGTTTGGTCACATTGCAAGAGTCTGTAAAAGTGTTTTGGCAGATCTCTCCAAGAAGAACAAGAAGGTTGAAAAAGAAGTCAAAGTAAAGGAGGTTACTAAGGTTTGTAGGAAGGAGAAAAAAGTCTTTCTAGAATCCTTGATTGTGCAAACAAGTTTTTTTGCACAAAATGAAAAAGACATATGGTATGTTGACAGTGGCTGTTCTAGGCATATGACTGGAGATAAGAGCAAGTTTTTGACTGTCAAAAGGACAAATGGAGGCAAGGTGAAATTTGGTGGTAATTCATTAGCCAAAGTTGCAGGTAAAGGTACACTTGTTTTGAACGATGGTGAAAACCAAAGTTGAGAATGTTTTATATGTAGAAGGTTTGAAACATAATTTATTGAGTGTAAGTCAATTGTGTGATCAAGGACACTGTTTAGTTTTCAATTCAGATTGCTATGAAATTAGTAAAGATGGTAAACATATTGTTAATGCAAGTAGGGCTGCTAACAATTTGTACATTCTTGATGATATCAAAAGTGAAAAGTTTTGTTTGAGTCAGGTGGATGAAAGTTGGATATGGCATAGGAGGTTGGGACACATAAATTTTGACAATCTTGTTCAGATCAGCAGAAAGGAAGCTGTTAGAGACATGCCAAAACTCACTAAACCTTCAGACACTGTTTGCGAAGAATGGCAATTGGCAAAGCAAACAAGGAAGAGTTTCAAATCAAAAGATTACTCAAGCACAAAGCCTCTTGAGTTGATTCATCTTGATTTGTGTTGGCCTACAAGAACTAAGAGTATGGAAGGTGAGTGGTATTTTATGCTCTTAATTGATGATTTTGCAAGAATGACTTGGGTTATGAAGGAAAAATCAGAAGCTCTTGAGAAGTTTAAGGCTTCCAAAGCCTTAGTGGAGAATGAGAAGGGCTTGAAAATAAAATGTTTACGTTTAGATAGTGGAGGAGAGTTCACATCAAATGAGTTTGTAAATTTTTGTGAAAAACATGCTATAAAAAGACAATACTTAGTTGCAAGAATACCACAACAAAATGGTGTTGTCGAGAGAAAGAACATATCGTTCCAAGAAATGGCTCGCAATATGATGATTGAATCTAAGGTGAACTATTTTTTTTGGAGAGAGGTAGTCCATACTGCTGTCTACATTTAGAATAGAAGGCTGATTAGGGAAAAGCACAATAAAACTCCATATGAACTATGGAAAGGTAAGGTTGCTTTAGTTAAGTAATTTAGAATTTTTGGTAGTCTTTGTTATATTAAGAGGGATGAAGACAATCTTGGGAAGTTTGATTCTAGGGCTGATGAAGGGATTTTTTTAGGATACTCTTCTAAAAGTAAAGCTTATAGATTTTTTAATAAAAGATTACACAAGATTGTTGAAAGTGCTAATGTGAAGGTTCACGAAGACACTAACATATGTGATAAGATGCAAGATGATGATGGTAGCTATCAAGTAGATGAAGAACAAAGTTCTGTTCAACAAACACCTTCAAATATGCAGAATGGAAAAGTAAATGTAAATTCTGAAAGTGCATCTTCAAGTGTTCAACATGGGACAACAAATATAACTACAGAAATACACCTATAACTGATCATAGTAAAAGCACATTCAAACTCTCCTTGAAGATTTCATCAAAGTTTATTCAAAGAAATCATCCTATTGATCAGATTTTGCAAGACGATAGACCAAGAGCTAGAAAAAGAAATGTCAACTATTCTGAAGATGAAGATATCTCCTTGCTGTCCATGATTAAGACAAAAAGTTTTGAGGAGGCAGTAGAAGATAAACATTGGGCGGCAGCCATGGAAGAAAGACTTGTGCGAAAAGGTTATGCATAGGTTGAAGGCATAGTTACAAGCTAAGTCACCACGTTCGCCGAATTTCACCCATGAAATTCAAAATTCGGCGAACTTCAAACGATTGCTGAAAATTTGTTCAAATTTGTACGGGTTGAATGATGTAGTGTTTTTAATAAAATATATTTGGGAAAAACATTTACTACAGGCGTTTTTTCGGGCTTCTTAGGAATTCAAGAGAAATTTTCGGCGGTTTAGGGCTTCGCCTTCATCTCATTTTTAACCTCCGCCTTCATCTGGTTTTCAACAGTCTTCCTCGTATTTATGTCTTCTCTTTTGCATCGACTTGACAACCAGCGTACGGGCAGTCTAGATCTGGAAGCAGCAGAAATATGGTGGTAGGGTTCTAATACGATTAGCATTAAGCAATTCGCATTGTGTTCACAGAAAAGGGGAAGCAATTCACATCAATAGTTTTATTATTATTAATTTATGAATCTATTAGAATTCAATTTTTATAAACAATACAATTATATTTAAAGTTAATATTTCTAATTTATTAGTATAATATTATATATGTCTAAATATTATGTAAATTTTAACATCTTTCATTAATAAATATAATTAATTAATGTAAATATATTTAAAGTTAAATATTTTTTTTGGATTAGATATCATATAAACATTACATATCATCAGGAAAATTTGAGTTCAGCAGTATCAAGGCACCAAGGGAAGGTGCATGCACAAAAAATATACAGTTAACGAGCACCTCCACTATAGGAAGATGATTGCATTAGATACACTTATTTATAACAACCAAAAAAGGACAACCTTAGAGAACTAGGCAAATAAGATTTCAGATTTTGGTGAAGAGTTGGCTCCCAGTGAGGGGATCCAAGCCACCCATCCCAATTTTCCATCCTGCCACACTTCCACTCGACCATCAAGTATGTCCTGTTTGTGGGGGTGCGAGGTGCGTTCATGGATCGGATCAGCTTCCTCCCGAGTGATCTCCATGTGTAAGTGCCTACGCTCCATTTGCCTCATGAGGGCCATTAGTGCTTGCTCAAATGCGGCCTTGCCCGGTTCTTCCCTCTCCCAAGTGAAACCGTGAGATAACTCTCGGATGTACACAGTGGTGGCTCCTTCCTTTATCCATCTGTCAAATTTGTCTGAGTCCAGCTTAATTACAACAGTGAACTGCATAGAGATAGTGTAAAACATGAGTCTCCTAAGAGACTCAGTGAGGTGCCTGGTGCTGTTATTAAAGACGTCATCATTACGATACTTCCAAATGAGCCAAAGAACTTCTAAAGAAAAGCAAGACCAAAAGATATTTGCAGTTTTCCTACAACCCTTAATATAGCCTAGACTAACATCTATGTATTCAACAAAATTAGACTCCAGATTAAGGCCGAACAATCTCCATATTTCTTTTGAAAAATGACATTCAAAAAATATTTGTTTCACAGTTTCAGGTACTCTATATATGTTACAGTTTAAGCAATTACCCTCCTTATCTTTTATGGGGAGTTTATTTAATAGCAGGCGCCATCCAAAGAACTGTTTTTTTGGTTCATTATGGGCCATCCAGAACTTACCCAATCTATCTTTCCAGTCCTTTGGTTCCCAGTTTAGACCCCAACAACTATTAAGGTGTAGCAATATGGTATCAACCTCGGTAAGTGAAGAATAGATGCATTTGGCTTTAAGGGCGGGGAGAGGTGTGCCATCGGCCCAGCAAAGTGCAGAGAGGGGGGAGTGGAGGAGAGGGGGGTGAGAGGGGAGAAGAACAAAAGATAAAGCCATTTTAAGGATGTTATAGGTCCTGCTCTGCGATGTCGGGATAGGGAAGGTAAGTTTCAGCTCCTCCCATGATCTCAAATGGCCATTCTCAAATATCTGTTCAAAATATTTAAAACCCATATTGTGCCATTTCAGTGCAGAGCAGCCTTGGAGAGCGGCTAAAGGTTTCCCTTATGAAATAGATTCCACCATATTGATCTGTTATTGGCAATATGCCCCTGTATAGTGCCATTCACTTTGATGTGTACCAAGTGCTTCACCTGTTCCCAAGCTTTCCATAGGGACTTAAAGATCTTAGAATCAGTTGGGGATACCTCGAACTGTCCAAGAAGAAGGTCAAGAATGGGAGATCCTTCCATTTCCTGGCTTTCTTAGGGATCGAGGATGCAATATTATTTCTTAATAGAATTTTCCATGGCTCATTCCCTTCCATGGCCTTAAGAATCCACTTGGAGGCGAGGGCAATGCCCTGTAGTTTGAGGTCTTTCAACCCCATCCCACCAGATAGCTTATGCATAGTGCACCACTCCCATTTCACTGCATGCGACTTCCTAGCACCCTTTCCATCTGACCATAGGAATTCCCGAATCTGTTTTTGGATATGATTGAATTGGTAATTTCTAAATAGCCAAGCAGAGGAGAAATAGATATTATATGATGCCAATATCTTCTGACACACCTGAAATCTTCCAACCAATGACAGACAGTTCCTGTTCCATTTAGAGAGCTTCTTATCAATCTTATTCCTTACCCATTCCCACATTTCTTTTAGATTTGGAAGGACAGAGAAAGGGATACCTAGGTACTTTACAATCTGGGCAGGGCCCAGCCAATTGAGAGAGAGTTTTGAAAGCCAGTTCGGGAGGTTGACATCCCAACCAAGGAGATTGGATTTGTGCATAGCTATCTTACTGCCAGAAGCTAGGCAAAATAAATCTATATTTTTCAGCAAAGCAGCAAGGTTTTCTTCCTCGAGTTTAATTAAAATTGCAGTGTCGTCAGCATATTGGACATTACAGATTTCCTTTTTGTTAGGTAGGGATATGCCCCTAACAGGAGGAGTGATAGAGGAGTCTTTAAGTAAGTAGAACATTGCATCAACAGCTAGGACAAATAGGGTTGGAGCTAAAGGACATCCTTGCCTGATAGATCTAGTTAGTGTAAAATTGGAAGACCTTATCCCATTTACTTCAACAGAGGCATTGGCATCACATAATAGAGTTCTAACCAGTTTACAAAATCCAGGGGGGAATCCTAATGATTGAAGCATCTGAATGATATACTCCCATTCTATTCTATCATAAGCTTTCTCAAAGTCTATGAGTAACATGGCTCCATTTTGCCCTAATTCCTTTGCCCAATGGAGTGATTCCCAACAGGTGATTAGGTTTTCCAGTATATACTGTCCTTTAACAAACCATGTTTGAGTAGCACTGATAATCTTAGGTAAGATTTTCTCCAATCTGCATGCAGTCAACTTCGCTAAGATTTTATATGACACATTCAATAGTGTAATAGGCCTCCAGTTTTTAATTAGGGTTCTGTCACCCTCTTTAGGAATAAGCTTGATCAGACCTTGGTTAATGTTTGTTCCCAGGGATCCCATGTGAATAGCCTCATTATATAGAGAGTGAAGATCATCAACAATCCATTCAATATTTTCTTTGTAGAATTCTATCGGAAACCCATCAGGACCAGGGGATTTGTCATTATTGAGGGCCAATATAGCTTTCCTGATTTCTTCTTTAGTAATAGTCTTTTCAAGCATCCTACTATCTCCTCATCAAGAAGTTTGGGGACCAAAGACATGACTATCTTTCTAGCTTTATCCTGTTCCTCCCTAACTGGTTCCGCAGAGAATAAATCCTTGTAGAACTAAGCAAAACACTCTTGAATTTCAGTTCGCTCAGAGAGGTTCTTGTTCTGTTCCCATATGGTGTCTATTTTCTCTCTTGCTTGTTTCATTTTAAGGATCTGGAAGAAGAATTTAAAACCTCGATCCCCAGTATCTAACGGTAACTAGTTTAACTTAGCCCTAGTTCTCTAGCCTTTGATTTTCTGATTTTGCAATCTTCTAAGATCAGTCTTGGCCTTAATTAGCTGATTGGTGAGTGATACGTTCTCAGGATCCCGTTGAAGATCACGCTCAGCCACTTGGAGGGCACTATGCAATTGTAGCTCAGAGGCTCTGGCATCCTTAGCCTTCTTTTTACCCACAGCCTGACAAAGTGAGGTCCAGGTTTTAACATTTTGGTTCCATCTATCAATGTTGGACAAATGGCTATTGCCATGCTTATTAAACATTTTGACAAGACACAATGCACATTTCAGATCATCATCCTTTAGAAGACTAGTGTTCATTCTAAAGTTCGAACTAGGGTTTGGTGGGGCCACTCTACTATCAGTTATCTTTAGCCCAATCATAATAGGATGATGATCTGATAGGGTATATGGTATGACAGCATATTGAACACCTTCCTCATTTTTAACAATTTCGAAGAAGTCTTTGTTGAAATAAAATCTATCTAGTCTGCAGTAGACTCTCTTATTATACTGTTGGTGGTTACACCAGGTGTACCATATTGACCTATGCTCTCCCTTCTTTCTTGCTAAAGGATCAATCAGTCTCATCTTGTTAACCATCCTTTCCCACTGTATTCTCTCAGCACCTTTCCATTCCACCTTGTTTCCTCCCTATTTATCTTGTGCATTAATTACCATGTTGAAGTCTCCTCCCAAGAGCCAGGGGATGTCTTCCAACTTTGCAAGCCAGTCCCACATCACCCCTCTTTCTCAGTAGTCATTAGAGGCATAGATTGAATAGATGCCAAAGGTGGAATTGTCATTCTGTATGATAGCCCATACTACCCTTTCACAAGGGGATTGTCCCCATTTAGCAACTTTATTCGCCCATTTAGGGTTTAATAGAATTGCAGCTCCACCCTTTCCTTTAGGGTGATTGGTGTAGAAGGGAGTGGCCTCCCTCTAGATGGACTTTAGACCAGCTTCTAGGGTAAATCCCACTGATTTTAGCTCTTGGAGCATAAGGCAATCAATGTCCTTGTGCATATTTAGAAATCTTTTGACCACATATTTCCTGATAGGGGCTTGTAGTCCCCTGATGTTCCATGAGATGGTTTTCAGCATTAGGAGGTTAATTCAGGAGCGTCCACCAGGGATTTAAACCCCTCGAAGCACTTAGGCCATTCCTCAAGTTTAGAAAGGTGATTAGCATCAAAGGCCATTGTTGAGAGTGGTCTACCTCTTTTCTTCCTAAGTTCAGAGAGCTGCTCAGGTCCCAATGAGTCTTTCCTGACTGTAGTCTCTTTAGTGGCCTTAGGAGATCTTTTCCTCGTTTTTTTTAGCTTTATTACCAGCTAGGTCTTCTCCCCCATTATTAGTTCCAAAATCAAAAGCTCTAAGATTGGGGGAAAATGTATTATCCCCATCATTGCTTCTCCCCCATTATTAGTTCCAAAATCAAAAGCTCTAAGATCAGGGGAAAATGTATTATCCCCATCATTGCTGGTAGTCACAATTTCATCAGACTTCAACCCAGGTCCAGTACCATGATCATTCTCTAGAGGTTGGTTGGAAGGGGGAATGGTGAGCCCCATCTCCCCATCAGTGTTATCAGATGTCTTCTTAGGAGGTTTGGAGGGGTGTGGTGCTTCCTCACCCCCATCCTCAGTCTCCAAGGGAGTATTTGCTATTTGAGGAATGCTCATCTCCCTAGTAGGGTCGTATTTACCCCTACATTTAGACGTTTGAGGGGAATGACTAACAACATCGGTAGCATTGGTGGTAACATGAGCACCACCATCCTCCCCTTCGATCAACTCTTGGAGGAAGGGCATGGTACAGGATTCAATCTCCTTTTTTTGGTTACTTAATGATAATTCAAGTTGCTTTCTGTGTTTTGCAGCCATTTTCAATTTTTCCAGGACAATTTGTTGTGCATTTTGAGTTCTAGGTCCACCTTTATTAGTGGAGACCTTAACTACATCAGGTTCTAGTGGCTTAGATTCATTGGCAGCCAAATTAGCTTCTTTCAGGGCCAACTGATACTTGAGTAAGGATTCGACAATCGAGGGAGGAGCACTGGAAGGATTAGGGCAATCTTGTGGTCGACAGGGTGGGGGGCTAGGTTCGGATGGAGGTAGTGATTTAGTAGAGATAGGCTGAGTATTAATGGATGTGTCGAGAGATGAAGAGTAGAGTGTATTGGGTGAGGAGTAGGGGCATTCTACTTAGGGTTCGAGGGGTCTTCCGAGGCCGGGTGTAGGTGGTTTCGAACAAGGGTCCTCTTGGAAGAGGTACCATTTTTCCCTCCCATCAGAGGGCAATTTTTAAGGAAATGCCCACTTCTTCTATATTTATGACATGCATTAATCCCCCCCAAATACTCTAAGGGACATGAAAATAACTGGTTTTCAATACATATATCTATTCCAGAGGGGAAAGTTGAGCCAGGGTTGAAAGCAATGAGTACCCTCACATCCGTATGGGGTAATAATGCAACAGAAGAATCAATTTTAATTACTTTGCCTAGAGGTTCGGTAATTTTTGTGATACAGTTCCATAAGAAAGGAGGAACATTTTTTATAACTACCCATTTAGGGTTAGAGAGTGCCATGATTTCCTCGTTACATGCAAAAAGGGTCCAGGGAACGACCCTAAAACAAGTGTTTCCTACATTCCAAAATTGTTTATCGATAACCTTCCTCTGCGTTTCTTTATCATTAAAAAAAATAAGGAATATCCCTTTTTGCAACATTCTACAGAACGAAAAATGAATTCCAAATTTTATACACCAAGTATCTTGAAACCATCTATTCAAATATTGTCTAGATGGCATCCTATCTACATCAAGGGCTGCTAAAAAAATCGCAGAATCCCTAAGCCTAGAAATTTCCTTAGAAATGCAATCAGTCATGGAAGAATTAGGTTTAATGACAACTCTTGAAGCCGAGGCAACCTCACCTTCTTCGCGAGCTTGGCTTGCTGCTGCATTGTGAGAGATCTTTGGTTCGAATCTCGCCTCGTCCGAGAAGGTCGTGTAGAGCCCTTGAACGGCTTGGCGAAATGTCTTTTTCCCACCATTGGTGCTTTGGTGGGTATTAATTCCAACCCCATCAGTGTTCTTCTCCATTAATGGAGGCACGAGCAAGAGTAAATGCGGGGGCTTCCCACTAGGTCTGGGAGCCCCCGGACGGAGAGCTGACCTATCGCCAAGGACTGTTCGTATTCGTCCTTGGTTGCAGAGCTCCACCCCTTCGCCAATCTTTTAAGTTAAATATTTTTAATTTATTAGTATAATATTATATATCTACAATATTATTCAAATTTTAATATTTTTAATTAATAAATACAATATTATATATGTTTAACATCTAATATTATTTAATTTATAAATTAGGAATTTAATTTTTATGTTGATTTTGCTCATTAAATATATAATATATGTTTTTTATGTGGTATTAAATTATTTTTTTATTTTATACTAATTTTATATGTTTTTGTGTGAACAAATCTAAATCTATTTACCAATTTTAAACTTTTTGTGAATATATTATTTAAATTTTAAAAAATTAAATTTATATAAGACAAATTTAATGTCGAATTGTTTTTCCAAATTTTTTGCCCTTGCCGAACTTCATCCGAATTTTATGATTGCTGAACTCGAATTCAATTTCAAATGCGGTGACTTAGGTTACAAGACTCGGACTCTACGCGGACTCGGCAAGTTGATTTTTGACTCAGTGTCCGGACTCGACAAACTTATAACATTTTAAATGCAAATTAAATGTGCTTTTTGGGAATTGACCTTCTCGAAAGAAATATATAAGGCTGTCAAGAGAGATCGACTTCATCTATTTTTAGCATTTGATAATTTCTTTACATGACTTCTTGGCGTTGGAGGAGAGAAACCAAGGGTTTCTGTGTTTCCAGCGCTGTTTGACATTGGAGAACAATCATTCTTCAGTACCTTGCAATCTGAGGGTGTGAAATATCTCCTGAAGGTTTGCCTGTGAGGTTGTCTTCATTCAAAAGTCAAAATAGAGCTTAATTTGGTGAAGAGTAATTAAGGGTTTGAGACTGAAATTATTGCAGAAGGCAGATTTGTTAATGCATTAGTAGCTTCTGCAAGATAAGACTCTCCTAACTCATTAATCTCCTCTATTATGTTATTAGCTTACTCATTCATGCTTTATGTTTATCAAACTATAACATTGATCATAATTATGATATTGATATTGGATAATGATGGATTAGATTGACGACCTACTTAACTATGTTAAGCGTCAATCTAAATGCTATCGGGCTAGTAACCCGATAGCATATAATGCTAACAATTATTGTTATTGTTTACTTTAAACCGATTCATTATCGGTGTGTTTATATTGATCCATTATCATTGCTTTGACACCGATTCATTATTGGGTATGTTTATAGATCTGTTACCATTAACAATGATACCGATTCATTATCGGGCATGTTTATAGATCTGTTACCATTAACAATGATACCGATTCATTATCAGGTATGTTTATAGATCTGTTATCATTTACAATGATACCGATTAGTTATCAGGTATGTTTATAGATCTGTTATCATTTACACTAGCACCGATTAGTTATCATTATGGATCGGTTGATGGTTGTAAGAGTCACGACCAAGTGACATCTTGGTCGGACATGTCTAAAAGACATGTCGGATCAAGGTGCCGCTTGATCGTGGCTATCTTACTATTTATACATCATTCAAAATAAAGGAGATGACATTGAAATCGATACATGTTCATCCTCCATACCTGCAGCAAACGAAAGAAAAATATTATTGTCATAGTCATAATACCAAAACTTGAAATACACCGTCAAACATATAACTTGTTTATTAAATTGGAAATTGCAATAACATTTACATGGTATCAGAGCCAAGTTGAGCGAACTTGAGGCTATTCAATTTCGTGAAAAATTTAAGACACAAGGTTATATACTACATCACATTTCTCCAATGGCCAGTGCTATCAGATTCAAAGACAGACTCGGAGGTGGCGATGATTTGTCAGCCTGGAAGTTCAGAATCCACATGATCTTAAAGGAGAACAAAGTGGATTCATTTGTTCAAACTAAAAATGACCAACCTGAAAATGAACCTGAGAAAACGGCATGGATTGAAGGAAATGAAAAAGCCATCAAAATAATAGTTGATGGGGTGAGAAAAAACATAATGCCCATCATAAGAAAACATCAGACAACCTATAAAATGTTCAAAGCACTTGAAAGCACATTTGAGATTTCGAATGCATGTCAAACTCTGGCATTAAAACGAGAAATAAATCATATCACCATGAACAAGGGGGAGACAATCAATGCCTACTTTATGCGGATATCAACTCTAAGAGATGAACTAGCTACTCTGGATTACGAGATCAAAAGCAAAGAGTTAACACTCATTGCTCTAGATGGGTTGCCTAGTGGATGGAGTACATTCGTCCAAGGCATCAGTGCAAGGTCCAGATATCCTAAATTTGAAAGATTAAGGGACAATTGTCTCCAAGAAGAATCAAGATTGAACAAAATAGGAATGAAACATAAGAATATAGATGAAGACCTACAAGTCCTAAACACTAACTCCACCAAGCAAAACAAGAAAAGGCAGTTTAGAAAGAGAAAAGGCTGTCAAGGCAAGAATAATTCAAAGACGGACTTATCTCACATCCAATGTTACAGATGTGATCAGTTCGGACACTATGTTGCAAAGTGCCCGGAAAGAACCAAGAAACATGCTACATTTGCCAAAGCAGAAAAGACTAAAGGGGAAGATGACTCCGAAAAATATGTATTCTACTCAGCACTCAAAAGCCAAGCTTCTAACAAGATCAACTCATGGGTGATTGACAGTGGCTCATCCAGGCACATCATAGGGTTTAGAAAAGTACTTGACTCCATGACAGAGGAGAGTAATGAGGAAGTAACCATCGGAGATGACTCCACACATCCAGTCAAAGGAATGGGAACCCGCACCATCAAATTGAAGACAGGCATATCCTTACGGCTTGAAGGAGTACTATATGTCTTAGGCATCAAAAGGAATCTAGTCTCTATATCGGCACTGGAAGATAACGGATACAAAGTGACATTCATGGACAACAAAGTATTGGCTTGGCCAAAGAACTTTTCCATCAAGAAGGCAAAGACCATTGGACAGAGACAGGGTTATTTGTATGAGCTGTGCACAAAACCCAACCTAGCTCTATTCCATGAAGCCACTAATGCAAATGAAGTTTGACATAGAAGATTAGGCCATCTGAATTTTAGGATTTTCTTCAATGGGAAACCTTGTCACAGGTCTACCCAAGTTAAAGCAAGATCATTCAGGGGCATGCAAAGGATGTGCCCTAGGTAAAAATACCAAAGGTGCATTCCAAAATAGTACTAGGAAAACTAGTAAAATTCTAGAATTAGTTCATTTTGATGTATGCGGACCTATGTCCGTATCCTCTCTAGGGGGATTCTTGTATTATGTAATATTTGTTGATGACTACTCTAGGAAGACTTGGATCTACTTTCTGAAAAGTAAAGAATTAGAAGAGATCCTCTCTAGGTTTAAAAAAATTTAAATCACTAACTGAAAACCACTCAGGAAACAAAGTTAAAACCCTAAGAACTGACAATGGGGGAGAATACACATTAGGTTCGTTTAAAGAATTTTGTAGAGATAATGGGATTAAGAGGGAGCTTACTATACCTTATAACCCCCAACAAAATGGGGTAGCCAAAAGGAAAAATAGGACTATAGTCGAAGCTGCCAAGGCCATGATTCTAGATCAAAACCTTAACTCAAATCTCTGGGCAGAAGCATCTAGCATCTCTGTATATATGCAGAACAGATGTCCTCACTCCCATCTTGAAGACAAAACTCCTGAGGAAGTATTCACTAAAATTAAGCCAGATATCAGCCACCTTAGGATATTTGGGTGTCCTGTCTATATCCATGTACCTAAAGAAAAAGACTAAAACTAGAGCCTTCTGGAAAAAGAGGATTGCTTGTAGGATATAGTGAAACCTCCAAAGCCTACAAAATCTATGTACCTGGTCAAAGAAATATTGAACTAAGTAGGGATGTAATCTTTGAGGAGGACTTAGCCTTCAAAACAGCTCAGAGCTTCATAGAACCTGAAATCTATGTTCCTACTTCTAACTTAGATGAAGATCCTGCTCCTGAGTTTCAGAGGGAGAATCTAGATGAAACTGAAAATGAAAATGAACACTGACCTAGAAATCTTAAGAAAAGACCACTATGGGCCACCAAAACAGTAGAAGAAGCTCAGAGGTTTGCTGCTCCTTCAGGAACCTTCAGAGAAAGCAAAAGGCCTAACAAATTCACTAGCTATGTTGATCTTATGAATGATCTATCTAAAAATGATGCAGATCCTAATCTCTACTATAAACAGAATAAAGGTGATATGCTTATATTGATTTTATATGTTGATGACTTATTAATCATAGGAGAAGATCACCTTATAGATCAATGCAAGAAAGAGCTATCCAAAGAATTTGATATGAAGGACTTGGGATTCCTTCATTATTTCCTAGGGTTGGAAGTATGGCAGAATTTTGAATACATTGTTCTAAACCAAGACAAGTATACCTTGGACATCCTGAAGAGATTTGGAATGCTAAACTGCAGACCCATGACCGCTCCCATGGAAACCAATCTTCATAAACTTAAGGAAGCAGCAGCAAAATCACCTTTTACAGACCCCACTGTATACAGGCAGATGATTGGGTCTCTTATGTACCTGGTAAATACAAGGCCAGATATCTGCTATGCAGTAAATGCTTTGAGTCAGTTTATGTGTGAGCCAAAGGAGATACACCTGGTTGCAGTAAAACACATTATGAGATATTTACAAGGCACCTTAAGTCTTGGTCTCAAGTATGAGAAAGTTGATCTTAATCTACACGGATTCACAGATTCAGATTGGGCTGGAAGTGTGACTGACCGGAAAAGTACCTCTAGGTACTGCTTCAGTTTGGGATCAGCCATGATATCCTGGATCAGCAGAAAGTAATCTTTTGTAGCACAAAGTTCCACCGAGGCCGAATACATTGCAGCCTCCATGGCTGCCCGAGAGGCAGTGTGGCTCAGGAAGTTGCTTGTGGGACTATTTGGTGAAACCCACTGTCATCCATTGCGACAACCAGAGTTGCATAAAGCTTTCTATGAATCTAGTATTTCATGACAGATCCAAGCATATTGAGATTCCATACCATTATGTGCGAGACACGGTAGACAAAAATGTGATCAAATTGGAATATGTTAGCAAAGGAGATCAGACTGCAGATATTCTGACTAGACCACTTTCCAGAGTGAAGGTTGATCACTTCAGAAAAGGTTTAGGTATGTGTTGTGACGTATTCACACATCGCACCATTGCAAATGGGGACCCCTACTTTTTTCGCTTTGTGGGGTTTTGCTTTCTAGGTTTTAGGGTTTTGTCTGTTAGCCTTTGCATTATGAGTGTCGCCAGGGGATCAATAGGATGGTAGGCTTTGCTTGAGCCAGGGGAGTCAGCATGGTGCTCTAGGTTAGGGTTTCTTTGAGAGTCTTCCTTAGGGCCTGGTTTTGCTCTTGTTGCTAATTGTGTCTTGCTTGGTGAGTGGGTATCATTCTTGAAGGTCCGAGCTAGGTCGAGTTGGTGAGTGATGAAGTCTGGAATGTCATCCTGATCTTCAAATGCCCTGAAATTTGGCTGTCTGGAATGCCCTGATCCTGAAATTTGACTAAGTCTGGAAAACTGAAGAATCCTCCAAAAACTAGATTTTGCAATATAACTCATGGAGGTCCGAAACCACTCTCAAACATCCTGAAAGTATATATCACTTATACTTAAATGTTATATTCCATAAAATGATCCTGACGGAGAGTCCAGAATGTCAAATTTCGCTTGAATTTCGCTCCTGACCCTTCCAAAGGGTCTAGAGTGAAATTCTCCATAAGATGTTCTACTTTGACCAAAACCTAGAACTAAGGCATTCCTAGGCTTGAATGAAGGTAAAAGCGCTTGTTTGAATGAAGAAATGTGAAAATGAAGTCAGGATCTTGGCCAAGAGTAGGGATTTCGCTTCTGACCCTTCCAAAGGGTCTAGAGTGAAAATCATTCAATCACCTATTTTGCCTTGCAAAATCAAGCTAAACTTAGGTTGGATGAAAGGAGTGAAGTGTTTCCTTGCCTTGTGAGGTGGATTGAAGTTGAAATGATGAAGAAGTGAACTACAAGCAAGAAATTCGCTCCCGACCCTTCCAAAGGGTCCAGAGCGAAATCCATCAAAATCCCTATTTTCTCCTTGTGTCAATTCAAGACTTGGAGTCCTAAGGCGTAGTTGAGGTTGAAATGATGTTTCTTTGCCTTGTAGGGCGAATTGAAGTAAAGGAAGTGTGAAATAAAGCCTAAAGAAGGAATTTCGCTCCTGACCCTTCCAAAGGGTCCAGAGTGAAATTCTCATTATCACCTAATTTGCCCATGTGAGAAGCTAAAAGGATGGATCCCTAGACTTTGTTGGACTAAAACAAGCATATGCTCACCTTCCGGAGGATTTTAGAGTGAAAAAATGGGGTAATTGAGGCCTAATCAAGAAAATCGCTCCTGACCCTTCCAAAGGGTCCAAAGCGAAATCCTTAGGGAAGCCTATTCTTCACCTTGTTTGGGCCAGGCAAAGTGTTGGTTGCGAGGTAATGTTGAAAAGAGGTCTAAATTGGCCAGGAATGCAAATTTCGCTCCTGACCCTTCCAGAGGGTCCAGAGCGAAATTTTGGATAGGGCCTGTCCCTGGAAAGACTCTTGAACAAACTTAATTTTGATGTCTTCTTATTGATGATTTAAGGTATAAAATGCTATGTTGAAATGAATTTATTATGTGTCCTTAATCATCTTTTGGTTTGTCTTGCAGTTGAAAGAAGACCAGGCCAAGACAAGGACGACCTTCTCCAGTCCAGCATCAACAAGGACGACCTTCTCCAGGCCAGATCAAGGACGACCTTCTCCAGCATCATCAGGGACGACCTCTTCCAGACCAGCATTTGAAGGAAAGGTACACCACCCATCTTGCACATCAAAGACAAAGGAGGTTAAAGCAAGGGCTCGTTGAAGAAGCAAACGGTGTCAGAAAAGTTAATTAAAGTCGTCTTCTCAACATCATCAAATTGAATATCTACCAAGTTGCAAGTGTCAGACAAGGTGGCGTCCTAGTCATCATCCCTCCATTTGGATTGGTCCACCTCAGCATGTCTAGGTTCAATGTACCTGACTCATCAAAAAAGACACAAACTTCGATGTACCTACCCCGACTATCCATTGCTCGAATATTCCAGAGAAGACATGTGTCCAAATAATGCAATTATTTCATTGGTCAGAATTAAGTTTGTTGTAACAAACCCTAATTAGGGTTTTCATTGTAAAATCTCGGCCATTGATCTCAAATTGATCTAAGCCATTGAATTGTATTGTGGGCACTATATAAGCCCGGCTCTTCGTTTTGTAAAGGCTAATAGTTAGTCAGTAGTTAGAAATAGTGAATAGTCAGTTGATAGAATAGTAATTAAAGTAGAATAGAAAGAGGAGGTAAAGATTGTTGCCAAGATGTTGTCGTAAAAGGCTTGTAAACTTCATTGAAGAAATGGTGAAATCTATGGGTCGATTCAACAATTTGCATGGTCTTTATACTTCTCAGATTTGATTTCATGTTATTAGATGAGTGGAGGAAATGTGTTTGATTGATGGTGAAATTTGTATATCCATACTACTAGCAGTTTGTTGATTGCAGACTTGCCTTGTGTAGTCAACTGGAATCATTCAGCTTAAGCTTAACTTCAATTGTCGCTTCTTCACCGATATGCATCAGCCTGATGGTGTCTATGCCTGTAGCGATGATCTGAACATCATAAAGCTTTCCTCCGAAGATCGCACTAATCTTGTGGAGATGGTCCTGGGATGTCAAAACCCGACTTAGTTAGAATTTCATCAAAGATCATTCATTGCTCCTACATTCTCAGTGTCAGAATTAGATCCTTCCCTCACCCTCATCCCTTTTTCCCGTTTTCAAAAATCTAGGCTAGTGAAATCCCGTGTTCCAGCAATATTCAAATCAAATCAGACGTTTAGGTCGTCAAGTGTAAGTCCCCTTGTGATTCCAACAAAATCACATCATAGCACAAAGAGCTTATCCACGAGTAGAGATCCTAGATAACAGAACCTTGGAGTTACTCCGACTGATCCTTCAGCGAGATCTTCAGCAGTCGGGAACTTTGTTCAAGAGAGGATAAGATACTTCGGTATTTTATTCTGTGTTCGCATGTGCATAAAAAACACATCAACAGTATGATAGAAAGGTAATCTGCTTTAATAAGATGTTTAATGTGTAAACTTCTTTTTTCATGTTTGGACATTTTGGGTTTGACCCCCTGTGTTTATATCTAAGAGGTGACGATCTCTCAGATTATGAACACTTGTATGCAGACATCATAAGGTGACGATCTTATGATTCTCAAACCAGTTATCATGTTGGATCTTTGGTATGTCATGGATGTGCCATGATGGTGTTGTGATAAAACATTTGTATAAAATGTTTGTGCACATATCACAATCTGGATAAGATGAGAATTTAACTATCCTCATATGTTTATCCTTAGTATTGCGTGTTTAGGCAATACTGATATCACGTGTTTAGGTGATATCTTGTCATAATAAAATGATGAATCTTTTATATCACATGGTTGGGTGATACTCTATGTCACATACTTAGAGTGATGTTTTATATTTGCATCTTATGTCCTGATGGTACTTCATATCATATGTATAGATGATATATATTCCTGGAGACTGACATTATGGAAAAGAAATGTGATGTAGGTTACTTTATCTATCTTCCAAAGCTAAGAGGGAGTGTTAATGCATTAGTAGCTTCTACAAGATAAGACTCTCCTAACTCATTAATCTCCTCTATTCTGTTATTAGCTTACTCATTCATGCTTTATGTTTATCATACTATAACATTGATCATAATTATGATATTGATATTGGATAATGATGGATTAGATTGACGACCTACTTAACCATGTTAAGCGTCAATCTAAATGCTATCGGGCTAGTAACCCGATAGCATATTAATGTCGATTCATATATGAATCGGCATTAATATACTATCGGGGTATTAACCCAATAGCATATAATGCTAACAGTTATTGTTATTGTTTACTTTAAACCGATTCATTATTGGTGTGTTTATATTGATCCATTATCATTGCTTTGACACCGATTCATTATCGGGTATGTTTATAGATCTGTTACCATTAACAATGATACCGATTCATTATCGGGTATGTTTATAGATCTGTTATCATTTACAATGATACCAATTAGTTATCAGGTATGTTTATAGATCTGTTATCATTTACACTAGCACCGATTAGTTATCATTATGGATCGGTTGATGGTTGTAAGAGTCACGACCAAGTGACATCTTGGTCGGTGTTGACGTGTATTTTGTACACCATCATACACAGAATAAAATACCTAAAGGGTATCTTATCCTCTCTTGAGAAAAAGTCTCTAACTGCTGAAGATTCGCATAAAGGATCAGTTAGGATGACTCCAAGGTTCCTTTTAGTAGGGTCTCTACATGTGGATAAGCTCGCCGTGGTATGATGTGATTTGCTGGAATCACAAGGGGACTTACATGTGATGATTGAACTTCCGATCTGCTTTGCTGGACACAGGCTCTTACTAACTTGGATTTAAAAAAAATGAAAAAAGGATAAGGGCGAAGAGAGGATCTAATCCTAATACTAAGAATGTAGGAGCAATGACTTGATTTTTGATGAAACTCTAACTAGATCTTGTTTTGACATCAATGGAACATCTACACAAGACTAGTGCGATCTTCTAAGGGAAGCTTTATGATGTTCAAATCATCACCGCAGGCATAGATACCATCCAAGTTGATGCATATCAATGAAGAGGCAACAAATTGAAATTGAGCTTAGGCTGAATGATCCAGTTGACTACACAAGGCAAGTCTGCAATCAACAAACTGCTAGTAGTATGGATATACGAATTCCACCATTAATCAATCGCATTTCCTCCATTCATCTAATCATCTACCATCTAAGATTGAAGACTCAACAAGAAACCATGCAAATTGCAAGAAAACGACATATTTCACCATTACTTCAATGAAAATGGAGTTTGTTTACAATCAATGGCAACAATTTCTTGCCTTGTCCTCCTATTCTACTCTAATTGCTTCCAACTATTCTCTAACTATTCTAACTATTTACAAACTATCTGTAACAATTGTTAATTCTTTCTAATTAGCCTTTACAAATGAAATGCCTGGGCTTATATAGTGCCCACAATACAATTTGATGGCTTAGATCAATTCAAGATCAATGGCCAAGATTCAACAATGAAAACCCTAATTAGGGTTTGTTAGAACCATTACATAACATTTAATGCTTGACCAATGATAAAATTGTATTGCTTGGACACATGTCCTCTCTAGAAAAATCGACCAATGGATAGCCGGGGTAGGTACGTCGGAGTTTGTGCCACCTTCCATGAGTTAAGTACATTGAATCTGGGCATGCTGAGGTGGACCATACTGACTGGAGGAGTGATGACTGGGATGCCACCTCATCTGACACTTGTAGCTTGCTAGATATTCAATTTGATGTCGTTGAGAGGCTATCTTTAATTAATTCTTGTCCTAACTCCTTGTGTCCTTGATGTGCAGGATGATGATGTACCTCGCCTTGGAACGTTGGATTGAAAGAGGTTGCCCATGTCCTTACTTGATCGTCCTGGCGAAGACCGTCCTGGCGAAGACCGTCCTGGCGAAGACCGTCCTTGATCCGGCTTGATTTTCCTTGAAGAGATCTCCATTTGATGCCTACACAACATTTCAAAATTAGTAACATGATTTTACAATACATAACATAAATTAGAGAGCAAATTTTTAGGAAACTTAATGATAAGTCCTTTATTAATCATTTCCTAAAAAAGATTGAGCTAAGGATTCAAAATTTCAAAATTTCAAAATTTAAGCTACAATAAATCCATATCGCCATACCTCTCTTGAGAGCCTAACTCTAAAATGCAAAACAAGGAATTTGCCTAGGCAAAATCAAAATTAGATGGCTTCAACGTGATCTTGAAGGATAAGGAACGTTCTCTTTGTCAATTCGCCACCCTTGGGGATATCTCTGACGTGGTCTTCAATGTCCTTGGCAAGTTCGCCTAACTTGAAACTCAAACTCCTTTGATAATGCTTGTGCCTTCCTATTGATAAGACTCGCATCTTGAACACAATTCGCACCTTCTCTTGAATGATAATTTCGCCCTTCCTTTGTATGAAATTCGCTCCTCTTTTGCCTTCTCCAAGTCGCATATGAGAGATGATAAATGATGATGTGAAAATGAAGTTTTCACCTTCCCTTTATAAGCGCTTACCATCACAATTACCTTAAGGCCGACTTGTGTAAAAAAAATAAGGCAATTTAAATGATTTTTAATAAATAACAAGGCCGACTCTCACAAACCAAGCGCTCCTTTTGATTTTTTATTAAATTAATAATTAATTATTAAATGCCTTTATTATTTAAATTGTCAAATTCGATTTTTATAAAGGCAAAAATAATTAATAAATATCAAGTGCAAATTTTAAATGCCATTTTTAATTAAATTTTCAATCCATCGATTTTAGCATTTAAAATAAATTTAAAGAAATGTGTTCGAGCGCCAAATTTTTGAAAATGAAATAATACGTACCTCATCGCCCTGGTCCCTGACTGAGGGACAGGAGCGATCCATCAATTTGGTCTTGATCCTTGCATTTTTGACGTCCAAAATCTTGATCCTTACGTTCAAATCGGCATTTTAGCTGGGTCCTTCAAGTTTGATTGACTTGTTTGTGTGAAGGAATGTCTTTAAGATGTGATATTGCCCTGGTCCCTTGGAGAGGGACAGGAGCGATCCATGTGTTCTAGCTAGAATTTGCCACCTTTCAACCTTTGTTCCTCGTTCATTATCTTTCAAATGGCGTCCTCGATCTTGCCTATCCTTGCGTTATCTTGATTTTGAAGGAGCATGAGTGTTTTAATAAAAATCGCTTTGGTCCTTGTCCAAAGGACATGAGCGATATAACTTTCTTATTCAAATTGGTATATTTTGACGTTCGACACCTTTGCATATCACCTTGTTAAGACGCCTTAGATCTTGTGTGATCCTACAAAACCTTGACTTTACGTGATTTTTGAGGGATTTGGCTAATATAATAAACATCGCTCTGGTCCCTTGGAGAGGGACAGGAGCGATCCTCAAGGTTTTGAGTTTGTTCTTGCGTTCTTCAACTTGCCATTACCTTCAATGCGTGAAATGACGTCCCTTGATTCCTTTTGGTGGCTTGATGCTCGTTTAACTTTCGAAATCTATGCCTTTATGCAATTTTCGCTCTGGTCCCTTCCTAAGGGACAGGAGCGAATTAGGATATTTTAATGCAAATCCTTCAACTTGGCGACCTTTGTAACTTCGTGCTTGATTGAAATGTCTTGAAATGTCCTTGCCACCTTGTTCTCCGTCTTGGAATGTCTTGAACTTGAATAAGAAGCAATATACTCATTACATCGCCCTGGTCCCTTGGAGAGGGACAGGAGCGATTTTGCTCTTGTGGGCTTCATCTCACTTTATCACCTTCGCAAATTATCTTCAACGGTCTCGTAATGTCCCCTTTCATTCATCCATGCCTTGGAATTCATTGTAACTTGGCAAGAAAATCATCTAAAACAAAAATCGCTCTGGTCCCTTCCTGAGGGACAAGAGCGAACTAGGACATTTTGGTCCCTTGTTGGCGTTTCATAATCTTCAATTTGTCTTAAACGCGTTCATTTCGCCTCCTTTCTTGCCTTCAAACATAAAACTTGCTTGATCTTTGCCCAGATCGTACCTTATGAAGAATTTCGCTCTGGTCCTTCAGTGAGGGACAGGAGCGAATTTGACCCTCTAGGCAAAAACTTCATCATTTCATTGTTTTTGATCAAGTCTGGATGCTCTATCATGCTCATTTCGTCCTTGACCATGCCTTTGATGTCTCGATTCGTCCAAACAAGGTCAGGAATGGCTCAACTAAGCATTTTCGCTCTGGACCCTTGGTGAGGGACACGAGCGATTCGCCTTGGTCCCTTGGAGAGGGACAGGAGCGCTTTTCGCTCTGGACCCTTGGAGAAGGACACGAGCGAAATTTAACTTTTCGCACTCTCTATGAGGATAATTTTTATGGAATATAAATACTTTAAGTTATATTCCATATATACTTTCAGCATGTTTGAGAGTGGTTTCAGACCTCCAGGAGTTATATTGCAAAATCTAGTTTTTGGAGGTTTTTTCAGTTTCAGACTTAGTCAAATTTCAGGATCAGGACATTCCAGACTTAGCCAAATTTCAGGATCAGGACCTCACTCAAGCAAGACTTGCTAATCCATGTGATCCCCTGGGCGACGTTCAAAATGCAAAGGCCAACTAACAAAACCCTAGAAGACCAAAAACAAACCCTAAAAAGCAAAAAAAACATGGGTCCCCATTTGCAATGGGGCGATGTGTGAAAACGTCACAACAGTCGGACATGTCTAAAAGACTTGATCGTGGCTATCTTACTATTTATACATCATTCAAAATAAAGGAGATGACATTGAAATCGATACATGTTCATCCTCCATACCTGCAGCAAACGAAAGAAAAATATTATTGTCATAGTCATAATACCAAAACTTGAAATACACCATCAAAAATATAACTTGTTTATTAAATTGGAAATTGCAATAACATTTACAATATTGATGAGTGGCAGCGTTTACCATCAATGTGGGTTCAGTTACCAAGGTCGTACTGATGTACCTGTAGAAGCCGTACAATTTCCAGCCAAGCCGTGTCAATTTCCAGCCAGAGTGATTGGGTTCATGTGCCTGAGTTACCTCCATTTAGGGCATCCATTCTTCTTAAGGCATTGCGTGCATATTTTAAGGTGGAAAAATCATTCTAGGAGGCAGGTTGTACATTTCATCAGTTATATATTTTTGCTACAGTAGTCTCCAGAGTTTTAATAATCGGCCCATGTGCATTTCCAGGTATATGCCCTTACGAAAAAGTTTTGAATAATTACAAGAATAATAAGTACTTATCTTCACTGTATATGTTATTACAGTAATTTTTTTAATACTTAGAGTTTAGTTTCATGTCTGGCATCATCATTGGGAAAAAAAACAAAAAAGCAAAAGTTCAACAAAATACAAAAAAATACAAAACAATCAAAACAATCTTCAGTAGTCAGTTCCAGCAGTACAGAGTTTATAGTTGGAGAACCTTGGACACAGATGTCCTCACTCTCCATGTAGATTTGTTTGACCAACTCAATTTGTGTGCCAATCTATTGCAATATCAAATTGAGTGATTGGATTATACATGTTGTCTAAAAAATTTGATTATATATACCCTCCACTATAGACGCAATTTTCTTACAATTTTTAGTTTTGGTTATAATTTGGGCAACATTTTCAGGGTCCACCATTTCAATGGATTCTATGAGAATATTGGCAATGAAAATCGCGTCTTTCACTTGTCTCTCACAATCCATTGCCTTCAAAAGTATTGCCCCTTTAGGGGATACAACTATAACATTGATCAATGGTTTATTTTCACAGTTTTCCATCCATTAGAAATTGACACACCTATTTTAGGCCATGCATCCTTGATTGCTCTCAATGATGCCTTTACCAAAGCTTTCTCCTTCGCCCATAAGGTGGTTCACACCTTTTTGTACCCAAGTTTAACATAATTAAAAGGTGCATTGGAAAGGGCTGTCACCATATTCTGACAATAAGGTGATCTAACAAGGTTGAAAGGAAGTCAATTAATGTAGTGAGCAATGCTCTAATTTGCAACCTGCCTTGCTTCATTTTTGAAGGCCTTCTCTCGTGGGCCTCTTTTTTGTGAAGTTGAAACATTATTTTCTCTAGAAGATGGTGGCATTGGCATGACAGGATGTGGGCTAGTCGGTTGTGATAAGCCACTAGGAGGTTTGTGCAAGCTTCTCTTGGCAAGAGGATGTGCAAGAGACTTGATCTAGCACTTGCCATGTCGGCATCCTCTTGTTCTTTTTTATATAAGTCAATATTTGTTGCTTTGACAACCCTTTTTTAGTTGGCTTATGACAAACTTTTATTCTCTATAAAGGAATATCACACAAATAAGCTCACTTGAAAGTATGAACATTTATACTCTTTTCCATATTGGTTACAATGCCAAGGATAATCCTCATCACAGGGAAGTTGTTGAATCATTGTCGTATGTCACCAAAGAGGTGATGATGCATCAAATTTAAATGAACCTTTTGCATTTGGGGCAGCTGTACTAGAACTACCAGCCATTTTGTAGGGACGTAAAATAAAGAACATTACAAATTAAGAGCACTACAACTGTCAATATAAAAATAAATCTGGCATTATAATCCCTTATTATGGATAAAAAGTTAAAAAGAATATTCATAATTAACTGCAAAAATGTGTTGAATTTTTTTAAATAAATCTTGAAATATCTTCAAAATAATTATTGAAAACTTGAAAAAAATGAGACTTACTCACCTTTGATGGTTAAATCTTCTTTGTGCATCTATTTCTTCTCAGTTGGTGCAGGTTTAACTCCCCTGTAGCCCCCACCTTAAAAAAATAAATGAACCAACTTCAAAACCCAAAACCAACTTCAAAACCCAACAATGGCAGCTTGGACAAAAAAAATGGAGTTTTTTGCCTTTTGTGTTTGTCAAATGAGTTACAAACTTGTTAAAACCCTCACTTTAGGGTGACCAATGTTTTTTGCAAGTGTTTTTTAAATTCGTTTTTATATAACTTAGCCTTCGACATTTAATTTGATTTGAAGACGAAAAGCCTCAAGTCTAGTGGAGCGAATCATACCAGGTAGAATCAAATGGCAAAATATGTGAGGGTTTGAAGTCTTGTTTTTCTGTGCCAATTTGAAAGCCTACCATATTTGAGTGACCAGCCTTTTGTAAGGCATATTATTGGCATGCGTGAGGTGATATATTATGTTGTTGCTGTGTCAGCTGTGACACTCTTAATCTACCTGTATGGCCAGCATAAATACATTTTTCTTTCATGTTGTTATTGAATATTGAGCGGCATCCTTTCTGCATGTGATTACAATTTATATTTTGCTGCTGGCAGACCATGAAAGTGGCTATCTGAAACAATAGATTGGACTGTATTTTATATGTTGCAGCTACTTCTAGATATGGTGATCGAATTACTTAGATTAAATTTTATATATGTGTAGTGGCTGTTTGTTGTTGTGGGAATTCGAGTTGTCATTGCTGTCAAGGGTTATGGGAACATCATTTATGTTGTCTGCTGTTATTGGTTTAAAACTTGAAAACCAGCACATGCATACATAAATTCTGATTTTTTATGCTGCTGTTCTATTAAATTTTGGTGTATTCTGTATTTATATAATATCCAGGGTCTGGACTCTGGTTTACTAATAGATTTTTTTCATGTCTCAATTCAAATATTCAGTAACAGTCATCATTAATTCTTTTAATTGCAAATTGCCGTGTAGGGTTTCTTAAGTATTTAATACCATGCTCTTATATGAAAATATTACATAATCATCCAGGGTTTCTCTTAGCATTTCCTTTCAGCATGAAAATACAAAAGAATATACCCTTACATTCAACAGGCTCACCTAAATTTTGGTCCAAGACAACCACAAATCAGGGATAAAACACTAATATCAACACTTCCAAATCTTGAGTTAATTAATCATGATTGGTTAAAAAAGTTTGTCAATTTTTTTTTATTTGTTTGACAAATTTTGTGATTGTCCCACATGCCATTTGTATGATGTCCGTATGTTGTATGTAAGTTTTATGAAGGAACCTTCCCTGCACATTTTCAGCTCAATCATTCTTGACAAATAATGTGTTATGTTACTGCAATTTTGGATTATTTAGGACTAGTCCATTTCATCATGTGCATTGTGTATTGCAATACATGGAAGTGTGAGGTGAAAAATGAGAAAAACTCTGGTTGGATGTGAAACAATTTTCACCTGTTTAGTTTTGTAATACTGAAAGTTCAACTTTATTTGTATGTATACTGTTCAAGCCATGTCACAAGGTTCGAGTTCGACTGCATGTTGGGCAACAATGAAATTCGGATGAAGTTCGGCTAGGGGGAAAACTTCGAAAAAAAATTGTCATTAAATTCGCCTTCCATAAATTTGATTTTTTCAAATATAAGCAATTTATTCAAAAAATTATAAACATTTTTTTAACATTATTATATTTTAGTTAATTAAATTAATAATATACATAGAAATAAAAATAATATATTATATAAATGATGATATAAAAATATATAGAAAGATAATGTAAAGAAATAATATTTGAAATATACAAATATTATATATTTTTTACATTATAAATTTATAAATATGTAATTATATTTATATATAACTATATTAAAATAATATAAATAACTAATATATATAAATAAAAATAATATCTTAGATACAAAATAATATTAAAAATGTAGGAAAACATACTATAAATAAATCATATTAAAAATTTATAATAACATAAATGATATTAAAAACATTAAAAAAAAAAATCGAGGGGTCAAACGTTATTGGTATGGGTCTCCTAGAAGCAGTCATTAATCGTGGAGCCGTGCAAACCTAAGTGTGCTACAAAAGAACTGACCTGAACAAGAGCCGAAGGATCCCGCGTCCACTTGGATTTGACAAGCCCCTCATGGTAGAGTGCCTGATGTGAGTGAATGCATCCACGCTTGGGGCTGGAGCCTTGCGCCGACTAATACTTCACGGAGCCTTGCAAACCGTAGACAGAACAACCCACGTGAGATAAAATGGAGAAATGAGCCTTAAATTTTTTTTAAATATATTTTAAAAAACACTATGCACGAATATGTAACGAATTTCAACAAATTTTTGGTAAGCCTATGAGGTTTGACGAATTTCGAGTTTCATGGCCGAAATTCAGCGAACGTTGTGAGTTAGTGTTCAAGTATTATTAACTTCTTACCAGTGCACTTTCCAAAGACATCTTTATTAGCATCTTGGTATTATTTTTTTAGTTTGAAATATAATTCTTGGTTGAGTCTATAGTAAAGTGCGAGAAAGAGATTCAGGTTGCACTTCTTGCAATTTTATTTTACCGCAAATTTATCTAAAAGGACAAACATTTTCTGCAGTAGATATGTATCAGTTTAGGCACCTATATGTGCTTTGGCAGTTTTGACTTTGCTTGTACTTTAAAGCATATCTATGATCAGGTGTTCATGACATAACTTGGTACTATATCCATAACTTGTATAGTTTTGAGGTCCTGCAGGTGGCTGCATATGCTGATGGTCATGCAAAGGTCTATGAGTTACTTGATCCTTTGGAGCTTAAACGATGGCAGCTTCAGGTAAAGTAAACTGTAAAACATGTTTTTCTAGTATAATGCATGCTACACTTATATGATTACTATATGATGGCTTTTGCATTGTTTTTTTGGTTTTTAAGTCATTGTTTAGGATATTTCAATTAACCTTTGTATAGATTTGCATGCATACATATGCTAATCATATTAGTTTGCCAAGGATTGGAACTGAGCTTGCTAATGTAATTGTTTATATGGATTATTTCTATTTAATACAGTTCCTATAGTTGGTTTACAACCAAACCTATAGCAGTAGTTTACCATTGTTACAGGTTGTTCTCCTTATCCAAGTCCCCTATGCATGTGATAACAAATATTAGAGGTATTAGTGTCCATTGAACCCCGATTCTCGGACTTGGTCACTTTTATTGCCTAAAACTCTTTCTCCTCACTATAATGGGTCCCAAAAACTTGAAATCTTGAATCTTTTTTTTTTTTTTAAAATTTGTGAGGTAAGTGCTATCGTTAATGGGGATAGCTCCCTGTATTGCTGGAAAAAGAAGATTACATATAGTTTCAAGCATCAGACTAGACTAGCCTGTGCTTGCAAGACATGACTTTAGACACCCAAGCTAGACTGCCTTGTATCCAGGCACTTCTCAAAATTAAAACAAAGACACTTAGCCAACAAGCCAGTTACATGTGTCCACCAATTGCTTGGTATATCACAGCCACATATTCACCTATATTGATGGCATTGCGGGTGGATTGCTCAGGAAGCCACCAATCCACGGATTCAGTCAGTCTTCTGAAAGGTGCTATGTTCCCGTTAAACACGGCACATCTGAACACTTCCCATGCATTCTCCCCAAATGCCTTTATTCGCTTGCGCTCCTTCCACATCTCTCGTCTGGCCATCTCACGTATGGTATCACTGTCAACGGAGCCACCACTATTCCCCTCATCAGTCACCTCATTTTCATCCTCCGAATCTGAGGATAAGTAATTTTCGAACTGGAAATACACCTTCAAAATGCTCACTTTGACTCCCTCTTCCAGACTTAATATGGCACTAGCAACATTGTCTGCAATGAATGGCTTCATGAATCCATCAAAGAGTTCGATCGCACGTTCCCTGGAATCAATGACATCGACAAGGGGCATAAGGACTGCCTCCAGCACGGCTGCATCACACCAATGTCTCTCAAAATTGAGAGCGATGCCCATTAGCCCTCAGATAGCATCATAAACGCAATCTTCGGTGATAAACAGGTTTCTTAGTTGTGTTCCCAACGCATTTTCACAATTGACACAGCTAACATCTCCGAAATGAGCCGTCCGCAACACTCTTTCCTTTGTTACATACACCACACTGAAAATAGCACTTTCGACAACTGGGTTACATATCTTCTAGAAAGCATTTATAGAAAGAAGCATGTTACAGATCCCAATCATTATTGCTCCACCAATATCTACCAGATTCTAATTCTGAACTGAAGCACTCCCGAAGTGATGAGGTGTCCCTAACTACAGACGGTACTTTCCAAGGGGTCTGGCTGAGACTTTTCCATGTGATGATTCTTTCTAATGCCAAGTTTTAGATATCGAGACCAGAATGGTGACACCATCTGTTGGTGTTGGAAATAAGCCACACCCGAACCGATGATGGACTGGTCCAAAAGGGGCCAGTAGCTTAGTGGTAGAGCACCCCTGCAGTGTATGGAAGGTCCTAGGTTCGAGTCCTAGCTGGTCCATGTCTCAACATGGTATCAGAGCCAGGTCCAGGCTAGGAGCCCCAAGCACATGAGAGGTGTGGCTTAAGGGGGGTGTTGGTGTTGGAAATAAGCCACACCCGAACTGACGATGGACTGGTCCAAAAGGGGCCAGTAGCTCAGTGGTAGAGCACTCCAGCAGTGTATGGAAGGTCCTAGGTTCGAGTCTTAGCTGGTCCATGTCTCAACACCATCCTTCCCAACTATCAGAGTCGTACTAATCTTCAAACTTTCGAGGCATATTTCGTTGCCACCTACAGCCCAAGATCGGGTGCTAATCCATATAAAGCTGGTTTATTACCTGATACCTTGGCATGGGGATTCACGACAGTCCTTCAAGCATTGTCTTGTAATATCATCCGCTGCCGAGACTTGACTGAAAGAGACAGGATCATCATTCCGTCGAACCCCAAGATTCGCTAGATAGTCCACCATTTGATTGCCTTCTCTATAAACATGCGCAATTTCGTAGCAATCAATTGATTTAAGGTCATCGTTTATCTGAGGCAGCCACTTGTTTAGTTTCCAGTTATGAAAATTTGACTTAGTAACCCCATTTATAATGATCTACGAATCTCCTTCAATAATGATTTGAGAGATCCCATGCAGAGTACAGAGGTGTAATCCTTCCTCTAGTGCATGGATCTCGGCTTCGTTGTTTGTGGTAGAGCCAATGCCTCCATACAATCCATATATAATATTACCATTTTCATTTCGGATTATGGCGCCAATACCGGACTCCCCAGGGTTCCCCTTACTAGCACCATCGAAATTGTGTTTTGTCCAATCCTTTGGAGGGGCCTTCCATCTGACATAATTTCTATCAACAACTTCGAGGGGGGGACATAAATACCTGAAGCTTTAAGAGACCAATGGTTTTCCATTGAGGCATCCCAGTTATTGTATATTTTAGGGCCGCCTTTTAGTATCTTGCCATTTATCACTTCCTCGATTGCAACTTTTATTTTGTCAACCAACATTATATTTGACAGTGATGTTTCTTTGAAAATTCTTCTGTTTCTCTCCTTCCAGATGTGCCATACAATCATAGATGGACCAATCATCCATAGATCACTCCATTTTGACTTCTGTCTGATTGGCCAGGAAAGTAGGAAGTTCAAAAGCATTTCGTTTTTAACCGTAGTCCAATTGATCTGGTCTAGCCGTCTAGGAACCATTTCCAACATAATTCTGCCACTGGACAGCTGAAGAGTAGATGGTTGGCTGTTTCTTTGTCAGCACAACACATAACACAGCGATTGGGACCCGAGATGCCATTAATTTTAAGTCTATCACTAGTGAGGATTTTGCCATGTAAAGCAATCCGCAAGAATGCCCCGGCTTTTGGTAGTATTTTATTATTCCAACATAATTTATGTGGCCAGGCGTCACAGGTACCCCTTTGTCTTTGAACTTCGTACCCAAGTTTGGAACTATACTCCCCAGATTTCGAGGCACACCAAAAAATGTTGTCATCTTTACTAGAGGCCGGTATTTTCCTGTCTTTTATTGCATCCCAAAGTTTCACATAATGCAGGGTTACCAATATTGATTTTCTTCCATATTCTCAGACCATTTATGTCTTCGCGGTTTTCCATGTAATTGCATACATGTTGTCCTATGCAGTTCTCAACCAGATTTATCCAGTCCTTATCTTCAAATGATTCTGAGAGAGATGGAAACCCGTCCCATGAGTCTCTCCAAAACAACGCTGTTCTACCATTACCAGTCTGCCATGAAATATGCTCTGTGATAATGTGTTTGCTATCCCATAAAAAATTCCACGTAGCCGAGCCCCTTTCAGAATTGGCCATTGTGAGAATTCGGTTAGGGTTTTCCGAGTCAAGATATTTCTTTTGGAACAGGCTGCACCAAAGTTTTTGAGGTTCTTTGCACATCTTCCAGGAGAGCTTAGCACGAAGGGCAGAATTTTGCAACTCAATTTTCCTTAAGCCAACTCCCCCATCTTCCTTAATTAGGCACAATGTATCCTAGTTGATAAGCAGAATTTTGTTGTTATCTTCAGCACCATCCCAAACAAATTTTTTGAGCAGATTGTTCAGACTTTTTCCTGCAGCGAACAACATTTTGAAACAGGACATGTATATTGGAATGGCAGATAAAATTGATTTGATCATGGTAAGTCTACCTGCTTGGGTCAGCCACCTATTTTTCCAATATTCTGATTTAGTCTGACATGAGTTAATAACATCGTCCCAGATTTGGGATTGTCTGCATCCTTTGTTAATACATATCCCTAAGTATTTGATCGGGAGCTCAGCAATTTTTTTATCCAAGTGTTGTGCAATTCTGCCCTGGGCCATCTTATTAGTATTAAAGAAGAACAACTGAGATTTTTCTTTATTCATAGCTTGACCCGAAGCCATTGTGTACTCCTCTAGTGTGTTCTTAATGCCTATAGCTTCCCGGATGGATGCATCACCAAATATGATGGTATCATCGGCAAATTGGGAATGTGTGATTGCCTCAAATTGCTCATGAGCTTTGATTCCTTTCCAAATGCCTTCACTATGCCTCTTTTTTATTAGCCTCCCTAAAACTTCCGCCATAAGAACAAAGACTGAAGGTGATAATGGATCTCCTTGTCGCAGACCATTTGTGGCTCCAAAGAACCCACTCAAATTACCTTTGACAAGAATAGAGAAGTTTACTGTGCTAATGCAAAATTTTATACATTCAACCCATTTAACTGGGAAACCAAATCTGGCAAGGACATGCATAAGAAAATTCCAAATCACCTTATCATAGGCTTTGGCAACATCTAGTTTAATAATCATACCTTTCAATTTTTCTTTATGGAGTGAGTGAATGACTTCCGATACCAGGATGATGCTGTCTGCAATTTCCCGACCTGGAGTAAATCCATTCAGATTTTCAGATACTAGCTTTGGTAGCAACTTCTTCAATCTTTCAGCCATTGCCTTTGATATTATTTTGTAGATAGTGTTGCATAAGGATATTGGGTGAAAATCAGACATGGAATAACAATCCTGTTTCTTAGGAATAAGATTTTTTATGGTGTGGTTGATCTCTTTCACAAACCTGTGCTTTTTCTGGAATTCTTCAACCACATTCCAAATATCCTTGCCCATGAAATCCCAACATTTTTGAAAAAGCTTTGTCGTTATGTCATCTGGTCCAGGTGCCTTATGGGGATGAAGTGAAAATGTGGCAAGTTTAATTTCCTCCAACGAGTAAGGAGCAAGTAGCATATCGCAATCAGAGCTAGTAATGAGGGGGTTAATGACTTCCTCAATTATTGGTATTGAACTCGAATTATCTACCTCAGAGCTGCCCAATATATCCATATAGTAATTGAGAGCAATTAGCTCAATATCTGCGACCGAAGTTTTCAGAACCCCATTCTCATCCTTAATCAAGCATATCTTATTATTGATCCTTCTAGCCTTAGAAGAAGCATGAAAAAATTTAGTGTTGAGATCCCCCTCAACTATCCAAAGTTCCCTAGATTTATCTTTCCAATATAGTTCCTCCCGCTTCAAAATTTCCATATACTGGGCTTTGAGTGTTTTCTCCAATTCGAACTCCACATTGGTCATGCCAAATTGCATAACCCGATTGCCAATTTCTTCTAGTTTTTCCTCAATTCTACTTTTCTCTACAAAAACATTTTTGAAGGACAATTTGTTCCAATCTTTAATTTTATTTTTCAGGAACTGAATTCTTTTGACAAATTTATAGCTAGGGGAGCCAGAGTAGATGTTGCCTTCTTGCTACCAGTTTTTCAGATTGTCAAAGAACTTCTCATCTTGCCACCACATGCTTAAGAGTTTGAAGTAGTTCTTATGTCTGCGAGTATCCTGAGCAATGGATAGTGATAGTGGTAGATGATCCAATCCAATTTGAGGCACACTTTCAATTTCTAATGAGTAGTTGCCACTTATCCACCATTCGCCAACCAAGAAACGATCCAGCGTTTCTGATATATTGGCAAAGTTTAGCCTTCTATTAGTCCAAGTGAATCTACCATTCTTAGGTATGATATCGACCAACTTGCAGTTAGATACAAATTCTCTAAAATCATCCATAACTTTCGAAGGTTTCCAAAGACCACCCAACTTCTCATCAATGTCCAAAAGAGCATTGAAGTCACCAACAACTATGACCTTGCCTTTTTCCAACAGATTAGCTTGGTTGGAGACCTCATTCCAAACTTTTAGTTTTTCCTCAGTCTTAATAGGTCCATAAATATTAAATAACGGATAGGAGATATTGGATTGCTTGCAGACAATGTTGCACGCCATCCAGTGATCAAACGGAGCAATGGGATGCACTTCAATTTTGGAGGGGTTCCACATGATTCCCAAGCCCCCAACTGAACCTCTGGCATCTTGAAAAATTCCCTTTCATTTAAAACAATATTTGATAAACTCAACCGCCTTTTCCTTACTTAGCTTTGTTTCCTGTAGAATATATACTTCTGAATCGAGCTTGGCCAAAGTCCTTTTGACCAAGTGTTTTTTGCCCCTGACATTCCATGAGGTGATCCTCATCTTCCCCCAAGGGAGGGCCTTCCTCCCTTGTTAGGATTCAAAAATTTCAACATACTTACAATGCCCTTCTCATTTGCCCTCTGCTCCCTAATTGTCTTGTGGCTTTTCCTTCCTCTTGTGCCTTTCGCTCTTCCAAGGACAATATTTGCTGACTGGCTGATACATCTTGGATCCACTGTATACAATTCATCACCATCACTATCCAACTCATTTGTATCCAAATCAGACTCCTGCAGTACCTCCTCAACTGTGGGGTATTTAATTGGATTCATCATTATGTCATTATTTGGGATGATGTTGCTATCTAATGGGATGTCTTGTGTAGGAATCTTCGTGCTTACATCTTGGTTTGAACCGATGTTGATGGATTTAGGGCCTTCTAAAAGCAGGGTTTCAGGTTCCAAATTTTCTCTTTTACCTTCCATACCTGTTTTGGTTTTCTGTGAGGGCGGTTAAAGGCCTTTCTCACAAATAGTCTGCATTTGTCGGCACTGTGAAGTTTACCTCCACATCTCGAACAAGCGCTAATTTCTTTTTCTACTTCTATATGCTGTTTCCTTTCACCATCCGCAGTGAGTAGCATAACTGAAGAGGGAATTTTCTTCACGATTGCTATTTTGAGTCTGGCATATGTGTATAAATCTCCCTCAACGATATCTTCATCAATTTCCAATAAAGTACCAAGGGATCTTCCGATCGTTTCCAAACATGCCTCGCTCCAATATTAAATCGGTAGGTTGTACAATCGGATCCATACTAGTTTATCATAAACCGCCAGCTATGTAGGGTCAAAGTTCGGAGACCAGGGCTGAATATACAGTGGGTGATCGTCCAAAAACCAGTTTTGAAAATTATGGCGTGCATTCTCCACAATGGGAGATGCTAGTCAGAACCCCCTTCTGTATGTGCAATGAAGGTGCTCTCTCTAGGCCATCAACCTACCTGATCACCGATTGACCCTGCCTAGGTTAGTATGAAATCTTGAATCTTATATGTATATATTTTATGTTTATTGTATGCAATGCGATACATCTTCTCATTTCTAGAAATACATGATGAGAAAGATGTTTCTTGTAAATGGTTTACCTGGCATTGGTAGTCAAAGTCTTATGACAATCTCAGGCTTTCCCAATCTACGTACCAATTTTGTGGCATGTGTTATATCATGTTAATGACCAGCACAAGTTATTTATGGATTGCAAAAGAAAGACTTTGTCCATTTCTAAAACTGCGGGCTTGTCTTGACTGACTTAAATACCCTATAAGTTTGTTCCAACAATCCTAACAAATATACAATTTTGGGTTCTCATCCCAGTGAGTGGGATCCTCCCTTCACCATTAGCTACCATGCCTTGTAATATGTGACATGGTAAAGCCATAGAGGTAACACATAATATAATAATATGAAGTGAAAGATAAAATATTTTATATATTAATTTAATTATAAAAGGGGACATTTGAACTGACTTGACAAAAGGGAAATATAATTATTACAGTAAATATTTTGCAAACCTAAATTTTAGAAAAAAATCATTAGTATGCATTTTTTATTTGTGCAATTTGTAGCATTGGTCGAACTCTTGTGTGGGCCACAATGTTTACTGCTATATCTGATAAATTAAATACAGGAAATAATAACACAAATCACAATGCATACCAGACACGGCAGTAAAATAAATCTTCATTTGCACATGATATTATTACATAGAGGAAGACCAAAGATGGTTGGCCAAGGATTACAATTGATCTGACTATACCATAGTACCTTCCTTGGCGGTACTCAACATATTTAAACGACCCTATAGTTTCCAAGAGGAACACAACTGTCAACCGACACAACTACCCAAGTGACAACCCACGTAATACAAATAATTAATACATTGGCAGATAACCAATATTATCGTAAAGGCATTTTATGCCAACTACACATAGACATGGCATCTCCCCATTATAGTGCTAATTATTGGGGTGTAAAACAATAATACATTGAAGAACATAGTATTCAAATTTGAAAATATATGTACCTTCAAACATTTGTGGAGATTATCAAGTAGTCAAAGTCATAAATGTTTGTAAATAGTATACACAACAATCAATAGCAATCTATGGACCTTGCACTTTGAAAGACCATAATATTAGTCTCTAGACTAGAAAGTGATAAACCATTAGCCAATTATCATGAAAGGGACAAATATAAAATTTTGAAACAACTAAAGAAAAATGAAATAAACGACAATCCTTCCAATCAAAAGGATCATACTTTCATGTACTCGAAAGTTGTGCAAATGTAACCTCAACACATCATCAAACATTAAATATTCTCAAATACTCCATATTAATATAAATAAATAATTCAATTACAATTTCCAATGGAGTTTAAGTGCTTATTCTAGGAAAGCACATATACAATAATATAAGTACAAAGTTGTTGGTCTACTTGCTGTCATGATAACAATATAAACAAAGCACAAAGTACAAGATACAAATAATTAGAAATACAATCGTCCTTGCTTGCCACCAACCACAAGGTCATCTGCTAGCTGAGGATGTGAACATGGCCTGGGCGCTTTTCCACCCAACCATGAAGCAGTCATGCTTCCTCGGAGTTCTTCTTGACATGAAGAACCACTGACCCTGCACAAAGAGCCTAGCTACTTGGAAACAATGGTAGGATGGAAACCATTGTGCAGCCTTATACATCTACATGCACATCTACTATATGAGTATGCAATGACATATTATCAGGATGTGGCAGAGAAACATATTAAGTAATATTTGCGAGGCAATTCATCTATTAAAATGAACCAGGCTTTGTCCTAAGTACTTATAAATGTGGATTTTCCCGAAAAGAGGATCATCCTTCTCTGCTGTTCCACATTTGGCACCCCTTCCCGGAAACATAGCTTATCCCACACACAATGCATTGAGCAATAATGATCCTATGATCATGCATTTTCCTATGATGATACTTCTCATTTCTCCTACATGACTTTTCATATGTTTAATTTACATTCTATATGATCATTGATGCAGCTCCTATATTCAACTTATGATCAATCGTACAATTACTATTCTACATGGCTATTCAATGCATCAAGATGTTGTCATATACATGCATTTTAATAATTCATCATTTTCTATGTTTTTTCACTGCATTATCAATGAGAGATTGTTTATATGACTTTCATGCATTTCTAATATCATGTTGAGATTGTTTACATGACTTCATATGCATTTCTATCATTCTATATGGCTGTTGTAATGCATCTTTTGCAATCATTTACATACATAACATCATCATTTTAGGAACAATAATCTATTTATAAGAAGGTATGGCACATGTATGTATACAATGATATATATACATATATTATTATACACATATATATGAGCTTACATTCAGAAAGAAGAGATGATAAGTAAGAAATCAGATTTATAAATGATTATGAGGAATTTTCCTTTATATATTTCAGTTTCGTAATGAAGACAAAATGCAGACTTATACAATAGTCATTAACAGGAAGAGAAATTAAAATAAGACATTGTAATGTCCCTCTCAGGCATAATGTTTCAGTTGACCGATGGCCTATTTCGGAGACCCGTAGGCTACTCAATGGGTGAAATTAGGGTTTCCAATTTTGGAGTTTGTTGTTGCTCGTGAATTAGAGTTTGGATCGCGGATTCTTTTTGGGTTTTCAAACGGCTTCGCAGTGGTATGTCCGGCTTTGCGTTCCGAGCACTTTTTGGAATTTACTATTTTTAGTAAATTCTATTTCTGGCAGTGGTCTTGATTATTTCGACACAGTTGGTTCTCTTCTTTAGTTGGTTCAGTTGGCTTCGTCACTTTTGGCCTTGGGATGTTTTTGGAGAGATAAGTTCATTTCATTTAAATAATGTTATGTTTTAATGTTATATTTTAAAGTTGACCCCTTGGCCTAGCTTCATCACTTCAAGTTGTTTTAAAAGGTGGTCTTCAAGGGTGGACGCATCATGGAAGGGATTTAATATTTCCTAAGGTCTAAAATCTTGCTTATGAAAAGGGGTGCCAACTTTATGAAGAGAAGTGAATTAAAATAAAGGTTAATTAAGTTTTTAAAAGTGGCGCCATCTCTTGGAGGAAAACTCAAATGTGAAATTAGGGCGCACTTTCTAGAAGCCTCTAGAGATCCCTTGTTAAGCTTATAAATGGAGGCCTCTTCCCTTCAGTTGGCATCTTATGTCTATTGTAATGTTACTATGCCGGAATGGTATTGGGGTTGCTTCAAGGAATGAATGCCTCCTAGCCTTGGCATTGCTTCTTGCTTGAAAGATAGCAACTAGTGGTGATTTAGTGTAGTTGTGAGAGTTTGTAGTGGGGATTGCATTGTAGCTTGAGTTGTGCTTGAAGTTCAGTTATATGCATTTCATTTCATTTTCGGGAGTCGCGGTTAGCAGGGCAGATTCGTAGTTTCACTCATATATTTCAAAATAAAAACATATTCAATCTGGGTATTGCATATTTCCTCTTGTTTTGGCTGGGCGCTCCTTTGTGTAAATTTGCAGATTCTAATATGAAGTGTTTTATTTTATAGAGAAGAATCACCATTCTTGCCTGGCGTCACTGCTGGGAATTGCCTTGGGGTTCGTGATAAATAATCTGTTGGGTTAATTTCTGATTTCTTGCTATTGGTTGGGTCGCCTCCTTCATAGGAAGCCATTGCTTTTGGTTTTGGGTCATTCGGACTAGTATTGAGAGAGTAATGAGCATTTTAGTGATTCCATGTGTTGCTGATTAAGCATTTCACGTGCAGGTCTGTCATAAATCAGAATATTAAGATTGATCCTTGAGTAGAATTTCTTGGACTTATCATTTTTGTTAAGCCCGAGAGAGCCTTCTATATTGTTACAGCATTGTATAGTCTTAATCCTATGATCTTGGCAAGCATTTACTATCATATTGTAAGCTGAACAGTAGTACTGGCAGCATTTCTTCTCATTTTCATTTCACGCTTGTTATTTACATTTAATTCCATTTCTAAGTTCTTAGCATCTCCGCCATATGGTAGCTCCATTCCCACCCTGGGTTTGAAAGCACATGCTTGGTGTCGAGTTTTCCTTTCAGCAGTTGTAATTGTAAAGATCCTCTGACCATATGTTAGTCCATCTTGGGCACATTCTTGGTTAGAGTTGCTTTCAGCATGCACCAAGATCCTCTGACCATATGTTAGTCCATCTTGGGCACATTCTTGGTTAGAGTTACTTTCAGAATGCTTTAAGACCCTCTGACCATATGCTCACGCCTTGCCCAACCTGGGATCCTGGTGTACATTCTTGGTTAGAGTTGTTTTCCGCATCGTTTTGGTTTAAGTGCTAACCCTAACGGATGTGTGTTGCATTACTCTTTGTAATTGAAAAATTGAAAAAAATTGGTCTGGGATATTTCAGACATTTTAAGAGAAGGTATATCGCATGTATATTTACTATATGTGATAACCCGTGTATAAGTACATATTTATATGTGTATACATTCTCTATTATTTCTAAGTTTACCTATCTGTTTTCGTTTCTTAATTAACTAATTTTTCAGATGAACATGTAGCAAGGTTACTAATATCTCTATCTTTTAGTTGTTTTAACTGTAATAATGATGTTGTTTGCAATCTGTCAAGAAGACGGTAACTGTCCTCTATATTTCTGTGATTTCTGAATGATTTACTATACTTTTTAATGCCAGAATGATGTTAATGTTTCATGCTGTTGTTGCTCTTGAAGTTATAATGAAGATTTGCAGATTTAGTAATCAGATTTTAGTTATTTTTCGATCTGTCTCATATGTTCAGAATCTAAGCTCGATTACAGACCGTCATGGAAAAGAAGGCTGAGAGTAGTTTGTCTACGTTGCAGGTACATCTAAGGTTTTCAGGATACCCAAATGGTTTCATAATCTGATGTACTGATTCTCATACATCTGGCTATGCACCCATTTGTATTAACAACATCCAATCAGATTTGATAATAAGATTTTAAATAAGAGGGCACACTTTCAGATTTCACATGATGATATGGGTTCTACCCAAATTCATTATATAAATTTAGAAGAATAGAAAAGAATTGTTGAACCTACTTGAATAACTGAAGACGTATTGATTGAATACTGGCAGCCCACTATTCTCAGCTTGGACGCCTTGACAGTTCGATTCCCCTCTTATATTTGTTCCACCCTTTTCGAATTCAAAAATATTGCTATTCGAATGATTAAAATGCTAGCTTAACTATGCAGTGATAAGCTGCAATATCCCCACTTTTAGGTCCTCTTGTAGAGTGGTTGGTACTATCTTTCAAGGTCCGTGTCAGTTGGTTCAGAAGGGGATTTTTGATGTCGCCAATGAGCTCAAAGGACGTATTGGAATTGAATGACACTTTTTGGAGTGATTTTGGACAACTCATTCGAGACTTACTATTTTTAGTAGGTGTCGGTTTCAATATTGTTTTGTCAATTGGGAGTTTGGGTTGACTTAATATTTTTAGCAGTTACTGTGTATTGTAACCGCTATTTTTGGTAGTTGGTCATAGTTCAGTCTCCCCTCAGCTTCAGCATGCAGTATATTCAGTTTTGGGATTTGTATAGCCAGTGATTGTTTAAATTGAAGATATATTGGCGACTAATGATGTTTAGAGGTATTTTAAATAACATTAAATGCTAAAGTTAAATTAAATATTCAACTAACATTATTTAATATAATATAAAGTTTTAATATTGGCGCCATGGGAGTTATAAGGTACTGATTTAAAATGTTAATGAAGTGATGATCTTTTGGGCACTAAGGGAGTCATAAGGTGAATTTATTATTAATTTAAAATGTGCAAACCCTAATTAGTGCGTCGGGATGAAAGCATTATTAAAAGACACTTGGGAGCTCATTTTGACATATACGGCTTATTTATTTTCTCTTTGGGAAGCTTGAGAGTTTTGGCTTTCATTTACAGGAAACTCGAGGATGGAAACCCTTGGAAATCAGTGGATTGGACAAAAACCCAACTCCACATTGAGAGGTGAATCCTCCCAGAGTTCATCATTGAGCATATTTGTAGGTCTTAAATCATTTTGGAGCTTCAACCAGTTAGGGTTTGAAAGAAGGAAAAGCATATCAGATAGAGTTTGAAGTTTATTTGCCGGTGGAAGACATATTGCTTCATACTTGGAGGCTTAATTGCCTTATTTTCATAATACCTTGGACGGCTAGGGTTTGGACATTAAACGAAGGAGATTTGTGTCCAAATTTCATTTAATTTGGAGACGATTTGAGGATACTGTTAGTTGAATATTTAATTTAACTTTAGCATTTTTATCCACTTAAACTCATTCACACATTAATAGGTCAGCTCAAAGATCATTATCATCATACATATCTAGTCTAAGTTATCATCAATTTCTTGTATTATCATTTCAACATCATCAAAATCTAATTTAATCACTTTTAAACTAAGCATATCAGTATTCTATTTAACTTAATCCATTCAAACATAAATAAAAATTAACGAATTAAATATCTAAATCAAGTTTTTATTTAAAATAAGCAAAATAATGGAACATGACAATTTAAGTGAGTGACTTGAAATGCAAATCTTGCGCATAATGTAGGAGTGCTCTGAAGTTGATCAGATTAGGGAGATGCTGAAGATTCAGCCTTGAAGTTCCGCATGACATATCTTTCATGTACTTTGTTGAATTGAGTTTGGTGCTTCAACATCATCTGAGTTGGTGCTCAATTCTTCTATTAGGGGATTGGTGTTTCCTATGGGTTGGTGCTTGCAAATATGATTAGTGATTGATGTCTCCATCATAGGTTGTAATTGTTGTGGGTTTGTGCCTACAAAATACTTTAAGTTCATTATTTGCTTGTGAGGTTGGATTTGGACAATAGATCCAAGCAGCTATTCTCACCGTGGTTTTTCCCTTCCGGGTTTCCACATAAATCTGGTGTACTATTGTGTTAATGTGTGCTTATCTCTTTCTTATCAGTTTCTATGATGATTGGAGAAGCTATTAATGGTAGCTAATTAAAGTTGAATTAAATTGGAACTGGCATATACTGACTCAACACACCCCCCTCCTCAATATATCTGTGTTTAACAATTTCAATAGTCTTCTCTCATCAAATCTTTCAGGTACATTTTCCTTAGTATTAGTATGCTGTTCAGAATTTTCTAATTTTGATTCATTATCAAAAACCACCTCTATGTGATGAACTTGGCCTTTTCCAAGGAATCTATGACCATGAACCAAAGGCTCTTTGCACGTGAAGCATAATTTCTTGCTTCTTAATTCATTTTTGACATCTTCATCCATTTAAGTGGTAAACTCTTGGGTTGATGGCAAGTTTTCATAAATGGCTTTTTGGATGGAAAGCTCTTCTTTTGAAACTTGCTCTTGGGAAGAGTACATTCAAGAGCTAGAGCTCCCTTAATTACCTCTTGTGGAGATGTAGGCTCAAAGGCTTTGACCAAGCCCCTTAAATTCTTTATTTATCCTTCTATGAACAACATAACAAATCTTCTTTTTGTAACGTCGGGCACCATAACAACAAATTTTAGGAAATCAGCAATGCAATTTTCAACAGTGCCATACAACTTGAGCTGGGCCAACTCACAAATATGCACCTCTGGTTCATTTTTATCCAATTTCATCAATATCTCACTAAACTCATCATATGAGTTTAACAAATTGTGACCTTGAGTAACTAACCCATTGTACCACCACTCACGGGCAAATCCTTCGAGATGAAGAGTTGCAAATTTAATGGCCTCATCCTTTGCCATATGTTTACGGGAGAAGTATGTATCCAACTTCTGAATCCATGCATAAGTTTTTCTCTTTTCATTTCCATCAAATGGGGAAAGTGTCAGTTTTCTCATGTGTTTTGGTAGTCCCTTTGTTGAATTTAGGGCCGTTGTTCTTGTCTAGTCCCATTTCTAGATCTCTCATGATCCATGAAATGATTAAGGGACAACTCATTCGTAATCTCTTGAGGAAGACCTTGATACTTGGCGTAGTGTGCAGTAATTTTATCAAATATTGGCACTTAAGCTTTTGTCCTATGAATTTCTTGTAATGTCCCCTCCTTAAGTTAGGTGTGCTCTAGCAGGGTTAGCCTATTTACAGGAGTCCCCGTAGGCTAATACAGTGGACAGGGGACTTACATAGTGGAACAAGAGACTTTGGGGAGGCATACGAGTTGTTTCTAGAGCTTTGAGCAAGTTTCCTATTTTTAAGGAAGGGCTCCTAATTTTAAGGGAGTGACTCTTAGTTAACTCGAAGCTTGGGGAAACACAACAGGAGACATTGGGAGCATCCTCAGTTGTTTCGGGGCTGTCTCCTAAATTTTAGGGAGGTTCCTATTTTTTAGGAGTATACTGTTAGTCACTAGTGGAGCCACCAGGATGTCGAGAAGATTGGCAGGGAGCCAGTGGAGCGAATTTCAGTGATCAGAGACAGTTCCTTAGTCTTTGAGGAGGATCCCTATTTATAGGGGAAATTGGTAGTTGGAGCACTATGTCCAGTCATCACCCCAGGGACCAATGGCACCATCAGTTTGTAGTTTTGGGTGGCTAGTTGATGGATTCAAAATATTAAGGAGATGACTTTAGTATTAAAATAATCACAATAAAGTATTAATTTAATAAAGTTACTTTATATTAAATTAAGAAAGTAACAAATAAAGTGGGCCAGCATGGGTCATGGTCCCTAGGAGACATAACAAGTTGTTTTAAAAAAAAAAACAACTTAAAATAATAAAGGGGGACCACCTAGTGGCATGATCCCTAGGACCCTTATAAGTTGTTTTAAAACAACTTAATATAAAAGGAAAGAAGACTTTCTAATAAATGAAAAGGGGAGCTTCATGAAGGGATTCAAATGCTTAGAGGGGGATCATCTTATAAAGTACATGGAATGGAATCTTTCAAAAGATGCTTTTGGAACCCTAAAAAGGGTATGTCCAAGGAAAGATTAGAATAAAGCAACATTTGGTGATGAAATTTGGCATTCTCTAACTCATTTTTACAGCAGCATTTGGGTTTTGAGCTCTGAGCAAGAGTTTGTGCAGCTGATCAGGCCTTTTGAGAACGTGTGCAGCTGATCAGGCCTTTTGAGAACAAAATCTCTCAGAAGAGTTGATGCCTACAGGTGTGTAAGATCATCCAAGGGTATCTTAGCAAAGAAATTCATCATTTCCAGCATTTGTGAGGGTATGAAATAGTGGATCAGACTGATTTGAGGGCAGTTTTGGGGTAGTTAATTGCAGATCTGAGTAAATTGGAAGCCTCACAGTAGCCTACAGAAGTCTACAACAACAAATCAACCCAGCCATATCATTTATGACTATTATTAAAGCCATTCAGCTGGAGTTGGGGTTTTGAAGATATATTCAGTTCAAAAAGAAGTGAATTTAAGTGCTGATGTAAAAATCAGACTGTGTGTTTGTAGTTGTATCCTAAGACAAGCTAATTGGCACTTTTGGAATGCATCGGATTTCCAGAATTTGAGCAGCTGTGCGCGGGTATGTTCTAGAAGATTGAAGTTAAAAAAAAATCAGAAAAAACAGAAAACCAAAAACTTTTTCCAAAAATCAGAGTTTGCAAATCAGCAGTTGGGGTGGTGTATTACATTGGTATTGGAGCACCATAAACCCTTGCCATCCTGTGGATAGAAGAAACCTCTGATGAGTGACAAACGTGTTCAAACATATACCAAGGAATACCACATTCAATGGCAGCCACCACAGATTTCAGAAGGGAAAACAGTTTCTGCTATTTTAGGGGTACAAGGGATATATTCTAGTGACAGTTAAGGTAGTACAGCTAACATGGCCAAGAAGGATAAGGAGAGAGCTAGGTCAATCAGCCCAGGTGCTTGGATGGAAAAGAAATTTGACACTATGATGGATATGATGCCTTAGTTATTGGGACAAATGGCTAAACAAAATTACTCACAGCAGGGCAACACTTGACACACCACTCACTCCGGAGAGTCTAGTAGGACGCAGGGAGAGAGGGTACACCATAGTGACTTGGAGGGGCGTATTACTACTGCTGGGTACATCTTGAGGCCTTTACAACCTACTTTCATCCAATAGGAGGCTTCACCCTCGCCATAGGGCCGAGAGGCCGAACTTCATATTTCTTTAGCTGAGGAGGTCCGTCACCACACACGGAGTACATGACACTTCCACCAGAGGTTAGGGAGTTATTGACCCCTGATCAGTTCATTTGATAGAAGAGATATAGAACAGGTCCAACCACTAGAGGAGAGCACGGGGCTTCACAAGGTCAGAGAGATTTTCAGCAGGTTGTGAGCAAGTTAACCTTGCCACATTATGATGGGAGTGGCAGGTGTACTGCTCGGGCTTGGGTTTAGAAGCTCGATAATTATTTGTTATTGAGGTCTATGACAAAGGAGGAGGAGATTAAGTTTGCTACTCTGCACTTGGATGGTGTAGCACACGAGTGATGGTACCACGGTTTGATCACATTAGGACATCGCTCGATCACCTCATACGATGAGTTCACAAACAAACTCATCGACCGTTTTGACAAGAAGGATCTAGAGATGTACTTCAGGGAGCTTGCGCAACTTAAGCAAAATGGATCTCTACAGGTTTACATAGCAGATTTTCAAAGGTTGTCAGTGATTGTCAGTGATGGTGTTTGGTATTTCTAAGAGGCGTTTGGTTGTACTATTCATGGAGGGACTTATTGAGCCATTGCGTGGGTGGCTTAAGGCTTTCGATCCACTCACCTTACACGAGGCTATGAGGAAAGCACACAGTATGGAGCTTGTTACTCCTAATAGTAAAGTCACATCTAAACCATTCCATCCTAGCAAGGACAAGAAGCAAGTACTAGAAGGAACAGAGTAGCAAAAGAAACTGCCTCCAAAATTGTAATGTCTCCATTTTCATGAGGATCAGTCCGTAGAAGGGTTTGGCCTATTACTTGACCCTCGTAGGCCAAGGAATTGATGAGGGGGTCGTTTTGGCAGTTACTTATGGCTTCACATATTATTTTTACATGATTTTATGGTGAGATAATGAGTTTGCACGTATGATGTCACGTTTGTTGCACTTTATATTCATAATGATATTTTAATTATTTAAAGTGCAATAAAATAATTAAGTCACTTAAATAATATTATTATTACAAGGGGAATCTTCTAGAAGTTCAATGAAATATTATTTTATTTCTTCTAGAAGGAGGCAGACCTCTTGAAGGAAAAGAATAAATAGAGGGGGCAGCTTCATGGTTGAGCAACTGGGAATTGATATTTGTATTGACTGAGTTTTGTGGAGCCAAGGGTTTCTGCAGATCAATTTGTCTTTGGGAACAAAAACTCCCATTGATAGCATAACTGAGGGAGTGAAAGATCTCTTGAAGGGTTGCATTTGAGGAGGTGATATTTCTGTCATCTCATTTGTGCTTAAAATGTGGCCAAGGGCCAACCTTGCTTAAGTTCGATTTTGAGAAGTAGATGGAGACATGGTGAATGCTTGAGGATCAAAGAAATGGGACTCGAGACTCAGACCCGACTCGGCGAGGCCTCCTCGTCTCGGGACTCGAGACTCGGAGTCGAAACTCGGCTGGACTCGGCTGTTGAAGATTGGCAGCGTCAGTCATCACTTCCAAACTGAGGAAGACAAATATGTAAGTGGCCAAATCAACCTCATTGACTAAGAGGGAGTGTTGATGCTATGGTCGGATTCCTTCAGGCCAACATCGACAACATAAAGGTTGTGATAATATAATATAATATAATTATATTGTGATAATATTATTATTGAGAGATAATATAAGTATGTTATTATATGATAATATAATTATATTATTATTAAGAGATAATATAATTATATTATCACAATTATAATATAATATTGTATAATTATTATATTATATGATAATATAATAATTATTATATTATTATTAATAATATGATTATTGGAGACCAACTTGAAAGAGTGGTGACCCTTGAGAGAGTGGTGACCCTTGGTGAAGGGGCACCAACGATAGGTATAAAGGAAGAATAAATCTTCCTCTCTAAGTGTATGGAAGAAAAGAAATAATATACTCAGAATTTGTATACCTCAAATCAACATGCTATCAGAGCAGGTTCCTTTGGAGAGAGCCTTACAACTTAAAGGAAGATCCTAAAAGGCACTATGACAAATTACTATACAGCAATTTGAGTAACAGAGACTGGTGTAGTCACCGTCGCTAAGAAAATAAAAGACATGGGAGTGGAAGATGTGTTTGTTGGTGTGTATCTGACTTACATGACAGCGACCTGCATGATCTTAAAGGAAGCAACGATTATATAAAGAAACCAATATTGCTTGCATACAGGTGAATCTTCCAAGCCGTTCCATTACACCATCAGGTTGAGGTGATACTCAACGATTTTGATCTTGAGTGACTATAACCTTAAGATTGATCATTTCATTTGATCAATCTAAAATCGATATTGCCTTAAGTTATTTGATTTTCAATATAGTTATCAGTGAATTATTTTAATAGTGATTTTGCTCTGATCAACTCTGTGGCAACGACTTTGAAAGCGAGGCAAATTCATCACATTGGTTGCACTTCAGAGGATATCAATCTCTGATTTCTTATTAGTGATTACCCTAGTACGATTCACATTGCAAATCTGTCTTGGACAACATCGATTTTGACATTGGCAAAGTGATAATGGCAAACCCTCAAGCTTGGGTTTAGTGATCGAGATTCATGTTTGATAGCAAATACATCTTCACAAGAAGCGATTACATTTTGACATATTAATTTCAAAATTCTGATCCAGCGATTTCAATCCAAGGCAAAGCCGAGATTCAAGATGAAACTGATCGATATCACCAGGCTCAACAATTCATCTTCCACTTGTAATAATTATATTCAAGACACAACACACTGTGACTTCAGTCTGCTTTGAGCCCACGAATTTACAAGAGGCGAAATAATCATTTCAAAACTTCTGATCAACTATTGACAGTATTTACAATTTTGGAGCCTTGAATGTCCAATTTCCACCCCTATATCAGATCGCCTCTGCTGCTTCTGTAAAGGTCTGAGAACTGTCATTTTTTCAGCTTCTAAGCTTCATTCTTTCTCCAAGAATGATCGCCCTTCTCCACAAATCAAGATGTCAATGTTAGATGACCAAATTGATGCCTCAATGGGAGTCTATGAATAAAAAAGTGAAATATCTTCAGACTGGTTTGATTTTTTCCAGAATTAAATTAGGCCTTGATCTCCACTTGATTCTCCCTCAATTTGCTCTTAAATGAACCACCTCTCCCTCTTGTAATAAGCAATGACCCCATTGGTGTGATTCGGTGCTCCAAAGAAGGGATAAGGATGAAATCGTGGGTTATGGAGGTCTGCTGCAACTTGTCTTCAGATCTGATTTTGATTGATTTACTCCTTCAAATCACCTTCACAATGCTACAAAAGAGATCACCTATCCTCCACAAGCAGTTCGATGCATATAGGTATCAAATAAGATGAGCTGAAGTAATCCAATGCCCTTATTCCCTGAAAATGCTATGAAATCCTCAATAAGCACAATGTGAAGAACTGAATTATCCTCCACTCTCAGCTGCAACCCCTCGGAAGGTCTTCCACTCCCTCAGTTATGCAATCTATGGGAGTTTTCGTTCCCAAAGACCGTAGTTTGCAGACACCTCTCGGTTCTACAAAACCAATTCTATTCAAATATCAATTCTCCAATCTGCCTTGAAGCTTCCTCTTGATCTTCCTTTATACTTTTTTACTCCAACATCCAGAAGCTTCTAGAAGTGACTATGAAATAATATTTAATTAGTCACTTTTATTAAATTAATTAAATATAAAGTCATCCTTTAATTATAATTTATTTGATAACTTTATAAATAATTAACTTAATATTATTAATTAAAATAATTAATCAAGTTATCCATAAAATATATCAATAAATTGGACAACTTAATTAATTAAATTAATTAATCAATTCTTATTTAAAATGAGGACATTACAATCCGCCTGCCCTGAAATTGCTTGACCCCAAGGAGTCAATCCTCCACTTGGATCCCATAGATAAATATGTGTAATGTCCCTGTGATCACCACACAACTCTTGCACTATCAGCTGAATCCACTGAATCAAATCAATAACCTCATCATGTGCTACAGGAGTACAAGTCTTATGAGGAAACAAATCAAGTGGCTGATCCTTCTTGCTCCCAATCTCCGCTGTAAGTAAACCATCCACCACTTGTAGCCCTGAACTATGCATCTGAAACAAGTCATGTACATGAGGATCCAAGTTGAAGCTGTAGAGACTCCTCACTACATATACCTTTGAATTTCCTTGTATGGACCCTGTATGAAATCCTGATACACTAAAAGAATTCCAATCATCACTATCAGGAGAATGATCCACATCCCAATCATAGAGTGAATTATCCAACAACCATGTAGCATCAAGCTCAAACAATGGATTATCCACCATCTCATGCTCCTCTTGAGTAACCAACTGTTCTTCCTTCTCGCTTTCCTTCCTACAAAGCGAGATGGAGTGCAAGCTGCCATCAACAATTCCTCTCAACACATAATTTTTGTCATTTGATTTGAACTTCATCTCCAACTTAGGCACATTGAGAGTAAACTCTTCTATGTCTTGGAGCCATTTCATTCCCAAGACTACATCTGCTGCCCCCATGTTAACCACATAAAAATCAGCTTGTAGTTCATAGTCATTCAGCAGCAGAGTGAGACCACTTATTCGTTTGGTGCACATGAGGGTATATCCATCTGCAACTCTTACTCTAAATCCCTTGAAATCTTTTGTCTGCAACCTACATCGAGCCACAAATCCTTCATCAATGAAATTGCGTGTGGCTCCAGTGTCAAGCAAAGCAACACAACGCTGCCCATTAACTGATCCTCTAAATCGGAAGGTTATCTCTCCCTGCTCATCAACAAATATAGCTATAGGAGATAGATTCCCATCTGGCTCAAGCTCCATTGCAGTGTTTCCATCTTGATTATCCCCTGAGGCAGCCGGTTGATCTGAATTTTCAGAATTAGAATCATCGTAATACACCCACATCGCACGATTCACTTTCCTCTTAGGACTCAAGGGGCAATCATGCTCTCTTCTTTAGGCTCCTTACACCAAGAACATAATTTTCTCTTCCTCAATTCTTTTCGTGTCTCCTCATCCATCATCGTTGCTGATTTCTTTTTCTTATCAGCAATTTGTTGAGGACTCTCTTGGCTGGTAGGAGTTTCCTTATGAGAACTTTGTTTCTAGGCGCTGTGAACTCCATGCTCCTAGCTTTCTTTATTGCTTCCTGTAGTGTAGGTGGGTCAAAGGCTTTCAACCAGCCTCTGAGTGGCTCCATTAATCCTTCCATAAACAAGACAACCAACCTCCTTTCGCTAATGCTAGGCACCATAACTGACAATCTTTGAAAAACAGAGTTCCGTGACTCGCGGCGAGTCACGCTAGTCAGCGGGCCGGGTGACTCCTGCCAGGTCACGGTCGGACGGGTCAGGGGGCGTGACTCGCTTGACTCGCCGAGTCAGTGAGTCACTCCCTGACTCGCCGAGTCCGAGGGTTGTGACCCGATCGACGTCACTTAAAAATTTGCAGTCAAAAAAACAAAAAAAACATAAGTATAGGCCCATTTGGGACATAATTGATAGAAGATGGCATAACCAGCTTCATAGGCCCATCCATGCAACAACTTATTACCTCAATCCATCATTTTGTTTCTGTGCTAATTTCAAAGTGGATGAGGAGGTTCTTAGCGGGCTATATTCAGTAGTACAACGGATGGGCACTGATACCACAACTACCACAACTACACTGCTCGAGATGGATGCATTTAATAATGCAGTAGGGGCGATCTTTGCCAGCCAATTGTGCAAAGAGGGTCGGACAAAATTGCAGCCAGGTAGAAAATTCTAAAGTTTATGACATTTATTTTAATTTTTCATTTTATAATCTACCTTTAAAGCTGGAAATTAGACTAATGTTTTTTTCTTTTCCTTATCTCAGATAGATGGTGGCAAATGTTTGGGCCTTCAACCCCAAACCTTCAAAAAATTGCCATCCGCATATTGAGCCAGCCATGTAGCGCTTCTGGATGTGAGCGCAACTGGAGCATGTTCGAGCACATCCACTCGAAGAGGCGAAATGGATTGTTTGTGGAGAGGTTGAATTATCTAGTCTTTGTTCATTACAATCTTTGCCTCAGGACTAGACAGATTTTGGACGCTGACTCCTCTCCGATCACTCTAGACGAAGTCGACCCCGAATTCGATTGGCTCACTGAGGCCACTGATCTAGTCTTCACTGATGAGGACCTTGAGTGGATTGACCAGGCAGACAGAGAGGCTGAGGCTGTGGCTATGGCAGAGGAGGATAGAGCACAATCAGGCACAACACCTATGGCTACTCAGACTGGCACATCACAGGCAGAGACTATGGCTACTCAGTCATCCAGGACCTACCTTAGATGCCTTTCTAGGAGGCAGATAGACGAGGCCGAGCAAGAGACTGAGCCATAGACTTGTTTTTGTTTACACTTTACAGTTACATATATGTTTGGGAACATTTGAAGTCATGGATTTTATATACATTGGACAACATTTATAACTCTATATATCTATGTTTTCTAATTCCTTCAGCTACAATTTACATTTCTACGCATGTGATGGATGTATGTTTATGTATGTGATCAAATTAGCTTCTATTGATGTTGTTATAGTGTCTTTAAGCTTAATTCAATAATGGGTGTATGAAACAAGTTTCAAATTGTTAAAAATCTCTAAATTTCAAGGGTTTTCTTATTTTGCCGAGTCGTTGCCGAGTCCGAGCCGAGTCATGAGCCGAGTCAGCCTTGCCGAGTTAGAGCCGAGTCCGAGTTTGGGAACTTTGCTGAAAAATCACCAATATATGTCTCCAAGTTACCCACCTGTTTCAGCTGTGCTAAATCTCTAAAGTACATTTCTAGATCCTTATGATCAAACCTCTCTATCAACCTGTCTGTGAACTCAGCATAAGTGGTGATGTGTATATGACCGAGTGTGGTTAATCCATGATACCACCACTCATGGGCAGCACCCTCCAAATGTAAGGTGGCAAATCTAATAGCATCCTCTTCGGGCATCGGTCTCAATGACAAATAGCTGTCAAGCTTCTGCACCCATGACCTAGTTGTACATTTGTTGCTCCCATCAAAGTAAGGCATGGTGATCTTCCCTAGAGTATGCTGATAATCATTCCGTGCTGGAGTGTGGTAGTCATTCCTCCCACCATTCCTCCTACCCCTCTGATTCTTAAATTGATCAAAAGACCACATCTCTCTCAAGTTAGGAGGTAAGGTAGTGTATTCTAGGTAGGCTTGTCGTGCTTCATCTGCATAAGGTACAGCAGCAACCTTTGGTTGTTCTTCACGTGGAGTGAAGGTAGGAAAATGAGGTCTAGAGGCTGATCCTCTAGTGTAGGCATCCCGCTGACTGACTGTCCTTTCTCTTCCTTCTACTTCATTCCGGCTACCACTTCCACTGTCTTCCTCTGAATTACTTGTTCGGATTTGTTCAGGTTGCTGATGTATTTGATCCATTTTCCCTAGCAACCGGGACATCATGTCAATCATGGTGTCAAATCTTCGTTCCATTCTTGCATCTTTATCCTCCTCTGCCATGTTAGGAGCAACCTTGTCTTTTTCCTTCTCCCTTAGTGCCTCTGAAAAGGTGTCAACTTCAGCTACCTGTGGAATGTTGTATTGCTGCCTTCGCTGTTCCCTGTTGTAGTAGCTTGTTTCTCTTTCACTCATCAATCACAGGATGGCAGGATCTTAGCTCTTATAACACTGAAATATCCCCTGTAGCGATATGACTCAAAATACAAGGAATATTTACGAACAATTGACTTCCCAACCTGCTGTTATAAATTTATGTCTTGCTGATGTGTTGTCTCAGAAAATCAGATTGGTATGGAGGTCAACAAACACACGTTTCTCATGAAAGAACATCCATAAATGACTTCTAATGGAGTTGGTCATTTACCAAAGATGCATTTAATTCTATATTATAGAGTTTGAGGCTACTTTAGACACCTTAACATATAACTCCAGCATGCTGACATTTTGACAAACAGTTGGTATGAATCCTCAGAAAGTTTAGATAAAAGATGCAACCTTATTAGTCCTTAATTTTGGAACAAATGGACTTATTACAATGACCAAATCAATGTGCCAAACACCTAGCAATCTATCAATGATTTTTAGAAAGTCTGAAGATTCATGGCAGCCATGAAGACATAACCAGGAAACAAGTACATGGAATGTGGATAAAGGAACCTGGAAAACAAATCGCCTTCTTGGGTAGTTGATGTAGAGAGCAATATTGACAATTTTGGAGCCTTCAATGTCCAATTTCCACCCCTATATCAGATCGCCCCTGCTGCTGCTGTAAAGGTCTGAGAACCATCATTTTTTCAGCTTCTAAGCTTCCACTCTTTCTCCAAGAATGATCACCCTTCTCCACAAATCAAGATGTCAATTTTAGATGACCAAATTGATGCCTCAATGGGAGTCTATGAATAAAAAAGTGAAATATCTTCAGACTGGTTCAATTTTTTCCAGAATTAAATTAGGCCTTGATCTCCACTTGATTCTCCCTCAATTTGCTCTTAAATGAATCACCTCTCCCTCTTGTAATAAGCAATGACCCCCTCGGTGTGATTCGGTGCTCCAAAGATGGGATAAGGATGAAATCGTGGGTTATGGAGGTCTGCTGCAACTTGTCTTCAGATCTGATTTTGATTGATTTACTCCTTCAAATCACCTCCACAATGCTTCAAAAGAGATCTCCTAGCCTCCACAAGTAGTTCGATGCATATAGGTATCAAATAAGATGAGCTGTTTGATTGATTTACTCCAAATCACCTCCACAATGCTTCAAAAGAGATCGCCTAGCCTCCACAAGCAGTTCGATGCATATAGGTATCAAATAAGATGAGCTGAAGTAATCCAATGCCCTTATTCCCTGAAAATGCTATGAAATCCTCAATAAGCACAATGTGAAGGACTGAATTATCCTCCACTCTCAGCTGCAACCCCTCGGAAGGTCTTCCACTCCCTCAGTTATGCAATCTATGGGAGTTTTCGTTCTCAAAGACCGTAGTCTGCAGACACCTCTCGGTTCTACAAAACCAATTCTATTCAAATATCAATTCTCCAATCTGCCTTGAAGCTTCCTTTTGATCTTCCTTTATACTTTTTACTCCAACATCCAGAAGCTTCTAGAAGTGACTTTATGAAATAATATTTAATTAGTCATTTTTATTAAATTAATTAAAAATAAATTCATCTTTTAATTTAATTTATTTGATAACTTTATAATTAATTAACTTAATATTATTAATTAAAATAATTGATCAAGCTATCCATAAAATATATCAATAAATTGGAAAACTTAATTAATTAAATTAATTAATCAATTCTTATTCAAAATGGGGACATTACATTTCAAGTACGTACAAGTATCTATGATTACCTATATTTGTGAGGAGATTCATCATGACCTTTAAATAATGTCTTTAACCTAGAATATCACTTCCAAATCTCTTAGTAGAATTATGCTATGAGAATGTAATATGGGCGAAATGTTGTTCAAATCTATTGTCGGATAGTAATTTATAATAAGCCTTATGCATCTCTTAAATGATCACTAATTAGTTATTGAGTATACGTTGTCATGCAATTATGGATGAATCAATATTAAATCTTATTGACATCAACTTAATTAATAGATTGATTCTCATCTCTGCCTTGATTGCTTTCCATGTTTTGTTGATTTACAATAATGAGAACCTTTTACTTGAATTGGACTACAAGTGTGCAAGAATGTGCATTTACTTATATGAGACATTTCTTTTTACATTGTTGACAAGTATATCAATTGGTATTAATATGTTATATTTAGATACCCATGTTTGAAGGTAACTAGATAGCTGCAAAATGTGGTGCTCTTGTGATATAGATTTTTAAAATGCATATATTGATGCACTCCTTAGCACATATGTGTCTTTGTGTGACTATGTATTTTCCTATGTGCATTTGTATTCATACTGCATAGATGCATTAGCATGTTGCAAGCTCGTGTATGCTTTGATGTGTTCCAAGGAGTGATATGTATGCTTGGTGCCTATTTTTTATGCATTGTTGTGTTTTCAATGTGTATTGGATGGGTGCCGAATATGGAGTGAAAGAGAAGGATGAGTTTCCAGACAGGTTTGAGTCTCTGCTTAACTCATCTGCTGGTAGTCGGTCCTAAAAAATCTTTGGGGCAAAGTTTTATTGATTCCTTAGTATATGCTTGCTAAGTGAATCATTATATTTTTACTCTCTTCCATATCTTAGTGTCAATACAATAGGTTCATAGATTGTAGATACACTAAGCTGCATTAGATTCCATCCCTTGCTAGGTTCAAGTTGCTAGAATTCTTCGTGTAGGGTTAACGGTTCTTCATGTTAGGAAACTCCGGGGAAGCGTAAATGCTTCACGGTTGGGCGGTAAAGCACTCCATCAGTGTTCTCGCACATGATGTAAGCGTGGGAGATAGATGCTGTGAGTTCCTGTGTAATGTCCCCTTTTCCGCTTTAGTTGGTTTTGGGGACTGTTGGCCGATTTCAAGACCCGTTGGTCAATTAGAGGCATAAATTAGGGTTTCCTATTTTCTAGGAGGATGCTTTGGCTGTTTTGGTGGCTTGCATGTTGGAATTTTACAGTTCTGATTCTAGATTCCTTCTGGGTTTTCAGGAAACTTCGCAATGAGGGTACATGCATAGCAAGCAATGGAGTTTGACCGACCTACTATTTTTAGTAAGTGGTGGTGGAAGCAACAAAATTCTCTGGGTTTTTTTGAGACCTTTGCGATGGTATAACATGCAAATCAATCTGAAGACCTTTTTTGGACTTACTATTTTTAGTAAGTACGACAACTCCTTAGATTAAGGATAAAATCACTTTGAAAACACTTACTATTTTTAGCAGTATGCTATTTATAGTAAGTACTATTTTTAGCAATGCTGTTTTTGGCAGGGGTTTTGCAGCTCATCTCAGTGGCTATTTCTGGCAATATTATTTTTGGTAGGATCCTGTGTTCAAACTTAGATGACTATTTTCTGCAATGCAGTTTAGTACCTTGGCCTCAGCTCGTTTTGGTAGTATTCAGTATTTGGTAGTAGAAGTATTTTTTAATACTTTATTATTGCCCATGGCCTAGGCCTAATTTGTGTTATGACTTTAAGGGGTTGACATGGTGTTTTTTAATTAAGGGTTGACATGGTGTTTTTTAATTAAAATATAACTTAAGGCAAGTGGACGATTTTCTAAGTAAGATTGCCTAAGTTATATTATTATTTAAAAAGTCATTGTTGAGCGCTCACTTTACACATTATTGGCAAATTCTAATAAGATGACCCTGCCATGATCTTGGACAACTTAGAGAAGGGAAATATTATTTTTATCCCAAGTCAATTTGGTGAAATATTCCACCTTCATATTGAGACGCCAAAGTGCAATTCCATCAAATGTTATTTTATAAGCATTATATTAATCAAAAGTGGCGATTAAGGGTGAATCTGAGTTGGGCGAATTATGCTAAGGAGGTGAAATGAAGTACTAATTGAATTTGGGTGCCATGTGAGTGGAATTTGAATTTGAATTTGAGCCTCCAAAATCTATAAATAAGAGTGTTGAGCTCTCGTTTGGGTATGCTTGTTGAATGATAATGTTATGCTGCCAGAATTGAGCATCGAAGTTGAGAGCTTCCTAGCAACCATCAGTTAGGTGCTTGAAAGACAGTACCTAGCTGATTATTTGTGACTATCTTTCATCCAAAGAGATAGATTGTGCTAATCAAAGAGATTGAAAGATTTTCAGTTTTGGTGTGTTGGGTGTGTTTCTAGTTTGCTGGTTTTTGGAGTGGCTGTAGGTGATTTTCAGTCATATCTTCCTACTCGAGTGACTGTTTGTTTTGGGTAATAGCTCGTTGGAAGCCTCTCTGTTGGACAATTCATCATCTGGAGGCTCGTGTCAAGTGGTTTGGTGTGCATTTTCTCTTGTTGATCGAACTTCCCTGTTGGCTGTACATTTCTAGCCAACCCTAGGGCAGCGTGTAGCATTTTTAGTGGTGATTTGATGGGGATGTTGAGCTGGAGGTCTGATTGCCTATCTTCCAGCATTCATTTGCCACCGGTTTGGAGTTGTTTGGTGGAGTTTTGAGTGAGTTGTGTGCATTTCATTGTTGCTGGTTCATTTGTTGGTGTTGCTGATAGTTTCATTTCAGTTTTGATTAAGTGTGTGTTTGGGTTGCAATTTTAGTGCTTTCCATTGTAATCTCCAGTAGAACTTTCCTTCTATTAGAGTTGATAATTCTCTTGTTCTGACGGTAGTTGCAAAATTCATTACTATAAGATTGTTTCAGTAGTACTGATCAATCCCTTTGCTGCAATTTACTTGTACTCCCCACTGCATAAGTGGAAGAGGCTGGCCATGCCGCCTATCTCTATTTGTAATGTTGTCCTCTCATTGCATAAGTGGTTGAGTTGATTGTAATGTTGTCCTTCTGCTGAATAAGCGATGGAGTTGTTAGTAATCTTCATTTCCAGTCCTTCCGTTGCATAAGTGGTTGAGTGATTGTTGTTCAGTTGTTTGGTTTGTTCTTGTCTGGTTTACCGCCATGAAGTTTCTGAATTTCCATCACTTGCTGTATAAGCGGAAGGGGCTGGCTTGCCGCCCAAGTATTGTAATAATTTTCAGTATTTGCAACTAATGATCCCCTCAACACTGTATGCTCTCACCTTCCCAGATTGGGCACTTTGTGATGAGAAAGTGGAAGGGTTGCAGTTTTCAGAATTATTGCATTTTCACTGCTAACCCTAACAGGTCCTTGTTGTGTTGTAAACTGCTAAATTTCAATTTTTTTTTGTGGGGATATTACACCCTGTCAAGATGATATTCAACTTTGTATTATATAATTCATTGTATATGACTTTGAGGTCTTTTGTAACCATAAGTAATTTCTTATGATTTGTAAATCTTTTGGCACATGTAATTCATATATTGTGTTGAATTGTATTAAACATTGTGTCAAGTTATAACTTTATGTAACTACGTTTTGGTATGTTGAGCAAAATGAATTAATTGATAAAATGTTTTTCTTAATTATGTGAAGATTTATTGTAATTATGAAATTTAATATTTTAATAATATGGAGGTCTCTACATCAAACCATTCTGTATTCATATTCAGATTGCACTGGTAACGGTTATGGAGCAGAACCATAATTTGTAATTGACATGTATAGCTTGAATGCATTTGAACTATAAGTCAAGCTAGCTTACCAGTTATAAATTTGATAGAAATGTAGAAAGATGCTATCCACATCAAAGAATGATATTTGACTGTCAACTTTTATAACATGCAATTTATGTTTGCCGAAGGGGTTGAGCTTAATTGGTTGAAACATTGAGTTCTCATTGTGGAGACCAAGTTCAATTCTCAAAGGAACATCTAATATGGAATTCTAAGTCGTGACTCTTGATCTTTCATAGTTGGCTTCTAGTGTGGATGTGGTTTCTACATAAGTGAATTTTTAAGTTTTGACTCTTGGTCTTCCGTAGGTGATTTCTAGTATGGTTGCTCGAAAGGAGCTAGTATTAATCTTATTGTTGTGCGTGCAAGAGCTTGTATTGGTCTCATGTTGATCCTCATATGAGCAGAATATTTGTAAACAATTATCAATATGGATATAATTTATGTTTATAGTGAATTTTGTGAAGAATTATCTCTTTCCTTAAAAAATTGAATAGGCATAAGATTTTTAAATCGTCTAGAAAGACTTATGTAAATGGTAAGTTTATTGCATTCCACAGGGGCAATTTTAGGATTCCATATGGGAATGTGATATTTTTGTCATCTGAATACCAAGTATAAGTATAATTGGTTTTGCTGTTAGTATTTTATTATATTCATGGCTGTCCAATCTTTTGCCCTTAAATCAGCTTTTTCAGGGTTACAGAAATTCTCAAAAAGATAGTTCTACATTAAGAATAGTTTAACTGTTGTGTTATGAATTGCACTCTGTTAAATGGGGGAATGATAAGGAGAAATCCTTTATAGGAATTTTAGAATATCTGTGGAGTGAGTGATATATTCTTATTTAGTACAGGCCAAATACGAAAGGGTAAACATCATCATCTCACTTTAAATGTAACAAATGCGTACTGTTCTTTATAATTTATTATTTATAGCCATTATCAAGGGTTACAGAAGGTTTTTCTGTGTTGTGAATGTGTTCCATCTGTGATAAGCATACATAATGCTTGATCATCATAGATACAATAATTGACATTGGAAGTGACTCAATGACCATTTAGAGCTGAGGTTAACATTCTGATTTTGATTTGCATCTCCCATTTTGTGGTGCTTGCACTCCTACAATCTTCCATATCTTGGCTGCTATCAAGGATTTGTATGTACAATGTTTACTTATCACAAATTGTGTGTAAGAATTATATCAAGAAGTAGCTTAACCACCTATGTGAAGCTTAGGTAAATTGTTTGATGGATTCTTTGTCTCATGTTGTTAGTGCGTTCTTCTTTGGACATTAGGCATATTAACTATTAAGTGGTTTCTGAATAAGTTTTTTCTTCCAAAGGGAGTTGAACATGTAACGTGTCAAAATAATAGCTTATATCTGTAACTTGCATTCTGATGTATGCACTCAACTTTACAAGAATCTTTGTTATGTTGTACTTATCTTGGTTCCTGTCCTACTCATTGATGCCTGCATGAGACTGAAAAATATTTCCAGTTTTTGTCTCAAAACCTGCAAAATCGTGATGTATATGATTTCCTATTTTTCATGGTGATGTGTTCCCACCCTTTTGTCATGGGTCACTGTTCTTGTCCCCTAACTTTTTTCCTTGTCAATTTGTGTTTCTCAGATATTGAGGATGCTTATATGTGTCCCTATTTTCGTTTCACACACATATACATCTTGTCAAGAGGGGACTTGATGGAGCATTGCATATTGATATGGTCTTATTGTTTTTTCTCTGCATTTGTTTCATCTTTAAATTTCATTTGTATGCAATACTAGATAACTTCTATGCATAATGCAAAAATCATGTTAAACATTAATACTTGACATGATTTGTTGTCTTTCTGGTTATTTGCCGTTTGTTTAGTTTTTGTACTCTTGGTTGGTTGATAGCATTTTGGTATAATTTCAAAATATATATCTCTATTTGATTAAAAATGTTTACTTAGGATATATGTTATCATTATTGACATTGTAGATCTTTGTTGGAATCTTTTGTGGCAGGCTGAATTTCAAAATGTAAGCCATGCGGTAGAGAGATTTGAAAAGTGCTCATCCTTGACAGCATCCATTGCATGGAAGTCCTCTACGAATTCCACTCAGCAACCGACCTTTATTCTAGGCTTCAACTCCAATTTACCTTACTTCAATGTTGCAAAAGTAAGTGGATGGCATGAGTTCATAAGCATGTATCTTCTCAAAGAGTCCGGATGTAATGCATATGGTCACTCGCTTTTGCTTAGTGGTTTTACTATATTGTAGTCCATTTTAATGTTTTTAGGACCATTTCTTTTAATTTTTGTATTGACAAAGGGGCCCTCATTTTTCACTTTATACAATTCATGGCTAATTAATGTGCTTTTTTATATATAAAACTTTGTGCTTGGCCAATTTTTACTAGGACCACAATATTTATATTTTAGGTTGTTGTAGCTAAGTGAATGCACTTATAATATGTCATGTCCCTTCCCAGTTAGGTTGGCCAGCTCCCAAACTAATAAAGGTGTTTTTCAACACCATTATAAATATATTGGTGAATAAATATTAAAAAAAAAACAAATAAATTAAAAAAAAAAAGTAAAATTTGAACTCCAAATCATGCGCCAAACTTTGGGTTCTTGTGCCTTTTCAAAGCAGGTATATATTTTGTTTTTGATGGGTCGGTGTTGGTATCTAGAGATTTTGGTAAGATTTTTGGCATAGTAGCAAAAATCATTTGGGGAAATGACAAATCAAAAGTATAATTTTTTTTTTTGAAAAAGTCAGGAAAAATTTGGATTTATAAAAAAACATAAAAAATTGAAGAAAAAGAGTCAAAAACTATTTTTAAAAAAATTTATGGGCATTTCTATAGTATAGAGATATTTAGAGCAAATAAAGTAGAGAGTTCAATCCACAAATTGTAGAAACTAGATTTTTGTTGTTTATATTCATATTGCTGATTGCATTATACAAAACATATTGCAACAACATAAATAATAACTAGATGGTGATAGTTGTCAAAATGTTAATTGCAATATAGTTTGTGACTTTGTACAAAGTCAACTTGCAAACTATGCACAATGTTCCAAAAAATCAATTGTAGCCATTAACATGCTAGAGTATGAGGTCCAAATGTTGAAGCTCTTGGGTGAGAACTTGTCCTAGCTCATTCAATAACATGAGGATCTGCGTTGGCCTCCGTGAGGATCTCAAAATCATTAGGCTCAAGATAGTCATCATCACCAACAATCCACTTAGACTTTGGATCAATCTCGTCAAGGTCAATTGGCTTGTCTTCCTCAATAGTTCTTGTTTTGACCATGTAGAAATTAGTCTTTGCCTTCAAGTGAAAATCACAATGAATACAATTTTAATTGACTACAAGTATATTAGAAGTCTTAACTTGAAATTTCTTTAGCTTCAAGCAGAGGTTGTGATGAATGTAGTTAGCATACAATGTCTAGTGTTATGTTTGATAATATTGGTTATTCGACAATGTATTTATTGTTCGTTTGTCACTCTCAAGTAGTTATAAGCGTCGATTGGTTGACGGTTGTGTTCCTTTTGGTAATCGACGGGTCCTTTAAATATATTGTGTATGTCAAGGAATGTAGTATGATAGAGTCAGATCAACTGTAATCCTTGGTCGACCATCTTTGGTCTTCTTCTTTGTAATAATTTCATGTGCGAATAAAGATATATTTTACTCCTAGTATGCATTGTCAGCTCTATTGTTACTTCCATTTAATTTTTCAAATATAGTTGTAAACATTTGGTGTCGTTGCCTTAAAAGAAATCGGGTCAACTTTTAGTGATTGATGCCCTTATATCCCAATAAAGGCAAGAAGAGGTCATAGGGTGGTTGAGACCAAGCAATTAGGTGATCTTTAAGGATTGTAAAACAAAGAGAATGAAGTAGAAGATTATGAGAAGCATTTGAGGAAAATCTAGTTGGACGATTAGACCATATGTCTGTATAGTCAATGTCGGACAAGGAGAACGAGGAGGGAAATCTTAAACTCATAGACATTTCCGCCGTCTATCCATCTCAGGGGAACTGAGAAGTGTAGGATCCGCATCGTAGACTCCTGGATGGAGGGAGCACTGGAACGAGTTAGAGCTTGGAAGTAAATGGAGTGTTGGGGACACTGGAGGCGGACGTGTAGAGGATGCATGCGTGGCTAAGAGTGCAAGGAAAGCACCGAAATGTAGCGGTTGAAATAGTCCACCCAGGCCCGACGCATAAGGGAGTAAGTAGGCGAGAAAGATGGTGACTCCTCCAGCAATTTCGAATGTGGATCGGCAAAAACTGCCGAAGTTCATAAAGAGTAGGTTAGAGGATCTTGAGGCACTCCAAGATGTGCGAAACCATTTGGCTGGCAAATGGTCAACTAGATAAAAACTACTGGTTGAGGGCATTTACTACAACATTACGAGGAATAGCCATCGACTAGTTCTGAGAACTAGAAGATAAACACAAAATCTTGGGAAAAGCTGAAGGTGTCCCAGGTAGAGTTTAAACTCCTATGAGATGATAATGAAATTGTTCTTGAAATCTATAATACCAAACAAGGGAAGCATGAGAATGTACAAGCATACAATCGTAGGCTCAAGGAGTTGTTGAGTAAGATGGAGAACTAGCCATTTGACGGGTTGAAGAAGAGGTGGTTCATTGAGGGATTGATCCCTTCGTTGAGAAAGAAAAAGAAAGTGGTACCTCCGTCATTGTACATTGATATGTATAATTGGGCGATGGACATTGAGAGCGAATCCAAAACATCCTCTCAAGGAAAAAGGAAGATTGATGATGATGAGAGCATGGATGACTACAGTGACGAAGAATCCAAAGCGGTTTAGGCCCTATGAGGGGATATGATAAAAATGATGAAATATTTGATGGTAGAGAAAGGAACCAATAAAGAGACTAATGAACTATGGTGTACTGAGTGCAAAATTGAGGGGCACACGAAAGGCAATTGTCCTAGAAAGATGTTTTGTGAGATTTGCCAAGTGATGGGTCATTTAGTCTAGGAGTGTCCATATAATTTGAAGACAAGAAGTGCACAAGTACTCTTCACATAGGGAGGGTCTACTCCATTGAAACCACATAATGTATCGCCAGACAGTTAAGGAAATCAATGAGCACGGAATCAAATACAGTACGAATCTAGAGGATGTCCTATCATACAGTGCCGATAATGTAGCAAATGGGGACACTTTGTGAGAGATTGCTAGAATAAAAAAGACAATGTACAATTATTGTGCAAATGGTGTGTAGGTGACCATGAAGATGCCAACTTCCCAAAGCAAAAAGGTATTACTATGTTGAACAAGATGAGGCAGTTTTGGCAATCACAAGAGTAGAGACAAAGAAGGCGGTGTATCTGGACCCTCGTATAGAGAAGGAACAACTTTGAGAAGCCAAAGAAGAAGTAGAACAAGTGTTGGTGAAGGAACGAATAACCTCCAACGAAACTGCAAGTACGTCATTGTGATTGAAGTCAAAGAAGAACATAATTCGATAGGTGCTACAGACAATCATACCCATCAAGGTGGCAAACCTTCAAACTATGCCGCAATTGAGAATGGCAATTACCAACATCGTTAGGGACAACACAGTTGGCTAGAACGAATGTAAGCCACAAGAGGAACCAACAGCAAAACCACCATTCGAAGGTAACCAATCCGTTGATCCCATGTTTTCGACAATTAGCATTGGGAGGAAGCCGACCATCGTCGAGATGGAAATAATGTGGAAGAAGCTAATAAACACCATTGTTGCTGGAGGCTCGAGAGTAAACGTATTGCTAGAAGCTAATTAAAAATGCCTGGGAAGCCAACACTCTGGCCACCAACCTTCCACTTGGTAGGTGTCGACCAATATGGCATTAAGTCATTGGGGATATTGATGGCACAAAAAGTAATGATTGGGACAACAATTTATCTTGGACTTAGTAGTCATCCCGTTGCAAAAGAAGGCGTATGACCCACAACTTGGGAGTGGATGGTTGATTATTGTGGAGGCGAACCATAATTGAAAGCGGAACACACTCGTGATCAGGAGTGAAGGGAGGAAGTATGTCATCGACTTGAAAAATCAGATGGTGAGTGAAGAATTGGCATCCTCTGAATTAGAATTTGAAGATGAAGGGTCGAGTATGGACGAAGGAAGAAAAGGCATGGAACCCAATAATGAAGGGGTTCTCAAGGTAGAAGATTGTTCTAAGGACGAGACAAGTTCCCTGAATGCACTATTTCACTGGCAAATGGAGGATTATGAGGTATTTCCGTCAACATGTAATTTCCTTGAATCTCGGTGAAGAGCAACCAATGAAAGCATGTAAAGTTATGAACGATACATTTGATAGTACAAAGAGAAAAATATGTAATGCAAAGCATATAATAATTGTCAAGGGAAGTCAACTCCATTGGAAATTCATAGGAAAAGGAGAGGATTAGGAGGGATGGAAAATGGAAAGCAAAATTAATGTAGTTGAAAAAATTATCAAATTTAAAGGGGACCTGATAAGTGAGAAAAATAATGCACATTGTGTATGAAAGGTTCTACCTCGTACAACAGTATCATTGTCAAGGGAGCCTCGTGTTCTTTCTGTACGACCTCCAATCTCTACCATACGACGTTGGATATCTTACCCTGTTTGGATTCCATAGTTACGAAGATAGGTTTCACTGTATATTGTAAGGCTTTATGTATTGTTCACTCGATGTATGGTGTGCTTTCTAAACTGTTTGATAATTTCTAAAGTCCATACGGCTTCTGTTCATAATTGTACGACACCCCATGTACGAAAGTGTCATTTCCCCTTTTGCATTGTACGACAACATTGTACTGCTCGCCTGTGGCCTCCATTCCATAATGTACATGTTAAGTTGCCCACTGTACGACAGTCCTCCGTGCTTCCCATATGACACCTTGATGCTCCTTCCATACGGCCTTCACCTCGTTCCTACACCATACGATAGTCTTATCTTTCTCTTGTATTGCCCATCTTTGGCCATCTTGTATGCTTAGACCCCTTATGATGACTTCACATTACAACAGTACGACATCCTCTTACAGTACGACATCCTCTAACACTACGACATTGGTATTATTCTTATACCATTCAACATCATCATTTGTTCTTGGTATGAGCCATATAGATCTTGTTCCTTACAAGACACTTAGTTTCGATTCAATTTGTATGGTGGCATCATCTTAGTATACAATTCCTATGTACGGCCTCAACAATTCGGGTACTCTACTATCATACGGCTATTAGTCCCCTTTGTATGGCTCCTATGCAATGAGCATAGAAAATACGATCATTAAATTTGGAATGGAGAGTACAACTTGATCATAATATTGACTTGGAATCTCTATTTTTTGACTTTATCAACACTTCTTTTGGTGTCTTAAAAATAAAAAAAAGGATGTGCACGGCGGAGTTTTGTGTGGTTCTGAAGATCTTAATTTGGGTTTGGCGGTGGGAGCTTTGCCCCTCGACCCCGCCTTGGGACCCCATGAAGCGCGTTGTCCCTTGACTCCACAAGGGGTGTTGCTCCTAGACCCCATTTGAATTTTAAAGTACACTACAAATTTGAGTCTGCACAATTCAAGTCATTGTCTACATTCTTGTCATTAGTCTTGCTGAATATTACTTGATGTTTACTTGTCATTTGGAAGATGATTTTTTCTTTTGGGGGTGATGATGTAGTTAGCATACAATTTCTATTATTATGTTCGATAATATTGGTTATCTGACAATGTATTAATTGTTCATTTGTCACTCTTGGGTATTTATAAGCATCGGTTGGTTCACGATCGTGTTCCTCTTGGCAACCATCGGGTCCTTTAAATATATTGTGTACGTCAAGGAAGGTAGTATGATAGAGTCAGATCAACTGTAATCCTTGGCCGAACATCTTTGGTCTTCATATCTGTAATAATTTCATGTGCGAATAAAGATACATTTTACTCCTTGTATGCATTTGCCATCTCTATTGTTACTTCTTTTGTTTAATTTATCAGATATAGCAGTAAACAGGGAACATACACCAAGTCATTCATCTGTTGTTGTGTTAGGTGATTATGTTTCTTGGAATGTATTTGTTCAAAAACACTCCAATCAGGCTCACAAGCAGATGAGTTGCATGGCTGGCTTAAAATGTGTATCGTCATCCACCTAAGATTTTTGGTTTCGTCACCCAAAAAATCCCCACCATTGTGCTGAAAAACACATTATATAGAGATGATATCATGTAAGAATATACACACTTAATGATCATGTCCACAAAATAAAGAGAATGTCAAAAATCTATAGAGTGTACTTGGTTGGAAGGTCTTTCTGCCTTCCACAACAACCTCAGAAGAGAGAAAACCCTTTGCCTACTTGTACATTTGCAACTTTGCCATAGTTTCATGCAAATGTTACGAGGTTGGAAACATTTTCTCCGTGCATGTGAACAAGTCTTGTGTGATCTTAGCATCAAGATCTCTGAATGAAGAGTTATAAAACAACGTTGGATTGAGAAAGTATCTCGCAACATGGAGACGATAGTGCATCTATTGATCCCATCTTTCAATTATGTCTTGCAATGGCATATACTTATCCCTGTTATTTTCCATTCTACCTCATCACCTCCTTGGCCCTATCCATAGCCTCATACAAATATCCCATGGGGGATTTAGCCCCATACATTAGTCTCAAGACTTTTATTGGGGACTCTGAAAATTCTACAACTTGTTCAGCCGCATCCCAAAAACTAGTAGAATACATGTATTTTGCCATTTCTATGCCATTTGCTTGATTTGTAATGCCAGAATCCATCCACTCGTTTGAAACAAACATTCATTTCAATTTTTTTTTTTGTTGGCAAAGAGTCTTTAGTGCAAGGAAGTGCGTTGCAAATATTGTCACCCTTGTTCGAACTAGCTCCTTGCCCTTTGTGAAAGAGCACATCATACACAAAACCCTCATGTGATTATAGATAAATTTGGTAATTGTGCAAGCGTCTTGCAATACCTCCTTAACCCATTCAAGTTTTCCAATGTGCTCTAGGGTTAGATCAAGGCAATGTGCTGCACATGGGGTATAGAGGGGTATTTGTCCAATAGGGTAAAAAATGTAGAATTTAACTTATTTCAATCGTGGTTCTTGCCTTTTTTGCTTTACCCGCAAGTGAAGAGCTTATTTTGCCTGAAATGTGACATTTGCAGGGCGGCTTTTGCAAATGTTAGTGTTGTTTCTCTCTTCTTTTGCCAAATGCCATTTGAAGCGATAAATTCCACCATTGATTTCACTTGGATACCTATTGCATTTAATTTTCACGCTACCACAACTGTTTTGGAATGTGTCCACCCAAAGTCTTTCTAACGTGGCATTGTGATCAAGAATCTAATCTGCAAAAGCATTTTAATTCAGCCTATCATGGCTGGAGCTACCTCATTCAAATGATTTTACAACATAGTCTACGATTGAGATCAAATATTAGCTATGCCAAAAAAATTTGATTGTACAATCAGTCACCCCGATTTAATTTTCCAAGGCTTAAATATACTGCTTTAAAACCTAGCAATGTGCTATTGGGTGCAAACAAGAAATCCCTTGTGATTGATTTTGGTATATGGGGGAGGGTGATAGCTTCTCAAGCTTTGAACACCATACAAACTAGTGTAAATGCTACTCCAATCAAATCTTGAAGAATTTTATGAAAAGTTGTTGTCATAACCCCTCTTTGGACATGGGATTAAATAAAGACGATTATTAAAACATTTATTAATTAACATTCAATAATATTGGAAAATCGTCTCATTTATGAGACTTCACGATTTTCCTTTAATATATGATTATTAATATTTATTATTTGTTATGATTATTATTTATTATTATTGTTTTATTTTAATGTAACGTTCATATTTCAATTATTAATATTATATTAACTATTAAAGAAGTTTTACCATTAAAACATAAAATAGATATATTGAATATATTACACTAACCGAGTCAACTTAGTTCACTAATTAATATACATTGTATTATGTATATGAATCAACTATTATATGATTCGATTCTATGAGATAATTAATATGAATCGATTCTATGTAATGCTTAATATATATGAATTGGTTAATATATAAATCAGTTCTATGTTATGATTAAATATGAATTGACTCTTTGTTAAAACGTGTTAACTTAGTCTTTTAGACGTGTTAATGCTTGACCGTTCTAAGTGGGGGGAGACGTGTTGGTTAGAGACATGTTGTTTGGAACAGGCTGTCATGTCCCCTCCTTGATCGTTATATATCCTAAATGAAGCAACAATTATTATTATCAATATAATAATTAACAATGAATGATTATTTGAAATTTATTTATTTATTTATTAAATATTATTATTTTAATACATATTAATATTTATTATTAATAACAAGTATCGCTAATATTGTTGGATGGCACAACAAATAACATTTGTAGCCAACTCAATACTTCCTTGTTGTAAGTTGACGGAACACACAAAAGAATAAGTATTTCAAACACAATACGACACCTTTCACCCCCCAATGATTCGGATGAACAATGAGAGTGTCTTCATAACGTACCCGATATTTGGTGTTATCATAGGGGATCTTGACCAAATATAAGAGTAGATAGCCCTCATTGCAAAACCATTGGGAAAATTCGAAATTATTATTAAGGAAGCCCGATGAAGAATAAAGAATGGAATGGTGTGATTTGTATATAGCTCATTATGATTTGAGTGTCTTCCCGATGTAAGGCACGATAGTTTGAGAGGCCATCTTTCTAAAAAATAATGATCTACGTGGCAAGGTTAATGATCAAGACACTATGAATGAGATGACAATATTGATCACTTATCGAGTCGCTGCTAAGAAAGGCGATCATTGATAGTACCAAGATTATCGACTAGCAACACATAATAGCAATGGGGTTCAAGATAGCAAATCTGGTAACAAGCATCAATCATTTCAAGGCGCGATTTGTAAATGAAATTAATATAACCACTATTGCTAGCATGAGAGTTAGTAAGGCGCGGTCAAAGAATATTGACCAAGGCAAAGTCGACATATGTGATAATTAAATACAAGGATTATAATAAATTACCAATATGTCTAAAACCGATCTAACTAAAGGTGGCAACGGTTGCTTTTCATACAATTACACAGCAATCATAATATGAAGTATAATTGGTATCCTTGGGAAGTAAACCAATGGTTATGAAGAAGTCTAATTATGACAAGAGATGTCTCATCAACTTTAAAAGGATGTCATTTATTGGTTTGAGCTGTATAAGAGCAAGTTCAAACACACTCAAATGAGGGAAGGGATAGAGGAGGAGATCGAAGAATAAGAGATTATGATCATATGCAGATCCATATTCATTGATAGGTGGTAAACATCCTTGTTCTTGGTGCTGTGCTTAATATGCATGCTTTATATATGAAACCCGATAATGTTTTAATGCAAAACTTAATAGTAATACTAATATAGACTGCAATATGTATGGCAGCCATTCTTAAATTTGTATACTGTGGCAGACCAGATCTGACACATGTCAGACCTGTCTGCTCTTACAACCACTAATATAGTTAGTGCTTTTAGGCAGTGGTAGAATTAATAATTTATATGATAGGTTATTAGCTAACACATAAATTATTGGTAATATTGTTTAATTCATATATATATATATATTCAAATTAGAATAAGGAATAATATAAGGGTTATAAATATAAATATTAATATAAATATAAATATTAATATAATAATAGATATTAATATAATATCTTTTAGAAACTGCTGTACAGTAATGCATAATAATTCATGTATCTAGTATTTAATAAATATGCAAATGATATATAAATAAATCAGAATAAGATTAATTATCTAGTATGGTAAATTAGCAAGTACTTATAGACTAAAGAGAGATAGAATAGACTTGGCGCTTAATCAAGTTGTTCTAGTATGGTAAATTAGCAAGTACTTAATAGACTAAAGAAAGATAGAATAGACTTGGCTCTTAATCAAGTTGTTTAAGTCATAAGTGCATTGAAATAGATTAATTATAGGTTAAATAGACCAAACCCTAGTAGGGGACATTACACAGGCATCATGTTAAGTATATGAGTTCGATATTTCCCTTCCATTAGATCATCGATCTCAGCATAAGATAGAAGTATTATGCATTGTTCCCTCTTACTTAATATTGATGTAATTGTCCCGATATTCCAAGTTATCTTAAAAGGGGACATTACAGTTGTTTAGGGTTTTGGAGTACTTGTTTTCAATTTTTAGTTTATTGTTCTCTTTGCTCTGTTTCAAAATATCAGAAAAAAAACATAAATTTCCAGCCATTCTAGTTCAGTGACGTTCTAATTCCACATTTCATGCTTATCATAATTGTAAGTTGACCACAACAGAATGGAAGTAGTGGCTGTATTAACTCTAATTTTATGTGAAGATAAATTTATGGAAGTTCATTCATGTGTCAATTGAGATATAAATTTGATCCGACCAAGTATATTATTGTAGCTTTGTTGACAGCAAGAGGAAAATTAAGGATAGTTGTGGTGTTCTATTCCTTTTATGAATGTGAGTCTATGAAGTATTAGTGCAAGAATACAAACATTGAAAATACAAATAGAAAATGGTGTGTTGCTAAATAGCTTTGCTAAGTGGCTGTACATTCTCTAATTTTATGTGAAGATGAATTTATGGAAGTTCATTCATGTGTCAATTGAGATAGAAATTTGATCCGATTGAGTATATATTGTAGCTTTGTTGACAGCAAAAGGAAAATTAAAGATAGTTGTGGTGTTCTATTCCATTTATGAATGTGAGTCTATGAAGTATTAGTGCAAGAATACTTTACAAACATTGAAAATACAAATAGAAAATGGTATGTTGCTAGATAGCTTTTCTTCATAAGTAAATGAAAACATTACATATAGCCATAATAATTGCTATTTTTATGTTTCAGTGTTGCTTGTATATTGTTTGTTTGGTAAGACTTCCTTATGAGAAAAAAAATAAAATTTAATTGTATTCTTCCTGACAAGTTTTCTTCTCTTGTTTATTATAGACAAAATAAGTCTCATGTCATAGTTTATAACATAGTTTTAGGACTCATACTAGTTTTAGGAATCCTAATAACTAGTGAGGGTTTGCGAATGGAGACGCTAATGGGTTTGAGGGGCAGCAATGATAAGTTGTGTTGGAGTAATTAGGACATTTTATCTAATTATTTATTAATTAGGTCCTTTAATAATTCTTTCACTGAAGCTAAACTTAGGTGATTTTTCCTTTTATTTAATTAGGCTAATAGTAGCTTAAGCTGTCTCATTCATTATGATTGTGATAGTTGACGCTAGCTAATTTAATCATGCATTAGGGTTTTGCATCTAAGGTTTCATTCATCCTTTTATAAGGATTCATTTATTCATTGTAATTGCATCTCCAATATTCTTGTGTGCAATAATACAAAATCCTTAGGTTGTTATTGTTGATTTTAGTAATCAGATTTAAAGTAAATAACAGAAACTGAAAAATGCAACACATTATGGCACAAAACAACACAAGAACAACACAGTAGTACCCTGGGAAAACCTCCCTCCTAGAGAAAAAATCCAACAACAAGATTCAACCCTGATTATATTAATATCAAAAGATGTTCAAGTACAAATTCCCCACCTAGGGCATAAACAAATTGACTTATCTGAATCTTGGATTCGGATCAAAACATGATTGAACCTTTGTCACATATAGGGCAGATCTTCAACAAACTTGAAGCACAATAGTCTGAAAATACTTCGCTCTATAAATTTGCCCTCCTTAAATGAATTCGCTCAGCAAGTTGACTCAATATAGCTTAGACTGTGATTGCAGACCTTCAATCATGATCGCTGACCTTCAGAGTGTGTTCGCTGATCTCCAGAATGTGTTCACTAACTTCTTGAAGAATCGCTGATAGTTTAGTAGGAAATTTGCTGTTTTTGCAGACATACATTGCTTGTGTTGGATTATTGTTTGTCTTCAAATCACCTTGTAGATATGGGTGACACATGCCTTCAATAACCCTAAGTCGGCTTGCATATATTATGCCAAGAGTTCTACACGTCACAATTATATAGGTCAAGGTCTAATTACAAGCTACATATTTGATAGGTCTTGCCCCATAACAATTACATAATACATAAGTTGAATGCCCAAATAGGGCCTGCCCTATTATTATAAGTTACAATGGGGCCCAACCCAATTACATGAATAACTTAAACTAGAATCCGATTCTAGCTACATATTTCAACACTCCCTCTTAGCTAGAGAGGATTCTATGAAAATTGAGTCACATCATGACCATCCTCCATCATGCACTTCTACAGAGGATGGATCCAAAAAATTTCATTATGCACACCTGCAAGAAATGAATACACAAATATATACATAAAGACACATCATGCACTTCTTTCATGATATCCATCATGCACATCCGCAGAGGATGGATTTGAGATGCAACCATAGATATCCATCATACACATCCGTAAAGGATGGATTCAAAGAATACGGTCATGGATTCCTTCCATGATATCCATCATGCACACCTGCAGAGGATGGATCCACCTTTCATCGCCCGCAGAGGGTGGAAGAGGTCTTACACCTCAAACTTCTCTATAGAGAAGAATAAACTGCCAACTTGCACTCTGCAGAGGGTGGACCCACCTTGCACTCCGCAAAGGGTGGGAGAGGTATCATACCTCAAAAGAAACTACCACCTTGCACTCCATAGAGGGTGGTCCCACTTTGCACTCCGTAGAGGGTCGAAAATACACACAATGTATCATAGGAGCTGAAAACACCCTCTTAGCCAAAGTATATTCCAAAGAAACAAGGAACACATGTTAGTTTTATCATAAAACATAGAATTATGATTAAGAACATCCTTGTAATAATCATATAACAATTATAAATTCAGAACTGATTTGAATTCAAATGTTTAGCCATACTCTCTCAAATCCAACACTAGAGATGTAAATCAGATTTCAACATCAATGGTTAGAAAACAACAATATGTTTAAGCTTTACTAAATATAATGCATTCACTAAGGATTATGGGGAATATGTTACTCCCTCTTAATCCCTATCTAACTGATAAATTCACAAAACTTGTTGATTTACTCTTACTTACGAAATGGACCCATAGCATAGTTTTAAAAAAAATCAAAAAAATCTATCAACTATATCCTTAATTGAAAGTGAGAGTTGAAAGCTTGTATAGGCTTTCATATCTAATCCCGATGGCACGAGCTGATTTGAGGTTGGACTCCTTAGGCCATGCAAGAACTCTTCCTTTAGAAAATACAACCTGGTAACCTTTATCTTCTAGAGCAGATATAGAGATTAGATTCCTTTTTATTCCAGGTACAAACAAAACATTACTGAGATGAAGGGAAATACCAGAATCTAATTTTAACGAAGTAGAGCCAAAACCTTTTACTGTATAATGAGCATTGTCACCAATAGTCACATGAAGGTTGGACTCCTTCTCCACCAAATCTAAGAGATGTTCTCGATAGTCTGTGATGTGTCTAGATGCGCCACTGTCAATCAACCACGTGTTACTATCTGACTGAACATTGCTTGACAAGGCTGAGACAAAGAGGAAATCTTCATTATTCTATTGTTCTGAGACTTCTTTTAGGTTTGCTTCTCCTTGCTCGAGCTGAGATTGACAGTCCTTTGCAAAGTGACCAAACTTGTTACATCGGAAACATCGGATGTGAGACAAGTCCCTTGGCTTCTTCCTTGAATCAGGAGCAGAGGGTCTGAAATCTCTGTTTCTCTTGAAGTTATTCTTCTTCCAATAGCCACCTTCCTCCTTAGCTGTGAGGACATGATGAACATTTTCATGAGGGCTTTTGATTTTTCCTTTAGCAGCCAAGCGTGATTCTTCTTGAATGCAATCTCCCCTCAATTGATCAAATTGAGGAAACTCAGCTCTTGCACTGATTCCTTGAACAAAAGGTTCCCATGATGGAGGAAGACCATTTAGAGCCATCATAGTTAGGTCACTATCTGCAACAGTCTTCCCAACAGTAGAGAGCTGATCCTTTAGCTCAGAGATACTCATGAAGTAAGCAGCTACAGGTTCTTCCTTCTCTAATTTGATGTGATTAAGCCATTGCCTTAATGAAAGTATATGACTGGTGTTGTTGATCTCATACATCTTTTCCAAAGTGCTAAACATTTCTTTTGTAGTCTTCATTTTGGAGATGCTTGTCACAATATGATCTTTGACGGAGTCTATTATTATCCTTTGCGCTTGGTAGTCCTTCTTCTTCCAAGCTTCCTTTTCTTCTTCGCCACTAGGTTCAGCAACATCCTTACTAACATATTCAGAAAGGTCATTCAAGGCCATCATTATTCTGACCTTCCAAGAAGTGTAGTTGACAGAACCTTCCAACCTATCTTCAGTCCTAAGATAAGAAGCCATGAAAACTAAACTTTGAACAATAGGTTAGATTGAAAAATTGATAAATCTGATCACAACTATTTACAAACCAAGCTCTGATACCATGTTGATTTTAGTAATCAGATTTAAAGTAAATAACATAAACTGAAAAATGCAACACATTATGGCACAAAACAACACAACAATACCTTGGGAAAACCTCCCTTCAAGAGGAAAAACCCAGCAACAAGATTCAGCTTTGATTATATTAATATCAAAAGATGTTCAAGTACAAATTCCCTACCTAGGGCATAAACAAACTGACTTATCTGAATCTTGGATTCAGGTCAGAACATGACTGAACCTCAATCACATATAGGGCAGATCTTCAAGAAACTTGAAGCACAATAGTCTGAATATACTTCGCTCTATAAATTTGCCCTCCTTAATGAATTCGCTCAACAAGTTGATTCAATATAGCTTAGACTGTGATTGCAGACCTTCAATCATGATCGCTGACCTTCAGACTGTGTTTGCTGATCTCCAGAATGTGTTCACTGACTTCTTGAAGAATCGTTGATAGTTTAGTAGGAAATTCGCTGTTTTTGTAGACATACATTGCTTGTGTTGGATTATTGTTTGTCTTCAAATCACCTTGTAGATATAGGTGACACATGCCTTCAATAACCCTAAGTCGGCTTGCATATATTATGCCAAGGTTTTACACGTTACAATTATATAGGTCAAGGTCTAATTACAAGCTACATATTTGATAAGTCTTGCCCCATAACAATTACATAATACATAAGTTGAATGCCCAAATAGGGCCTGCCCTATTATTATAAGTTACAATGGGGCCCAACCCAATTACATGAATAACTTAAACTAGAATCCGATTCTAGCTACATATTTCAATAGTTATGGAGCATATTATCTTTGCTTGATCTCTTTTGTGTGATAGGGGTTTTGGTTGCAAATGATTCTTGACTCTTGTGGTTGTATCATCAACTCATACAAATTGCACAAGGTGTTAGATATGAGAAAAACTCAATGATGGAGGGGGTGTTGGATGATTGAAAAGAAGAAAAAAAATGCATTTATAGGGCAAAATAAATAAATGCAAGATAAATAAATATACACTCACCTTGCCAACTTGTGGATTTTGGTGATTGGAAAGAGTAAACTTTTAGTGTTTCCAAAAAATATATGTAGATTTTATGAACACCTTGTGGGGGTTATTAAATATTTTTCTTTTGATTTCAACTCCATAGTAAACTCTTCATTATAATTTAACCATTGGATGCCCAGTACTATGCTGATATCTCCTAGAAGCATGACATAGGAGTTATTGCACACCTTGTGTCTACTTAGCGTAATAGTAGGTGGTTGTGCCTTCATGATGTAGGGAATGATGAAGCCATTTTGTAATATCTAATCCTTTGTGAATTCTCTTGCACACATCCAAGGGTGGCAAACTTTTATGTAGTTTGATTCCAAAAACACCACTATATACTTAGTCAAAAATCTTAAATACCAAAATGACATCTATTTTTACTTACCACCTTCCAACATCAAGCATCTCACCACCCCGACAATTGTGACTATCTTGATTAGGCCATAGTCCATATTGTGCATCATAAACTTGTTGTCAAGTGTAGAGGTAAGCTCCAAGGGGTAACCCATGAACCACAAGCATTGGATTCCCACAACTCCTTTAGAATTTACAACATCTTTATGGTTCTCCATGAAATTTCTTCTTACACAAATGCATGGAATGGAGAGCTCATTAGAAATGATATTATTCGTATCAAGACTTTTATCACCTAGAACCCATATGTATCAACGCCTTTGAATTTGAGTGAAAGAATCTATATGCACTATACTGTAGGTTCTATCCTTCACCCTTTCACCATTTTTAAAATGCCTTCCATGATGAGAAAAATCTTTGTATGATATGGTAATGAGCAATAAATCTGAAATATGACCATCTTTTTCCTACCTTGGGTTGTAATGAAAGTTCCCACTTCCTTTTTCCGAAATAGAAATTGTTGAGATATCCTTGACACCATCATCATTTCGACTTGAGATTTCTGATTTAGGATCAACCAAAACATTTTACTTAATTGTATGCACATTAACATGGCTACCATGAAAATCAATCATATGCAACAATGGCTCATCTTTTGGAAAATTGATGGGTAGTTTATGGTTTGGCACACCTTCCTTCATATTGGGCTCTTTGCCTTAAACAAGTGATGTCTTTTCCTCCATGACTTCATGTAATGTCCCCACTTTGAAATAGAATTTAATAATAAATGATAATAATAAAATTAAAACATTAAAAATTAAATTAAAATATAAAATAATATAATTAAATATGATTAATTAAAAATTAATTAAGTTAATGAAAAGTCAAAAGACATGAAAAGAAAAGTTGTGACTCCCTCAACAATGAGATATAAAAGGGAGAAGAGAACCTCATTTGAGAGGGGGGAAAATTTGGGAATGAGAAGTGCAGATCTGATTTAAATAATAAGTGCACATCTGATTATGAAAGGCTGTATCCCTTTCAAAGAGTAGAAATAATGAAGTGTTGCAATCTTTCCAAAGGGCATACATGATGAAGAGGTGTGACCTTGTGATAACCCCTAAGGTATCACCTAATGTAAAATTATTTAAATAATGTTAATATATATGGATTAATTAAATAAGGTTATAAATGATTAAAATGATAATATAAGTAATATATTAAAAATAAAGGAAATATATTTAATATATAATAAAGAAAAGTGTCATTTAATATTTAATACATTTAAAATATATATATAATAAAGAAAGGTGTGATTTATTATTTAATATATTTAAAATATATATATAATAAAGAAAAGTGCTTATTTAGTATTTAATATACTTTTAAAAAGCAAATGACAAGGTAATACGTATGTATTTTAAACATAACATAAGTAATTAATGGCGAGGCCCCCTGATTACCTCCGCACAAAGAGGTGCGACGGTAATCGCAGCCCGCACCCCTTCATGCGGAAGGGGACCCGTGGAGGGGTACAACCCTTCATGGGGTATATGGAGGCAGCCCCGCACGCAGTTTGAAGGGGGAGAATAGTGGAAGATAGACCAGCGGAGGCAACCACAGTGGGAAACGTCTGCTACGAACAAAACAGGTAAGGGTAAAGTAATTTATGTAATGCTTATTTACGAAGGAATACAATTAATTAATATGTTAATGCTCATCTACTGTATATATTAAGGAATATAGGTTATTAATAAGTTAATGCTTATTTACTGTAGATAGTAATGAATATAAGTAATTAATATCCTAATTTATACATTAATGAATGAATATGTTAAATACAGATATGATGAATGAAATTAATGAATATTGAATACATATGTTAATGAATGTAATTACTGCATACTTAATATATATATGTTAACAAATAAATATTAATGCATAGTTAAGAATATATGTTAATAAATTAATGTGAATATATGATAATGGATGTTTGCTGAATATATGTATGGAATATATGTTAAGTTAGGAACATGTATATATCAATTATGAAATGGAAAATAGTACTAAATTGTAAAATATAATATAAATGTGATTACAGGATGGAGGCTATAGGGAGGAAACTCCCTTAGCCTAATGGAGGGATTATGATAATCCCTGGCAGTATATATATACTGATAATCTATATGCATATATGAATGGCTTGGTTGACAATGTTCATCCAAGAAGAGACGGATCTGGCCGGTCCCCTCTAATGGACTTGGATGATGAGATGCATCATCCAAGACAAGGAATTGACATATGGTCTTCCTTGGATGACTTGGGTGTAAGAAATTACACTCAAGATAGGAATCGAATTAACCTTCGATTTCCTGGATGGCTTGGGTGTAGTTAGTTACATCCAAGACAGGAATCAAGGAAATCTTTGATTTTTTGGATGGCTTGGGTGTAAGAAATTACATCCAAGACAGGAATCGAATTCATCTTCGATTTCCTGGATGGCTTGGAACCAAGATGGGTTGCAAGAAGGCGAGCTTCACAGCCGCCTAACGACATATCTCCGTATGGCATTCGTATCCTTTTTATTAGATAAGAATTGTGATTAGTGTTAATTAAGTATTTTAAAGTTAAATTACAAGTAGATTAGTTATGTATATATATTTGTTGTATTCTAATAATCTGTTTTGTAGGAAAGTGATCTGTAACTAGTAGGGACATTACAATGGTATCAGATCATAATCCTGCCAACTTGTGGGAAGGATTCTTATTTTATGATCACATATCAAAGAAAGAAAGGCGCGAAAGCAATGGCAAATCAATTAGCCAAACAACTTTAGACCTTCATGGAGCAAACCAATGAGAAATTCGAAAGAATGAGCCAATAAATCCTCCAAAGTTCAAACAACAACAATAGAGATATGCCAAACCCTAGAAGAGAGACACACTCTAATCACACCGATAACGAACGATCTCCTCATAGTTCTAGACAAACAATTCCCGAATTTTTAACTAGAGAGGAACATGTGGGGGAGGAAGAGGAACCGGCCACACTTGGGGTGGAAGAAATCACCCAAATTTATGCTAGATTAGAGCTAGAAGTTGAAAGGGTGGTTTCCTTCAGGGACTTCTGTGAGTCCAAGACTAGTGAAGGTAGAAGAAGGAAACCTATGGGTAATGTCCTCAAAGCTAAAGTCAACAAAATGTCCCTACCATGCTTTGATGGGTCAGGGAAAGATATCGCCCAAGCTTGGGTACAAAAACTAGACACATACCTTTCATATAGTCCCATGATCGAAGGAGATGCTATAAAATTTGCCATACTACATTTAACAGGAGCAACCCATAATTGGTGGCATAACGATCTCATTACCCTAGGACACAAAAATGTCTCCACCTACAATGAGTTTACCCAAAAGCTCATCAGCCGGTTCGACCAGAAAGACTCTGAATGGTACTTCCAAGAATTAACACACCTTAAGCAATTAGGAACCATTGAAGACTATATAGACCAATTCCAAAACTTGTCAGCAATGGTCCCCGACCTATCCCAGAGAAGGCTTACCTACATGTTTTTAGAAGGCTTGAAAGACTCTATTAGAAATTTTGTAAAACCCCTGGAACCACAGAATTTAGGGGAGGCCATTAAGAAAACTAGGATGGTCGAATTTAGTGCTCACAAGAATACGTCAACCAAAACACCACATAGGAATGAGGGATCCCGGAGGGATCGCTGGGAGAGGCCTTGCCGCTTTTGCAAGAAACCTTGGAGTTTAAATCACCAATGTAAGGAGAGAGAGGAACTCATGGAGAAAGGGTTATGTTTCAAATGCAAGGCTCCATGGGGGAAGGGCCATGAATGTAAAAGAGGACAGTTAAATAACACAGAAGAAATACGGGATGAGGAAAAACCCTATAAAAGGGCCAGATTTGAAAACAACGAACCAAGTACCTTGGCAGTCATCACTCAAGGGAGTGAGAATAGATGCTTCAAACTCAAAGGAACTGTCAAAGGACATAAAGTAATCACATTAGTTGACACAGGAGCCTCACATGACTTCATTAGCAAACACTTAGCAGCTAAGAGAAGGTTAAAAACTCAAGAGTTTGGAGGATTTGAAGTGATCATAGGCAACGGAGTCATAGACAGGTGCACTAAAATTATACCTCAATTGGAAGTCACCCTTGGGGGACCTAAAATTACAAGGAACATCTTTGTGGTGAACCTAGAAAATGACATCATTTTGGGGATGCCATGGATAAACTCATTGGGACGATTCACCATGGATAGTCCAAATCGGGAGATATGCTTCCAACATGGAGGGAGGGAGATAACATTAAAGGGAATTCCTGACGGCTCTCCAAAGATAGTATCATGCAATAAAATGGAGAAAATCCTTAGACATGATCAAGGAGAATGGGTCGCCCAATGTAAGGTCTTGGATAAATCTCCAACCGAAGGTCAAATCATTTAGAATGATATACAACCCATCCTTAGGAGACACAAAAAAGTCTTCGAAGACATTCCTCCAGGTTTACCCCCCAAAAGGGTATTTGAGCATTCCATTGAATTAGAAGGAGGAGCAAAATCGGTCATTACCACTCCTTACCGCCACCCCCACAAATTCAAAGAGGAGATTGAAAAAACCATAAAAGAATTATTAGAAATGGGACACATCCAACCAAGTAGCAGCCCGTTTGCTTCATCAGTAGTATTGGTCAAGAAGAAAGACGGGACGATGAGAATGTGCATAGATTACCGGGCCCTGAATAAAAAGACTATAAAGAACAGATACCCTATTCCAAGAATTGATGAACTAATGGATGAACTCCATGGAGCAAAATTTTTCTCTAAAATCGATCTAAGGTTAGGATATCATCAAATTAGAATGAGGGAAGAGGATATACCCAAAATAGCATTCAGATGTCACTATGGACATTTCGAGTTTTTGGTTCTACCATTTGGTCTCACTAACGCCCCGACCACCTTTCAGTCATGCATGAATCATACATTTAGGCAACCGTTGAGGAAATTCCTTCTAATATTCTTTGATGATATACTCATTTACAACAAGACATGGGAAGAACATCTCCTGCACATCAAAGAGGTATTAAATATTCTTGAGTCTGAATCATTACACGCTAAAGCCTCCAAGTGCGAATTTGGGATGAGAGAAATCATCTACCTAGGACACAAAATTAGTGAGGTAGGATTAAGTGTGGATGAGGAAAAAATCAAGGCCATCAAAGAATGGCCCACCCCTAGAACCTTAACACAACTAAGAGGGTTTGTGGGACTATGCAGCTACTATAGACATTTTGTAAAAGGGTTTTCCAAAATAGCAGCACCCCTCACCAACCTAACTAAGAAAGGAGCCTTCACATGGAATGACCAAGCCCAACAGGCCTTTGAACAACTTAAAATATCCATGAGCTCGTGTCCAGTATTAGCCATTCTTGACTTCTCTATACCTTTTGAACTACAATGTGATGCATCTGGGGAGGGAATTGGGGCAGTCCTCATGCAAAAGAAACACCCCCTAGCTTTTGAGAGCCGTAAACTTACTGAAGCACAAAGACACTACTCTATCTATGACAAAGAAATGTTAGCCATAATGCATGCCTTGGCCAAATTTCGCCAATACCTCGTCTGTGGGAAGTTTGGTGTGAAAACCGATCATGACAGTCTATGCTTTTTCTTGAGCCAAAGGGATCTTAATGATAGGCAACAAAAATGGGTGAGCAAAATACAAGCCTATGACTTTGATATAGAATATGTAAAAGGGGTGAATAACAGGGCAGCAGATGCATTATCCCGAAGAGCACACCTCAATGCCCTTACCAGCATCTCAAGGGACTGGAAGGAAGAAATCCTTAATGAATATAACCAAGATCCACAAACAAAGGAAATCTTGGAGGGAAACCTTCCCAATGAAGACTTTAAAGTTAGGGGAGATCTCATCTTGTACAAGGGAAGGGTATATTTGACCCCTCAAACCAAATTCAAAAACAAGCTCATAAAAGAATTCCATGATAACCCCCTGGTAGGACATCAGGGATACTATAAAACTTTTAAACACATAAGGGAAAAGTATGCATGGAAAGACCAAAAGAGAGATGTCCAAAAATATGTACAAGAGTGCCTAACTTGTCAACGCAATAAAACCGAACTCACTCACCCAACCGGATTGCTTCAACCATTACCTATTCCCAAACAGAAGTGGGAGAGCATTTTGATGGACTTCATAACAGGGTTGCCAAAAACACAAGGAAAAGATAGCATTTTTGTGGTGGTAGACAGAATCACGAAGTATGCCCATTTCTTTGCAGTCTCCACCAAATACAAAGCCTACCAAATAGCCGATTTGTTCTTCAGGGAAATTTTCAGACTCCATGGACTCTCTTTGAATATTGTCAGTGACAGAGATAGCAAGTTTATTAGCCAATTCTGGTAGGAACTCTTCAAAATGGCAGGAACGGTCTTGACCCCTAGTACCGGTTACCATCCTCAAATCGATGGGCAAATTGAAATAGTGAACAAATGGATAGAGGGCTACCTAAGGAATTATGTTACAAGACAACAGACGGCCTGGGTCAAGTGGTTACACCTAGGAGAACATTGTTACAACACGACACACCACATGTCAATCAGGATGAGCCCTTTTCAAGCCTTGTATGGCTATGAGGCCACAAGCTTTGGAGAGCTAATAAACCAAGAAAGTAAAGTACCAAGAGCACAAGATTTTGTTCAACAGAATAAGGATATCATGAAGACCTTGAAAGAGAATCTACAACAAGCCCAAAATCAACAAAAGATCTATGTAGACAGGAAGCGTACAGAAAGGACTTTTGAGGTCGGAGATCTGGTGTTTTTAAGGCTACAACCATATAAGCAATCTTCCCTCAAGAAGAATGGGGCTGAAAAATTGAAACCCCGGTTCTATGGACCCAATAAGGTAATTCGAAGGATTGGGGAAGTAGCTTATGAAATAGAACTCCCCAAAGACAGTAAAATACATAATGTGTTCCATGTCTCCCAACTTAAAAAGGTTCTCGGGCAACACTTGGCTCCTTGCAGTGAACTACCACCCTTAGACGATGAAGCGAAACTCACCTTGTACCTTGAGGTCATTCTAGATACACGGAAAAAGGCGCTTAGGAACCGAACCATTACCGAACACCTGATTAAATGGAAGAATCTCCCAAATGAGGAAGCTTCTTGGGAAAAAGAGGAAGATCTAAAGATGCTTGAGGACAAGCAAAATTGAGACGGAGGGACTATGATAACCCCTAAGGTATCACCTAATGTAAAATTATCTAAATAATGTTAATATACATGGATTAATTAAATAAGGTTATAAATGATTAAAATGATAATATAAGTAATATATTAAAAATAAAGGAAATATATTTAATATATAATAAAGAAAAGTGTCATTTAATATTTAATACATTTAAAATATATATATAATAAAGAAAGGTGTGATTTATTATTTAATATATTTAAAATATATATATAATAAAGAAAAGTGCTTATTTAGTATTTAATATACTTTTAAAAAGCAAATGACAAGGTAATACGTATGTATTTTAAACATAACATAAGTAATTAATGGCGAGGCCCTTGATTACCTCCGCACAAAGAGGTGTGACAGTAATTGCAGCCCGCACCCCTTCATGCGGAAGGGGACCCGTGGAGGGGTACAACCCTTCACGGGGTATAAGGAGGCAGCCCTGCACGCAGTTTGAAGGGGGATAATAGCGGAAGATAGACTAGCGGAGGCAACCACAGTGCGAAACGTCTGCTGCGAACAAAACAGGTAAGGGTAAAGTAATTTATGTAATGCTTATTTACGAAGGAATACAATTAATTAATATGTTAATGCTCATCTACTGTATATATTAAGGAATATAGGTTATTAATAAGTTAATGCTTATTTACTGTAGATAGTAATGAATATAAGTAATTAATATCCTAATTTATACATTAATGAATGAATATGTTAAATATAGATATGATGAATGAAATTAATGAATATTGAATACATATGTTAATGAATGTAATTACTGCATACTTAATATATATATGTTAACAAATAAATATTAATGCATAGTTAAGAATATATGTTAATAAATTTATGTGAATATATGATAATGGATGTTTCCTGAATATACATATGAAATACATGTTAAGTTAGGAACATGTAAATATCGATTATGAAATGGAAAATAGTACTAAATTGTAAAATATAACATAAATGTGATTACATGATGGAGGCTATAGGGAGGAAACTCCCTTAGCCTAATGGAGGGATTATGATAATCCCTGGTAGGCAATATATATATACTGATGATCTATATGCATATATGAATGGCTTGGTTGACAATGTTCATCCAAGAAGAGACGGATCTGGCCGGTCCCCTCTAATGGACTTGGATGATGAGATGCATCATCCAAGGCAAGGAATTGACATATGGTCTTCTTTGGATGGCTTGGGTGTAAGAAATTACACTCAAGACAAGAATCGAATTAACCTTTGATTTCCTGGATGGCTTGGGTGTAAGTAGCTACATCCAAGACAAGAATCAAGGTAATCTTTGATTTCCAGGATGGCTTGGGTGTAAGAAATTACATCCAAGACAAGAATCGAATTCATTTTCGATTTCCTGGATGGCTTGGAACCAAGATGGGTTGCAAGAAGGCGAGCTTCACAGCCGCCTAAGGACATATCTCTGTATGGCATTCGTATCCTTTTTATTAGATAAGAATTGTGATTAGTGTTAATTAAGTATTTTAAAGTTAAATTACAAGTAGAATAGTTATGTATATATATTTGTTGTATTCTAACAATCTGTTTTGCAGGAAACTGATCTCTAACTAGTAGGGACATTACAAAGGTTGTGTCCCTTTCAAAGAGTAGAAATAATGAAGTGTTGCACTCTTTCCAAAGGGCATACATGATGAAGAGGTGTGACCTCTCCCTCAAATTGAAAGATATAAATGGGAGGAAACCGCTGAGGAAAAATCACGTCTAGACTTCTGGACTTCAGTCTGAATATAGGGTGCTCTAATCACTAGCCATTGGTTGACATCCACTACATACGATTTCGTTAGGTTGGGAATACGCGTCTGGGATCAGTTTACAGGAATTCCGCTGCGATCCTGCCAAGATACAGGTACACATAATTTACACAGAAATATATATTTAATGTAAGTCATCCATAATACAACAAAATACAACATCAGTAATTTAATTCATGATTACTAGAATAAATCGTAAAGGAGATGTCAAATATATCAGTGTTTTAATAAAATTGCAATAATTCAATAATTAATTTCTTATCTATAACACATATATGAATCCAGAACTATTTATTCTTTATCATACAAACTCTTATCCGTAACTAGCAAATGAACAAGTTAGAACAATTAAACAAGACATAAACAAATTGTTAATCCTTAATATGAATGTAGTTGGAAGGTTGTATGAATGAATAGGGAAAGGCTTGTGTAAAACCATCGGGTGTCTATCCCAAGATGGGTAGAGATTAGTGACCCATGTAAGACCTTGAGGGTGTCGTCCCAAAATTAGGCCTGGGGTTGGATCCAAAAACCCTAAGGGAGTCATCACGTTGAGGTATCAAAGTGTCCTATTCAAGATCATAATCCTTTCCGAACTTACATTGGTAGTAAGGTTTTTAAGTTGAACTCCATCGTGATGTTAATTTCTATTTATATTTCTATTTGCTTTGAGAATGTTGGAATTATGATGTCTTAAATGGTTAAACTTACTTGGGGACATTACACTTCATCAATATTTTCTGACATAGACAATCATTAGAATTCATTGAAACATCTTCTAGCAAAATATTCTTACATTCATCTTGCATAGCAGATTCCTTTGTAACTTGTTGGGCCTTAGTTACCATTTTCTCTTCATTTTCCAAAAACATTTTCTTTAGATCCTACTTGTTGTGCTTTGCATATCATTCCCAATGGGGATCCCCCTTTACCTGTAGATTGCTTGCGTAAGAAAGAGAGAGATGGAGAAGCTCTGTGTGCAAGACTATTCCTTTTCGTTGCCCTGTTGAACCCAAAATAAACCCCAATGCAGAGTGCCTAAAAATTCGAAACCAATAGAAAGGACAGTTTGGACATTTTTTGTTAAAAGAAAAAGATGATTTTATTTTAAATCGCCTTCGATCTAGAAGCCAGAGAACACACCTAAAACCTAGCACTTGAAACACATTAATAAGGTGTCAAAATGCAAATAAAGGCTTGGATATTTTTTAATGAGATTATCGCCTTTGAAAGCCCCACCAATTTCCCCGATCAAAATGTTGAGCCAAGTCGAAAGCGAGCACAAATAAAAAAATATCGGGCTTTGTTACTTTAAAAGGGCAAAAAAAACGTATTTTGGCCCTCTTAATTTTGTCTGTAAAAATACCGAAATGGTGTTGAGTTTTGTTTGGAATGAAATAAGTTGGAAAAGAATAGTTCGGGCCTTTTGTTTTATGAATCGATTTTTTTTCTCTCCTTCTACGGCCTTTGAAATGCTGAAAGAAGTACCAAAACCAAGGCTCAAAACATAAGTCAAAACAAGTCAAGATTTCAGGCTCCCTTGTTGGTGAAAAACGTTTGCCGTTGGGCCTTCCATACTTGATAAAAACACCAAAAGTACTTTTAAATCGAAACAAAAAAAGGGGGTAGAGGAGTTTGGACATTTTCTTCTAAATGAAAGGTTGAAATTCTTTTTAACCAAAGCTAAGGATCGGTGATATTCACTGATAAATATACTGAATGGGCCTTGTGTTAAGTCATAAAACTTGGAATATGAGCTGAGACTCAATGGAATGACTTAAGCATTTACTTTTCGCTCCTTGTTTTCCTGTGGAAAACACCTAAATGGTGTAGTCATATTTCAAAGGTCAAAATATATATGTAAAATGAAGTTCGGTCTTTTCTAAACAAAGAGACACAAGTCTAAATTGTGAGTCGTGCTAAACTGTAGATACCCCCATAACAACACAAAATTTCACAAAAGAGGTAAATGTTTGAAATAACGTAACTTTTAACTTCGGCGAAATCACTCCAAACTTAGGCGTTTTGATTATTGAGTAATGGAATTAGTGTGTGTTCAAAGAATGTTCAGAGAAAACCATATCGCACTAGTAGAAAACAATTTGCAATTAAATAGCCCATCAAAATTGATTCAAATTGAACTTGCTTTTGGTAGATCAATGCCAATAGAAGGAGCCAAAGGGAAACCTAAAGCGTAGATTGAAGATGTGATCGTGATCAAGCCAGAGGATGAAGATGCAGTGCATAGGATCAAAATGATGATCATAGAGCAGTGCCAATGAAGAACACACAACAAAGCCAGGGACAAAGCATAGGGATAAGGACCACCACTGTGCTGTAGAATGCCAAAGCGATGTCATTCTCAAAGTGCAAGATGGCAACAAAAGCAAAACACACAAAATGCTACAGAAAGGCAGAATCAGAAGTGCACAGCTGGAAACAACAGTTGAATCTGTTTGTAAAACAAGTCCTATATTGTAAAATGATTACCTGTGGGCCCCATTAATGTAATTCAAAACAAAAAGGGGACACAAGTTAGTTATTTCTCAGCTACCTGATTTGCAAAATTGATTGAGAACATTTTTAGGTAGCTGAAAAGGTAGTTGAAAGTGGTTGAAAAGGGGCAGTTGGGTAGTTATGAGAATTACTAGGCATGGGTTAAAGCTGCCAGGCTTTTAGAAGGCAGATCACAGCCATTGGATGGGTTAAATCCTAGCATTTGATCCATGATGTAAAACCTATAAAAGCCCTGGGTCTCTCTCTTTGTAAATGGTTGGATTTTTAGATAGTTAGGAGTTTTAGACAGTTAGCAGATTAGGAGCAGAAGTAGAATAGAGTAGAAGCTGTTGAACATAAATTGTTTTAATGGCAGTTGAAATAAATAAATAAACATTGAAATATGGTGCTTGTCATTTTGTTCCCTTCTGTTTGCATGGTTTCTCTTCATTTGGTTGTTAATGTTCAGTGATTTTCATGGTGAAATGTGAGGGTTTGATTTCAGGTTCATACCATTGGGGGCTTGCTGATTGTAGGTCTTCTTGTATGGTTAGTCTGAACCCTATTATTGTTCTTAGTTCAATTGTGGGTATTTGTCTTAGGTTGCGCCAGAATTGGGTGCCTAAATGAATATCCATAATCTGAAAATGTTTTTATCCCTTGGAGTTTGCACTATTCATGTGGAGTTGTGAGCATATCTTTGGCTAAGCAGGAGTTAGTTTATGTGAAATCCGTCTACCCACAACACCAACTGTTACCATCATTGTACTTAGTATTCCTAAACCCTATCTCTTTTGCTTTTATTTTCCCAGCTTGAGATTCAAGGCATCGTTAGATGCAAGCCAGCTTGTTGCATTCGTAAGTCCCCTCGTATTTACCAGCAAAACACATCAAACTGCTGAGTTAACCTGAGCAGTCAAGACCTGACAGTTGGAACCTTGAGGTTATCCCCTTTGATCAGTCCTAATAGCATTATGGATTTCTTTATTTAAGAGAGGATAGGATACTTAGCATTCTATTCTGTGTTGTCCGAAAGAAAAGCAGTACTTTTCTTGTGTCAACACTACTGAGTTCTTCTCCTAGGATCACTCTTCATCCTTATCTCACAAAATTTAGGATAAGTCAAATCTTTGCAAACTGTGTGGCTTAAACTATCATATTCTTCATGATGTATCTCTATACTGCCTCTTACGTAATGTTGATGTGGCTCTTCCTTTTTTGGATGTTTCTCTCTTTTGTCTTTTTGTATTTTCATCCATGCCTTTAGATCTCTTTGATATTGTTTACCTACAGCTTGTGTTTGTTTTAGCAAATCCATAAGATGTTCTATGCGGTTTTCTTTCTAATTTATTGCTATAATTGACAAGCTGCATCAATAGTTAGATTTAACCTTGTAGAGTAGCAAGATCAAAGTGCCGATACCATTGTAACATCCCCAATTGGGATCAACGTTGGAACATGCAATATTTGTGTATTTAATAATTTAGAAAATCACCAAAACAACATGCTAGCAGCAAACTCTATATAATTAATATGTGTTGCTGTTAAGTATGAAGTTTCATCACTGAAATTACTGATAGACTGCTACAACCAACAATTATTACTCAAAAAATGTATCTTCTAATCCTCACACCTAGGAAAGCGTGATGATGAATAAATGTCATACAAATGTTATCAACTCAACATCCTCTGATAGAAATCCGATTATTAACAACAGTACAGACTGGTAAATATGAACAAATAATTTAGTTGTCAATCCAATCAGTTACTGTCATGAATGAATGTGGAACAACAATCAAATTGAGCTGTTAACAGATATGTGCTGCAATTCATCAAGAAAAATATCATAGATCAGCAACTACTAGCCAGCCCCCAAACAATATTCCGATTGTACAGCTGTTAAAATTGAATTTCAATAGATTTGATAATCAGCGACCCCCTTGCAAAGTCTACAACAGATAGCAGGAATGGGATTCACTTTACATTGTACGATAGACAAGATAGTCTTTAGAAGTTTCATATCAAGACTAAAAGTTGAAACTATACAGTAGCATAGAGCAAAGGTGTGACATATATGAATCAAATTTTTCTAAGACATATTAGACAAACTCAATTGCTGATGTGGAACCCAAGATCTGTGATCACCTTTACCATATTGTAAAGGTAGCAGACAAGACAAACAAATTTCCCTTTTCACCCTAATGTGAGGTTGCAGCTAGGAAACGATATAAATCACTTTCTTGTATTGGTGGATTATAGGGTGTGACAAGCACAAAGGACTATTGCAGTATATCTAAATAAGTCGCAGATATGGTTCGGCAGCCTGAACAACTGATCTCTGCTGCTTATGATCAAGTCAAATGACAACAAATATGGTACAACTAGAAACAGATTAACAACAATATGGAAGTATGAAAACATGCATATAATTAACAAAAAAGTGATGGAATCAGCAACACTTAAATTTTTAGTGCAATGTAATGTAATGGGCAGTGCCCTGATTCAGATCTTATACAAATCTTACACAAATCTTACACACATTGAAATTTGAAACATTTTGCAAACCACACCACATTGAAATACTGAAACATAGTTTGATAAATTGGCAAACCACACTACTCTAGAAATCAGAAAATCTTTGTTATTAACACCAATGTACTCCCTAGATGGAATCACCTCGAAGGACACAAGGGTTTTCATCCTCAATCACCTGCACACAAAGGGTTTCTGTCTTTGAATGCTTCAAACTCCAAATTGGAAGGAATAGCGAATCACATAATACTGCTGTTTATATGTCAGACCTTTACATGCTTGTAGCAGACCCTGTTCGAGCTTTTGGAAGGGTTGGAGAGTAGCTATATGTTAGTGAAACACAAGGTCAAGATCATAATCCCTCAGATAGTTGTTTACTGATGCAATGAGCTGTAGCTGAAGGCATCATTTGAGGATTCTGAGATGCTCTATCTCTTCTGGGATTTCTGTCCCACCAAGGACAGTCAGCATTGATATTTATGTCAAATTTAAAATTGCTTTGTTTTCTAGTTTGTTTGGTGTGAACTATGAAGAATAAATGTTATCTTGTTTTGAATTATGCAAAGTTACATTATTAGTTTTCTATGCAATGTAATCTGCAATGGTATTGAAAACAAATGAATGAAATCTGAAAACAAAACCAATCAGCAAAACTGTGTATTATCCATTTCTTTCTATCAGTCAAATTGCAAAGCATCTTCACAAAAAAAATAAAAAAATCAGGGTTATCCATTACAATTTAGTCCCAATTTGGCATGAAACCAAAAAAATGTTTTTTCTTTATTTTTTATGAATTTTTAGCATTCTTAATTTCGTGATTTTTTCACTGTTAAATCTATGATTAATTTAAGAAAATCGGTATCTTTTGGTTTTCCAAGTCAATCCCAAGAAAGATTTTTTCTTTTATGGTATATATCATGGTGTTATTAGATTCTAAGAAGTTAATATATAATAAATATTCTAATTAACTTATTGCATTCTTATAGATTTGGGAGTTTATGGAGGTTCATCAACACTGGCATCCAACTGCAGAGTTTATAGTGCCAGGTGAAGATGCAGATCAAGTATATGCCATTTCATGGGCACCTAATATTGGCAGGTACTGGGATGCAAAATTATGTAATCTTTGATTTAATTCTGTATTTTTTTGCACAAGTGTGAAATGATAAATTTCTTTTTCTATGGGAGAACATATATTAATAATCATAAATAAGAATTTTTACATCATAGAATCAATAAATATAGACATGGGTTACCCACCAATACTAGGTGGAAAAACTGTTCCCAACAAGATACACCCCATTCTAGGCAACCAAAAGAATTAGGAATCATGGGCCTCTGGTTCCATTGTGGATGATCATGCTTATCAATGCTGCCCCAATATGACAAAGATGGATTGGTATTTTCTTTATTATATCATACTTGTGCTCTAATTGTCTTGACACTTTATAGTTGGTTTGCATCGCTTTGTGGGTGTACTGATCAGTACCTGTCATTATAACCATAGTTCAAAACTTGAGACTCAGTAAAAACTTGACAGGCCAAAACTTTGACTTGGACTGTGGGACTAATTAAACACTTGGTATATTAAAAAATACATAAATCTTAAATTTAATTTAATTACATGCAAACTCTTAAATTTAGAAAACCAAAGATGCATGGAGGTAGATACGACAATGGATATGGTATCAGATATTGATACGGCCATTTTTCAAGACCTCTCATATGGATACAACAGGATATGACATTCATAAACACACACACTTGTATTTAACACATTCTTAATTTAATTTAAAAATAAAAAGTTCAACATTTAAATCTTAATCACTTTTAGAATGAAAATAGAATATTTATATCAAAAAACATATTAAATAGAATAATATTATTTAATTCAATAGCTTTAACACAATTAAGAATATTTAACCAAATTCTATTTTATAATATAAAATAATTATAAAAAAGTAAAATATGATTAAAAAATATGAACCTAATAAACATTTAAAAACAAAGGGCATATCCAAAGAAAATAGAAATGCTTTTAGAAGGAATTGTTAAAATTTGCAGGCCATATTTTTTCAAACGAATGTTTTATTTCTAAAATGAAATTTATGAAACACAAGGTAAATTTCAATACACAGCTTTTAAAGAAAAAATTAGAACCAAAAATCAAAATGTGGTGATGTAGAATAAATCGATAGTCCCAGATCACAAAAACTACAAAAAATTTAATGCACGACAAGATCAATCATACCTAGGCATCATGTTGTGCTGCACTGCAAGTGAAAAAAGCCCTTGAAATATTGCTGATATTGCACAAAATGATTATGGTTAGGGTTTTTATAGTTTTTAAAAAAAAATCAGTTTTTTGTTCATAAATTTAGAATTTTACAACAACTCAGTTTAGATCCGGGGCAATTTTTTGAACACTTGAATCCCGACTAGGCTTTTTTTGGTATACATGCAGATTTGGTACCCATTCTGTACCAACACCGTACTGCACCCGTATCTGTACCAGGTACAGTGGTATGTGTGCCAAGTCATGGAAGTTAACGTATCTATTAATTGTGTAGAAAATGCATTGGTAGTTCTTCTGATAGTATTAGACCAGAAGTAAAGCACAATGCACATGATAGTTCATGTGCCTCAGCTCAGTTTGCCCCTTCTGGCCCCAACTTGGCAGTAAGTAATACCAAGGTAAGGCAGGTTGGGTGCTGGGCGCTGGGCTGGGTCACGGGGATACCTCTAGAGTAAAATAAAACTAAAAGGAAAAAGAAAAAAAAAGTTACAATGCACATGAAAGTTCATGTATGATATGATGGTTGATCATAATTAATAAGCCTTAGCACAACCTTACCAACCATTTGAGCTAGCAGGTTTGCCATACATGGTGATGCTTTTCTTGCATGCGACCATGATGGCCATATTTGAAAATCTGTTGACTAAAACATACACTTAGTCATTATAATGTCTTCTCATAGGTTGTCTGCTCATCATCTCCATGTTGATAGATTTGCAAGGCCTTTGTGGTACCACTAGAGGTGTGGAGAGAAATTGAGGACAAAACAACAGTGGGATTTGCGAGTTTGAGAATGCTACAATTTTCGTGATGTTGATGAATTTGTCTAGATGTTGGTACATTTCATTGCTTTTTCATGTAACGTGGATATAGAAAGAACTTGACAATTATTGAAATTCTGAATAAGCTTGGGGTGGCTTTGTTATAACTAAATAGACTTTGACAAGATCAACTTCAGCAAGGTGTAGTGCTCACTAGACCTTGGAATATTACAATGTTGGTTTTACCAATGCCTTCTACTTGGAAAAAGTGTTCAAAAAGAAAACAAGAACAGTGGTCTTTTCTGTGTCTGTATGAGAAAGAGATGAACTCTACAAGATCTAGTGCTTGCTAGATCAAAGGATTTATATTATACCAGGTAAAGTGGTGGCTTAACCTTGTCATTTTCAGGCTTCAATTTCTCTAGTGTCTTGGCTGGAAAATATGGGGATAAATGATACTTAATTACAAGCCCATGAGCAAGATATGACCTTTCCAAAGGTGCTTGGTAGATCACAAGATTGAGCTTCCACAAGGTCACCTGTGTTCTTGACCTCAAGGGACTCCTAACTGCTCTTTAAGATGCTAGATTAAATTGTCTTCCCATGGATGCTAGAATCCAATGCCCCACCCTAGTTAGTTGTCATCATGTCCTACCTTGCCATATTAGAGCCTTCAAAATTCCATGCTGAAACACCTCTTCCAATATTAAAATTCAGCTAGCTTTAATTTGGCTCCCTCTCATGGAACCTTATCAAATTAGACCTTGATGGATAAAGTATTAGTAATCCAAGACTAAGAAGTGTTGGTAGAGTGCTTGATAACTCACACTTCATAATCAGACACATCAGATAACGAACCTTTGGAGGCAAAAACTTTGCTGAAGCTTGGCCTCTTGTGCAAGGATTGTCTTCAGCACTGAAAAATTACTGTATCCATATTAATATTGAGGGTGGCTCACTCACTATTATCAATACATGGATCATCCACATTGGTATCACCCCTTCTCGTGTTCTTAGGTCTTTCCAACATTCAGTACTACTGTAGACATTCCTTACATTCACAAAATACCAATTTAACAATGTTTGATGAGGTGTCTATCCTGTTAACCATGCAACCATGTGGAAACCATATGGGAATACAAATCTACATGGGTGCAACAATTCTCACGTCATCTCATCATAGAACATAAACATAAATTTGCGAGAGGCATTAGAGGTGTTGGGCCCGCAATGCTTAGAGATATCAATGCTCATCTCCTTAGTAGCTTCTTATTTTATATCAGGTAATTAGTTTTCTGGTTTTTAACCTATCGATGGAAACCACTTACATTGAAGATTGTGCTGTAGCTGAAATACCAACAGTAAGCTTTGAACTGTCTCACTCAAGAAGTGCAGAGATCCCTACTAAGTGATCTAGTATCCTTTGAGAGCTATGGGAACTTAGAAGGACAACAAAACTTTCCACTTCATTCTTGTATCATTGTCCTATCTACATTGCTCCCTCTTTCAAGTACTCTTTGTACCCTCATCTAGTTCCTAAGCCACCTATTAATATCCGCCAACTTATTCATTACATCCTTCTACATGGTGTAAATTTATTATTCCCTACAAGTAGTCTTTTGCATTAAGAGAAACATATAGATTTATAGGTTACGAGCCCAGAAAGCATTCCCTTTTCTGCCACATTCCAAATGGAATGAGCACAAGTACCAAAAGTAAATAGGATTTCAAAGGTGGGCCTAGATTCAAAGCCCACAAGACATGAAAAAGTGTTGGAATTGGGTGAAATTCTGTATCCAACACATTGGGTGGAAAGCATACTAACATATAAGGCTTGGTGCAAGTCCTGGGTCACTTTGATGGAAGAGATACCCTCTACATAAAACAATTAAAACAACTATGGAATTCCAAATGGAATGAGCACAAGTACCAAAAGTAAATAGGATTTCAAAAGTGGTCATAGATTCAAAGCCCACAAGACATGAAAAAGTGTTGGAATTGGGTGAAATTCTGTATCCAACACAGTGGGTGGAAAGCATACTAACATATAAGGCTTGGTGCAAGTCCTGGGTCACTTTGATGGAAGAGTTACCCTCTGTACATAATTCTGGTTTCTCTTAGTATATGGTTAAGCTTATAGGGCCTTCTTAAGATATTTCAGGTCTTTGAGATCTAAATCTAAAATTTGTATACCAGAAACTTTCTGTTATCTTAGCTTTTTACAAAGTGCATCATTGGAAAAATGATAATATTACAGCAGTCTAAAAGCAGGATGATTTTTTTGACTTTGCATCCCACTTTGGGAATACAGAACATTTTAAGTAGATTTATTTACCCTATGTAGTATTTGTCGCACTTTGCCTTGGAATTTCTTGTTTTTGAAACTATAGTTTTAATGCATCCTGCGAATGCAGACCAAACATGAGCTTTATATGTAATCAATTATTATTTTGTTTTAATTTTTTTAATTTTAAAATTTAATTTTTTTGTTTGTGGTTGGTCCTTCTACTTGATACAGATAGGGGTCTAGTCCTTGGATGTGTTTTTCACCCTGTACCTTTTGGGCCTGCTTTAACATGTTTGGCTTGAAATGGAGAGAAGCATAGTAGTTCCTGGCGTGAGAGTGGGACCGAGATCATCATCGTTGTTGCAGATTCCATGTAACACTTAATAACATCCACTTGACTAATTTATTCTGTGTTATTACAAAGTTTGAATGCCAATTTAGCCAGGGGTTTAATTAATTGAATTCTTCTATTATTTGAAGTTTATAACAACTTGAAACTTGGTAACCTTAATTAGTTGCATTGTCGCATCCTTCAGCAAAACATAACATCTTGCAAATAGATGATAGAAGAAACATCCTAAACTTTTGTCCCATATTTGTAGAGACTAAAAATAATATTTGCCTTCTGGTGACGATGAAGCTAGAGATTGAATATCAATGCCAATAACATAGTGTCATTTTGACTGGTTGAGTGTCTTTATGAGTGATATATGGAACAAAAATTATAAGTTAGCATGGCTTATGCAAGAGAATGTTTACTTTTTACTACAGCCTTTCAAAATTCTGATTAATTTGTGTTCTTAAAAAAAGTGACGAATATTGAGCTGAGAAACTTGTCTTCAGGCCATATGAACTAATAGCCATTGCTGGTAGCAAAGGAGTTTCTATATGGCATGTCGAACTTGATCCTAACACAAATGAAAGGCCTAAGTTGACAAGGGTAGCTACATTTACAGGTCATGTTGGTGAGGTATGACTAGTTTAGGGCTTACAATTCTTGATTTTGGATTTCCTTTCATTAGCACAATTTGGTTTAATTAAGATAGCATTTACAGGTCTGGCAATTGGACTGGGACATGGGAGGAATGACTTTAGCAACATCTGGAAATGACGGTACTGTACGCTTATGGCAATCAAACACAAATGGAGTGTGGCAGGAAGTGGCAGTTATAGAAAGCAGTCAATGATTTTTTGAAGACATCATTTTTAATTTTTACTATGAATTTTAGAGGGCAATATTATGATATAATCTCAAAAGCTTTATCGTTATGATTCTGTACAGTCTGGTGTTACTTCATTTTATGATTAATTTCTTGAGGGATCAATAGCAAATAGAATAGAATAGAAGAATTTTAATGTCCATGCGGCCAAAGAGAGTCTATGGGGACAACAGACATTGCCATTTTACCTTTTTGACTACTTGATCTTTTGTTATTAAGCTTGATGATGAAATCTCTTGTTTTCTCAACCTTTTACTCTTCAAACAAAACCTATGAGGTTGCAGCTGCTAACATACACCACATATTTGGTTCAAATGTCAATGTAAGTTTCAGGCTCTAGAGTAAAGTTCTTTTCTGATTTAACTGCCTCCTATGTTTCACAGAGTTTCTGGGACAGGGGGACATGTTTCGGGGACAGGATTTTTCTAGGCCATTTTTGGGAACGACAGGGGACGACATAGGTAATGACTATATATATAGAGAAATTTCAGATATTCATATGATAACATTGATAAAGTTGCAAATTTAATCATATCGACATATACATTATAGTATCAAAGATTCAAATGTACTTAATGAAACACAAAAAATAAAGTTCACATGAGTGATGAGAGTGAAACAAATCAATAGTACTACTTAATCAATGTGCATATGATATAAATAATATTGCATACACCAAAATGCTCAAAGGCTACAAGTTTGCACTATAAATGTCAAAATGACAGTCACAAATGTCCAAAACATAGTAATAGAAAGTATGATGGCTGCCTCTTATTGGCATCTGCCAACATGGCATCAAAATCAGAGTTTGAGCCACTGTCACTATGAGTAGGATCCCTAATCAATATCTCATACGTCTATTATTAATCTAGGCGGTGTCCTCTAGGTCAACATTCCACTATAAAGATGGGCTTTGTTGATACTCCAAAGTCTGGCAATCCCAAAGTCACAAATTACAATGCACCACTAATTTCTCTACACGTATAGAGGTCAGCCTATTCCTCTTGATAGAGTGAGTAAAGCTGTATGTGGACCAATTTCTCTTTGCAGTAGAGGAACTAGCAACTTGCAAAAGGAGGCAAACTTTTATTTGGTAATCAGGACACTCAATTTTTATTTATTTTGAGTATTAAATTATATAAATATTCAACACTAATCAACTTAATAAATTATGTTAATGTATTATCTGTGAAAGAAGGCAAATAACAAGCTTCATCAACTTTGGTGCATCATTCCCATGCCATGTCCACGATCCAATATGATCCTTTTGAGCTAATGTAGCTCTATCTACCTTGGCCTTTGGTTTACCGAATGATGGACGACAAAGATTATAAAAGGCAAATCCATTGTGTAGGAAGTAGGCTCGCCTCCTCAATTGAATACATTTTTCCAAGGGCCATCATCAACCCTTCTTTCACCTCTTTGTCATCACAAGGAGGTATCCTTCCAAGTCTTGGTGCATACCAAATTTAGGATTGAGAGCAAAGGCTGCCATATGAAGTGGGGTGTTCATAGTGTTTCACCACCGCATCAAAACGGGCTTAATTTCTTGCTCATATTATTCCAAATTAGGATCCCTATAAAAAATTGCTTGCTTCATTTTTCCAAGTATGCTGTCCAATGTTTCATAAACCTCTCCAAGACTTGGAGAGTCTATATTAGCATATCTAATGACATTCACAATTGGTGAAATGAAGGAGCAAATATGTTTGTAAACAAAAATGTGAAAAGGACAAGTTAAAACTTAGAAAGTTAAAATCAGAATATTTTTCATAAAAAAACCAGCTATTAGCAAGTTGTTTAGAAATATTAATATCATTTTTTTTAACCTCGTATTGAACCATCAATTATCGTCAAGAATTTTTTGTTTGATGCTTCTCCCTTCTGCAGTGTTTGCCATGGACCATCTATTTCATTTTGAATTAACCATCATCAACTATAGAGCCTTATGCACCTCAAGCATCCTCTCTAACAAAATAAAATAGTTGGCATACCTTGTCTCTATGGGCTTGAGGAATTCCTTCCTTGAAAATGTCTTGAAAAGAGCGAGGTTTGATGGTTGCAAACAAACATCTGAATATTTCTAGCCTCTGCAACCATTTCTTGCACCCAATCTTTCTCCTCTATCTCTCTTCCCTATGTCTTTCAATGCATGAACACAAGGGGTCCAAAAGATGTGCTTGTAAGAACCTTTAGCCATCAAGCCAACTAATTTGTACGTGCCGAATCAATGACCACTTGCACAATGTTGGTTGTGTAATGCCCTAGATTAAATTAATTGAATAATTTAATAAATTTGTAACAAAGGGACAGCTAATGAATTCAACTTATCAATCTAAAACCCTTTATATTTGAAAGCTCTCAGGAGCTTCTTTATTAAATTCAACAAATATGCAAATTGGGTAAACAAAGATTCTCACCAAACTTAAAAAAAAAAGAACTAAATCTTCATGCAATTGATTTATTATGTTTAGAACTGATTTTCAACATGAAACACATCATAATTTCTATTAAATATTGCAGCCAACAACAACAAACATTTACCACTTATCTCTTAAAAAGAGATCAAAATTGAGTCCAAAAATCCCTCTGCAACATTACAAATTAAAGGAAATCTCACAAAACTTCATACCAAGGTGATTATTGACAAAATACATGAAAATACATTTAATAAACAAAAAACCCATGAACTTGCTATGAAATTGTGCAACACATATAAACTCAAATTGAAGAAGTCCTTAACAAATGAACATAGTGATAACCTCTAAAATGATATTATTCAATGGTAATCCTTGACTCTTGTTTTAGATCACATGGTAATCCTTCGATTATGTCATTAGATCACTTGGAAACCTTCAAACTCCCATTCTATAGCCTCCTTGATTGACTTGTTAGCCATTTAAGAAATAAGCCAAAGCTTAGCAAAAATATTTAAAGTGTAGAATGATGAAACTTGGAGCCAAAACCAAGCAAATATGAAATTAATTTCAAAACTCAAATTGGCTGTCAAAAACCCACTCCTAGGGGAAAGAAAGTTAACTATTTCCAAGTGTCACCAAACTTCTACAATTTCCAAAGAAACTTGCCATTTTTGAAAATTGCCAAAAACCACTAATTTTCAAAAAGACAAGCAAAGCAAAGTATCTCAAATCCTGATGCCAAAAGGATGGAAATACTTAAATTTAAATATGTTTGGCATTTGAATAAATTCAAATCTCAACCTAATTACCAAATTTATTATTATTTCCCAAACTATCAATTGATCTTGGTTTGCTATTTTGGGACTATTCACTATTTTTAGTTAGTTTCTATTTTAGAAAATTTTGAAAAAAGGACATGACATGTCCTCCCTTTTCAAAATTTCTTGTTATCAAACAATTGCAACAATGATGCTCCAAAATATTGATGCCCGAAATAAGCAAACATTGCATATTGCAAAAAAAGATATGATCTTGTACTTGTAAATTGTTGCACCTTCCTCTCAAACATGCTGATAATTCATTGAAGAGTGCTCTTGTGCTTTATAATTTTGTGGAGATGACATTCAATATGAAGCCTCTTACTCCATATTACTTGAGGTCTAATGGCATTGCATTCATCTTTTTCAATCAATAATTTGCTCTTTCCAACTCCTTTCTAGAACTGAGTATGTGGACAGTCACCAAGAAAGCTTAAATGAAAGCTCTTGCAAGCTTTTTCAAAGGTATAAATCTGATTTTTGCAGCATAAAGTATGATTGCAACAATAAATACAGCCTCTTACTCCATGTTACTTGAGGTCTAATGACATTGCATTCATCTTTTTCAATCAATAATTTGCTCTTTCCAACTCCTTTCTAGAACTGAGTATGTGCGCAGTCACCAAGAAAGCTTAAATGAAAGCTCTTGCAAGTTTTTTCAAAGGTATAAATCTGATTTTTGAAGCATAAAGTATGATTACAATAAAAACATCATAATAGTAAATACCAATCTTGGAAATATTTACCTCATTTACCTTGGAGTTGAGAAGAAACTCCCTACAAAAATCAACACTAATTGGCCACAACTTGAAAGATTCTTATCAATGCATTTTTAGGATGAAATTTGGAACAATTATGGCATGTGTAAGGGATAAAAATATTCACCATTAAACAACATCTCATGCTCCACGAAAATCTGAAAATTGATTTTACAAAACAAATGCCCTTCTAATGGAAAACAATGCACTTTCTAAATCCTTCCATTAGCACTATATGATCTCCACATAAAATGTTCAAGATGAAAATATAAAATAGCTTTATAAGATATTCTATTATGTTAGGAAACATATTGATATGCTTGACATTTTCCTCTTTGAGACTCTTCGAAGACAATCTCTCAGCAAGTCAAATAGTGTTTTGCTTCTCTAGCTAGAAGTACACTATCATTAGGCAACATGTATCAGGGTCTCATGTTGCTTTTAATGATGCTATGATTATGATTTTTGCTTTTATTAGGACTGCATAACAACCAAACAACCATCACAACCAATACCACAACCAATACATCTTTTGAAAAAATATCTTTCATTTGCCTTATCATTACTGATATACATATCATGAAAATGCATAGTTGGAGACCCAATCATTACCTCAACCCGTGAGGAGTTTATTTCAGCCTTGTGGATTGGTTCAATGGATTTAAAATACAATAGTAGAGTGATCATATAACAACAACACTCATTCCATGGAACTCTAAGCACCTAAAAGATAAACAACTTACTCTGTAGGAAGATGATGAACTCCCTAGAGTCATCCTTTGGCACATACTTGGCATTCTTTACATTCCCATTTAAAATGTTATAGATGAATGCATTATCAATACAATCTACCATGATATAAATACTTTGACCTCTATGGAAGTGAAGTAGATACCAAGAAGAATTCATTTTGAAAAATTCATCCTCCATCATCTTGTGTATTGCTCATTTCTTTGGCTCATTGTACCCATCATAAAATAACAAAAAGATCCTCCATCCATTGTACTCCTTTCCTGAGGTGTGGGTGCTTTTGGTGGGAGACTTCATGGGTGTTTTCTACCCCCATTCGGTGTATGATTGTGGCAAATGCTCTTATGGGGCTTGGCTCATGTTTGGTTGCCGAATGAAGGTCTCAAAACCTATGAGGGTTTGTTTTTTGCTTGATCTTTGGCCCCTGCTCTTTTCTAGATCCATTTTTCTCTTATGGGGTTTTGTTGTTGTTCATATTTCCGAGGGGCTGTGTGGAAGTTGTTTCTGCCTTGACTGGAGAGCTTCAAGTTTGTTTCTTTGAGGACTACTTTGGATCTCTCAACTTCTTGGCCCTTGAGGTGGAAATATGATGGAATCTCAGTTTCTCTTCTCTCCTTGAGATCGTATGCTTATATTGATCTTTTGGGAGAGGTTTTTCTGTTATGGATTCCTATTGAATCTCTTTCGTATGTGGTTTTCTTTGTGAGAGTTGAAAAATACAACACCATAGGAGCTCAAATGATCTCTGCAAGCTGAAATAAACCCATTACAAGGAGAAGCAAAGAAGCAATAAAGAAAAACAAATACACAGAAGAATGCTCAAAAAGATGAGCTCAATATTCACCAAAAAAATGTGTAATGTAATAATGGAATGATATAAAAGAAAAAAAATTAACCTCTAATAGTTCAAGAAACCCTAAAAGAGAAAACCCTAGGCTTGCACATAATAATTAATAAAAGAATTAATTATTATGCACCTAATGTTAGCTTAAGTGTAAAAGAGATAAAGAGAACTTAAATAATTAAACAAATGTTGTTTAATTAATCAAGTAAAGACCCGATTACTCTAACACCCCCCCTTAAGCTAGACTTAGGAAGAAGCTAAAACCTAGAACAACTATTGAAAGCATGAAAGATGGGTCCCTACAACAAGGCTTGCTCAGGTACCCAAATACAACCAAATCTCTATGAACCGAAGAAATAGAGAAAACCACGTGGGAAAAAACTCCTCCAAACAGAGATGGAAAAGCAAGAAGAACACCACTGAAACAAGAAATAGTTGCAAACACTATTGAAGAGTAACTGCTGATCTGAAGAACCTCCATTGAAATAGAACATGACCAGGTAGAGAAGACTGTAATCTGTATGAGTGCCCTCAAATGACACTAATCGAATCAGATGACAAATAAAGGCAAACAACTAAACTCGAAGATATAGATGGCATGAGAAACCAAAGCCTGAAGAGTTGATCAATCGAACCAAGGAAACATTAGAACCAACGGGACAAACCTCCCCATAATGCTGAAAAGGGAGAGGGATAGGTACACTAAAAAGAACGGCCATTAAGAATTGCATGACGAAGAACCAAGAACAACGAAGGTGCTGAGAAAGTACACAGTGTCGTGGAAGGAACACTCATTTGAGACACATCATGAGGCGAATGTCGTGGAAGGAACACTCACTGGACAAAGGTAGATGGCAAACAAAAGGCAAACATCAACCCCCCATGGCACTTTATAAGTAGTGCATGTACAATAAGGCACAAGATGTGCAAGATCCCAAATAAACAATGCATGATGGCACTTTATCTTAGTGCGTTTGCATGAAAAAAATGCTACAATGATAAGAAGACTGGAAACTAAAAGAATAGTCAAAACCTAGACATCCTACTCAGAGAAAGAGATCTCAGGACCTGAAACAACCAAGAGATTTACCAGAGTGCTGAAAAGCAGAAAACTGAATAAAATATTCCTGGAGCAGAATCTGGAAAGAAAATTCATATGAATGGAAAGTGCACAGAACAAGCATTCCAACAATATAAAGTTTTCGAAAAACGGAGTTCAAATGCTCATTCTACGACCCTGGAAGTGCAGAAAAGAGACCCCACTTTGACTGGAAAAAAGTACAGTCAAACAACAAAATTGAAAAAAATTTCCAAACCACGAGGTCCGGCTCGGAACCAGCTTTCTGACGCCTATTCGTTTTCAGAAAAATGACTCCGTTTGTCCAAGTTATGTGGAAAAAACCAACCCGCCCTTCAAAAGCAAGAGGGAGGGGCTGTCTAGTGGCAGGGCTGGCCGGAGGTGGCCCATGGGCGGTGCTCCGATGGCGGTGGCCGGTGGGTGGAGCTGCCAGCGAGCGAAGAGCTATTGGCATGCAGGAAGGTTGCCGGTGGGCGGAATGGCCAGTGGGCGGAGCTGCCAGCGGGCGAGGAGCTATTGGTGGGCAGGAAGGTTGCCGATGGGCGGAATGGCCGGCGGGTGAGGAGCTGTCGGCGGGCAGGGAGACTGCCGGCGAGCGGGAAAGGGGGCCGGTGGGGGCCGGCGGGTAGGGCCCGCTCTGACAGGGCCGGCGGGAGCCGGACTATCAGGCGATGGTCGGACTGGCAGCACGGCGGGGACTGGCAAACCCTCAAAAATATTGTTTTTTGATTTTTCAAAACAAACTTTTTGACCTTTTTTTAATGATTTTTTTTATTTTTTATTGTTTTTTTGTAAAAAATAAAAAATTTGGCCTGCATGCCATAAAAAACAAAAAATATATTTTTTAAATTTTTTTCTCGAACTGTGTGCCATGGTCGTACGACCTGGTACATAGAAAAAATATACCCCCAAAGGCTCAGGAGTCAGAAAAGGTCAAGTTTTATATGACCATAAGGGTTTTTGGGCCTTCTGAGCACAATGGTGAGGTCCATTTAGGCCCAAAGTGCTCAGAAAAAAAGCCTATCCCTAGGTGCATAAAAAAACTTCTGAAAAACCCCAGATCTGCTTCCAATGCAAAAAACTCAAAACAAGAACAACTAGCTGTAGATTTGAAGCTCAGATACCATGAGAGAGTTGAGAAAGACAACACCACAGGAGCCCAAATGATCTCTGCAAGCTAAAATAAACATGTTATAAGGAGAAGCAAGGAAGCAATAAAGGAAAACAAATACACAGAAGAATGCTCAAAAAGATGAGAGCTCAATATTCACCAAATGTAATGCCCCGCCAGGAAACCCCTAAGGGTTTAAGTTAAAAACACTCAAATAGAGTGTAAATATTATTATTATTATTATTTTTTTATAATACTAATTATGAGCATTAATAATAAGTTACAACATTAAGATAATTTGAAGTTATCTAAAACTTAGATAGCACAACGAAAGGCTAAATGAACCTAAGGAGTTTCCCAACGCGATTACGTAACCTTACATCTAACTCATCTCGCGTCAATTGATCCAATAAGCTGGATATCTTAATTACGAAAAAATGCATAAGACGTGGTTATATGTATGTTCAATAAATTGACATCTTGGAATTTCAGGAAGCGTTCATTTATTTTGGGTGGATAGGAGGCCATCGCGAGGTTATTTACTCAATGCACTTTAAAACATAATTAATTTAAGAGGCCTCCCATAAGGTTCAATGCGATTAATATAACGAAGTTAATTCATTTGGGTTTAAAGTGACCACTCACAATTGATATCATCCTTTAATATTAAAAGTATGGCTAATAAGATGAGATTCATTCATTAAACTACCATTAATAGAGTGAGGTTCCTTCATTTGAATTCAAGCATAACCAACTAATGAGTCATAGTTCTTTTATGGAGGATAGAATGTAAGTAGCCATAGAGTTCTTTCATTGAAGTTTATAAAATGCTAATAGATGGAGCTCAATTCATTAAGGTGAAAATGTATTAGGAACAGATGAGTTCGTCCCCTTTAATTAAAATATAGTTAGCAAGATGATATTCATTATTACATGATTAAATATAAGTTCATAGTGACGTTCATCCATTAGGATTACAATATAACTAACTTAATGTATGTCACTCTCTTTAGTTAAAATGAAGATAATATGAAGAGATACATTTACTAAGATTAAGATATAAACAACTAATTGAATCCTTCCCCTTTCAGTTCAATTTTGGCTAATCATAAAGAAATTCATTTATTAGGGTTATAATCATGGAAAGCTAGTTGAGTGCACCCATTTATAAAATTAATTTGGTAAAGATTAACACATAAATAACTAAACAAATTCATCCAGTATAGTGAAATATAATTAACATGGCGATACTCATTTACTAAGATAAAAAGTAAATACCTATATGATGTTCATCCTTTAGGTTTCAACTTAGAAATTACGACATTAATTCTAACTTTGTTACCCATTCACATTCGTTCAATTTACCAACTTATATCAAGCTAAAACAATAATGGTAACCTAGCGAGATTCTTTCCACTATTTCTTATTTTAATTAACATAAACCAATTACTTTTCCATAATCATAATTTACAATGTTTTATGAACCTGATTACTACATTTATCAAGATGTCTAATTTTATGCACTTTGATTTAGCTTCATTAAATTCCCATCATACACTTATGAAAAGCAACCATACATGATAACTTATAATATGAAATAAAGAAACAAGGCATCACATAACACGGGTCTGATCTCGGAGTTCACCCCTAAAGGGCTACATCTCCGGGTCTACTCAAATGCAAGACCCCTCTTGTATTTAATATCGTTAGGAATACATAATTTATATGTTTTTTACATCTTTGCCACTTAGGCGAACACAACCAATATACAACAGACCCTCGGTCGGAATTTACATAATGATCCCTTTTTAAGCGGATCCAACTGAACACATCAAAGCAATTACAAGTTCTATTGACTGACGATACTCTGACTAGGGACGTAACCGGCTATGACCAACACAAGTAACCAGATGACAGGGTCCAAACAAACCTATCAAAGCCTTGCCAGTACTTAACACAAGCGAAAACATAAAATAAACTTGCCATCTTTTCCATTATTTATTTCACATCATCGGGGAAGAAATAACTAAACTATTTATTTTACTAAAAGAAAGTATCATTTTCTTCCAAACTTCCAATCGACACATTATTAAATTTCTGATGATCTTTTTTAGCATATCATTTGAGCCTTCAGAATTTCCCATGACGAACTTAAAAATACTTATACATTTTAGATTTCTATTTCTAAGTTCTCAGAATGATCAGGTCGAATCACAATGTGTTTCCTGAATATTGTATTATTTAAAAATCACCAGTTGTTAAATACTATTCAATATATATATATATAAATTTCCTTAAAAAATATATATATTAATAATATTGTTTAATAACGTTCGAATTTCAAATTAATTATTTATTAATATATATATTAACCCTCACATTAAATATATATATATTAATAAAAAGATTAATTATTAACTAAAAACTATATTTAAAAAAAAACTGTCATTAAAATCAATTTATTTAATTTATTGTATTATATATTTTTTTTCTTAAATAAAAAAATAAAAATAAAATAAAATAAAATGGAGGGGCACTGCGGGGCCCACCTTCCAACATGGAAGAGGTGGGAACCCCAGCTCCCTCGCTGCCAGATGGTGGGCACAGGGACTCCACCTGCGGCCACTGTGGTCGTAGGTTTTACCCTACGGCCATAGTGGACGCAGGTTTTACCCTACGACCATAGTGGACGCAGGGATCCCTGCAGAGCCACGGGGTAGGGAGGAAATGGGGGAGGGGGCGGTGATGCGAGCCGAGCTTCGGCTCCTCTGCTTGCCAAACCCTAACCCCTGTATATATTTTTTTGTGTTTTTATATTTATTTTTATATTTTTGGAAGATTCACAGTTTAAACTTAAGTCAATTTTTTTTTTTGAATAAGGATAATGAAAACCCAAAACATAGTCATAGCCACCGTCATTTATTTTATATTTTTTTTATTTTTATCTTTTTTTTTCCAGAATGTATAAGCAATAGAATGGGGAAGATTTTCTCCTTTCAAAATGTTCAAGAAACCATGACAAATCTTGAACCCAAGAACAATTGAAATTTCAAAACTGAAACTAAATCTAAAAACATTCATGGGTGTTATCATTTCTTTTTCCAGCATTTCATGGAGAACATTCGAACACCATTTTTTTTTATTCAATCAAATAAATAAAAGGGTAAGTCGGAATCCTACCTCATATCGCATTCCGGGCAAGACTTTGAAGGAGAGCTCCACCTGCAACTCAAAGCAAAACTCCATTTTCTCCAAAATCCCCAATCTTCCTTCCAAAACCATTTTTTTCCAAGAAAAGATAACCAAAAGAAAAAGAACCCCCCAAAATATTTCAAAAACTAGGTTAAATGAGAAACCCCTCTTTTTGACCTAATTTCCAATTTCGAATTTAAGCATTTATTTTTAAAATAAAAGAAAATGAAAATGGAAATCATTCTTTTCCACTACTCAATAAATCTAACTCGCTTTTCTAATTAAAATTAAAATGCTTCTATCTCTTATTTAGTTTTAAATTTTAATTTCTCAATATTAATTTAGGCCTACATTATATTTCGAAACTATTGACCAGGGTAAAACATTTAGATAAATTTAAATTTCCGAAAATCAATCTTTTATACTATATCAACTTTACAAGTTAAAAAAAAAAAAATATAATTTCCTTTAAATAATAAAATTTACCCTTTCTTTTCCAAATGCGAAAATGGTTAATTTATTTCTATTTCCTAATGACTTTAAATCCTCCTCTTTAAAAAAACACATAACCTAATTAAATTCGTTATTTAAAATTAACTATTAAATTAAACTCGCTACACATAATAAAGCGATCTTTTTGATAAATGACTAATCTCATGAAGGAAACCTATTTATTTTAATTTCTCAACTACTAATGCGTAAATGAACACATTAATTCAATTTAAATACTTAAGCTTGCTACAAATATAAATAAAGCGATCTCTTAAATTAACAATTAATCATATAAAAGAAAACTACCTATTTTAAATTTCTAAATTACAAATGGGTACATCCACACATTAAATTGAATTAAATACTTAGGACAAAATACTCCCTTTACCACACGCAAGGCATGCAAACCGAGAAAGTCCACAAATCACATGACACGCAACCCAAACGAAAAGGGAAACCCTATGGACCACACCCGATGCTCACCTGATCATGGCTAAGGCAAGACGAGAGTTTTATGACCACCAAATCCGAATTCTAAGGATGAAGGAGGTATACTCGACCCTGCGAATCTCGAAGGGGATGAACCTCGCCCTAGGCAGTGTTGTACCTGCAATCTCCTGCACCCATGAATCACGCAAGCATACATTTACATATACATATTCAACGAAGGCGTTAGCTCGAGATTTATAACAAGAATTAGGAACAACCACATTTACACAAAAATCGATGCAAAAGCACAATAATAGGTATGCACAATTATTTATATTATCTAATCTACAACATTGCATCACGGTTAACCAACCATTCAAGAATGCCACATAAGAAGTCAACCAAGGTCAAACGGGTTTTACAAGGCCGACTAGGGTAGGGGCATTACACCAAAAAAATGTGTAATGTAATAATGGAATGATACAAAAGAAAAGAATTTAACCTCTAATAGGTCAAGAAACCCTAAAAGGGAAAACCCTAGGCTTGCACATAATAATTAATCAAAGAATTAATTATTATGCACCCAATGTTAGCTTAAGTGTAAAAGAGATAGAGGGAACTTAAATAATTAGACAATTGTCGTTTATTTAATCAAGTAAAGACTCGATTACTCTAACAGTCCTAATGATGGGGTCTAGTTTTCTATGTTTATATCTTTTGACTCTTGGGTCTCTTTGTGATGAGGGTTATATTGTCCCTCTCCTTCTTGGTTTCATGGCTTTGCTCGTTGTGCTTCAATTTATGCATCTTGGCGTTACTCTAGTTTTTCCTATAGAGGTGGTCCTATCTTCTATTGAGGGGGAGTTGGATGTGGTTGTAGGTGACCATTCTCCTATTGAGGTGGAGTTGGATGCTACTGGATATGCCTATAAGTGTTGTTGGGGGGCTGATGAAGCCTTGTCTTTTGGCTGCAAGGGAACTGATGATGGCCTTTCTATTGTCCTCTTTCTGTTATCTCCTATGGAGGTGGAGATATTGAAAAACAAGCTGCTCACGATGGGGATCACTCTCAAGGATAAGGTTGTGGGAGCCTGGATAAAAACCCCGATTATGGCTGATGGAGCCTTGCTCCCTATGTTCATATCCATCTAATCTTTTTAGGGGTGGCTTCGATCTTCTTCTTTTGCCACTAGTTCTTTAACACTTAATCTGTATTATTAGGTTGTGGCTAGGTTGTTGAATGTCTATGTTGTATCTTAGTGCAACGTTCTATTATGGGTTTCTGATTTGTGATAATTCCAAGGGTTTCACATCCCTTCAAAACTTGTTGTATGGGGTTTCGGGTCCCCTCAAAAACTATTTTTATCTTAATCAAAAACAATTTCCTTCCTTTCAAGATGCTATAAATTTGAAGGAACTCCCTATTCAGGAATCCTCCATTTTGAGGGTAATTTGGAATCCAAAGCACCAAAGGACATTTAGACACAAAATCTTGAATATCAAAATGATTCCAACTTTCTTACCAAGTTGGTCGCCTCCTTTTGTCTATCATTAAGACTTTTGCCTTCAACTATGATACCTAGATCCCATGAATGTTCTATGAGTTGTGCATATTGATCCTTCATAAAGTGGTTACTATGCATTAATGAATCCATGTGATACCTGTTATTACCAAATAATGCACCCTTGCCAAGTTGAGCAAATTGAGCTTACTGGTAAAACAATGGATGACTTCTGAAAGTGTGGGCTTTGGTAAACTGAAGTCAACCTCTAGAGAGGGCTAGTTCCCTTGGAGCTCACCTAAACTAATTGACTTATTGAGAAAAAAAGGAAGAAATGACTCAAAATGAACCTAAAACTATTAAGGTGATGCACCAAACTAATGACTTGACCTCTACTATTACTGATTTTTTCATACAAATTCTCAATATTTTAGTTGTTTGTGCACAACTTCCATGTTTAACATTTCATATATTGCTGCTTTGTAGAAAGGTTTATGCCTAACAGTTGTAAGAGGAAGGAAAACATGATATATTTTACAGTTTACATTTGTTTGCAGAATAACACAGTCTACAACCTACATAAAACCATGTTTTCATGTTTAAAGGTACTGAAAGATAAGACATACATTTAAGGACTGTGTTATAAAATCACATAAATGAACATCAATTATCCTAGTACAAACAAAAGAACATACTGCTTGAAGGCCAAAATGCTGATTTTATTGATAGAAAGGTGCTACTACAACAATATACAAGTATGAAAATCTACTCTTTTCTTTAAAAAATGAATTTTACATCTCTCATTTTTAGTCAAAAAGACTAAAAAACTGAGTTACAATGCTAATATGACTAGAGAGAACTCCTAAAAGTTAGAGTCCTAAGTCTGAAAATAGCAATAACTAACTGAAAGAAGGCCTACAAGTTGTGTTTTATAGGTTACAATTTGCTTGCTATAAGTTTGGAACATGTTCCATAAAGAGAAGAAAAAGTCTTCAACCTATTTTTTAGGTCAGATGAAACTGAAAATGGTCATTAAAAACCCTTGAAAGCGCTAAAAAATGGTTGTTATATGAAGAGATGTCCTTAACATTGACCCCCCTATTGATAAGGTTCATCAGTCAACTCCTAAATGATCTTAAAAGGCTTGAAAAAGTCTTCAAACTACCTTGCTAAATCTTCTCAACTGCTTGAACAAGTCATCAACTTGTCCTAGATTCTCTCCTTGACAATTGCAACCTCTTTTCATGACAATAGGGCATGTGTTTGGTGTGTTTTGAATTTGAAAAAGAGCTTGGGAGCAGATTAATCTGAAATAGGTCATTTATGACCTCAATGATTACTTCAAAATGTGTGACAATGACCTCAAACTAGCCTTTGATGCATTCATATCAATTGAGGAATCTTTTTTCACATCCAAATGTCACTTATGACTCACAAAGTGTCCTTTTACTGCATTTTATGCTTCTACCTTCTTTTCATGATCCCTGGTTTTTTAGAGATTACCTTGTACACATTTCCAAGACATCTTACACATTTTCAATGTACTACAAGTGCTATTCAACAATCTTGAAATCTACCATAAAATGTTGCCCTCTGCTTCATAGCTTTATATAGTCACCATGTACTACTAGACATAGTTTCCATCCATTATTCTCTCACGATTTCATCCATCTTATATAGACATTTGCAGGTTTGTCACTATTTCATGATGAATGCCTTTCTTGCTTTGAAAATGTCATTTGCATTATTTGAATAAATTATGTGTCCGTCCTCTTGTTTGCACTTTCATTACTATTTTAATTTGCATCTCACTTTTGAGAATCTCTTTATGTAGGGCCTTTTGTTGTTTAAACATTTGCATGATGTTCTTATTTCCTTGGGCTTGACTTAAAAGATGCCTTTGGATGATCTTCATGACCATCAATGACATTTCTTGTCATTACTTTATTGCTTTGGACTATCCTTTCCTTGATCACTACATTTTTGAGTTGCTTATAGCTTGGTTGTCCCATATTTTAGAGTTTTTCCACAATCATTGTGCTTTTCAATTGTTATCATCATAGTAGAAGACTGTTGCATCCCTTGTGAACATGCAGACTTCTCACAACTTGGTACCTTGTTGTCCTACATCTTGGTCTGTGTCTTGTACACAAAAGTTTATCATGCTAAGTAGGGTTACACTTAAACTATTATTGGTCTGAGAGAATTTTATGACAACACTGTCACTTTGTCTCATTCTCACTGTGCAATGCTCTACAAGCTATCTTTATGATTGTTCCTTGACTTCTTTGCTACCTTTCACCCTTCCTATAGGTACATTGTCATCACATTGAGTGTCGTTTGTTTTCATGGTTATCCCTTACTGTTCACAACAACATTAGAATCATGGTGACTGCTGTCTATCTATTGTGGCTTTTATGATCAATTTTGTGCCATCTAGTGACCACACAATGTTTTCATGCATTTCTCTCGTCCATTATGAAATGGATTGCATTCTTTTCCTTTTTGACTGTCTTCTTCAATGATTATAGCCCTGTTGCATTTCTTTAAAGGTTTTTTCCTTTGCTTACCACTATTGTTAGTATTGTCATACAACCTTAAGTTCTCTCTTTTCAAATTTCAGGACCTTATAACTATTCAATGCTTGGTGGCTTCTAGAATCACCCATTTTGCTTTCATCTAGCCCTATCTTCTCTTTATCATGTCCATGTATTGTCAGTCAATCTTTAGATTTCACAAGAACTGACTGTCCTCACTTGAAATAAAAATAATCTATGTTGCCACAAATTGTTCACTATAGTGCAAGGTAACATAGATAGCATAATGGCAAAAAAATGAAAAACTTTGAAGAAACAACAAAAAAATGTTTTTCCATTGAAGGGTTATTGGACATCAGGGAAATCTCATTCAATCTCTGTGTTGAGCAAGCTTCACCTTGTTGCAAATGTGACGTTGATGGTTGTCATTAATGATTGTCATTGATGTCAACATTTTATTTTGGGATTGGTTCCTTAAGGTTGGTGATCCGAAAAATGTATTCTCGGAACGTTTGGTGCTCCGAAAGATGTGCTATAGTTGATATTCAATGTTGTTTGTTCATGTTGGTGGTAATCTAGATGTAGTGCCCCTCCTTGATTCATCTTGTCTATTATCTTCAGAGGATTATATTGATCTAACTTAGTCTACTTTATGACAATTTGTTGGTAGCATGCTATGTACTAACCCTATTTTAGGATCAAATTGGATATGATGATGGATATATATTTGATGAATTATATGTGTTCAATATTTATTATGGAACATACTGCTTCGAGATTTTGATGAAATTATGATTACGCTAACCCTACTCTATGATTGTGATGTTTGATTTGATGTTGCGATGTTTGTGATTATCTTCTAGTGTCTTCGTGATTAGAGACTATGTCATACCACTCCTTGCAAGCACGATATAACATTGTGATTCTCTATCACTTGCTTGATCATCTATGATGTATATATGTTGTATCGTGTTTAGTGGTGGTAGGTTTGCAGGTACCTGACATCGACTTCACCTAGTCTCACAAGTCCGAGTGTGTCTTATCCCAATGGCAGTTGTTGGAGATGGCATGTGTTTCCCTCTTACACTAGGCTTAAGTTGTTCAACTTGTCAGTATGTGTCGTGGCACAAGTTGGTGGTAAGAGTCTTGTGTCGATGTTCAACCCTATGTCAGATTACCTTTAGGGTGTTGTCAGTATGGGATTAATATGTAATTAATATTTTATTAGTATAATATTAATACTAAATTTGATTTATTTGATGGTTTGATTATTTGATTATTATTTGGTTGAATATTTAATATTTATGTAATAATTATTTCTATTGGCTTGGTTAATGATTAATTGAGCTTGATTTATTTAATTAATTGACTTATTGTTTATTGTTTATTTATTTATTTGGTTTATTTAGTGTTTAATTGGTTATTCGATAATTATTTATTGTTGAGATTTTATATTTATTTAATTGAGTTTGATTTATTGCTTCATTGGTTTATTAATTATTTATTGTTTAATGACTATTTATTTATTATTTATTGTTTAAAGAATTAATTATGGATTAATGCTTTATTGTTGATTTGATTTTATATTTAATTCCGAGTTTCTATTTATATAAGCTTTTTCTTATTTAATTATTATTGGGATCGATTTATCATTTGTTACTAATGTTTATAATTTAATATTATTTTATTATTATTTGCATAATTGGATATAATATAAAGTTTACCTACCCCTTATTTTTATTGGTTGGTTTTTAGTGGGGTAAGTAAATAATATTGTTAAATAATACTTACCTCGTTTTCACGCATGGTAGGTATAACATATAGTTTAATGGAATTTTCTGATTGGCTGGTGGATTTCTATAGTTTCGAGTTTAATTTTCTATTTAATTGAGTTTTCTGTGCATTGTTAGGGTTAGCTTCCGGGTGATTACTCAGAATTATTTTGAAGGATTTTTACTTGGATTTCGATTTTGGATTGCATTTGGGAGCTTGCTGGATTTGAAACTTTTCTTCATCAGATTCCTTTGCTATTGCTTCATTTTCCAGGTCGGTTTTTGGATGTCGTATTCTTAGTTTCACTTTCGGAAAGATTGTCCGCCAATATTTGCAAAAGATTGTTTGGGGAGGTTTGGGAATAAATAGTCTTTTTGTTTTTCAATAAATTTTGAAGAAGAATTTGGGAAAAGATTTATATCTGATTTGGTGAATCTAAGTGTGTAATGTTGGGAAAAGCATTTTTGAATATGTGTTGTTGATTTGGAATTTATTGTGAATGCATTGTGGTTTTGATTTGGTGTTATTTAAGGGTGTCTTGCCTTTTGTATCGTGTTTTAGGATCTCTTTGTATCATTTGTTCTTTCGATTGGAAGGTTTAGTAAAGAGTTGTGTTTTTGTCTCAATTTATGCAATGTTTAGCCAATAAATGTTGAGTAATTGTTTAATTTGGGTCTCATTGGCCTTAGTAAAGCTTTAGTTTTATTTTATATTGTTTTTTCAGACTTTCTGGGTTCATATTATGCCTTAATGAAGTCAGTGTTCAATTCTGGGCAAGTTTGAGTTGCTCAGGGTTTCGTTTTTGAGTTTTTTGCATCCTGTTACAAAAGTGCCACTCTAGGTGACAAAAGCACCACTTTAGAGAAAAAAGAACCACTTCAGAGAACAAAAGCACAACTCTGGGCTACAATAGCGCCATTATAGTGTCAATGAGTTTTTGGGTCAATTTTAAGCCTTCCAAGTTGGTTTTTCCGATTGGTATTGACTCCAAAGGCCTTGTTTTGACGTTTTCGAGGTTTTGGGGCACTGTACTATTCATAATTGACGCATTTGAATTATTTTGAGCTCTATCAAGAGGTTTTGCACTTGCCCATTGAGTTTTTACATTGTCACTCCAACAAGTTGAGTGAATCCTTACTGTTGAGGATAGATTATTGTAGCTCCAACGAGAGGATATGTTGTGCCTCACTGTAGAGGATTATGTGGATGTATTGGCATTATGTTTTTCCCCTATTTATGTGTATTTTTCCTTCTTGAGGCTTTTGACTATTGTTGTGATTTGACAATGTGAGCTAGATGGCTTTGTTCTTGATGCATAGTTCTTTATGGACGTTTAAAGCTATCATTCATGCTTTTGGTTTAATGTTCATGTGATGTTATCGTTATGATCATCCTATGTTCTTGGTCCATGGATAGGGAGAGTGGGCTCTTACATGTGTAGGACCGGGGTCGTGATCTATTTAGGCTTGTAAGAGGTTCTTAGAGAGGATGCTTAGGGTCTAGACCTATCATGGGACCACATGAAGAGTATGTTTAATTTCAAGTGATAACCATAATAATTAATTAGTAGGTTGGGTAAATAAGATTCACTAAAACAAAAATAATAAATTGAGTTGTGTGCCCCAATGGCGGGTCCCAAGGAGATGATTTTGGGACGGTAGATTCCAAGGTGATGGTTTTGGAATCTATGATTGGGAAGACCATTAGTGTGGTAGATCAACCTCCCAAGTTTGAGGTGGATTCCATATGATGCTAGCATGTGATGAAAATCCTCCCTACATGTGTCCATTATCCTTATGCCTTCATTGTTGAATATGCCTCTGGAAGTTTATTGATTTATGATTAGCCTTGTGATGTGATGTGATTCATTGTTATAGTTGTTGTCTTTGTGAGTGTCATGCTGAATTCCCTTGGTTGTTAGGTGTCAGCCTAGTTCTTGTGTGTGAGTTGGAACCCCATGTCATCTCCTAGCAAGAGGGGTGATCCCTATTTGGTTCCACATGGTCAGGTGGTTTGATGCCTTCTTTCATTGGGATGCTCTTCCCTGAATGCTTGCATGCATGGTTATGGATTTATATTATCTCATCATGTGGATGGATCTTTGGAGCATAATTCATGTAATTGGAATTGATATCATGTGTTTTTGTATCTTGAGAAATATGTAAAGAAATCTATGTAATTAGTACCTTGTGAACCTATGTACTAGGACTTGTAGTAGGTTGATTTCAGAATGAGATGTATTGGATAAAATCACTGTAAATGGAAATTCAATGTGTATGTAATTCTAGATTAGAAAGGAAATAAATGATTAAATGGTACGATTGGATTAACTTGTATATGTCTTGTGGATGGTAGTGGATATGTTAACGACCATGTATGCCTTGATTTGAAAGATATTAATCCTTAATGTTAGTTATTCTTGGAGTATGAAAAAGAATGAGTAGTTGTAGGTTGTATGAACTCTATGATTCTTCTTTATGTGGAGCTAATTTCTATGTATAGAGGTAGTATATTGAACCATGATGACATTGAAAATATAAAAGAGATTATGCACTTGTACCACATATTCTTATGTAATAGAACATGATGATGAGGTAGTCAGGGTTATGATCTTGTAATGGAATAGGATGTTGTATTCATTGTATGATACATGTTGTAAGAATGTTCATCAGGTATAAAAGAGATAGAGATCTATATGGAGTAAGATTTTAAATGTTGAGCTATGTGTGTCCTTATTGTAGATATGGTGCTTTTAGATAATCTTGTTATAAGTAATCTCATTGGTAAGTATCTAGCATTTGTTGTATAGACTTGTCTATGATTGTGTATACGTTATCTTGATGGGTTGTATGATGAAACTAAGAAAGGAAAATAATTAGATTATCATATGTTGGTAGTGCTATTTGGATTCATATTGAGTTAGATGGTTAGTGAGGAAATGGGGATTAGGAACACTTGGAATTGGTGTTTCAAAATGAACTTAGAGAGCTAATGGGAATATGATATGATAAGTGTTTGAAAATTCATAATTTTCAAGATAAGAGAGATAGTAATGTAAGTGTTATAAAAAATGTTAATGGTTTTATGATATTGTTGTGTTATGTGTTATTGCCAGTAAGTAATGATGTTAAGTACCCTAGGGAATGAATGTATAGATGAATGAACGATTGAATATGGGTGGAAATTGGGATTATGATTGCTATAATGCTATTTCCGCTTTTGTTGTATGAGGTTATGGTTATCTTCATGATGTTTTATGTATTCATGTTATGGAGATCTATGATTTGGAGTAATGATAGTTTACTATGTTACATTAGTAGATGCTTTTAAAAAAGAAAATTTATCTCTATTTGTAGATTAGTTTAGTTATTTTCTCTAGGGCATTTTGGTGGGTATTACACTAGATATCTCTATTTAATGGATATGTTAGTGATCGATTGTATTCATGAGTATCTTGGTTTCATTCTTATTTTTGCTAAGTTGGGTAGTGTTATTTTGGGTTTGCTTCGATCCATAATTGGAGAATGAGCAACGATATTTGTGTAGCGTATTAGTCAGGATTTGGGTCCAATATTTGTGATGGATGTAACATGTTGATTTGACCATTGAAGTGCATTGTGGTATGGTCTACTTCTTATTCCTTCCCACCACCAGAATGTTTATTGATGACTTATTTCAAATCTTGGTTTGGCCCACTTAGAAGATTATGTTTCCTGGAGACAATATATATAAGAAGATGATCTAATTGTGTTGATATATGGAAGATGTGCGAGACTGAAAAGAAAAATCTGATTGATGTTGATATGCAAAGAGTGTTGCTGCGAAGAGGCACCAAAAACAGTTGTGGTATTGCAATTCATATTTTAGTGGTGGATTCGCTTTTCTTTCTTCTTTCTTCGGTAGTGAGCCTTTTTGGGCAGTGAGCCCTCCGACAGTAAGCCACCTTTTGTAAAAATCACCTTAACCGGGGTTACTTATTGAGAACTAACATTCTCCGTGGTTTTTCCCTTCTTGGGTTTTCCATGTCATATATAGTGTTTATTGTGTGGTCTATTTTGCATATGTGTTTTCGTGTTGTATCTACTTTAATTAATTTGATTGATTATTCTGGATCTATGAAAGAATTAAAAAAAATTTAGTGATCAACTTGTATATGGTGAAAATGGATAGTGAAATCAACAATATTGAAAGACTAACAAGGATCAACCACAAAACCCTAGCCTAACAATGAAAGTAATCCACCATACACAAATGAAGATACCTAAGACCATGCCAATAAACAAAATAAAATAAATATACCATTCACACGTCTAGTAGGGTTTCAATCTCCATCTCTTCCTATTTCCATTGATATTGTTTGATATATTTGCTCTCAAATTTTATGTGTGCACAAGAGCTCAACAAAGAATGGAAATGTGGTTGATAGCTTGATCACAAGAAGACTTGATTGCATAAGAACGATTAGACAATTAGACGATTAGGGTTGATAATGAAGGAAACATCCTCTTATATAGAGAACACTTTAGGAAATGGAGGGATAAGATTAAAAAGTGAAGAGGATAAATGGCCCACTAGAATTAAAGGGTAGGTAGTGTAGGAAATAGGAGATGAATGACATGTGTCATGGGTATAAAAGGATAATTAATTAATTAAATAAATAAAGATTTATTTAATTAATAGGAGAAGTGAGATCAATTAAATAAAAATTTAGGAAAAGGACAATTGAAATAAATAAAAGTATTTATTTAAATGAGGAAAGACTTAGAGGAGGATTAATGAATTAATTAAATAAATAAGAATTTATTTAATTAATAGAAGAATGAGGATAAATAATTAATTAAATAAAAATATTTATTTAATTAGACAAGACAATTTTTGGTGTCTACATTTTGCCCCTCTTTGAGACAATGCAGCTTGTCGCGTTGGCTCAAAGAAGGAAAACTGGTACATGCCCAAGACATGCATGATATGCCCCCTCGAGATATTGGATGAAAAGACTGAGAGGGGTTGCAGACAATCTCTCGATAAGAAAAGAAAGACTAGAAAATAATTGACAAGATAGGGTGACAAGGTCACGTAGGAGAAGAGACTAACACGGGAGACTAGGGTTAAGTAGCCTATAAGATAAGGCCACAAGGAAAACATCCTCATTTGCATCCACACACTTAAGAGATCAAAGTGAAGAGAGAGAGCTTAGAGAAGTCAAAGAAGTCAACGACGATGGATAGAGTCCATAGGTTCGATCAACTCTGGTGATATCAGAGACCAGATGACATGGGTGAGTTGATAAGTACCTCAAAGCTTCTTTGTACATTTTTGTATTTATTGTTGGCATTAATGTATTTTAGGGTAGATAAACAAAAACGCAAAATTGGTGTTTTGCACTAGAAACGTGTCTAGGCCGGTGCCAGGCATGTCTATGTAGGATAGTCGTGTTTAGGTTAGTTATGGCCACGTTTATGAATGTAATTGCGTCTATGTTCAGTAGGAATGAGTCTATGTGCAAAAGGCACGTCTATGTCACAAAGGTGTGTTTGTGTAGGACATTGGGATGTCTGTGATGTTTAGGTGTGTCTAGGGAAAGAAATCACATTTGGGTTGATAAAAACCATGTTTGTGTCTAAGTGGGCACAAGTCGACAGTTTTGTGATGAACATACGTTGTCGATTGGATAAGCTGTAGAGAGGATACACTCAAGCAGGCGCCCTAGGAGGATAAAGTGAAAGACATGCTAGAATTGACAATTCTGTGATATACATACATTGTCAATTGGATAAGCTGCTGAGAGGATACACTCAAGCAGGGCCTCTAGATAGGATCAAGTGCAATGTGATAAACATATACACTAGGATCTAGCGCTATGCGATAAACATAAGCACTAAGATAGGAGTAGCACTGTGTGATAAACATGAGTACCACTAGGATTGACATGATTGGTTTGGTTGGGTGTAGGACTACTTGTCCCAGATAGAGTCTAGAGAGCGATTCCCTGTGATACAGAGGTTGCGACCAAAGTTGACCTTTGAGGAGTGGGCAGCCGTCGAGGGTATTGGATTGAGACACATCATGTATTTTCCTGAGATTCAGGTGAATAGAGGATTACTGATTGCTCTAGTAGAGAGATGGCACTCTGAGACCTATTCGTTTCATTTGTCAACTGGCGAGATGTTAGTTACTTTAGAGGATGTTTACAGGATTGTGAGGATACCGATCCACGACGAGCTGGTGTGGTATGATAGAGAGGGAGACATGGATACAATGAGATGAGTCTTTGGAGACCTAGAGCTAGAGATGAGATCGAGTCATGTTAGTTGGGATGTAATGATAGCTACTAGACGCAGACTACTGATAGTAGTCGGAGGGGTGATTAGTGGTTACCTTTGTCCAGATAGGGTGACACGGGGTATGCCTATTGGTTGGGGGAGGACTCTAGAGACATTGGTGACAAAGCACATTAGATATGCATGGGGTCCATGTGTATTGGCATATTTATATCATGAGCTTCACCAGTTTGTGTATCTCAGTGGCTGTGGGTTAGGTTGCGGGGTGACTCTACTACAAGTGTGGTCATATGAGCACATTACAATGACGAGACCGGTTCAGTTCAGAGGGAGAGGGCATGGACAATACTACACACACTTAGACAGTATGATCACTTCCCAACCACAAATTGGGAAGGTGGACTATTGGAGATGGGTTATATATGACATAGCTAGTGCCATATGGAGACCTTATCTAGACTGTGAGGAGGATTCCATAGAGCTACCTTATGTTTTCAAGAGAAGGTATCTGATTGGGCGGATGCCTTATATACTTGACAGGCATCTGATTGATAGGGTATGTAGGAGGTTTGGGTGGCAACAGATGATGCCTTGGGGTTCAAGAGAGTTTGCATGGATAGTGCAGGAGCAAGCTCACTGGGGGCCGATTTTGTCTTATGACGTTGCAGTGACACAATTCGAGAAGATGGTTTAGATGCCTTGGGATCTACTGAGGGATGTTGTTGATAGAGGTATAGATGCAGAGTATGATGCTTATTTTGCAACACATCTAGTACCCAAGTTGAAAGATCCAGATGAGCCTGTGGCAGTAGAGGATGATGATGATGAGGATGATGATGATAGGGGTGGAGGGAGATGGAGGAGGCTGAGGAGGGGAGTAGCAAGGAGGGTGGTGAGGATGAGGATGAGCTACTAGCGCTGCAAAATATTGCAGCAAGACAAGTTGATAAGATCGAGGATCTCGAGAGAGACGTGACTTGATTGAGGCGACAATTAGCAGATATGTAGAGGGAGAGAGATCAATCCATGCAGAGGTATACTAAGGCTGAGGAGGCACTAAGGACATGCAGGAGAGAAACTGAGGACACAAGGGATGGATATGTATATGTCCTATAGGCAAGAGAGGAGATATCCTACTAGGGAGATCTGTATTCCTCCAAAGTGGAGGGCAAGGAGCTTCAGGAGAGCTTCTTGGACTACCACCACAAGGGGGAGAGACAAACAACAGGCATCCAGTGGCAGGTTTATGGGTCTACTCGCACCACCAAGAGGAGGAGATGAAGGAGGTGATCCTAGAGCAGGGACTTTGAGAACTCAGATTCCTTCGAGACCAACTAGCTCTGAGGGAGGGTCTTCATCATAGCTCTCTTGGATCCATTTTGTATCAGCTTTTGTATGATGATGTAGACACCTTTGGGTGATTTTGTAGCCATATAAGATTTTGACATCATTGTATCATGACATTATTTTTTTGATATAATATATGAGATGAATCATTCGTTGCGGCAACTATATGCACGTGTTCCTATGTGATGCTTATATGCTTTATGATGATGTAGTTTATGTATGCATGTTCCTATAATGATTCTATGATGCTTATGATGATGTTGTGATGTTTATGATCTTATGTTATGGATGCAAATATGTACATGATGATATTTAATATATTTTTGTTCTTTTATGTTTTTATATGCTTATGCAAATGTGGATGTACTATATGTGGATGAATGTATGATTATTAACATGCTATGATTATTTACATGATGAGAATGCAAATGTATATATGATATGCTAATCAGTGGTGTGTGCATGATGTAATGCAATTATGATATCTATATGCATGTGTATTATGTGCTAACATGTAATGATGCAGATGAAAGCTACATGAAATGCATACATTTTTGGCATGTCATTATACTCAGTCATGTGATAGCGAGCTACACGAACTCAGGGAAGGATAATGGAAGTCAATTAAGAAAGGGGGATGGAAGATAGAAGATATGGAAGTGAAAGAGATTCTTGTGCTTTATCATCATTGAGCTTTATTATGACAATCAAGGTATAGGTTCAACCCAGAAGGTCATTGTACCCATTTGCATGGAGATCAGACAATCACAAACAAGGAATACCCCAATTCACACTAGACTCACAATGTCATAGCCTTGGACAAGTCATAGAATTACTAAGAGACAATCCACATACAACAAAACAATAGGTGGACATATCCCATCCTCGCCTTTCTAGTCAAAGACATCCTAGAGATATAATCTCTAATCAGTGACATCCCGAAAAAGCTAAAAGACATGTCACCAAAAGATAAAATCAAAAGAAAACCAAGACTTGACACCAACATATAATGAAATATTCAAGTTATTTGTGTTTCTTTCCACATATGTTAACATGTTTGATTTGGTCACAATGTTGTCATCCTGATAAAGGACAGATAATGCTGAAAATCATGTTGCTGCCAAAGTCTGTTGAAAGATTTGATTTGTTGAAAGCCCACTGCTGCTTGTGTCTCATCTGAAACTGACTGAATCCATGAAACTGATACTTTATTGTGAAGAAGATCAAAATTTTATTGCGGATTGGCGATGCAAGATGATATTTTATTGCGGATTGTGTGTGAAAAGAAGGAGGAATGAAAAGATGATGCTCCTCAAAACATGTGATGCTCAAGGTACCACTTCCATCACTAGATTTAGGATTTTGCCCCAGTTATAGATTGGACCCGATTTATCATGGAAGGAAAGGGGTGAAAAGGGGGGATTTATTATGAATAACTAACCAATCTTAGGTAGATCAATAACAATCCATGATGGGAATGGGTAAATTTATTATGGATGGATAGGTTGTGAGTGTGTACAAAGTGAAGTGAAAAAGGGATCGCATCCCGAAGGAGGGAGGAGCAATGTCTCTACACATGGCGTCGGTAACCCGATTTTCACCATGGTACTTGCCCATGGCGCCACCAAAATGGTTTTCACTGTTGGATGAATTTATTTATCTTTACTTTTTTTTATTTTTTCAATTTTTTTGTGTCATAAGGCGCCTGTTTGCCATGTTTTCACCAAGTAACGGTTTTTTTTATTTTTATGATTTATTTTTGTATTTTTTATATTTTTTTGATTTTTTGTATTTTTTATATTAGGATATTTTGAAGAGCTATGTGTTAAACCTACAAAGGTGCATGCTGTTGATAGGATCTTCCAAAGGTTATCCATCTAGAGTTGAGAGTTGATATGCACATGATCCATAAGCTGTTGTGATGACATAAGGACCAAGCCAATTTGGTTCGAACTTGCCCTTTCGTTTCTGGGTCCTGTTGATTCTTAGGATTCTCTCTCAATACTAAGTCACCCACCTCAAATGTGTGAGGATTTACCTTATGATTGTAGTTGTGACTCATTCTCTATTGATAAGCCTTGAGATGATAAAAAGTAGTTTGTCGTCACTCATCCAATAGTTCTAGTTCTTGTAAGTGGGAGACCCTGTAATCTTCATCACTAATTTTATCGCACAAAGAGACTCATAAGGATGGTAACTTGACCTCAATAGGCAAGATAGATTTGAAACCATAGACACATGAATAAGGGGTATCTCCAGTAGGTGTACAAACACTTGTGCGATAAGCCCAAAGTGCGGGATTAAGTTGGATATGCCAATTTCGGCCAGCGTCATCGACTTTATTTTTGAGGATTCTGAGAATGGTTTTATTAGACGCCTCAGCTTGGCCATTACCTTGGGGGTAGTATGGAGTGCAGAAGCGGTGATTATTTTGGAAGTAATCACAAAGTTCACAAACATCCTAATTCTTGAAGGGACGTCCGTTATCCCGTGATAATGAAAAGGGGAACACTGTAGTGATAGATAATATAGTTAAGGATGAATGTAGCAATGTGTTTTCCAGTGGCTTGGGTGAAAGGAACGACTTCAATATATTTTGTGAAATATTTTGTGGCAGTGATAATGAATTTATGGCCATTAGAAGGAGGAGGGTGAATCTTGCGTATGAGATCGAGTTCCCATTGACAAAAAGGCCAAGGAGTCGCAATCAATTGAAGTTCTTGAGCTGGCATATGAATGAGATCTCCATGAATCTGATATTGCTTACATTTCTTGACAAACTAATATGAATCTTTTTCCATAGTGGGCCAGTAGTTTCCAGTCCTGATAAGTTTCTTGGCTAAGGTCGGGCCACTAGAGTGGGCACCACATATACCTTCATGAACCTCTCATAATGCAATCTGAGCTTCGTCCCTTTCTAAACATCTAAGAAGAGTGTCATCTAGACCTTGACGGTAAAGGGTATCAACTAAAATGACACAACGAGAAGATTGGCGAATGAAAGTATGACACCGATTGTTAGATAGGTTGGGGGGAAGGGTATTGTTGTGAAGGTATGTAAAAATTACACAATACCAAGGGGAATCAGGACCAACGCCACATATCATCTCAACAGGAGTGATCTCATACAAGGGGACCAAAAGGTTGTCCACCAAGAACTCACAACAGGTTTCATTCTGCGGTAGATCAATCAATAAAGCAATAGTAGCCATGGCATCTGTAGCTCGGTTTTTTTCCCTTGGAATCTACTCAAAGATTATCTCTATGAAGTATTGTTTGAAATCGTCTACCATTTTCTTATAAGGCAATAAATTTTCATCTTTTATTTGGTAATCATCATTGGCTGACGAATTACAAGTTGAGAGTTCCCAAAAACATGAAGTTCCTGGATCATCCACTGAACCATAATTTGTAATCCCGTCGTTAATGCCTCATACTCTACTATGTTATTGGTGCAGGGAAATGATAACCGATAGGATTTAGGAATGGAATCCCCTTGAGGTGTGATAAAGAGGATGCTAGCTCCTGCGCCATACTGCGTATATGATCCTTCAAAGAATAATTGCCAAGGCTTTGTGTGTGTCACTGTCAGAATAGATTCATATGGGAACTTTGAAGTTATAGGAGTATCATCAACCATGGGTGCATATGCCAACTGATCTGCAATAGCTTGTCCTTTAATTTATTTTCTATCCACATATTCGATGTTGAATTCACTCAGGAGCATGACCCATTTAGCTAATCTGCCAGTGAGTGTTGCCTTATTAAGATTATATTTTAGTGGATCTATCCTTGCAATGAGCTTGGTTTTATGAGTTAGCATGTAATGTCGTAATTTCTACAAGGCAAAAACCACAACAAGACATGCATGCTCAATCGGTATGTAGTTAATCTCATAGCCAACCAAAGTGCGACTAATATATTATACTACTCTTTCTTTGCCTTCATTGTCCTGTTGTGCCAAGAGTACCCTCAGTGCTTTTTGTGTAGCTGATATGTATAGTAACAGGGGCTTTCTTGGAATTGGCAACATCAAAACAGGTGGATTTAGGAGATAATCTTTGAGTATCTGAAAAGCCTGCTGACATTTATCATCCCACTTGAATTTGATGTTTTTTGTGGAGTAGATGTTGAAAAGGATGATAGTTATCTGCAAGTTGAGCTATGAATCTTCGTATAGACTGGAGTCTTCCTTGTAGAAACCCAAGTTGACTGATATTCTTTGGTGGTGGCATTTCTAATATAGCTCCGACTTTTGTTGGATCGGATTCAATTCCTCTCTTTGAGATAATGTATCCAAGGAGTTTCCCAAAGGTTACTCCAAAGACACACTTCTTAGGATTTAATCTTACTTTGTATTTCTCTAACCGATCGAAGACTACTGAAAGAATGTCCAAATGAATTTCTCTTTCTAATGATTTGCCCAGGAGGTCGTCAACATAATCTTCCATAGTAATATGCATAAGATCATGAAAGATGGTGGTCATAGCTCTTTGGTATGTGGCACCCACATTCTTCAGTCCAAAGGGAATAACATTCCAACAAAAGGTTCCCCAGGGATAAGTAAATGTTGTTTTGTGTTGATTCTCTAGTATGATTTTTATCTGGTTGTAGCCAAAAAATCTATCCATTAACGATAACATTGCATGACCAGCTATAAGATCCACTATCAAGTCAATATTTGGCAGCGAAAAGTCATCTTTAGGACAAGCTTTGTTGATGTCTCTGAAATCTATACATATTCTGATGCTGTGATCTGGCTTGCTGATAGGTACTAAGCTAGAAATCCACTCGGGGTAGTCAATTGGTCTTATGAATCCAACATCCAACAGTTTCTCAAGTTCTACCTTTACTAATAGTGCCGCTTGTGGATGCATTTTCCTTAATTTCTATTTCATTGGCTTTGCTCCTGGTGTGACTGTCAAATGGTGCATTACTAGATCAGGGTCTAGTCTAGACATATCCACATATGACCATGCAAAATTGATTTGTCATTTTGTGATGAAATTTATGAACTTCAGCCTTTCATTTTTTGTTAGGGATTGTGCTAAGAATATGTTATGCAAAATCTCTTCTGTGCCAATGTTTGTTTTGATAGTTTCTTCCATCAACATGGATGATTTCTCCTCATATGATGTCGTCGGGAGGACCTCGAGACTTCCATCTTCGGGTGCCTCAAAGAGGTTTTCACCCTTAGATACGTCCTTTATTTTTACCTTTTTAGAGTCAGATGGCGCCACAGTGTGGTTTTCAGCATAAGACCCATGATTTTTTTATTTTTATATTTTTGCAACTAGAAGGCCCAACAATATCACCAAAGTATGCCACACGATTGAGTTCTATAGTGTACCCCACTTTATGGTCCCCAAGAAGAATATCATCTCATATGCCAAAGTAGTCTATGAAAGCATCATCATTTTCAAGTGTGTCTAGTTGTAAAGGTCCTTCATGGTCCCAATCAATGAGTTGTGGCTGAACGAAGGGAAGGCCATCAATATTTTCAAAGTCAGTGGTAGCAAGGGTAAAGACACAATTGTCTTCAACTATATCAAGGTAATTGTTGAGGTCATCGCTAGAACTCTCCTCATCTATCTCGATCGTAAATAAATCCAAATTGACATCACTAGAAGCACATTCCACAACGAGAGTCCTCTCTCTTCATGATTTCAACCTAGAACCTAGAAACAGAGACTATTTGGGATCCTCAGGAGTTTTTCCTTTATTATCCTCTTTTTGAGCTATAGACTTTGAAGTATTTTGACCAACCCCAAATTTTCTATTGAACTCTTATTCCTGTGTAGGTTCACCTAGTTCTTTGAATATTTCAATGAGCTCATAATCACTAGATGATTTTTCTGAACCCCATTCCCATTCATTGGAATTGGTGAAATAGTGTTTCTCTTGTTGATCATTAGAGTCTATGATTTGATATGCTTCTTGAGATTTGTAAGTACCTAACCTGAAAGGTATGAAACCAAGTCCTTTGGAGCACTGATTCTTGAATGTCAATTCTATTTGCAAAGGTTGAGTGATACCTTCTTTTCTTAAGCCAAGAGGGCTCTTACCATCATGTCCAAATTTTTTCAAGATCTTGAATCCTTTGCCATACTTTTCACATGGTATCTTGATGTAATTTTGTGTATCTTCTTCAAGTTCTTTATAAAGTATTTTGTATAATTCCTCTTCTTCCATCTCACCCCACTTTTGGAATATAGCAGGATCCCATTTTAGTGTAATGATAGATACCCTTTTAGAAGGATGTGGTCGTCCATATTATTTTGGAGAATCTATTACTTGTCGTAGGTACATAGTTTGATTTAGAGTGTACTCGCCCATGCCTTTATCTTGATATTTGCCTTTAAGCTCACCTTGTTTTGATGTTGAAGGTTTTAATGATTCGGGATCAATATATGCGGATGGTGGAGTTGCCTCTTTATTGATTGGTATTATTGTTTCCAATTTTGATCACAGGTTGTTGCAATATATGAATGGATTTGGATCACCATTAACGGTCACTTCAACTCCATTGTGTGGGAACTTGATACACTAGTGATATGTTGAGGGAACAACTCTCATTTTGTGAATCCATGGACATCCCAAGTGTATATTATATATGAGCTCTAAATCAAGGAATTTACATACCACATCGTTCATAACTGGCCCAACTCTAAAAGGTAAGGTGACTGTGCCCTTGGATGAGATCTCTTCGTCATCATATGCTTTAATAGTAATAGCATGTGTAGAATTCATAGCCTTTTTAGAATATACCAATTTTTTAATAGTGTTCAATGTATAAATATTCAGACATGCTCCTCCATCTATCAAGACTCGTTTGATTTGATTTTTATAGATAAAGGATTCAATGTGTAGAGGTGCATTATGAGGTTGCGTTACATATGCGTCATCAAATTCTATAAATGTGAGGCTATGTGGAACATAAAGGTATCCCACCATGGATTGAAACTAGTCCACGTTCAAATCAGTGGGTACAAAAGTCTCTCTCACAGTTTTGTCAAGGATGGCCTTATGTGCAGGAGATATACGTAAAATATCAAGGATGGAAATGAGGGTGGGTGTTTTCCCTAGCTGATCTACAAGGTCATACTCATTCTTTGTGGATAAAGAGGTTGTGGGCTTGGATGGAATGCCTTGCAAGGTAACTTTACCTCTGTGAGTTGTGACATTACATTCAAAGGTTTCATCTTTAGAAGATGAGGAATATGGTCCAATGCCTTTTAAAACAACCTTACTCCTTTGGGTAGGACCTTTAGGAGTTTTTTCCTTTATAATGATGGTAGAAACATGATTGTCCATTGAAATGTGATTAATAGTGGAATCATAGTCATAGGGAATCTTGGTAAAGTTGGATTGATTATCTGTAGTTTTGGCTTTTTCTTTGTCATGTTTAGGAAATTTCTCCTTAAACATCATATACTCTTCATTGGAGGTGTGACCATCAACTTCTATGTCACCTCTGTCAATGAGATCCTATATGATATTCTTCAATCTGTGACAATTGCTAGTTAGATGCCCTTTACTGTTGTGATATTCACAATATTCATCATCATTCCACCAATTTGGTTTTACTTTTGGCTCATATGGTGGATTATCTGGTAGTGTTATTAGCTTGTTTGCAACCAATTTCTTGAATGCTGTTTCAATTGGTTCTCCCATCGAAGTGTATTTTATTAGAGTTTTGATTGCCTTTGATTGTTCACTTGATCATTCGTATTGGATGAGCTTGCATCGGGGAAAGTTATCTTAGGTTTCACAACATTTGCATCTACTACCCCATCATTGTCTGTGTTCTTATTCTTATTTCAAAAGTGGGGTTTGTCTTTCCCTTTTGATTCTTCTTTGTTTTCTTTGAATATATTTATGAAACCTTGTTCAATAAGGACTTTTTCTGTTGCCATTCCTTTCTCAATGACCTCCTTGAAGGTATACAAACAAGCTTTTATTAGCTCATATCCAATATCTTTGTTGACATTTTGAGTGAACATTTCTACCATTTATTTTTGTGGTATATCACAAGAGCATCGACTAGAAAGACCTCTCCATCGTTATAAAAATGATGAGAAAGATTCTCCATTTTTCTGCCTAGTATTACACGAGGTAACCACTGACACATTTCTTTGAATGTTGTATGAGAAATGTTGTATGAAAGCCTCTGCAAGATCACTCCATGATTTGATTCCAGGTGGAAGGTGGGAGAACCATTCCATTTCTTGTTTGCCTAAGCTTTGTGGAAACAATCTCATCAAATAGGTTTCTTCTCTTGCTACCTCAATGCAAGCTGTGAAAAACTATCTTATGTGTGCCTTATGATCCCCTTTTCCTTTGTACTTGTCAAACTTTGGTGTCACAAAATGTGGGGGGAATGGAGGCATTGGAATGCTTCTATCAAATGGGTAAGGACATATATCCTTCATTGTATACTATTGCTTTGGTGTATTCATGTTCGCCATTTTCTTTTGTAAATCCTTTATCTGTTCTTGCAAGTCTTTCTTGGGTGGTGTCTTTTCTCTTTGAGATAGTCCCATGTCTGAGCCACCAGACGGAGGAGGGATATAATGAATGTATGGATGATAAGGATCATAGATGTGTTCATATGGAGGAGGGACATAGTTATAGCTTTTATATGGACCACTTGGTATGGTGTTGTAATGAGGAGCACTAGGTCTAGGTCGATACATGTCATGGCCATAAGGATAGGAGGTATCATAAGAGTGATCTTGAGTATTGCCCCCAAATTTGACATGAGGTTTCCTCGTGCCATGATTTTAAATATTCGATTGAGTGTAATTGTATGCATTGGTATTATCTTGGGTATCATAATGGTCATGCATGGTGGTAGTTCTTCTCCATGGGAAAGGATGACTGCGAGGTTGTTCATGAGAAGTTCAATCATAACTGGCATGAGAATGAGTGTATGTATTTGGAATCTCAGGTTTTTGAAATAGGGAGGAAGGTGACTCAAGCACAAGGCACTTTTTCTTCCAACCATTATTAGGCCTCCTTTGTCTTGTATTAACTTGATTTATATCGTTTGTATCATCCTCCAAACTTTGGTGACATATCAATATCACGGGGTAATATTGTTCCACTTTGTGCCATAACTTGAAAGAAGTATTGTCTATCCCTTTTCATGATTTCTTGAACCAATTTGTTAAAATGGGGATCCATGATAGTTTCCTCAACTTCTGCAAAATCCACAGATACATATTCATTGTCATTATCATTTCCATTGTTGTTGTCATTGTTGTCATTGTCTGGTATATTACTGCAGTTGTCAAATGGATTGTAGAATTCATCTCCATCAAACTCATAGGTACTCATTTTTAAAGACCTTAAAGATTCTTTGGCTTCCCTTCTAGACCTTTGTGAATGGGTTTCAATCATAGACTAAAGTCTTGACCAAAATGAAAGGTAGGATGAAAATGCAAAGACTATGGAAGACCAAGAGGTGTATGAAGTGTAGATGAATCTAGGGTAAACAAGTAATGTCCAAGAGTGTAAGAACAAAGTATGTATGTTTGAGAGTAAGGTGTGGCTTCCAAAGAGATGATGGATCTCTTGATGAGGTAAATCGACTTTGACTCAAGAAGACCAAATGAGACCCTAAGATGATAGATCTTGATATGAGAATCACCTAGTGTTGTGTTTTAGTATGTTTGCAAAGTGTGATGAGGACTAGAAAAGTAACCTTTTGACTCAAATTTAGAAGATATGTATGAGGCCAATGCAAGTGAAGAAAAATGATGGAGTATGTGTGACCAAGACAGGTTGACTAAAAAAATGAAGCCCTATAGGAAGAAGCCTTAGAAGCTCTTTGGATCTGAAAACTTAAGTCCTTTTTGTTCTCGAGAGTTTTCTGTAATCTCCCAACTATGAACACAGACGTAGTTTTAACAAACCCAGACGTGACTTCAAATCCTAGATGTAGTTATAGTAAACACAGATGCAATTTTTTGGTGATAATGACAATTTTTACCTGAAAGTGAAAAACACAATTCTTCTCTGCACATACGTGATTTCTCAACACAGACATGGTTTGAACTGACAGAGACACAATTTATGAAAATGTGACAATTTCTTGTTGATAGTTTGCTGTAGGACACATATGTAATTCTGTACTGCACAAATGTGATTTCTTGACGCAGACGTGGTTTCAATAGTCACAGACACGTTTTCTGATACTTTATTCAATTCTGTCCGATTTTGAAGTTGTTTAATGTACCAAATATCAATGTTTTGACTCTTTTCATGTCAAGAGGACACAATAATAGTGAAGATTCAATGTTTGAAAGTGTTTTGTCCAAAGGATCAAAAATATTTCCAAATATGAAATATAATGTGAAATGTTTTTGCATATGCTTGAAAAGATGGTAGACACAATGTTTCTTTGTCTTGCTTGAAAATGTTTGAGTGTTTTTATCATGTAAACACAAATCCTAGGGCTGGTCGGGATAATAGTTGTTGAATCTCACTTGGGGGGTTACCCCAAGCTATACATTTCAAAGAGGATACTTAGATGCTTGACCCAATTGGATCCACTCTTAGCACTCACTTCTCTGGGGAAGCCAAGAACCAGTCCCCATGAAAACTCCTTGTGGCGAACTTTGTATCTCTACTAAGAACGGTAAGAATGTGAGTCGCTTTAGAGGTTTGACCTCCTGCACCAGCAACTAGAAGGTTTTTGTCTTCTAACACAAAATGGTGTCTAGTAAGGGCATCTGTTTGGATAGCTATAATCAGCAATGTGTTACGCTCAGTTAAATGGAAGGGCTCCTAGCCTATAGAGGTTGTGCTCTATAGGGTTTATGGTGAGTCATAACACCATTATAACAACATGTAACACTCGTTTCTTACAAATTTTGTCAGAAACACTTTTATTTATAGTGACTTGGAATACCTTGGCTTTAGCCCATTACCACTTGGGTCGTTCCCTCTCACTTGGCCTTATGGGCTACTCGGGAGGTAGGCCCTCTAAAAGGTAAAACAAAAAGAGCCTATTGCTCAAGACACAAAAGACACTTGTTAATTTTTAGAGCACCAATTGAAGTGTTTTCTAAACTAAAGAAGACAAGGCAAGAAATTTCCAAATCAAATCTTTGCCAAAGGTCCTGCACCAAACTTGTTAGTAGTTTTGAAATGATACCCCTCCTGTAAGCACACAACTTAGTTAAATTTTAGATCCAAAAGACTTTGTGAAATAGGGGCCTTCGACAAGACGTTTTTCTCCTTTTAAATAGATGCACCAATTCGTTAGTCAGATCAAAAGAGGTTAGCCCTAAAACCAAATCTGAAAACCCTAAATGAAAGCAAAAATGAAAACTGAAAACACAGACACAACTATATCAGGCGCAAACGAAGGAATAGATCACAAACGCAGAAAGATGGAACACAGACACAATTTACAAATTGGAGACCTGCAAAATAGACAACAAAATGTAGTTGCGATAGAAACCTGCACACGCAATTTATGGACGCAGATGCAACAATACCGCTCACAGACGCGATTCCAGAGACCTGAAACTACAAACTGAGCAAAAAACCTACAAAAATGAAAATGCAACAATACACAACACATATGTGATAAGAAAACAAAAATGTGACAAGATGCTACAAATATGCAACTTTAGGATGACAGATCTACAAAAACAACAAAAAAGAACATAAAATTAGCAGTCGCAGATGCGGAAAAAAAACACAGATGCAGTCAGATTTGTTGTAGATTGAGAAAAATGTAGAATCGTCGCAATGCCGATCCTGCAACTTTTAAAAACACAAAATCTGCAAACAAAATGTCAAAATAAAAGGGACAAGTGTCCCACCGGGCGTCCCAAAATGTATACGGTGAAAATGGATAGTGAAATCAACAATATTGAAAGACTAACAAGGATCAACCACAAAACCCTAGCCTAACAATGAAAACAATCCACCATACACAAATGAAGATACCTAAGACCATGCAAATAAACAAATAAAACAAATATACCATTCACATGTCTAGTACGGTTTCAATCTCCATTTCTTCCTATCTCCATTGATCTTGTTTGATATATTTGCTCTCAGATTTTATGTGTGCACAAGAGCTCAACAAGGAACAAAAATGTGATTGATAGCTTGATCGCAAGAAGGCTTGATTGCATAAGATCGATTAGACAATTAGATGATTAGGGTTGGTCATGAAGGAAACATCCTCTTATATAGAAAACACTTTAGAAAATGGAGGGATAATATTATAAGGTGAAGAGGATAAATGGCCGGCTAGGATTAAAGGGTAGGTAGAGGAAATAATAAAAAGATGAGAGGGTAGGTAGTGCAGGAATTAAGAGATGAATGACATGTTTCATGGGTAGAAAAGGCTAATGAATTAATTAAATAAATAAAGATTTATTTAATTAATAGAAGAAGTGGGATCAATAAAATAAATAAAATATTTATTTAATTTAGGAAAATGACAATTGAAATAAATAAAAGTATTTATTTAAATGAGGAAAGACTTAGAAGATGATTAATGAACTAGTTAAATAAATAAGAATTCATTTAATTAATAGAAGAATTAGGATAAAATGATTAAATAAATAAAAATATTTATTTAATTAGACATGACAATTTTAGGTGTCTACACTACTGATTCACCCCCCTCTCAGTTCCCTAGATATTTAATGCACCTCCTATTTCAATGTATAAATTCTTAGGAAAACGCTCATCATGTAATTATTGAGACAAATATATAATTTTGGCCTTCTGAGTCACAATATCTATTACATAGAGCTTATAGATGATTTTATTAATATAGTCATCTCTCAAACCAATAGAAGACTCCTTGTAGGTAATATAACAATCCATTATGTTGCCTTGAAATTTGAATGTTCTTTGAAAGTTCATCCTATGTTATTGCCCCTACTAGAAATCACCATACTTATGTACTTAAGTCCTTTTCATGCTCAAATAGCTTTCACAGTGGTGAAATTCTTGCAACATCATAAGTAAGGCTCTTAGATAAAATCTTATCAATTCTTTTGTTGTGATAATGTTCATTGTCACCCAACATTACTAAATGTATTACTTGATCTACTATTATAGAACATGTTTACCCTTTAAATCTATACGAAGCGTCTTCATTGTTGCCTTTGTGGTTTGTTTTGTGACCATCTTGTGTACCTTACATGACCTCTTATCTTGTATTGGATAGTGTTTTCTAGGTTTTATATTACACATGATTTAAAATTATCCTTTCCATGCTTATTTCTCGTCGTGGACTATCTTTGTGCTAGTTATTTATAGTTTGTTGATATTTCAATAACCTTTCTTGTTGCTATTTTTGAAACCATCTTGGTTTGACTTCAATGAACACCATCACATTTGCATGATCTTCTATTTGTTTCTCTTGTCATTATTAACTACCATTTTTTCTCAATATTTCTATCATGCATGTTACCAACTACCTCAACACATTGTCAGTTCATTTGTGACATTACAATTGTTTCCTTTGTCTTATGCCACTGTCACATGAACATTTCTTATCTTTGACCTTCGCAAGGTCTATTCTAATTCACCATCGTCTTCATCCATGACTTCTAATGTGTATCTATAGTAGATTATCATATCAATTCTACTTCACTATGCCATTACTTTACACCATTGTCAATCAATGCTTCATGGCCTACTTTTCTATGACAATATTATGTATTTTTCATGAATATTCTATCCTTAACATCTCCTTGATAATACTTAGACTTGTTGTGATATTCTTATTCATGGAGACTGTCATTGCCATTTATCAAATATGCTAGAAGTTATCATGTTATTGCTGATCTTCACCATGCAAAGCCCTTCCTTTGTTTTGTAAGGTATTGCCTCATAATGTGTTGTTTTCTTTATTCCTTCAAGAGATACAATGTCCAACTAATTCTCATAGAAACTAATATATAACAGACACCATATTTTCCATAACTACACCTCTTTTAAAGACTCATTCAATGTTCAAAGTCCCAAGATTTGAGTTCCTACTTGGCCTAAGAAAAGATTAACGTGCATGAAATGCAACATGCCCTCCTTGTGCTTCATTTCTACAATATGATCAAAGGTCAAAAGAACTTCTTTTGTTCTCATTGCAAAAATCAGGAATAGCTTATTCAAACTCCCTTTCAATGTGCCACGAGTTTGCTCTTGGTGAATGCAACATGACAATGAGAAGCTATTTCTTATGTTAAACATGGAGGGGCTTCTTGAAATCCCAGCAAAAAACCCTAAGTCTACTACTATGGGGATGAAAGCCCCTTTGTATAAACACATAAAAGTACCAACAAAATTCAGCTTTTCTTCTCATTTTTTCTTCCATGGGCTTTAGCAATGGAAAACATTATTTCCTTTCCTTCAAAATTAAAGAAACTTCATAAGGCTAAGTCAATGCAAGACAAAAATTATACACAAGGCATGGTTATAGAAAGATCACCCTTTTAGCATAAACTAGTCTTGACAAAGATGACAAAAAGGACAAAAAGAAAAACCCAACATAGCATAAAATGCAGAAAATGGGCAACAATACCAAATGCAATGGATAGTAATTTCAATACTATCAACAATGCCTTTTTGTAACTTGATCTTGAAAACAACAGGCTTATCCCAAACATAAGAAATCTTTAAAACTTCAAACAAGGATTGAATTTGCACTTGTGTCCCCTATTTTGTCATTAATTTTAGAACGCTCTCCTTGATAACCAATTTTTTGCAAAGGAAAAGGGAGAGGTAGTAAATCTGAAATTTGTGAATCTTCAACATACCTTGAGCCATCAATTGAGAAAGAACAATCTTTAACGTCACTATGCTTACATTGTTTTACTCTAGTGCTAAATTCAATGCTCATTCCTCTTTTCAATGAGAGAAATTGTTGAGATAATCCTAATATTTTCACCTATGCAATTCCAAGCTTGTAGCTTAGGATTGTCACATGCAATCTTCCTATCTTCTTTTCTAGAATCATAGGCTCTTCTTCTGAGAGGATATTTTTTTCTTCTTCTTATTCCATATATTCTTGTAAACTAATTTTTTTTAATCTTTATCCTCATCAACTTTAGATTGAAATAAGTGATATTCAAATTTTGAATTGACATCTTCAACCAAGAGATTTTCACCTTATATTTGGTAGATGCAATCTTTTTGATCTTCCTCCTTTTGCTTAATGTTGTCATGAATCTCAACCTTTATTTGTTCTTCTTGATTTTTTGTATTTTCAGCCTTTTCCATCTTAAATCCTTCCTTTATTCTTCTCATGAATTAATCTTTAAATGATACTTCAAATTTTTCCTTTGAAAGGTATTCCTGAAAAGTTTTGAAAACCATTTCTTCTTTGGGTAAATCTTTTCACATGAGCTCTGCATGTTCATAAAAAGTGAGGGTTTCCTTTGAAATTATGCATTTAAGTAAATTTTTATCAAACCATCTTGATATTTTGGAAGCTAATATATCATTTCCCTAATTATGGATCAAAGATTGGAAAAAATCTTGACCATGATTTTTAATTGAGAATCCTACAAGTTGGAAAGATCTTAGCTTTGATACCATTGTAATGTACTGAATTAAATTAATAAAATAATTTAATAAATTTGTAGCAAAAACAAATCTAGTGAATTTAACTTATCAATCCAAAACCCTTTAGATTTGAAAGCTCTCAAGAACTTCTTTAGTAAATTCAACAAATATGTAAATTGGGTAAACATTCTTTTTCACAAAAAATATCAAAAATGAAATTGAAACTTCATGTGATTGATTTATTATATTTAGAACTATTTCTGAGCATGAAATACATCATATTTTCTATTAATATTGTAGCCAACAACAAAAATTTGTAACTTATCTCTTAGAAAGTGGTCCAAACTGAGTCCAAAAATCACTCTGCAACATTACAAACTTAAGGAAATATCATGAAACTTCGTGTCAAGTTTATTATTGACAAAATACATGAAAATACATATAAGAAACAACACATATAAACTCAAACTAAAGAAATTCTAACACATATAAACTCAAAGTAAAGAAATTCTTAACAAATCAACATAGTGATAACACTTGAAATGAGATTATTCAGTGGTAATCCTTGACTCCCATGTTAGATAACTTGGTAATCCTCTAACTCACATCCTTAGATTATCTGGAAACCTTCAAACTCTTTTTATATAGTCTTGTTCTCGATTGGTTTATCAACCACTAAAAAAATAAGTCAAATGTTAGCAAATATTTGCGTAGTGTAGAATGATGAAACTTAGAGCCAAAACTAAACATATATGAAACCAATTTCAAAATTCAAATTGACCACCCAAATCCCACTCATAGGGTAATGAAAGTTTCCTATTTCCAAATTTCATTAAACTTATACAATTGCCAAAGGAACTTTTCATTTCTCAAAATTGCGAAAAACCATTAATTTCCAAAAAGTCAAGTCAAATGAAGTTTCCCAAATCTCCATGCCAAAAGGAGCAAAATATTTAAATTTATATATATTTGGCATTTGAATAAATTCAAATCTCAACCAAATAACCAAATTTATTATTATTTCCCAAAGCATCAATTGATCTTGATTTTCTATTTTGGGATTGCTCACTTACTAATTTTAGTAAGTTTCTATTTTAGAAAATTTTGAAAAATGGACGTGGCAGGCTGCCCCAACCTCCTCTAGCGCATCTCTCAAAATATGAAACTACACTTTTGCATGTTGGCATTGTTGTCATTGATGTCAACAAGAGTTGCAAGGATGTCAAGAGGTTGCAGAGAAGCAGATGTAGTAGGTGTGCATAACACAAAGACATGCAGAGCGCATAACATGCAAGTTATGCTGTGCAAGGAGCATTTGTTGCAGTCGTGCATAACATGACAGGTTTTCATTCAGATGTGGAAATGAGGTTGCAGACTAATAAATGTTGAAAATCCCCTCCTTGGTAGATTTTGGTGTAACCCTCCATTTCGGCAAGACCGAATTTGGTCTGTGTAGAACCCCCACATCTTACCGATATACCATTTTCAAGGAGACATTCATGGCATCATACTGATATACCACTTTTGATGTGACATCGGTGTTGTCACATCGACAAAGGGGAATGATATGTCCCTTTAATGCATTTTCTTTTGGGCCTACCTCATCCAGTTGTCTATAGATATCCATTTGGTGATCATTCATTGGTTTCATGTGGTAGCCTCCGGTTGATTCCCCCATGCCATGGTGTGTTCATGTGGGGCCCTGCGTTGTGTGGTGGAAAAGGTCTTTTAGCCATAACCTTACCTTTTTGCAAGACTTTTTTCACCTGTCTGCCCTCTTGTGTTGCACCAAAACCATTTCGTTTTGGTGTAACTAACTCTCCATGTTGCCGAGAAAGTGTGTGTGTTGGTGTGACAACAAAGATGTTCTGCTGACATCTTTTCTTTTCAGCATAGATTGGCTTTTTGGCATGACACAAAATATCAATTGGTGACCCATTGAGCTATAACAAAATCATATTTTTCAGTATAACTTGCATTGTGTCCTGTCAACATAGTGTTCTTTTTGACATAACTTGCCTTTTCAACAAGACCACTTCCTCCTTTGGGCGTCGCTTTGTGCTACATTGAAACCTTCTATTTGGTGTAATCAAAGTGTTGTGTGGGCGACATATTTTGTGTGTCGATATAACCACAAGGGTATCTTGCTAACACCTTTCTCTTTTCATCACAACCTCACAGTTTGGCAAGATTCTTTTTGCCCTTTGGAGGTCCATGAAGCTATAACAATAGGGATTTTGTTTCATTGTGACAAGAGAACAAGTCTCAGCAATAAAACCCTTGGTGAGTTTTTGATTGTTTGAGAATAATTTAATGACTCCAATGGGATCTGATTGGTGATTTTTCCACATGGCCAGTCAACTCGAGTTGACCTAATGACTTGGACAAACATGTTGGACACATAGTGCTTTTAGAGCGAACTAAGAGACAAATCATATTGCACATGACAACATTTGTAGACATGTAGATTCTAGAATGTACACAGATGATCAAAATCTGATTTTGTAGTTGGTTGCCAAATCTTGTTAACAAAATTTGATAAGCCAAATGGAGACTCATTTATGAAGGTAAATTAAATTATCTGTTTTGGGCTCGAAGACACAAGCTGAATCAGTCATGTTGGTTGAAGAATATCAGAAGATTTTCTGTAGAGATCTCATTGCCACGAAGACATCAGAACATTTCCAGATGAAAGGATATCAAAGAATGGTGAAGATTACCAAATATTGTAATCTAATCTTAGTGATGAATCCAAAACTACATCATGATGAAATTAATGAGACTTTCACTTCTGTAGATAGTAGGTTTCTTGAAGGAATATGAAAATCATTTTTCTTTGTGTGGGATTTGCAGATGACAAGAAATAGGGTAGTTGGCCATCGAATAGAGATAAAGAAATTTAGAAACCTGATTGGATTTGATAACATTTATTGGAGAGATGTCTATGCACAGAGAATCTAATCCATCAAAAAGAGATGATCTCTTGTATGCTAAAAAGATAGTGATGTGCAGATAGAAAAAAGAGTAATTAACACACGTTTTTGTTGAAATGTTGTGAGGATAATCTATAGTTGATAATTGAGAGTAGAAGAGATCAGACTATGAATTATAGAGAGTTACAAAACTCATTTGTAAAATAGTACCTAAACTGTAATTTTTTTCTCATTATTTGTAATTTGAGTTGGTGCTCAGAATAGGGGTTGATGCTCATAAATCACAGGGGTTGGGGCTCCTTTGGGTTGGTGCCCATAAATCTATTGTAATCAGTTTTTCATTGTGAGGCTGGATTGGAGTAGTAGACTCCAACAACTATTCTCACCGAGGTTTTATCCACATTGGGTTTTTCTCGTATATCTCTGTGTTATGTGGTTACCTCTTATGTGGGTGTGCATTTAATCTATCTACTCATTAGAATTTGCATATTTGTTTTAAAGGTTAAAATTTTTGACTATCATTGTTTCACCCCTCTCTCAATGATTTCTCATTTTCTTCAATTGGTATCAGAGCCCCGGGTTCCCCTATTGTAAAGCTTCCTCTAGCTTGGGTAGATCCTATCTTGTGAGAACAATGTCTATAAATGAATCCTTTTATAAAGAACCTATGTTTGATGGTACTAACTATGCCTTCTGGAGTAGAAGAATGGAAACTATTTTATCCTCTCTATCCTTTGATATCTAGATGTCAATGAAAAATGGTTATGTTGTTCCTCAAGTACCCCCTATAGATCCCAATGCTAAAAAAGAATATGAGAATAATGCTAGAGTCAAGAATACCATCCTTAGTGGCTTATCTGATACAAAGTTTGTCAAATTTATGCACTGCACATCTGCCAAAGATACATGGGATAAGCTACAAAAAATATATGAAGGAGATATCAAAGTGAAAGAGGCTAAACTGCAGAATCTAAGAGCTCAATTTGAAAGCCTAATAATGAAAGAAGAGGAAAAGATAGAGGACTATCTATAAAGAGTGGATTAAATTGCGAGTGCTATAAGAGGACTTGGAGAGGATGCCTTAGATGAAGTTATTATCAAGAAGGCTCTAAGATCATTAACCACAAGGTATGATACAAAAGTCTCTTCTATTGAAGAAGCTAAATACTTGAAGAAATTCTCTATGGATGAATTATTTGGCTCCTTATCAGCTTATGAGATGAGGACAATTGGTAGTGAAACCTCAAAGAGATCAGCTTCCTTCAACTCAACCAAGAAAGGAAAAGAAGATGTGCTCATGAAGATGTTTCTCATAAAGAAGATGAAGATTCTGATAATATTGTAGCTAACTTTGTGAGAAAACTCAAAAAGAGATTAGGAAAGTACAAAGGTAAGATGTCCTTTAAGTGTTTCAACTATGGAAAGATTGGACATTTTGCATCTAAATGTCCTTATGGAGAGAAGGACAAAGATTAGAAGCAAAGTATGAAGTCCTTTGGTAAGGATAAAATGAAGAAAACTTACGAGTCAAGGAGAAGGAGCTTTAAAAAGAAAAAAATAGTCTTTACACCTTTTAAGATAATGATGCTATAGATGAAGAGAGTGTCTCTAATGATGATTGCAGTGAAGGTGAAAGAGAGGTTAATCTCTTTATGAAAAAATGAGAACTAGATGATGAGCAAGTGGCTAGTGCTGAAGAGGAAGAAGTTGAAGCTAAAGTTAGAAGGTGAACTTGTGACTTCACTAGAAGAACTTATAAAAGTGAGAAAAGAATACAAAAAGTATAAGCTTGTTGTTTCTGAAGAACAGGATCTGCTAAACAAGTCTCTTGAAGAGTCAAAGAAAATTATTTTTGATCTGAGAATCCAATTGGAAGAAGCCAAAGGGATGTATGAAGTGACCAAATCAAATTTAGAGGAGAATGAAAAGGAGTGTTAAAACATGAAGGAAGAAATTGTAAATCTCAGAAAGGAACTTGAGAAGTGAAAAGATGAACTCAAGATGAGAACCAAGTATGGTGGCAACATTGACGCATTGGAAAAAATGTTGAGAAAGAAGAAGCACACCAAGGACATTAATGGTGTTGGATTTGAAGCAGGACAATGTTCTAACCATGAAGATTCACTTAGCAAGGAGATATACTTCATCTCCTCAAGTGATAGTAAAATCAAACAAACATTCACCTTCAGCCAACCCACTGAAAAGAAGACATATGCGGTTGTTACAAAGAATCGGTCAAAGAATCAACATGTTGATCCCAAAATAAAATCCAAGATTGATGATGGAGACTTCATAAAGGTCAAGGATACAAGAATGAAAAATTCAAGAAGAAAAAACTATGTTTCTCCTAGGAGACAAATGAGGAATAACTTCAACAATGACTGGTATGTATCCCAATTCATGGTTACTGCTACAAATGTAATACATCTGTCATATAATTGATAATTGTAGGCTAATGCACAAATGTTCTACTGGTTTTGAAAGTAGAAATACATTTGATGTACTTAGGGATATGAATTTTATTTGTTGCCATTGTAATGGGTATGGTCATAGGAGTTATGAATGTATAAGAAATATAGCTTAGTCCTACAATAGTTTTTCAAATTTATCATTCAATGTGAATGTGAAATGCTATCATTGTCAAAAATTGGGCCACATTGCAAAACATTGCAAGCTTAGGACAACTAAGCAAAAGAAGACAGTGTCAACATCTGAACCAAATGCAAAACCAGAACAAAATGGGACAACAAAAAAGAAGAAAGATACCAAACAAGTTAGGGTAGAGAAAGATAAAAACAAAAGTGAGTCAAGTTTGATTGTACAAACTGCCTTACATGCAGAAAGGAAAAACTTGTGGGTGGTAGATAGTGGCTTCTCCAATCACATGATTGAAGACAAGAATAAATTCATCAAACTAGAGGATTGGAATGGTGGTTCAGTGTGGTTTGGATACAACTCATCAATCAAAATAAAGGGAAATGGTACACTAAATATTGATGGCAAATTAAAATCTCATGATGTTTATTATGTTGGTTATGGCATAAATGACTTGGTCACATAAATTTTGATAATATTGTTAAAGTCAACAAGAGAGGTTATGTCAGACACATACCGCATATTATCAAACCAACTAACACCATATGTGAGGAGTGTCAAAGAAGAAAACAAACTAAAGTGAGCTTCAAGACAAAGGATTACTCAACTACAAGGCCTTTAGAGCTTGTGCATACTGATTTGTGTAGGCCTACTAGGACAAGAGCTCTCAATGGTGAGAGATACTTCATGTTTCTCATAGATGATTTTTCAAGGATGACATGGGTCACCTTCCTTCAAGACAAGTCACAAGGCTTTGAAAGATTTAAAATCTTCAGGAAGATGGTTGAGAAGGAAAGTGGATACAAGGTGAAGTGTTTAAGATCAAACCATGGAGGAGAGTTTACATCTAATGAATTTGAAGACTACTATGAGAGACATGGAATAAGAAAACAATAATCTACCCCAAGAGCACCACAACAAAATGGTGTTGTGGAAAGGAAAAACAAGACAGTTAAGGAAATGACAAGAATAATATTGAATGAAGCCAATCTGCTTGATGTTTATTGGAAATAGGCAGTCCATACAACTATTTACGCATTGAACAGAGTACAACTAAAAGTGAACAACAAAATGACACCTTATGAGTTATGGTATGATAGAAAACCCTCAGTCATGTACTTCAAGGCGTTTGGTAGCAAATTTTTTATCAAGAAGGATGAAGATGGACTTGGAAGTTTTGAGTCAAGATTTGATGAAGGTATCTTCTTGGGATATCCTACACATAGCAAGGCCAACAAATATTTCAATAAGAGGCCAATGAAGGTGGTTGAGAGTGTATGAAGATTTACATAAAGGTAAACAAAACTCAGTAAATCATATTAAGGAACCATATGTGGAAGAGGAAGGACAATTTGAAAGTGAACAAGAGGAAGAGGCACCAAGAAAGGCTCCAAATATGTATGTTCAGAAAAATCACCATGAGGATCAGATTATAGGCAACAAGAAGGAGAGCAAGGGACAATGAACAAGTAAATTCCTACCTTATGACAAAGATGGAACCCAAGACATTTGATGAGGCCAACAAAAGTGACAAGTGGATGAAGGCTATGGAAGAAGAGTTGCAACATATAGAAAAAAACAAGACTTGGGAATTGGTTCCTAGACCAGCTGACAAGAATGTTATTGGCACTAAATGGGTTTATAGGAACAAAATGAATGAAGAAGGTAAGGTGATAAGAAATAAAGAAAGATTAGTATGCAAAGGATATGCTCAAATTGAGGGAATAGATTTTGAAGAGACCTTTGCTCCAGTTGCAAGACTTGAAGGTTAAGAATGCTCCTGGCATTTTCATCTTATAAAGGATACAAGGCTTATCAGATGGATGTCAAGTCTTCATTCTTGAATGAAAACCTCGAGGAAGAAGTCTACATTGAGCAACCTGAAGGATTTCAACTTCATGTGGATAAGAAATTTGTCTGCAGATTAAAGAAAGAATTATATGGATTAAAAGAAGCTCCAAGGGCATGATATTCCTGATTGGACAAGTAACTACATCAGCAAGGTTTCAAAAAGGAAAATATTGATAGCAACTTATATATTAAGGTGGATGGTGATCACATGATCATAGTTGTATATGTAGATGACATCATCTTTGGAGGCAATAAAGATATCCTATGTAAGGAATTTTGTAATTAAATGCAGTCTAAGTTCGAGATGTCCATGCTTGGAGAGTTATCATATTTTCTTGGTTTAGAGTCAATGATATCAAATATTTACTAACTATTTTAATTTGTTTTGAATATAACAAAGTAAAAAAGATAGATAAATACCAATGACTAGAAAATTTATACAAGTAATTGCAAAAAAGATATCACAATGGATTTCATTTATATGCACTTACACAACTATAGTTCATGGAATTCTCTTAACATGGGTCCATTTCACTAGTACAATACCAATATACAAACTAGCTGATGGTTGCTAAGGACTTCCAACCGATGGAAACTACCAAGAATTACTGTATGCAACCAACAAAAAGAAACTAATCTTGTTAACTATAATATAATTAAAATATAGATAATATGTAAATTTCTCTAACTACAACTTTTCATAAAATTGATTTTATTTTGTAGTCATTAATGTTAGAAGTTCAATCTAAAACTACAATCCAATTAAAAAAAGTTAAACTTACATGAGTACCTTCACCAAAAAGTCATAATAGACATTAATAACTACACATTAATATTCATAAATTGAATAAAAAAAGTGCAACAAAGATTGAATTCTAGACATAAACACCAAAAACAATATCATATGTAATCAAATTTTCTTGGAGGCCAAAGATACTCATAGCTTGCTTAAGGAGAAGCTCACATCATTTTTTGTGTCAAATAGGGAAATGGAAGAGGCCTATAAATGCATGTGAGGAAATTGTTTGTATTTATTGTGCATATGAGGCAGTGAATGGTACATGGGGACACGTCCCCTGCATTTTTAAGGAAAAGTATTTGTATTGAGGATGTTTCAAGGGCGAGGGATGCCTTGGGGATGTTTCTCAAATGTTCCCAAAGTGCATCATTTTTGGGGGGTCATCCTTGATTGAGGAGGATGTTTTGGAGATGCATAGGGGATAACTGATCATCCCCTAATTTCCAATGAACTTTGGCAATTAAAAAAACACCAAAACTCTTATTTTTTAATTTTTTTTGCTTTCTAAGTGGACCCCATGCCCTCCTAGCCCTAAAATGAAACAAAAACTTAATTTCAAAGCCACGTGAATTCATTTTTACATTCCAACATTTCAACAAAGAGGAAAGTGAGGAAGAAAAAGAGGAGGGTTTGAATGTGCTATTGAAGAACGAAAACTAGCATTTAATAAAACAAAAAAGAAACCATTAAGGTAGCAACCAACATTAGAAGGGAAAGAGGTAAGTGATTCTTCCATCTCTCTTTCATATTTTCCAATTTTTTTTAAGAACTTTAATGATGAAATGTATGATTTTTTGTGTTTTATTTATTTATTTTCATTTTACAAAAACCAAAACAAAACAAAATGAACAACAATAGTGAAAGTAGTGAGCATGTTAGAAGGGAAGAACAAAGTGAAAGTCAATTGGTTGAAGGCAAACAACCTCAAAAATATAAATTTGAATGCACTTTTAAAGCTTTAAACAAATATGCAAAAGGCCCCTTCCATCCTATAAAACCTCTCATTTAATTAGTAACACTACTAGACAAAGACAAAAGGAAAAACATGAGGGGGTATATTGTGGTTATGTCACATTTGCAAATAAAAATTTAATGGGAGCTACACAAGAGTCTACTCTCATCTATTGTATTTTATAAGTTATGGGGTCAAGGTTTGTAAAAATATAAAATACAATGAGAGGATAGAATGTTATAGATTGCACATGGAGGAAGAGTGACAATCTAAGGAACAACCAATGCAATTGCAAAAACAATCCACACATTGAGCTATGCATATGCCCTCTATGTTTGGTAATCCTAGTGCCGGTACAAGTAGTGATATCTATATTTTCTTAGGAGGGAAGATGATGGTTGATAGTACTTATAGTGAGCAAGAAAGTACAATTGCTATTTTGTTAAATGTGTATACATGAGATGTGGTAAAGTCCTTCGTAGCCAAAACTTTATTTCTCCATACCATACCGTTTAAATGTGGAACATTATCTCTACTTCAAACAAATTTTTACAGATGTGACAGTTGTTCGTACCTCTATTTACCCCCTTGGAGAAAATAAACTATACACTACACTCCTTGGCAAAGAATATTCCAAGGTGAGTTTTCTAATGAAGGATATGAGATAGTGTTTGATTAGGACAAGCCGCTCTATAATCATGGATGGGTGGACTAATATTAGATATTGATCACTTGTCAATATCATTATCCACTGTGCAGTTGGCTCATATTTCCTTAGACCCATTAATTATTCTGGGAAGTGCAAGGATGCAATAAAGAACATAGGAGATCATTGAGAGGGGGTTGAATCAATGATAGTAAAAAATTTAAACCTTTAAAAAAAATGTGCAAATTCTAATGATTAGAAAGATTAAATGCACACACACATAAGAGGTAACCACATAACACAAAGACTTACGAGGAAAACCCAATGTGGGAAAAACCTCGGTGAGAATAGTTGTTGGAGTCTACTACTCCAATCTAGCCTCATAATGAGAAACTAATTACAATAATTTATGGGCACCAACCCAAAGGAGCACCAACCCCTATGAATTATGAACATTAACTCAAAGGAGCACCAATCCTTATGATTTATGAGCACCAACTCAAAGGAGCACCAACCCCTATTCTGAGCATCAACTCGGATTACAAATAATAAGAAAACAATAACAGTTTAGGTGCCATGTTACAAATGAGTTTTGTAACTCTCTATAATTCACACTCAATCATGCTCAGCTATGTCAACTTTTTGATCGCTTCTGCTCTCAGTTATCAACAACTACAAATTATCCTCACAACATTTCAAAAATAACATATGTGTTAGTTCCTCTCCTTTTAATCTACACATCACTATCTTTTTAGCATCTGAGAGATCATCTCTTTTCGATAGATTAGATTCTCTATGCATAGACAACTCTCTAATAAATGTTATCAAATCTAATCAGGTTTCTGAATTTCTTTATCTTTGTTCGATGGCCAACTACCTTGTTTCTTGTCATCTGCAAATCCCACACAAAGAAAAATGATTTTCATATTCCTTCAAGAAACCTACTATCTATAGAAGTGAAAGTCTGATTAATTTCATCATGACGTAATTTTGGATTCATCACTAAGATTAGATTACAATATTTGGTAATCTTCACCAACTTTGTCCCTTGATATCCTTTCATCTGGAAATGTTGTGATGTCTTCGTGGAAATGAAATCTCTACAGAAAATATTTGGATATTCTTCAACCAACATGACTGATTTAGCTTGTGTCTTCGAGCCCAAAATAGATAATTTAATTTACCTTCATAAATGAGTCTCCATTCATCTTTTCATATTTTGTTAACAAGAGTCGGCAATCAACTACAAAATCAGATTTTGATCATCTATGTGTATTATGAAATCTACACGTCTGCAAAAGTTGTCCTCTACAATATGATTTGTCTCTTATTTCACTCTGAAAGAACCATATGCCCAACATGGTCATCCAAGTCATTAGGTTAGCTAGAGTTGAATGTCCAAGTGGACAAATCACCAATCAAATCACATTGGAGTTGTTAGAATCTTCTTAGACAGTCAAAAAAATCACCAAGGGTTTTATCGCTAAGACTTGTTTTCTTGTCACGCTGAAACATAATCCCTATCACTATAGCTTCATGAACTTGCAAAGGGCAAAAAGAGTCTCTCTGAACTATGAGGTTGTGTCAAAAAGAGAAAGGTGTCGGCAAGACACCCTTGTGCTTATATCGACACACAAAATGTGTCACCTAGACAACACATTGATCACACTGAACAAAGGGTTTCAGTGTAGCACAAAGCGACACCTAAAGGAGGAAGTGGTCTTGCTGAAAAGGAAAGTTATACTGTGTTGGTTGAAAATTTTGTACACAAGGGGAAATATACAAAATTGTGGCTTCAACCACAGTTTGTAAGTAAAACTCTCCTAATTAAGGGAAGGCTCCCCCTGTCTACAAACTAAACTAATCTAATATGGGTGGGACAATAGTCTTTCTTCTTCTTTCAAGAAAAACTATACTCTTTTCTCTTCTTAGAAAAGTAATAGCAATTGGAAATAAATAATAGCAAATACAGAAACGAGACTTCTTTGTAGGATTTTTGGAACATAAAGGGAAGCAAAGTTTCCATGAAGGCACAAAGACCTCCGTCACTTCCCCGGGACGGGAAAATAGAAAGAAAGCTCAAAGTCTTCAACTATCTATTCTCCTATCAACCTTTTTAGATGATTTTCTACTAACTAAGCACAATATGTAGCAGCTCAAAGTCTAACTACATGATGCACTTCAACTCACATGCACAAGTTTTAAAAATAGAAGCAGCACAAAGTCTACAAGCTATGTTCCCACTTTAGCTTTCCACACTAGTTTCAGATATGATAAGCAACTCAAAGTCTATAAGACCAAATCTAAAAACCAAACATATAACTCTAAATACAATTAGCAGCTCAAAGTCTGCAAGATTGAATTTAAATCCCTCTTTCACAATAGAACAAAACTCACAATCAACTCTAGAAAATGTCATCACATAACAACTTGAATTGGCACAAAGTCTCAACACAACTTGCCTCTTTTATTGAAAACAATCTGATTTACATCTAAACTCAAAGTCTTAGAGTGCACATACAAACTGGCAGAATTTTGTTGCATTGCTAAAAAGATGATTATTTACAAATGAGGGTCCTCCTTATATAGGAAAATGTTGGAGAAAAATGGGGGCATAGTTGACTAATTCAATTGCATAGTCCCACTTGACTACAACTTCAGCAGAAAGAAAATATGCAGCTGCGAGAAAACTTGTAGCATCTAACAATGCAACTACATGAAAAGAAAGTGTCAAAAAGAGGACACTTTATTCATCTTTCTCCTCCTTATTGGATTTCTGAAATTCTTCAAACCGAGCTAAAGCAACTTGCATCTTAGCTTTGTCTCGCACCATATCAACAATCTCATTAGCGCATCTTCTTTTCTCTGTCGATTTGCTGGGAGAGGGCTCAGACATTTCAACATGGATCAATAGTGTTTTTAAAATGATCACCATCAGACCAGCAAATTTCATCAATCAAAACAAGAAACAGGAGTCAGAAATGACTTAGGAGACAAAAAGAGAAAAACTTGCAGGTCGGACTTTAAAGTCCGGACTGCAAGTTCAAACAACATCATACATAGGTCAGACTTTAAAGTCTGATCTGCAAGGGAAACACTTGACAAGCAACTGCATGTTGGACTTTAAAGTCCGATCTGCAACCTGGGAAGGAAACTCAAAATTTGCACATCGGACTTTAAAGTCTGATGTGGAAGGATAATCAAGCAAAGATTGCATATCAGACTTTAAAGTCCGATATGCGAGAAGGGTAAAACTTAACTTGTAGGTCGGGAAAAATTCCTCGACCTGCACATAGGCAAACTTGCAGGTCGGGAAAAATTTCCCGACCTGGACATAGACCTGCAGGGCGAGAAAAATTCCCTAACCTACACATAGGAAAACTTGCAGGTCAGGAAAAATTCCCCGACCTGCACATAGACCTACAGGTCGAGAAAAATTCCCCGACCTACACATGGATTGGCAGGTCGGAAAAAATTGCCCGACCTGCATATGGATTGGCAGGTCAGGAAAAATTCTCCGACTTGCATATGGATTGGCAAGTCGGGAAAAATTCTCTGACCTGCACATAAAGGCAGACTTGCAAGTTGGGAAAAATTCCCCGACTTGCATTACTTGGTAGACCAAAACTGCCCTTCGGGTTTTAAAACCCGACATGCAGGAAAACACAAGAAACATTGCATTTCAGGTTTTAAAAACCAAAGTGTAGACAAAAGATAAAATAAAAGATGAAGGCAAAACCATGAAAATGATAAAAATGAAGATGCAAACTAACATGACTTACGAGGGAAGTCGATCGACCTTGGAGGATGTAGGTTACAAAATGGACACATTTCGTAGGGGTTGTACCATGATTTTAGCCGCACTGAAATCGAGGACAACAACTGGCTCTGACTGGGGGAACGAGTTACAACACTTGAAGCTTGTAGAATCTAGAACTCCGAGTGCCTGTATCCATTGGGTTATATAGTCAAGCAACAAAGACACAGACAACAAGACTGACACAAAGCAACCAATTAAAAACAAGACAAAAACTTATGCAACTACACTTATTAAAAATGGAAACTAACCTAACCTAAACTAACTGACCATAGAAACCTTCCTAAATGAAACCATTCACAGACTCACAAAGTAGCTGCCTTTCTTTAGCAGCTTGCATTTCCTTGCATGATCATTAGCATCCACAACCAATAGAAGCATGAACAATTGTACCAGGACTTTATGCAACACTCCTTGGAAGAGATGAACAAAATCACCTTCCTCTTGAAATGAATCATATGTATTGCTACTCCAAAGTAGATATTTGAAACCAGATTGCTCTTGCTTAGCTAAAAATGCATGTTTGGCCTCTTCCTCAAGTGTATCTTCAAGCTCATGTACAAGTGGAATCTTTGGCTCTCCATTTGCTTCCAACCAAGAAAGATGTCTGATTGGACATCCTCTTGACGAAGCAAAATAAAAATTCTTCTTGTTGATTACACCTTTATCAACTGCTTCTTCAATTACAACCTCATGCTGAAAAGAATGAGTTTCTTCATGTGAGTCAATTGAAAACATGACTACATTTCTTACCTCAACATGTTATTCACAAACTTCAGATTTAAGAGGATTGTCAACAAGACTTGAACAAAACTCTTCTATAGTACTCATGAAATGATGTTCATCAAGTTGTCGGGTAGGTTTCTTATGCATGATATGTCCAAGTTCATGACCTTGGAACATGAATGCATTCATTTCAACTTGACTGGGATCTTCATAAATGTTCACCTTTTCACATCTCATGATGTGATTGTCTTCCTCCATGGTACCTAGCATGGTTTTTTCTTTTTGTTCAATAGCTTTTTAGAACTGCATAAACCAGATTTGAGAGTCACCAGCTATGTCTGCTTCCTCCTCTTGGAATAGACCATAATCACTTTGTTCAGATTCAAAGTCCTCCACTACTGCATTTGTTAATGGTGCCTCAAGTGTAAGCCCTCCTAGTGGCAAAGAAAGCTTGTCTTGATTTCTAGCTACATAACTAGGAGTAGTATTTGGATATGGCTTCCTAGGAATGTCTTCATAAGGGGAAGAAAATACACCTTGAGCTATTTGCTTTTTGATGGCAAGCAACTCATTAGCCAACCTTTGCACCATGGTATCTGCTCTCTTGGTAGACCATGATCCCAAAGAAGAGTTTTCTTTGGACCCATTTGGCTCTATCTTTATCTTACCCGCAAGGATAAGGCCATCTTCAACCTCAACTACTAAGGTTTGTGCAGCTGCAAGGTTACCTGGAACTACTCTTCTGAACAAGAAACTCACCTCAAGTGACTGAGCATTCGTGAAGAAGCACTTCAAATTTGTAGCTGTAGGCTGAGAAGCAAACAGGATGCAGTTATGCAACTTGTTGAATTTAGCAACAAATTCCCACATGGGCTCTTGCAGTTCTTTCTTCATTTGAGTCAATTGCACCAAGAGTGCATGCTCATCTTTTGTAGGTTTGAACCTTGCCTCAAACCTTATTTTGAGGCTAGCCCAATCTGTGATAGAATTATTTGGCAAATGGTAAAACCAATCAACAGCTACACTTTGTAAGGTTTCAATAAATAACCTTACAGATATATCTTCATGTTCAACTCCCAAAACACCACATGCAATATAAAATACAGTGATGTGTTCATCAGGATGCTGAGAACCATCACCCAAAAACTTGGGAAAGTTCTTCCATGAACCATCAAGAAGAACATGTAAGGGTAGAATCAGGTTCAACAAACCAAAAGCATTCCCCCAAGGACCTTGAGCTGCCATTTTACATATCCTTGGTGAAAGTTTGATAAATTATAAGGAAAGGAATTACAATGAATAGGATACCGGTATACTTCAACCAAAAGCATGAGGCTTTTGGATGCATATTGTATCCCCAGTAGAGTTGCCAAAAACTGTTGGTTGAAAATTTTGTACACTTGGGGAAATATACAAAATTGTGGCTTCAACCACAGTGTGTGAGTAAAAGTCTCCTAATTAAGGGAAGGCTCCCCCTATCTACAAACTAAAATAATCTAATATGGGTGGGACAACAATCTTTCTTCTTCTTTCAAGAAAAACTATACTCTTTTCTCTTCTCAGAAAAGTAATAGCAATTGGAAATAAATAACAGCAAATACAGAAATGAGACTTCTTTGTAGGATTTTTGGAACATAAAGGGAAGCAAAGTTTCCATGAAGGCACAAAGACCTTTGTCACTTCCCCAGGACGGGAAAATAGAAAGAAAGCTCAAAGTCTTCGACTATCTATTCTCCTATCAACCTTTTTAGATGATTTCTGCTAACTAAACACAATATGTAGCAGCTCAAAGTCTAACTACATGATGCACTTCAACTCACATGCACAAGTCTTAAAAATAGAAGCAGCACAAAGTCTACAAGCTATCTTCCCACTTTAGCTTTCCACACTAGTTTTAGATATGATAAGTAGCTCAAAGTCTACAAGACCAAATCTGAAAACCAAACATATAACTCTAAATACAATTAGCAGCTCAAAGTTTGCAAGATTGAATTTAAATCCCTCTTTCATAATAGAACAAAAATCACAATCAACTCTAGAAAATGTCATCACATAAAAACTTGAATTGGCACAAAGTCTCAACACAACTTGCCTCTTTTATTGAAAACAATCTGATTTACATCTAAACTCAAAGTCTTAGAGTGCACATACAAATTGGTAGAATTTTGTTGCATTTCCAAAAAGATGATTATTTACAAATGAGGGTCCTCCTTATATAGGAAAATGTTGGAGAAAAATGTGGGCACAGTTGACTAATTCAACTGCATAGTCCCACTTGACTACAACTTCAGCAGAAAGAAAATATGCAGCTGCGAGAAAACTTGCAGCATCTAACAATGCAACTACATGAAAAGAAAGTGTCAAAAAGAGGACACCTTATTCATCTTTCTCCTCCTCATTAGATTTCTGAAATTCTTCAAATGGAGCTAAAGCAACTTGCATCTTAGCTTTGTCTAGCACCATATCAACAATCTCATCAACGCATCTTCTTTTGTCTGTCGATTTGCTGGGAGAGGGCTCAAACATTTCAACATGGATCACTAGTGTTTTGAAAATGATCACCATCAGACCAACAAATTTCATCAATCAGAACAAGAAATAGGAGTCAGAAATGACTTTGGAGACAAAAAGGGAAAAACTTGCAGGTCGGACTTTAAAGTCCGAACTGCAAGTTCAAACAACATCATACGCAGGTCGGACTTTAAAGTCTGATCTACAAGGGAAAAACTTGACAAGCAACTGCAAGTCAGACTTTAAAGTCTGATCTGCAACCTGGGAAGGAAACTCAAAATTTGCACATCGGACTTTAAAGTCCAATGTGCAAGGAAAATCAAGCAAAGATTGCATATTAGACTTTAAAGTCTGATATGCGAGAAGGGCAAAAATTAACTTGCAAGTCGGGAAAAATTCCCTGACTTGCACATAGACCTGCAGGTTGGGAAAAATTCCCCAACCTGCACATGGATTGGCAGGTCGGGAAAAATTCCCCGACCTGCATATGGATTGGTAGGTCAGGAAAAATTCTCTGGCCTGCATATGGATTGGCAGGTTGGGAAAAATTCCCCGACCTGCACATAAAGGCAGACTTGCAAGTCATGAAAAATTCCCTGACCTGCATTACTTAGCAGACCAAAACTGCACTTCAGGTTTTAAAACCCGACATGTAGGAAAACACAAGAAATACTACATTTTGGGTTTTAAAACCCAAAGTGTAGACAAAAGATAAAATAAAAGATGAAGGCAAAACCATGAAAATGACAAAAATGAAGATGCAAACTGACATGACTTACGAGGGAAGTCGACCGACCTTAGAGGACGTAGGCTACGAAATGGACACATTTCATAGGGTTTGTACCATGATTTTAGCCGCACTGAAATCGAGGACAACATGCTAAAAAGAATACTATTTTGATAGGAAACAATGCAAGTTATACTTAAAAAGATGATTTCATTATAGCTCAATAGGTCGCTAATTGGCATTTCTTGTAATACCGAAAAGCCAATCTATGTCGAAAAAAAAAGATGTTGGTAAGAAATCTTCATTGTCACACTGATATGGACACTTTATCGACAACATGTAGAGTCAGTTACACCAAAATGAAATGGTTTCGGTGTAACACAAGAGGGCGACCAAAGGCAAAATAAGTCTTGCCAAAAGGTAAGGTTATGGCAAAAAGATCTTTGCCGCCACACAACACAGGGCCCCACATGAACACACCATGGCATGGGGGAATCAACCAGAGGATGCCACATGGAACTAATGAATGATCGCCAAATGGATATCTATAGACAACTGACAAGGTGGGATTGAGAGAGAACGCATCAAAGGGACATATCTCTCCCCTTTGTTGATGTGACAACACCGATGTCACATCGAAAAGTGGTATATCGATATAATGCCATGAAGGTCTCCTTGACAGCGGTATATCGACAAGGTGTGGGGGTTCTACAAAGACCAAATTCTATCTTTGCTGAAATGGAGGGTTACACCGAAATCTACCAAGGAGGGGATTTTCAACATTTATTAGTCTGCAACTTTATTTCCACGTCTTACTAAAAACCTGTCGTGTTATGGATGACTACAACAAATGCTCCCTGCCTAACATATTTTTCTTGTTGAATAAATTATCCCAAGAGCTATCTGCCAACGCATTTACATAATTGTCCCTAGTATCCTTGAAAGAGTGACATTCTAAAATGAAGTGTTTTTCTATTTCCACTTTATTTGAAGTGCAAAAAATACACACTTTTTCTTCCCAAGCTTCTTTTCACAGTGTAGTTGATGAGAGTTAGTTCTTAACTAAGCAATAAGAATTTTGGTTCTCTAAGGGATATTGGCTCCTATGTATGCTTTTTGATGATTGTTACAAGTCCAGGATTAAACTCTTCAATATAATATTGTTTCTTTCTCCCTAGCCCTTTATCCCAAGTACGCTTGTGGAGCTTATCCAAAACAAAAGCCTTTGTCTCTTTACTATTTGTGGGGCACATCTTCAAGTAAAAATCCCATTTACTAAACCATTTGATATTTTGTCACATCAAAGTCTTCTTTCTTTTGCATGTTGTGTCATTGAAGAAAACCTTAGGCCATTTTCCCTCTTCTATTTTCTGAATTATTTTTAAATATCTTATGTCTCACCATATCAATTGTTCCAATAGGTGCAACCCCCACTTCACTCAAGATGATATCATAAGAGAGTGAAATTTTAATCTTGAACTTGTTTGTAACAATTATTTTTTATTTTTCTCAATTTGCTTCCATTATAAATCAAAAGTACTATTAGACCACAATTCATAACCATAAAGTACACTCAAAATCAATTAAAACCCAAAAAGAGTTTGGGTAGTCTTCCAATCCCATAGCTTTGCCTCTTTGCACCTATTTTGAAAAGAATTAAACACTTTCTAGCATCCCAAAGTTGTGTTAGCAAGAGACACTGTACCCGTAGATATTTGTGCTTGAAGATTGTTCTAAGGTTGTCATTGATGACAACTCAGATCAGATATCACATCCAGTATATGTAGAAGTGATCTACCTGAAGTTTGAGAAGTTTGATATTCATTTATGCTTAAGTCTGGAAGGTGGAATACAGAGTATGGGTACATTGAGAAGATCTCTATTTTGGTTTCATAGTTTTAGTTGTAGTGAAAGATTTAGATGGTTAGATGTTCGAGATAACTTATTTCACAATTCTAGCCTCTTGTATTGATTCTCGTGCAAGATTTAAGATCTCCTATCTAGTAATTTAGGAAGAACATAATTATTTTATAGTGTGTGGTGCGGAACCTTTGGGATGATTTCGGTGATTGGTTTTGAGTTCGAGGTGATTGAGTCAACATATGGAAGCTTATTATCAACTTGTTTAGGTCTGCATATGGACTTGTAATTGGATTGAGTCGACTTATGGTTACATGTTTCATGTTACATGTTATGTAGTTCTTGAGTCTGACATGGAAATTGATTTATTTTGTTGATGTGAATACATAAGATTGATTCATTTGAGAATTTTGGTGTGTGGTATGATGAGATGTGAGTGAGAGAATATTGTATGAGCGATTGTGCGAAGTTTTGTATGTGTGATTGAAAGTTTTTGTGCTCCGGTATATGATAGAGCAACATAACAAAGAAGAGAGACAAAATAGTGGAAGAAGACCTTTTGCGCTTAACCAGAATTTCTTTTAGGTATATGTAGATGCTACTCTTCAGTTCATTCAATAAGTTGTCATTGTAAATCTCTTGTAAGGTAGTGAGTCTTCCTCTAGGTTGTAGCCCTCTTTTGTAATTGAGAAGTGAGCTCTAGGCAGCGTGCCTAAATACTTATGCATTCCCATCTTGTAAAATTATTATACTTCTTATTATAGTATTATAATATTGTGGGTCTCAATCCCACCACGGTTTTTCTTTTTTCTAGTTTCCATGTAAAAATTATGGTGTTATGGTGTTGTGCTTGTTTGCATTTAGTTTTTGCACTTTTCTTTTATTCATTTGTATGTGGTGGTTAAAGAATCAACTTATGAAAATTGTTAATTGTAGAACACTGATTCACCCCCCTTTCAGTGTTCATTGATTCCAACAATTGGTATCAGATCCTAGTTCCTCTAAGGAAGCCTAACCACTTGAGGAAAATCTGAGAGATTGAATCAATGGACTCCAGTTTGCAAAGACAACTTATTGTGGCACTTGAAGACCTAGATGCAACAAGGAAAGAAGAAAGTGCTCTGAGAAGAAATTTGAGTGATGCAAAAAAATTTGCTGAGTCATTGAAAGATGAAGTGAACACATCCAGAGAGAAGAGAAAGGAGATGATGGACAAACTTAAGGAGAAAGAAGAGCAATGCATTGATAATCAAGACAAGACAAATGAATGTGAAAAACTTGGTAGAGATAATGCAGTCCTCAAGAATGAAATACAATCCATTCTGATAAAGTTGACAAAGGAGATTGAAGACAGGCAGAAGAATGAAGAAATTCTGACTCAGACATTAAAGGATAGATCTAATGAATTTTGTAGATTTAATCATGAAAATGACTTGTTGAAGCATGAATTGATACAGTCCTGGAATAATGAGCAAGAACTTGAAAGATAGATCATAATTCAAAGAGATGAACTTTCCACTACTAGATGAGATGTTGAAAAGTTAGAAGAACAAAGGTGATATGGGAGGACTTGGATTTGACAAAGGAGAAAGCTTTGGATCTAGTCAAAGTAATCATCAGAAGAACCAGAGACCTTTAGTAAGATATCCTAATGCTTATAAATTCAATGGTAAATGTTTTGTTTGCAATAAATTTGGTCATATGGCAAGTCGATGTAGAAATAGAGCTAATCAGAATAACTCATCATTCTCTGGACAATGTTTCAATTGCAATAAATATGGTCATAAGTTAGTTGAATACATAAGTATGGTAAATAGTAGAAATGTAAGATGCTATGCTTGTGGAAGATTTGGATATATTGCTAACCAATGTAGATCAAAGGGAAATCAAGGTAATTTTAGGCCTAATCAGAGAAACAACATTGCTTGTTATGCTTGCAACAAATCCAATCATATTGCAATGTTTTGTAGAAGCAAGAATGTGAGAAAAAATTCTCCAGTGGACAAAAACAAAGCAGGTGAAAAGGGAAAAGAAAATATTGAATAGATCAAATAGCAATACAATAAGATGTGGATTAAAAAGGAAGATTCAAATGCAACAAATGGGTCCACACCTAATTCCGGTGTTGGATCTTCATCCGGTAACTAAGGCACTTGGCCTTAGGGGGAAGCTTTTCATTGAGATCCTTAAAAACCCCTTTCAGAGATCTGTAACTAGCTGTGGATGGTTGTAAATGACTATAGATGGTTGTGCAGATGATCCTGAGAGATATCTGGAAGATTTGATGCCGATTTGATGCTCCAATACAATGTTCATGAGTTTCAAGGCATCGAGAAGAAATTTAGGGTTGAGCATTTATTGCACCTTAAAGTTAGGTATTCAAAAGATAAAAGGGGCATTTTTAACATTCATTTTTCACATTGTGTGTGAAGTGAAAGAGAAGAAGAGTGTAGCGAAGAAGATTGTGTAGCTAATACAAAGGTTGTGAAGATTCGACAAATATTTCTTGCATCCGGTTGAAGTCAAAAAGGTACTTTCTGAGTTCAAAGCTATTTGTTCATAACCTAGATTTTGATAATGGCATCTTCTAGTTCTGGTGTGGCAAATATATTAATTGTTGAGATAAATGATAAGGCAAGGCCAAATTTTAAGAAGCATCCATACAAATCAATGGAAGATGATCTGAATGGTGCATTCTCATCTATTCGGTACGATGTAAATTGCATGTTGAAGGCATTAGGGCATACATCCATTACAATATTGAGGAGCTTGGAAATGCATAAATTATACCACTTTATACCAAGCACATGATAGCCAAAAAAACATACATGATTACTAAGAATGATATCTAGACGATGACATGTTTGAATACAACCAGTGAAGTCCCTGGTTTGAGAAATGTGAAGAACACAACTGTGACAGAGGTAACCGGTTCACAACATGATATCAGATCAATGAAAATAAGCAATATTATTGAGTATGATGTGAGATTCACATCCATGATGACTGGCTATAAGGTATATCAGTCTAGCAGGGAAAACTCAGTCTTCGTTACAATAATTATGCAACATATCAAATTCTGAAGGAGAACAAGTTGTATGACCTATGTGGAGTACTGCTGAGTGAATTGATGAGCAATTTGAAGAAGATTAAGCAAGATAAGAAGCCTCTCTTTAAGTTTGGCACTTTGATTGTTTGTTTGGCCTTCTACTTCATGAATGATATCCCTAGTATAGGCAATGAGCATATGATAAACTAGTGGTGGTGTAGATCAAAGAAGCCTTACAAGGATTAGGAGATGCTCAAGCACATAAAGCTATCCTATGGGGTTACTTAAAATCATTCCAAGTCATGATGCAGAGTAGGGAAAGGATCCCAAAGGAGATTGTGGAGAAATATGAGGACACCATATGCTTCATGGTGGAAATTGATCAATGTCTGATGGAAGTTGTTGAGCCAAGAATAGTGTGGATCATGCCCATGGGGTATGAGGTTGATGCAAATACTCTTGACATGTATGCTCAATATCTTCTGAGCAAGCCGATGGATGAGAAGGAAAAAATATTTGGAACCTATAAGGAGAAAATTTTAAGCTTTCACTCCTAATATACCAAGCCCAGTATGCAGAAGAGATTTAGGAAAGAAGTAGAACAACTCACTGAAGATATGGGAATAACAAAGGAAGTTGTCTATAGGGCCAAAGAATATAACATCCTGAAAGAGGAGGACATGGTTCAACCAAAGAAGACTAAACCGGTGACTCCTCCATATCCAAGGCAAACAAAGTCAACACCTTTCTCTGGTGGACAATAGCCTATCCCTCCACCTAAAACTCAAACCAAATCATCCAGTGGAGCAAAGAAGAGGAAGAAAGGAAAGCCCAAGAGAGTCTATGTGGTAGCCATTGTTGAGGAAGAGACATAATTTGATGAACCAGTGAGGAAAGTGAAGAAGACTGCTACCTTTTCTAGGGTAGTTAGGAAGCCACCATCTGATGAAGGTTAGCCAAGCAAAAAGCCTAAAGTTGCAGCTAAACAATCTGAAAGACCTTGATCTAGTAGGAAGCCCAAGTCTGAGCTTGATGAAGCATTGAAGTCTGGGAAGCTAGAAGGTAACTACACTATTGTGCCCCCCATTTCACTTAGTCAGATAGTTGATGAAGTAGTGAAGGAAGGAAATTTGAAGAATATATCTAAATATTATGAGAATTGTGATGAGAATAATCAAATAACAATAGAAGAAGTTGTTGTAAAATACATGAATATATATAGAAAAACACTAATAGAATTATCATCTATGATTCTTAAGGGTTTATATGAAGTTTTGGATGCCAGAAGGCATATGACTAGTTTAGAAGATGAGAGAATAAAAGAGTATGTATTAGTTAACTTGTATTCTATGATTTCTAAGAGTGAAGTTGATAGACTTCTTAACATTGAGAAGAGTAGATTTAGAAGCAAAACAAGAGTTAATAAGATCATGCTCAAAAAATTTGATGAAGTGGCTAAGGAGACATACACAATTTTGAAAAATGTTTTGGAAGAGAACAGGTATGAAGTAAATCTAGCTAAAGTTGACATCCCTCCTGAAGTTCATACATAGGATGATACCTCCATTCTAGATGAGAAAAAAAATGTACAGACTGTAGTTGGAGATGACATTGATGATAATTAGAAGGTTACTGACTCTAGTGAATCTAATCAAACTCCTCCTTTGACAAATGTTGAATCTAAGAAGGCAACTGAGGAGGTTGGAAATGAGAAGGGAGAAGATGCTAACAAAGGAGAAGAAGGAGAGAAGACAGAGAAGGACAAGGATGGAGATAAGATTGAACAAGTTCCAGCAGCAAGAGACACTGCAGACAAGGGGAAACATATTATAATAGACACAAATCTCACCTAAGGACCTATAGCTCTTAGCTCATTGTTTCCTATTCAAGCACTGAAACTTGCAGCTCTTGCACAAGCCAAACCAAGTGAGGACTTACTCAAGTTTCACACTGAAGACAAGGAGCTGATATCGTTGGCCATAAATATGATTTTGCCATCATTCAAGCAAGATACGTTTTATGCTCCCTCTGGTAAGCTAAGGAGAATGTTAAAGGCAGTAGATTCTCATTTTGTATCTTCAGAGAAAGCAACTGATGCAAAGGTTTTGAGTCAATTTAATGCTATGGGATTAAGGACAATTTTGAAAATGGTTGAAGGTGATAGAGTTAGTTTGATTTCTAGTTTGAAGACTATTCTGGAGGCACTAGATGAAGGTGGTAAAATATACAAATAATGTCTTCTTTTGCCTAAGTTTACAATTAAAATAGATAAGAAGAATAATGAATGTGAAGGGAAGTTAGCTAGTATTTCTCAATCCTAGGCCCCTCAATTAGTTTTTGCTAGTAACTACGAAGCTTAGGTCATGGCTCTACTTGACAAAATCAAGAGCCTTAATCAAGAAAATGACAAAGTGGTTGGTAGAGTGGGAGAACACATGAATTTAATCACTCCCCGGTTGGACACCTTGCTGAGTAGTCATCGAGATGCTATGAATTCTATAAATAAGAGTGTTTTGGAAGATCTTAGAGGAGAAGAGATGCATGCTTATTTGTTTAGTGCTCTTATAAATATTTTGGATAATTTGAAGAAAGGTTGGGATGATCACCTACAATCCCTAAAGACCATTTTTGCAGATATTTTTAAATTCATGTAAGATATTGAGTATACCCTTGTACATAAATTTTGGCAGATTCTTATCTTTGGAATTGTTGTCAAAGGGGGAGAGAGAGGTATGAAAAATGATGTATATTCTTAGGAGGAGCTTATTGAGTTATGGAGTTGTTGCAGTTTTGAAATTTTGAATTTTTGCAGTGATAGTGTCATTTTTCATCAAGTGTTGCCATCAATGCCAAAGGGGGAGATTTTTGGCAAGAGATACTGTACTTGTAGATATTTGTACTTGAATATTCTTCTGAGCTTGTCATTGATGGCAACTCAAATTAGACATCACATCCAGTATATGTAAAAGTGATGTACCAGAAGTTTTAGAAGTTTGATATTCATTTATGCTTAAGTGTGGAAGGTGGATTATAGAGTATGGGTACATTGAGAAGATCTCCATTTTGGTTGCATAGTTTTGGCTGCGGTGAAAGAGTTAGATAGTTAGATGTTCGAGATAACTTATTTTGCAATCCTAGCCTCTAGTCATGGGGGCTTAACTAAATAGGAAATATCATATCACGTGTGTTCATATTGGGGGGTTTAATATCCCAAAAATGATGGTGCAATATATTGCCCATCGGTGAAAATAGGGGGGTTTTTAATTTGGGCTATGAAAAAGTGCAATATTTTGTGCAAATAGGGGGGCTTTTAATTCAGGTTGTTTATTGGGAGGGGGTGGAAAGAAAGGAGTTTAGGGAAACATTTTTTGAAAATAGGGGGATTACTTTGTATGTCATGAATTTAGGTAATATAACCCAGGTTCACTAAGTGAAGCCCCCATGCCTCCAGTATTGATTCTTGTGCAAGATTGAAGATCCAGTATTCAATAATTTAGGAGGAACAAAGTTATTTTGGTGTAGCGTGTGGTGTAGAATCTTTGGGATGATTTCGATGATTGGTTTTGAGTTCGAGGTGGTCAAGCCGATGTGTTGGAAGCTTATTATCAACTTGTTTAGGTCCACATATGAATTTGTAATCGGATTGAGTTGACTTATGGTTACACGTTTCAAGTTGTGTGTTATGTGGTTTTTGAGGCCAATATGGAAATTAATTTATTTTGTTGATGCGGATATATAAGACCTATTCATTTGAGAATCTTTGAATGTGGTATGATGAGATGTGAGTGAGAGAAGATTGTATGAATGATTGTGTGAAGTTTTGTGTGTGTGATTAAAATCTTTTGTGCTTTGGTATATGACAGAGCAACAAAACACACTAGTACATTTGGGCCTAATTTCTGATAGCTAATTGTCAAAAGTATGATGACACCACGTCGGACTTTCGACCAATTTGACTGTCAAAAACTTGTCATCGGTCTTCCAGACAATGCCATTTGTGTTGGCAGTCCGACGATGTTATGAACTCTTCTGATGACGGCCATATTTGTTCCTCCAGCCAAAAATGTCGATGGATTATGGTCAAAATTCTGAAGGCTGCTATGTTTGCTCCTTGATGATTGTTCGACAAGGAAGTGACGTCGGATATACAACATCCTTGTCAGATGTTTCTTTAGTTGTCATCGGAATTTAGATGGTATCCAATGTTGTGGGTTAGACGACTTTGCCGTCGGTGCATGAAAGCATTGAACGAGTTCTACTTTTGAAAATTGTATAAAACATTTTTAATTTATTTGATTTAGTGTTATTTGCAAAAAAAGGTTATCAATGATGTTTCCTTTCTCCAATAATTGTCTAGGAACTTTCCGTTAGATAATATGTAACATCCAATGACTAAATATTTTCTTTATAAATGCTTATTTTATTTAATTATCATCTGAGCATGAATTATAATTTATATCTGTGTGGAAGTAGAAGATACAAGCTGAAGACTCATGTGCAAGTAATTCTCGTACAAGAAATCAAGCAGACATTATCTTGAATGACATGGAAACAAGCTCATCAGATGCCTAGAAGAGAGCAATTGAAGAAAATAAGAGGAAAGTGTTAAAGGGTGATAAATACATAGAGAGTATGCAATACAAACAAACAATGTCTGGAGTGTGTGATGCGACATCTCTAATTTATATATGGAGGGACTAACTAGTTTTGGAGTTCCTGGGAAACCTATTGGGCCAGGCTTGGAGGAAATCAATGTGTTCATGCAAGGACCACCTTTTTTCTATTATGAGAATGATGCTTTTGCACTGAAGGATATTTGGAAGGAAATATCCAAAAATTTCTATAGTGTGGAACTAGAGTTGGTGGACTCGAAGTACTTTTTAGCTTCTAGAAGACCAAGAGGTTATGTACACAATCTCCTAATAGAAGGGAGATTTCAAGAATTACCTCTCCTCCCCATGACTATTAAGGAAGCACTTCCTTAGACAAAGGACTATTGGCCTCCATGGGATCAAAGAAAAAAATTGAAGCATTGACTCTAGACGACGTGGTGGTGTACTTCGTGAAGAACTCTGGACTATAATTGAAAATTCATGAGGGAAATTGCAATATAGTGAACATAAATACATTCTTGAAAAGTGTGAAGAATGGATCTTGGTTTGGGTGGGGCTAGGTCAGGTGGCTCCTCTAGAGGTTGACGAGAGAGAAATCAGATTAGGATTTGAAAAAGATCACACTCGTGGAACTTCATGTGTGACTGATCGATTGCGCTGTTTGGGTAATGCATTCCAAATAGATACAATTGCATACCATTTATCTATCTTGAAATCCTTTTATCCTGATGGCATTAAATTAAAGTTCTTTCTCTCTTTTCCGGTGATCTCTGGGGTAGAGGTTGCTTTGCATCAACTTGGGATACATTTAACTTGTGTTGTATTTGCGGAAATATGTATCCTAGGTCGATGCAATGCAACCTCTACTCCACCAATACCAGATAATAGAGAAAGTACTTTAATTTAATGCCATCAGGATAAATTTCTTTCAAAACATATAAATGGTATGCAACTGTATCTATTTGGAATGCATTACCCAAACAACGCAATCAATCAGCTGCACACAAAGTTCCATGAGTGTGATCTTTTTCAATTCGTAATATAATTTCTATCTCGTCAACCTCTAGAGGAGCCACCTGACCTGGCCCCACCCAAACCAAGTTCCGTTCTTTGCACTTTTCAAGAATGTATTTTTATTCAGTATCTTGCAGTTTCCCTCATGAATTTTCAATTATAGTGCAGAGTTCTTCACGAAGGACACCACCACATCGTCTAGAGTCTATGCAATTCAATTTTTTCCTTTGATCCCATGGAGGCCATCCTTTGTTTGAGGAAGTGCTTCCTCAATAGTCATGGGGGGGAGAGGTAATTCTTGAAATCGCCCTTCTATTGGGAGATTGTGTACATAACCTCTTCGTCTTCTAGAAGCTGAAAAGTACTTCGAATCTACCAACTCTGGTTCCACACTATATAATTTTTTGGATATTGTCTTCCAAATATCCTTCAGTGCAAAAGAACCATTCTCATAATAGAAAAAATGTGGCCCTTGCATGAACACATTGATTTCCTCCAAGCGTGGCCCAATAGGTTTCCTAGGAATTCCAAAACCATTTAGTCCCTCTGGACATAAATTAGAGACGTCGCATCACACACTCCAGACATTTTTTGTTTGTATTGCATACTCTCTATGTATTTATCACCCTTTAACACTTCCCTCTTATTTTCTCCAATTGCTCTCTTCTAGGCACCTGATGAGCTTGTTTCCATGTCACTCAAGATAATGCTTTCTTGCTTTCTTTTACGAAATTTACTTGCACACAAGTCTTCAGCTTGTTTCTTCTACTTCCACATAGATGTAAATTATAATTCATGCTTAGATGATAATTAAATAAAATAAGCATTTGTAAAGAAAATATTTAGTCATTGGATGTTACATATTATCTAACGAAAAGATCCTAGATCCAATTCTTGGAGAAAGGAAACATCATTGATAATCTTTTTTTCAAATAACACTGAATCAAATAAATTAAAAATGTTTCATGTAATTTTTAAAAGTAGAACTCATGCAATGCTTTCATGCATCGACGACCAAGCTGTTTGACCCACAAAATTATCCATAATAGAACAAATCACCATAATAGGCTATTATAAAGTATCTATACAAAAATATAAAAGAACATTAAATTACCATTACAAACCCATAAACCATTAAATAGTGAATATAGATATAAATTTGTAAATGTCTCCCTACAAACACCACAACCATAACCAAAACAGAAAAAATTCTTACCCACAAAAACTAAGTAGCTTGCATGGTAGGGGGCATGATGCCCTTGCGAACAAACTTGAGTTGATACCAAGAGGTCTTCCAATCTTATTACGTAGAGGCCAAAATATTGTATTGACTTTAAATATTCAAAAGAATATCCTCTGCCTCCCTACAGTTATCTGAAACCTTCACCACCAAATCAAGTTTCTAAGAGTCTTCAAACAGTCTCACCATGCTGGTGAGTTGCAAGTCTACAACATCTCTCAGATTGTCGAACCGTTTCTTAATTTTGTTCCTCTGATTAGTCAATGGATTTAGTTGCATGTACAAGTTTTCTATTTGAAGCCTTCTGTTTCCTTCTACATCATTCTTCATGTCTATAGTATTGGATAGTTGTACAATTTGTGATGCTATAATATCTATGTGACCCTTAATATCCTTAGTATATTTAGGCCATTGCCTTTAAAACATATATGCCACCACTACATCCTTTACACTTTTCTAAAAAATAATTATACTTTCTTGTAGTTGGATATGTGTTGTTGCACATCTAATCATGAAAACTTCTAGTCTTTTCTCTTCCACCTTCTTCTCTACATCCTTCAAAACTTTGGCTTCCAATTTGAAAGCACGTTCCTTAAATCCATTAAGCATCAATTGTATTTTCTCTACACTTAACAAAGACTCATCCAAAAATACTTCTAGAAGTCCTTCATGAAGGACTCTCACTACATCATTAATAAGTTATGAGCCCTATATTTGAGACTTAATAAAATTCTTGTGAGTAGAATGGTGAAGTTTATCACCCAAAAAAATCATATGCAAGGGAGACAATCACTTAAGGTCCATCTGATCTTGAGACATTGATGCCCACTTTAGCATGTCCCATCCTAAATATCCCCTAGGCATGTTTTTCTTCGTGCCCACTTTGATTCTACTCACATTGTCTTGAAATCTGTATTTTCAACTCCTTCCTCAACCTCTGTTCAATTTTAAGTCCTCATTGACAAGACTAGGATGCCTTAGGTGCCTTGGTACTCGTGATTGGGACCCAAAATATGACCCCTCATTTGTGAGAAAAAATTCAAACACTTTATGTATGATTAGGTATAAAAGGAAGCCTACCCCGTCATTTGAAGGGGTCTACCTACAATTCAAGTGATCTCTTAATTATAAGATCAATCAATTCCAAGTGAACAAGAAATCAAGAATTCATCAAGCATTGAAGTAGAATTCAATTTAAAGCACAACATTCATGATCAACAGTCTGCATGACATCCTAAAACCTTGTGTGAGGATTCAAGAAAGATTCATCAAGGTATCATGTTCAATTTTAAGCATTTTTAGATTAGATCTATCCTTTCCCTTAAAAGGAAAACATTATACTTCAAGGTTAATTCACAACTCGAGGTTTGACCTAGGAAAGGCCCCATCAATAAACCTATTTTTGTCATTTTGTGTGTAGGAAATTGATTCAGGAGTTACGTGTGAAGAATTTGGCAAAGTAAATGATGACAATCAAACTCAAATTTTGATGGCATGAAAAGTAGAAGAGTAGGACAGTTCACACCTCCTAGTCCCAAGAATTTTTGACAACCTTTTGATAGTAGATTTTGTGTACCATCCTAATCCAAAAAGCATTCATTTTTTCTACATCCAATAGTCATTGCTAAAATCAGTTTAAAGTGTATTCATTTAGGGACCTTTCATAAAATATTCTCAACTTACACATCATAAAAGGATATTAAAATATTCATTCTTTATAATGATAATAATTTGGTTGTTCCATACACCTTCCTTTACTATTTTAAAAATATCATCGACCAAAATATTGTGCAATAGTAGTATGGAGTGCATTTCATCTATTTTATGCCCAAAGATTTCATCATACCACTTTCTTTTCAAAGGCACCCAAAATTTGATGTGTAGTTACTTTGAAAATCTCTAAAATAACCCTACTTCTTGGTGTTGGAATCAATTCTAAGATTTTATAACAAGGGTTTCTATATTTTAAATGTCTGTATTAAAATATCCATAACACCCCCAACATTCAATTTTTGTGTTGGCATATAAGAAATATATGCATATCAAACCTTGTTCCTAAAATCTTTATTTTTTGAAATCATGGAAACATTATATAATTTAAATGAAGGCAACCAAAAGAATGCAGAGAGATAAAAAAACTCTATAGAGCAACTATGTCACATACCTCAAATACAAAATTGTAGGGTGGAATAATAAAAAATGGCAAATCAAGGAAAGAATGAAAGATCCACACCAAATTCTTATACAATGCAGTCCAGTTGAAGGATTTTCATTCAACACAAGATAGTGAAGGGGTCATTATGATGATTTTTTTGAAGGTTCATAAGTTAAAGGTAGTCACTAACATATAAAAAGTGAATAAATTGAAGAGCCTGATGAATTGCCAGCATAGCATGAGGATGTATTGTGTTAACAATAGCAAAATGATATTATGATGGTGGCAAAACTACAAAAAGTTTTGGTCATATTTTTATTGAGCATGAAAGCAACCACCTTGAGCTCATGAGTGATAGGCATCGTGTTGTAGAGTATCAACCCTTGTTGAACAAGGGTTTCACATTTTTGAGGCTCGATCAGTGCAAGGAGACATCCTCTTTGCTTCATATGCAGGTGAAGAAATATGAATGCATGAAGTTGGTAATGGTGGCTACAGTGATATATTTCAGTTAAAGGATTTTCATTCAACACAAGATAGTGAATGGGTCGTTACTGACAGTAATATACGTGCAAATTTTGTTTTCATCTTTGTATAAAACATGGCATGAGTTGAAAAGTTTGAAAATTAAATATGAAGTGGTTTCAATTAGCCATTTTGTGTATAAGTAGAGAGGAGAGGTCGATGTCTTTATCTATTTTCCTACAAAAAAATGATGAAATGGGTCATGGTTATTATTACAACCATAAGCTCTTAATTATAAAATCAATTCAATTCCAAGTGAACAAGAAATCAAGCATTCATCAAGCATTGAAGGACAATTCAAGTTAAAGAACAACATTCATGATCAACAGTCTGCATGACATCCTAAAACCTTGTGTTAGGATTCAAGAAAGATTCATGAAGGTATCATGTTCAATTTTAAGTATTTTTAGATTAGATCTATCCTTTCCCTCAAAAGAAAAAACATTATACTTTAAGGTTAATTCACAACCTGAGGTTTGACCTAGGAAAACCCCCATAAACAAACCTATTTTTGTCATTTTGTGTGTAGGAAATTGATTCAGGAGTTACGTGTGAAGAATTTGGCAAAGTAAATGATGACAATCAAACTCAAATTTTTATGGCATGAAAAGCAGAAGAGTAGGCCAGTTCACACCTCCTAGTCCCAAGAATTTTTGACAACCTTTTGATAGTAGATTCTATGTACCATCCTAATCCAAAAAACATTCATTTTGTCTACATCCGATAGGTGGAGGATCTGGTGGATCCGCACCTCCTACTCCCATCAATTCTACTTGAACACTCTGTCACAGGAGAAGAGATATGACTTCTAGGTCTACTAAGGAGATGCTTACTATTAGTCACATGATAAGAGAAAAGAGAAGAAATGTGAATACTACCAGCTAACAAGTTGTGTAATGCTGGGTGATTCATGCTACATCATGGATTTCATTGGCTATCAAGTTGTGTTATGCTAGGTGATCCATGATATAGAAGATTAACAAACAAAACCATTTGTTCGCAAGGCAATACAAAAACTTTACTACAAAATGGTTGTTGTAGTGACACAAAACACAAACAACAATAATAACCAACACTTGCAAAGGTGTAAACAACAACAATGATCACACTACCATTAATCCATGCTATTCTAAGTAATGAATCTAAAAAATATATATTTATGCCCTAGGGGGCGCTATGTAACACAACACTTCTAGTTTGAGGATATAACATAAATTAATTAACACGAGAAAAAAGGAGAGCTCATATGCCTCCCCTTAAGATGTCAACATACCTCTAGGTTGATATCTTAAGGTAGATAGTGATCAAGGATAAGCACCTTCAACACCAAGAAGATACCCTTAATAAACATACATGCATTCCAAGCTAGGAAGAAAGATCCTTGTACATGCCTCATTGCTATAAGAAAGGAAGAGATAGTTGTAAAAGAGATATTTTTCAACAAGTGTAAAGGGATCATTTTAAAGAGGGAGGAAGAGATATTTTCCTAAAGATGTCTACCTCCAAAAATAGAGGAGATATTTAATAAAGATATCATCTTTTAAATTAAGAAATGGGCAGGAGATTAAGAATACAAACCTTCCATATTGCTAGGAAATGGTATCCTTGATGAAGGATTGCACACTTTCTATCACTAAGGAGAGATCGTTCATAAAATACATACCGTTTCAAGAAAGAAAGAGGTCCTAATCAAGGAACACACATGCCCAAGCAAGGAGAGAATTTGGATTGAGGACAATTCTATGCAAGAAAGGATATCATATTATAAAAGATAAAAATCAACAAAGGTAAAGTGGATCCTTAAAAAAGAGGAACAATTGACAACTATTATTCTTGCTCCATAATGTAGATACAAGTAGAACTAGGCTATTACGTTGCCTCCCAAGTATGATTGCACATGAAATCATAGTACCATGAATGACAATGAGCCCCTAATAGGTAATTAAGCTACCGATGTCATATAGCAAGATAAAAACATAATAGGTTATAAATGTCATTTATAAGGGATATGATGAGTGTATAACTCATTGTCACCTATTATTTAAATGTTACTAGAACTACAATTAGTTGTTGAATTTTAATCTCCAAATCATGACATTCATTAGTGGAATAGTTGATGATGCTTGAAAAAAGGATTGTCCTAATTTTGTTTATGGTTTTTTCTTCAATTTTTCAAGGGGAGAGTAATAAAGTTGGCTTTAAGAAACTCATACAAAATTATCTCTTGTTGTGATTAAAAGTTGTTGGAAAAGTCATAGATATATTAGACAATGTGGTAGGGGATGTCAATAAAGGAGGATGATAGAAACCTAAATCTTCTTCTAAAAAATGTAATGTATATTTCTCATGAACCTCCTAACTTCATTGCACACATCATAAATCATGTCCATTGTATCCATGTGTATAATTAAATGTGGTATTTAAATCATGTCTAGAGGAGTGTGTTCATTCATATTTTCAAAGTTTAAAGATCCTCAACCATCATCAAGACATGTGTTAGAAGAAGAGGTTGGAATAGATTTAGAAGAAGCTTGAATAATTGACACATACAACTCCCTTGAGACTTCATATTTGGATAGAGGGACCTTATATCAAATTAAGGCATGAGAGTGATATATGTGTAGACGTATAAAAATGACCATATTCCTAAATGAATATTTTATGTTCATTTCTCTATTTAATTAAATCCAATTTAATTGAATAACCCACATTCCTCTATTTAATTAAGTAAATTACTCAATTTATTTAAATTAAATTCACTATACCTCTTTTACCATTTAATAGAATAAATTCATTTTATTCAATTAAAACCCCTATCCACTTTTTAATTAAAATCAAATTTAATTAAAATAGTTATCCTAAATTGAATAAATCTAATTTATTTAATTTCCCCAATTGCAACCAAATTGAATTAAATTCATTCAATTAAATCCTATTATCCCTTTATCCACTTGCAAAATCCTACATCTCCCACTTGCATCCTAAATCCTATTCCTAATTCTTCTAGAATCCATCTAATCCTAATCAATTATCCCAAACCCATCCATTATCCCTTTTCCCTAAATTTGAGGAGGTCACTTCTCAAATTTGGAGTAAAGTCTTCTAAAACCATTAAAGCCTTTATCCATTCAACAAGCTAAGTTTTTGAATAACCCAAATTTGGAAGGACTCTTACAAATTTGTCCCCAAAGTCTTCATAACCATTAATGGTTAACTCAACCCTCTAGCATGGTTAAAGAATTTCCCTAAACTCAACCTCCATGTAACCCAAGGGTCTCATCAAGCATTTATTGCTTTGACCATGGTTATCCTTAAACCTTTGCACAAGAGTTTATCCTTTGGGTAAAAGCTTTATCCAATGGATAACCCTAACTTAACCTTAACCCTTAACCCCTAGGGTAACCATGAGGTCTTCTCAAGCATTTAATGCTTCTTACATCTCCTCTCAACCAACCTTATGTTGACAATTTTCACCATTTCATTGGTGCCAATTGTAAACATGGATTGACAACTTTCAAACTTAGCCCTTGATTAACTCTTTCAATCCTGACCATCTATTGCCCTATTTTTGCTATAAATAGAGCTCTCCATCCTCCATTTTCAAGGATCCAGGTCTTTAGCATCACACTTATACTCAAATCCATCCAAGCTTTAATATATCATTTGTGCTCATCATTTTAGCCTATCTTTTCAATAGGAATTAATCTAAATATGTATGTTTAGAGTATTTTCCTTATCATTTAGCTTAATCATAGACTCGTATATCATGCTAGGATAGTCTTGCTACTAATCTTGTCATGTTATAAACTAGTTTATTGCATTCATAGGATCATGCATATCTTAGGATGCATTTCATCTTAAAATCAACCAAAAGTATCTCTCGTTCTTGCATTTGTCATCCCTAAACCACTTTGCTCAATGATTTGAGAGCAAAGATATTGGTTTGAGGGACCTTGTGAGATAGAGAACCATGGAACCAACCTTGGGAAGCTAAGCCATACTTCATGACTACATAGCTTGCACCAAGAAGTCCTGTGGGTGTGTGAGCAAGGCTCCTTAGAGCTCTGTTTTTCACATTTTGAGTTCTATCGACCCGCTTTTCCCGCATACATTTCTGGCGCCCACCATGGGGCCTGACCCCATATATCAAATCGGTTTTTAAATTTAACCTCTTTTGTAGGTCCGTGAGAAACAAGAATCAGCGCATGAGAAGCATTCCCTAGTGCATCTAGTTAACAGCCTAGCGCATCCTGCTTACTGTTCAGCGCATTGGGTCCATCATATAGCGCGCGAAGCCTTTAAATTAGCGCATCATCCCACTAATATTTTCTTGTAGGTCTCAGTGCGGGAGAAAAATAGTGCAGCGTATTCGGAAACCAATTTAGCGCTTTCAAAAAATAGCTTAGCGTATCGGGTTTGTTTGATAGCGCATCTCACCTATTCTGTAGTGCGTATAGTTTGTCCTATAGCGCATCACCGATAGAAAACAAAATAAAATAAAATTGTAACCAAACTTAAAAGTTAGATTTGTAGAAGTCCACCAGATCCAAAATCTTTTTAATTGTTTTGAGTTGATGTTTTGTAGGATTTCTAACATCTTATTGCAGGGATGAGCTTAGTTATTTTTAGAGTTATACATAGTTTAGATTTTTACTAACTTAGTTAAGTTAGTTAAAATTGAAAATTTTTAAACTCTTGTTAAATAAAATCGAGCTCACCTTATTTGGGCTATAAAACAAACCACAACAACAATTTTTCTTGCTTTTCTAGGAGAGAAAATTCTCAATTTGGGTTATAAAAAGAATAAAACAATCTTTCTTTTTGCAAAAATTGCTTTAAAAAGAACCTCACCATCCTTTGGTGTTTAAAAGGATTCACTTCATTTTGCAAAGTAAAAGAACCTCATCTTCATTTTGTGCAAGACAAAGAGGGAAAGTTTTCCCCTATCGACTTTAATTTTGTTGACCAAACATCACGATTTACTTTGTTGACCAGACTTGTTTTACAAAAGTTTTGGAAATACACACTTTTCTATAAAGGGTTAAAAAGAACATCATACTTTTTTGAGCAACATCTCCAAGTAGAAGTTATCAAATCATTGTCTTGAAGGCTAAAAAGAACAACTTGTTTTCCTTGTCTCGAAAGTGGAAGGAATATGCTCTCCCCTTAACTGGGTGATCAAAAATCCAGACCACTCTTAAAGCTTTCTATATTTCAAGCAATAAATCCTTTAGCAGGCTTGCCTTCCCGAGGAGTTGAAATCAACTCTTAAAGCCATTTATGGCTGGTGTGAAGGGAACGACCTAAGTGGGAAATGACTTTGACACCAAGTGTTCCAACCCACTATAATCAAAAGTGGAAAGAGACGAAAGTCATTTTCAACGGTTGCGCACAGCGATTAGTCTTCCCCCAGTATCCTTGAGATACGTAAAGCCTTTGTTCTAAAGGTTGGGAAGCCTCCTGAGGGAGTTTATCACTGACGGTCGAACAGGAAGCCTGATTACAAACCATAGAAATAGAAACCCTGAGCCGAGTCAGTAACTAGACATTTGTAATATCATAGTGCAAGGGTGGGGAAGAATCCGCCCCCAAGATCGTTCACCATATATCTCCCAAGATAACTACTCAATTGTGAAGCAATTCACTTTGAGTTAATTTCTGGCAAAAGGCAAAAAAATGGGCACCCTCTAGGGGGTGACATGGCTGTTTGAGCTGACGGAGTATTGAGACTAGTGGGCTATGATGTTACTTATGACCTTTGAATAAAGAGTCTTCTTGAAGTGTATTATTTGTATCCAAACCTATTAAAACATTGGGGATTTGAACACATCCTCGCAGAACATACACTTTTTGTTAGATTAAGAAAAATGGTTGTCTCTTTGGTGCTATGTTTGCATTTGTTACTTCAGAAAATCATCTATCAAAACTAAAAAACTCATAACAAAAATTCAAAAATTGCAAAAACCAACCAAAGGAAAATATCAGGATAGTCTAGTGCGTGAGAGCAACTTCTTGGCACATGTGGTACATTTGTTAGTGCATCGGAACATCAAATTAGCGCGTCCGGTTGAAACAGTAGCGTTCTACCAAAATTTCAAAATAGCATTAAATAGTCAGCACATCCAGAAAATAGCCTAGCGCATTGAAACATCAACTTAGTGCATAGGAGTCAAACAATAGTGCATAAAGTTTAAAAGTTAGCGGATAGCAGACCCATATTAGCACATAAATTTTCGAGCAAAACAAAAAAATAATTTTAGTAGTCTAAAACAATTAGCGTGTGGCCAGGGGCAGCTTAGCGCGTGTGGTCTTTTGCTTAGCGCGTAAAGAAATTTTTGTAGTGCATCCCGTCTCTATTTTAGCATGTGACCAAACCCAGAAAAACAGGGAGCAAAACAGTGAAGAATTTTGAAAACTTAGAAGACATTTTTGGAAACCTCTTTTCATCAGCATCGTTTTTCATCAAAACAGAGTATCGAAAGTAGAGCTTTAAAAACTATTTCTTGAGAAAAATTTGTGTTAAACAAAAGTTGTAAAAATCCAAAATTGGTTGCGTGATAAAATATATCTATCCTATCAAAATTAGAAAATACCATCACAAGTGACAAATAGGTCCGTTATCATCTCGCGGATTTTATCTCAAAAACACTTGTTTAAAACCTTAGGTTGTCAAATCAAGTTTCCATATCAGGAGACTTTATCCATATCATTTGACATGCTTTGTCATGAAGGGGCATCTAAACCTTCACTTTGATAAAGTAAAACTTGAATTTTCAAAGCAAGATCAACTGAATCCAAAACAATTTAAAGGAAACCATTGATCATTTATGCATGACTAATCCCCATATTCTGAGAAGAAAGAATATTTATCGTAACACCATGTTGAAGAAACAACAACCAAGTTTTTCCAAATTTATCAAAAGAAACAAATTTTTATACATCAATCATCAACTCTTCAAATCTCATCGAACATTCCTTCATCATGTCAAACTTTATATCCAAAATAGATCCAAAGAATTTGATAAAGAGCCTTTAAAGACTAGGGCATATTGTCAAAAATCTGCATTTAATCAAATCATAAACCATGGAGGAAAGATCAATCCAGCATTCTTGCCCAATGAGTGCATCATTTACAACACACCCCGACTTGAACACCAACTCCCGAACAACATATCAAAGAGGATTTTGTCCCCTTCATCACAGAAGGTTTCTACTAAAATGCCTATTACTCGCTCTCAACAAAACAAAAAAAGTGAGGCACAAGCATAATCCTGTATGAATCGAAGGTTATCAAATCCTTTTGAAGGTCCACATCTAGAGGATACTAAAATTTCTGAAGAACTTCTTCAGGAATGCCAAGAAAGTGCTTTATTCCAAAAACTTGTGGAAAGACTTATGGAAACTGACAAGGAAAAATACTTGCTCATGCTCACAAGCAAAGGGGTCAAACTCCCTGAAGACTTTGACATAGACGTGTTTAGAACGAGACGTCAACATTATGAATATCAAGAATGACAGCGAGAAGGAGAAGCACACGATCCTGAACACGGTATTCCTGAACAAAACATACCAGAACAACATATACTAGGGCAAAACATCCCTGAGCAACACATCCCCAAGCAAAACATACCGTTCCATACACCATTTCAACCCAGGATCAATGCAAGGGAAGAAATCTTCCCTCGGCAAAACAATGCGCCTTTGGTTGCCCTTACTCAACAAATGCAAATGTTACAAAGACAAATGCAAGACATGCAACAAGGGACGACAATGCGGTACTCATTAAACAAAATTTTTCCTTATCCCTTTGACAGAAGATTGCACATGATCCCTTTTCCTCCAAACTCAGACGTACCTAAATTTGACAAGTATGATGGAAAAAGTGAACCCCGTGATCATGTCAGAGAATTCTGTACCATGAGTCTTGAATTTGCTCATGATGACATCTATCTGATGAGGTTATTCCCAAGAAGCTTGGGAGGACAAACAATGGAATGGTTATCCAAAATTACACCTCCTGTCAGATCATTTGATGAATTGGTCAACAAATTCATAACACAATATTCCTATAACATTCAACATGCTATAACCATGCTAGACATCTGCAACACCAAATAGAAAAACAATGAAACATTTATGATATTCCTTCAATGTTGGCGATGTATGGTTTCACGATATCCTAGAGACATTCCTGAAAAGGAGAAAATGGAAATTTTCATCGACAACTTGAATGGTGAGATGAGTTACAAGCTCAAACTCCAATGCATACCTTCTTTCGCTAAATTGATTGAAAATGACATTCAAGTAGAAGAGGCATGTGTCAAAAAGGGAACGCTCAAATTCTTCAAAGAAGGAACAAGTTCATCAAACTACAATAACCAAAACAACAACAACTTAGGAAAATCTAGATTTTGGACTTGAAACAAAAATGAAGGTAGTAATGAATCACATGATCCAAAATCTAAACAACCAGTGCTCGCATTATCAGGAAATCCTCAAGCTATGAAAATTCCTAAAGGTGCTAACCCATACGCTAATACATACACACCGAATACTAATCAAGGTCAACCCAACACAAACAACACCAATGATACTAAAAAAAAAACCACAAATCAAGGACCTAATAACAATTTGCAAGATGACACCAACAATTTCCAAAAACGTGTCTTCACACCACTGGGACAATCACTGGAGTCACCATTTAGAGAACTCCTGGCAAACAAGATTATCTCTTTGCCCACAATCAACAACTATGAACCCCAAGTTTTACCACCTTGGTGGAATGACTCACACTTTTGTGATTTTCATCACAACAAAGGTCATCGAACGAATGATTGCATGAGATTGAAAAACATTGTCCAGGACATGATTGATCGAGGTGATTTAACAGTGGATGGTCTCAAAACAAATGGTGACCACAGAGCCTTTAAAAATCCTCTTCAAAACTACAACAAAGATGGAGCTTCAACCTCAAATGATACACATGGATCTTGTATCAACCACATCTACAATAACACCATCAATCACATATCAGTTGAAGACCATCATGTAAACGTCATCACAATCCGAGACCAGCATAATCATGAATCTATCAATGTAACAACCAGAGCTCAGAAATATGTCTTGAAGGGCCACACAACAACAACAACAACCACTACACCAAGAATCCAATATGATTTAGTCAGCCAACTACGCAAAACTCCTACTCAAATATCTATACTAGAATTGCTGAAACTGTTGCCAAAACACAAAGACATATTGGAACAAGCGCTATTGGAAACCAATGTACCTCAAGATCTGGATGCTGACAAATTCCAAGCCATGGTCACTCATATGACAGGACCTCATAATCTCACCTTCTTAGAGCATGATAATACTTCCTTAAGTCATCCGCATAATACTCCTCTCCATATTGAAGTAATCATTTATAAACACTGAGTAAAAAGAGTATTGATAGATGGAGGAGCTGGACTTAATATATGTACCTTAAAACTTATCCATGCATTAGGCTTCTCAGAGGAGTCTATTGATCCACGTAAAAAGATTACCATAAAGGCATATGATGATGAGGAAAGATCATCTAAAGGAATCGTGATGTTACCCATTCAAGTTAGACTAGTGCAAAAGGATACTATGTGTCAAGTCTTAGACATAGACCTCACATACAATATTTTATTAGGTCGACCCTGGATACATGAAATGCAAGCAGTGCCTTCTACGTATCACCAGTGTGTCAAATTTCCCTATAATGGACAATTGGTCTCTATATCTACTGATCACAATCCATTTCAACATTGTAATGCAATGGGGGCAGCCCAAGACAGTTTGGTCCCCCATAATAGGGAAAAATAGAAATCCTCAACATCAGATCTATAGAAGGCAAAGCCTGAATCATTACCTGGAGATTTCAAACAGAAAATGCAAATCAAAGAACAAGGTATGGGAGAATACTCTTTGGAACCCATGTGTTTGGCCAACTTACCAACATCACCCAGATCTCATGGATTACCCACAACATCAACACATCAGGTAACTTAGCCCATCACCAAATTTGATGGTACCTTCATCCAACTAGGCACTCTAGCACATGAATCAGAAGAAAAGGATATTCTTAGCTGGTTATACAAAGATGAGGAAGAAGATAACAGAGTAGCTGCTCTGGACACAGTTCTACCAACACACCTATATGGAAAGGGCTTCTTAATCATGCAACAAATGGGATATGATGGTAAAGGACCTATTGGAAAACGCAAAGAAGGAGTCACTGAACCAATAGATCTTCCTTCACAACTTAGTAGAGACAAAATAGGATTGGGTTGTAAACTCACTTTCCTATTAAGAAAGATACCATGCATAACTCCAAAACCTCAATGGAAAGCAAAGAAGAAGTACAAAGAAGAATCCTAGCAGGAAGCACTATTTGAGTCAGCAGAAACAATCCACAAGGCAAGTGAATGTCAAGAATAGAAGCAACATCAGGAAAAGCTCCTCATTCATAAGAAGGACATATATACAATAGTAGCTCATATTAAAACACCAATATCTCAAAAACAAATAGAATCATCTCCTGATATCGTTATTAATCCCCAAGGAGGCACAATATATGAACAAATACAAAAGGTAGAAGCAGGATCTGACACAAAATCAACAAAGACTATCAAACTGGTATCCATCATCAAAGATCTATTTTCACCATACAACATACTTGTTTACCGTACTGATAAAATTTGAGATGATAACTCAGAGACTAATTCCAATGAATATGAATGGGGTAGCTACTCAAACACTACTGGAGATACCACTGACAATACTAGCTCCATATCCCTTTCTCAAAAAGAGCATAACACAGAAGATGGACTACCTGAATTTGGACCACAGAATATCTATGACGCTAAGGAAAGTGAACAGAAACATTATGAACAAGTCTATACGGAGGATGATACCATCGAAGACCTCGACGAAATCCTTGACTTCTTTAAAACCAAAACCAATCATGATGAAACCTCTATCTTAACACTTATAGTAGCAGAACTTGATCCGCCAAACAATTCCTTACCACTTGTCTTTCTTGACCTCATTGACTGGGATGAACCCAAAGTACATGATATACCAATTTTCCCAGATGATGAATCTATTATCCACTACCTATGTACCGTTAACCCAGAAACGGGCTCTACCAGTGAACAAAGCAATGAAGTCTGCAAACCAGGGAGTGCCAAGTCTCTCAGTCGCAAAAATGAACCAAATAAAAGATCTGATGTTGAAAACCAGTCAATGGTAGCTCTCGATCACAAAAAAGTAAAAATAAAGGACGCATTTGAGGGTGAAAACCTTTTTAAGGCACCTAAGGATGGGAGACTTGACACTCTTCCTGAATATTTTCATGAGCGATCACCCATATTGATTGAGCCCAATCAATCAATCAACATTGGTACTATAGAAGCAGTCAAAAACATACACCTAGCAGAATCTCTAACAAAGGAGGAAAAATCAGCATTTATCATCTTTTTTAAAGAAAAGAAAATTAACTTTGCTTGGTCATATGCAGATATGCCCGGAATTGATTGACACTTGATCATGCATCACTTGTCTATCTCTCTAAGAGTTAAGCCAGTCAAGCAAAAACTATGAAAAATGAATCCACAAGTGGCACTCATGGTCAAGGCTGAACTAAAGAAACTATTAGATGTCGGATTCATTCGACCCATCGACTATGCAGAATGGATTTCCAACATAGTACTAGTATCAAAACCAGATGGTAGTATCAAAATCTGCATTGATTTCATAGATGTCAACAAAGCCTGTCCAAAGGACAACTTTCCTCTGCCCAGTATCGACATAATTGTAGACCTCAAAGCGGGTCATGCAATGCTCTCACTAATGGATGGTTTTTCAGGCTATAATCAAATAAAAATAGCCCCAGAGGATCAAGATAAAACAACATTTACCTGTCCTTGGGGAACATACTGTTGGAATGTTATGCCTTTTGGCTTAAAGAATGCAGGAGCTACTTATCAATGAGCAATGACAATAATCTTTCATGACATGATGCATACCTTCATGGAAGACTATGTGGATGATTTACTAGCTAAATCCTTCACCAGAGCAGAACACCTCAGCATCCTAACAAAGATCTTTGATCGATTGGAGAAATTCCAAGTCAGGATCAACCCTAAGAAGTGTGTCTTTAGGGTTACATCAGGCAACTTACTAGGCTACATAGTCTCAGCTAAAGGTATTGAAGTGGATCCAGCAAAGGTAGAAGCCATTATGGAGATGCCACCACCAAAGAATATCAGTCAGCTTAGATCTCTATAAGGATGACTCCAAACAATCAGGCGATTCATCGCTCAACTAGTTGATAAAAGTCTACCATTCAATCATTTGCTACATAAGAATGTACCTTTCAGATGGGAAGCCAAGTGTGTAGAATCTTTTTATCAAATCAAATAGTATTTGATGAACCCACCAGTTCTAGTACCACCAATAGCAGGAAAGTCACTCATTTTATACATTTCAACAATAGATATATCACTGGGGGCACTATTGGCATAAGAAGATCAACAAGGAAAGGAAAGAGCCATGTACTACATCAGCAGGACATTGAATGGGTATGAACTCAACTATACATTCATTGAGAAGGCTTGTCTAATAGTAGTCTTCGCATCTCAAAAGTTCTGACATTATATGCTAGCACACACAATTAAGCTAGTGGCAAAAATTGATCCTCTCAAATATCTACTCAGCAAGGCAGCTCTTACAGGCTGATTAGCTAAATGGGTCATGATTCTCAATGAATTTGACATCCACTACACAGAACGAAGAGCTATCAAAGGACAAGCAATTGCAGATCAACTAGCTGAAGCACCGCTACCAGGAAAACAAACTATGGAGATTGAATTTCTGGATAGGGATGTTCTTGCTATTTCTACCACACAATGGACCCTATACTTTGACGGATCCTACACACAACATGGTTCAGGTGCTAGCATTCTATTCATCACTCCTGAAGTGCATACTATATCAAGATCATATCGGCTTATGTTCCCATGCACAAATAATGTGGTTGAATATGAGGCATTGGTTATAGGCATCAAAATGGTTGTAGAATGGAAAATCATAGAGTTAATGGTCTATGGAGATTCAAAAATAGTCGTCAATCAAATCAACAATGACTATCAGACAAAGGATGACAAGCTACTACCCTACAAACGAATGGTGGATGATTTCAAACAATATTTTGTACACATCACCTTCGAGCAAGTACCAAGGTTGAACAACAAAGCAGTTGATGCAATGGCTACTATCACTTCATTACTACAAATTCCAGAGCAAGAGAGTCATTATGAGTTTCTGGTAGAGCAATTATTCTCCCCAGCCTATGACCACTCTGAATCCCATGTTATCTATGCCTTAACCGGTTCGGATTCCCCTTTATATGGACCCATATATGACTATCTAAAGAACAACATCCTACCCATTGACCAATCTCGTAACCAAAAATGTAATTTTATCCGACAAGCCACCCGTTATACCCTTACCACTGATACTTTGTACCATCGAGGTCTAGATGGTACTCTTCTTCGTTGCCTTGATCGTAATGAATCTGATTCCACTTTACACGAGCTTCATGAAGGTATTTGTGGCACACATTCAAGTGGGACTACTCTTGCTAAAAATATTCTAAGGATGGGATACTACTAGCCTACAATGGAAAAAGATTCTTACCACTTCGCCAAGAAGTGTCCTAAATGACAGATCCATGGCAATCTGATACATGCACCAGCACAGGAACTACAACCATTTACAACATCCTGGCCCTTTTGTCAGTGGGGACTAGAATTGGTTGGAAAAATTCATCCTTCATCTTCAAATGGACACAAGTTCATTATAACTGCAATAGAATACTTTACCAAGTGGATAGAAGTAGTCCCCATGACCACAGTAACTAGAAAAAAAATTGCTTCTTTTATCCTGAACTATCTGATCTGTAGATATGGTATTCTAAGTTCCATCATTACTGATAATGGATGACCATTCAAAAACCAAGATGTCCAAGAACTATGTGAACAATTCAAAATACAACATCGGTTCTCTACACCATACTACCCCCAGGGGAATGGTCAAGCAGAAGCATCCAACAAAACAATACTGAAAATCCTAAAGAAAACAGAAAATGATGCAGGCAAAGATTGGCATGTACAACTCAATCCAACACTTTGGGCATACAAAACTAGCATCCATACACCTATAAGAGCAAAACCTTTCTCATTGGTCTATGGATCATAAGCTATTTTACCACTGGAGGTAGAAATTCCATCTCTTAGAGTCTTTCTAAAAGGCTTAATCCCAGATGAAGAATATAGAGTCAACCGACTGCAAGAACTGGAACTATTAGATGAAAGACGTCAGCATACTAACACTCATCTCAAAGCATATCAGTAATGCATGTGCAGAAGCTACAATCACAAGGTCATCCCTCGCAACTTCAAAGTTGGTGACCTAGTCCTCAAAGAAAATCCAAGAAATCAGCAAGATCGAGAAAAGAAAGGGAAATTTGAACCTAACTGGTTGGGTCAATATGTCATCATATCAGTCTATGGATCAGGTGCTTATCAGCTTACAACTTTAGAAGAAGATGTGCTCGATGAACCAACTAACAACATTCATCTGAAGAAATACTACACTTGAGTAGTCTAATGCACGGAAAAAGTCAAAAACAAAAAATTGAAAAATCAAGAAAAAGAAAATAAAAAGGTACAATAAAAGCAATTGGTGAAAACCTGGTAACAAGAACTATTGTGAGAGGATAGCTCCTTTATCTATATCCATATCTCTGCAGTAAAGCACTATCGACCATCACTCGACACTTAGCAAATATCCATTCAGGACATACTTAGCGTAGTCACTATCCTGATTTATCCATATATCCTTTCACCACACTTTACCATGGCTTGGTAATCACTGTACATATCCACATCGAAAGACACACTTAGCTAGGGACAAAAATCGTCAAAACTTGCAGCATGTTCAAACCATCAAGACTATTTACAAAACTCAGAACACCACATCCAGCAACCAAAAACTTACTCCATCACAAAACAAAACATTGAATCGCTAAAACAGGAATCACAAAAACACTATGATGGATGATTTTCTGAAGTACTAAATGTTGCATTATTGCATAAAGTCTTGACTATTTTTGCATTTGAACCTTTTAAATTATTGGATTCTCTACATTTTCTCAACAAAGCTTCCAAGCTAGAGATCATGGGGAAACTCCAATATTTTCTTAGTCTTCTGTCTGGGAGGCAACCACTTGTACTGTGTAAATACTTGTCTCGAGATGTGATACAACGAATATCACTGAAGACATGATTCCACTTTACACATACAAATGGTTTACTCTTATCTGTTTATACGCAATCCGCAGTCTGGTCGTCCTGGTTCAATTATACCTTGACGCTTGTGCTATCTTGCAAAATCAAAAATCATGTAAATTTTTCTCAGGTCATTATGGTTCAATTATACCATTGTGCTTGTATAAATTTTCAACATATCCCAAACAATTCAATGCTCAATGATGATACATATATCGAAAGCAAATAAACATGTGGTTATATCAGATGACAAATGTAGAATGAGGTTGCTCCAAAGATAGTTAGTTGCATATCATTTTACAATTAGTTGCATATAAAATCATACATCTCACAACATATCAAATCATACATCTCATTTTCAAGATACATCTCACAGCATATCAAATCATACATCTCATTTTCAAGATACATCTCACATCTCATAAACATCATACATTTACATCATGCATTTCACTTCATCATATCATCTATCTAAGCATTGCATCATCATAAAATAAAGTACAAGCATCTAGAACATGCATCCGTAACACATCACATGATCAAAGAAAATGGTGTCATCTATATATATATATAAAATGATCAAAATGTACAAATATCTGTCATGTCTGTGCCCTATACAACAAAAACAATGATCCAAAATACAATAGAGACATCTAAACTCAAGTATGACTATCTCCTAAGGGGGATGGTCTCGCCGCTGATGTCCCAACCCTTGGATCTCCAGGAGTATCCTGTCTCGAAGGCCCTGTCACGCCTCTGCTCTCTGACCATGACCCAGTCTCTCAAGATCGACTTGATCTCAACTGCATAAAGCTCTGCACTCTGCACTCCCTGGGCACCGCATCCTCATAGTGGTGTTGATAGTACTCCACCTCCCTAACTCTCAAGGATAGCTCTCTTATGATGTCCCTCATAGTGCCACCTACTGTGCTCTCTGCATGCTCCCTGCTAGCTCCTCCGCTCAACCCCGCTGCTCTATCTCAGTATCCCGCTCTAGGGTCAGTTGGGTAATCTGACACTGTTGCATTAATAGCTGTGCCTACAACTGCTATACTGTCAATTGTAGAGTCCTGATCTGGGCGTCCTCCACATGCATCAGGATTCGGACCCGTAGGGGCACCTGTGAAGGGGTACCCCCTATCCCTCTACCTATCCTCGATGTTGGTGGAGGTAACTCATCAGTCCTCCTCCTCTGTGCTGGCCTTCTCCACTCATTAGTCCCTCCCACCACTGCTATCACCTCTCCCACTCTCCCCTCCTCCCCTGCTCTAATCGCCAACCCTCCTCTCCGTCTATCCATCATAGCTCATCGAACTGCTCTCTCCACCTGCACTCCCCTATCACCCCCATCTCTACCTCTCTCTCCTCTCCTCCCCCGATATCCTCTCCCTTGTCATCCTCCTCCACCTCCATCATCTCCCTCATCACCATCTCCCCCTACCTCATCCTTGTCATCATTGAAGGCAGGCAGCATCTCCTCAAGATCTGATATCCTAGCCACAACACGAGCTGCAAACAAACTAGCAAACTCATGTGTCATCCCAACATCTAATATCTCAGGAGCATAGTCCCATATCTGGCCCGCTAAGCTGGGAAAATCCTCTACAACCACTCTACTATCAATAGTCAGACCCCAATCCGGTATATCTTGCCTTCGACGTGCATACAAGTAGGTCCCCTATGGTATCCCCTGCTGCTGCAAAAATCTGCCAACTTGAAATCTCTCAATCATAAAGGGCGTCTGCCTTATCAAAAAATGACTCATAAAAACATACGACATCTCTAGCCCATCCTCAACCCATACCTTGCAATTTGTATATGGTCACCAGATGACCGTATCGATGTCATCCAATACTCTCCTCCAGTGCTCAAGTTTGCCCTACTTGCACTGGACAACTAACCCCCTGTATCCATATGCATATGCCCGCCCAACAGGCCTATCTCTATCCACTAGTGGCCTAGCTGCTGGAATGTGCTCCCAACACAATACTTGTAGGAGTGTCATGCCAGCTAACAAATTGCCGTAACCCAGGTATACCACCTCATGTAAATCCCTGTACAAATGAGCTAACATGGCTGATCGCCACGCGAACCTACGGCCCTGTGTCACCATCTCCTCTAGCACCAATCCCCAACCCACGGAAAATCCCTTCGACATACGATCGGGACATAGGAATCCACCTATAAAACCTGCTAGTACTGACAAAAGGGGCGCATAGTCCAAATCCAAGAACTCCTGCCAAGGGATCTCATATCCACACATTGTCTCATCATAAAATATGCAATGCAGTGCCTCTATCCTGCCCTTCTCTATCTGCTCATAAGGCAATAATGCACCTACTACGGGAATCCACAATATCTTGTAATAGTCCTCAGGAATCACTGTCATCTCACCTATGGAAAAGTGGAAGGTGTTCATATCACTATGCCATCTCTTTGTGAGCGTTGTAAGTCAACCCCGGTTCACAATAAACCAAGGCATATCTAATAAAGATGACAAGCCACATCTCTCAATAATATCTAAGTCAGCCTATGCCAACCATGGTATCAATGCCCATGGTTTGGGGAACTACTCGTGAAGAACTCCCAATCACTTCTGTCAAAAAGCAAAACAAGTCCAATATCAGTTTCCTCATCAAAACAAAGATATCCAAATCAAAACCACATCAAAAACTTGAAACATTTTGCAAATCTAATCAAGTTCCACATCATATCATTCCATATCAACTTGTAACACAACTCAAGTTTTCAAAAACTATATCAAAACTTGTAACACAACTCAAGTCTCCACATCACATTAACTTGTAAAACAATTCAAGTTTCCCACCCATATCAACTTGTAAAACAACTCAAGTTTCCAACCCATATCAACTTGTAACACAACTCAAGTTCCACAATCATATCAGCTTGTAACACAATTCAAGCTCCACACATATTAACTTAAAACAATGCAAATCAAATCAAGTTTCGATCAAAAACACATTAATATCTACATCAATAACTTGAAAATTCGCAAATCAAACCAAGTTATATCAATACTCATATTGGACAAACTATCAAAAACATGACAGCCGACACAGCAAATGACAAAAATCCACCTCCCCAGGCAAAACTGGCCTTATCCTATGCAATTTTCTACATTCAAAAATCATCCTATCTTGTAAAACCTACTGCATGCGCTAATTAAATTTGGCTACGCGCTAAACCATATCTATGCACTACCTTGTTTTCTCCACGTGCTATCCTATCTACCCTATGCGTTAGACTAACTCTACGCGCTACCCTCTTTTCTCCATGCGCCAACTAATCTACCCTAAGTGCTAAACCCAATCCATGTGCTAACCTATCCCACATTTGCACTACCTATTTAACCTTATGCGCTAGGTCTAACCTACGCGCTACATCCCCCTACCCATGTGACCCCCTGTGGACCCTATGTGCTAGGTTTACCCGATGTGCTACCCTTTTAACCCTAAGCGCTACCCTGTGTCCCTCATGCACTAACCTAAGGCCATGTGCTAACCTAAAAAATCCATGCGCTACCCTAAATATTTTCGGATGCTACCCTAAATTACAACCCTATGCACTACATAATTTTTTGTATGTGCTGAACTAAGACCCCTATGCGCCAAAACGTGAAAACTGCATTTCAAAATTCAAAAACTGACCAAAAACGATCAAATTAAAAATAAAAAAGGGGTCAAAAAGGTTAACTTACCGGTGGTCCATATGCGGTAGGCCTCTGATACCTCTGAACGCACTCGAATCGATGCGTAGAATATGAAATAGGGATTTTGTCTTCTCTCCAAAAGTCTCTTTCTCCAAGGTCAACAAGCACAAATGAGACAAAACAATGCACTTTTTCCCTTTTATAGGGTAAAATAAAATTAGGGTTAGGGAAATGAGCATGTAATTTGCTCGCGGCCTCCCTCATACCCTTGCACACATCCATTATTGGGAGATGAATCAATTTAAACATTCCACCTAACCAAAATTTTGCACAACAAACACAATTATCAAATCAAATCAGATTTTCCAAAAATTTTGATTCATCTCCCGACGAGGCATTATCACCATCGATTATCAAATCTGGGGCACAACATGAAAATCCATAAAAACAACATTGATCATAAAATCGCAACGACACATCATTTTCTTTGAAATAACATCTGCACACACGTCACTTCAAAGAGGGGCAAAATGTAGATGTATAAAAATGACCATATTCCTAAATGAATATTTTATGTTCATTTCTCTATTTAATTAAATCTAATTTAATTGAATAACCCACATTCCTCTATTTAATTAAGTAAATTACTCAATTTATTTAAATTAAATTCACTATACCTCTTTTACCATTTAATAGAATAAATTCATTTTATTCAATTAAAACCCCTATCCACTTTTTAATTAAAATCAAATTTAATTAAAATAGTTATCCTAAATTGAATAAATCTAATTTATTTAATTTCCCCAATTGCAACCAAATTGAATTAAATTCATTCAATTAAATCCTATTATCCCTTCATCCACTTGCAAAATCCTACATCTCCCACTTGCATCCTAAATCCTATTCCTAATTCTTCTAGAATCCATCTAATCCTAATCAATTAGCCCAAACCCATCCATTATCCCTTTTCCCTAAATTTGAGGAGGTCACTTCTCAAATTTGGAGTAAAGTCTTCTAAAACCATTAAAGCCTTTATCCATTCAACAAGCTATGTTGTTGAATACCCCCAAATTTGGAAGGACTCTTACAAATTTGTCCCCAAAGTCTTCATAACCATTAATGGTTAACTCAACCCTCTAGCATGGTTAAAGAATTTCCCTAAACTCAACCTCCATGTAACCCAAGGGTCTCATCAAGCATTTATTGCTTTGACCAGGGTTATCCTTAAACCTTTGCACAAGAGTTTATCCTTTGGGTAAAAGATTTATCCAATGGATAACCCTAACTTAACCTTAACCCTTAACCCCTAGGGTAACCATGAGGTCTTCTCAAGCATTTAATGCTTCTTACATCTCCTCTCAACCAACCTTATGTTGTCAATTTTCACCATTTCATTGGTGCCAATTGTAAAAATGGATTGACAACTTTCAAACTTAGCCCTTGATTAACTCTTTCAATCCTGACCATCTATTGCCCTATTTTTGCTATAAATAGAGTTCTCCATCCTCCATTTTCAAGGATCCAAGTCTTTAGTATCACACTTATACTCAAATCCATCCAAGCTTTAATATATCATTTGTGCTCATCATTTTAGCCTCTCTTTTCAATAGGAATTAATCTAAATATGCATGTTTAGAGTATTTTCCTTATCATTTAGCTTAATCATAGACTAGTATATCATGCTAGGATAGTCTTGCTACTAATCTTGTCATGTTATAAACTAGTTTATTGCATTCATAGGATCATGCATAGCTTAGGATGCATTTCATCTTAAAATCAACCAAAAGCATCCCTCGTTCTTGCATTTGTCATCCCTAAATCACTTTGCTCAATGATCTGAGAGTAAAGATATTGGTTTGAGGGACCTTGTGAGATAGAGAACCATGGAACCAACCTTGGGAAGCTGAGCCATACTTCATGACTCCATAGCTTGCACCAAGAAGTCCTGTGGGTGTGTGAGCAAGGCTCCCTAGAGCTCCGTTTTTCACATTTTGAGTTCTATTGACCCGCTTTTCCCGCATACAATATGTATTAGTGTAATTATTATACTTTTTGAATATTTATCCTTAGTATAATATTGGAAATACTATCTTATACTAATTAGGGAGTCGTAATTAGGATATTATTTTCTCATTTTTAGTTGTTGATCTCATTATTTAAGACACAAATGATTTTCATCATTTCTTTTCTTTATGTGGAATATATATCTAATGTAATTATTTATATTTTTAATAAGAAAATAAATTTATTGTAGTAATCATGTAGTTTTTTAATTTTATCTCTTGTCTAAGATAAAGTATTGAAGATCATAAATCTAACATGGCTTTATTTTGGATGAGTAATGTTGGTGTTTACATCACCAGACTTGGGCATAGCTTAATCAGGTTCTTCAAACCTCTTCTTTCATTGTAATTTTGAGATATATGCTTCAGTTAGTGATTGTCTAATGTCTTTTGAAAATCGGTAGCATATCTCTTGGTAGTCAGCCTATGTAAAGATCCTATGATTGCATTGGAACTCGTTTATAATAAGATTTGGATGGGCTTGTAGATGTAATATGTTTTCAGAGGTTGCATGACATGTTTGACGAAATGTCAATAATCTAGTGAAGTCTGATTTTGATACATTATTATGATAGTCCATGTAATTTTACATTAGCTACCTATAACATGTATTTATGACTGTCAATGAGGCATTTGTTTGATTTAGATATGAAATAAGAGGAATTTGAGGTTGCATCATCATACGCCCATTTTTTTGAGGACTCTTGCAGATTTGACAATGAATATTCCTTGTTTTTTAGTCATCATTGGACAAGGGATATTACACAATCATACTAAATAGATTTCAAACCCCATAATTTGTATAGAGAACAACAAATTTGGACTCAAGAGCTTCTAGAGTAATTTTTGAGGTTAAATGAATCTATGAACAATAGTTTAACATGAATAGTGTTTATTTACACTATGAATATTATTTGATGTTGTGATTAATGTCTTAGGCATGGACAATGTTTTAGGTGTGAATAATGTTTTCAAGTATGAATAGGTTTTTTTGGTAATGAAGAGATTTTCTAGTGGCTATGAATAATGGTTTAAGCTTTGTGTAGTTTTTTTCAGGCTTTTTTTGCTTGCCTAAAGGAATAATTTCATGAAAATATACATCAGTTGGGAATATGATATCCAAATTTTAAAAAATAAATAGACATTGGAATGTTGATTCTATGATATAAAACATCTTTTAAACATGTACCTTGGCAATTGCAACTACAACATGTGACAACATTCCTCTATTATTTATCCTATGATAGATGTTCATACGTTGTTCCAAAACTTCCAATTTTTGTGAGGCAATCTGTCAAACAGTCGGCGTGCCATTTCAAAGCTCCCATTTTTGCATAGGATGGGGGATGTTGACAAAGCTTTACACCTGTGCCCAGGCCAATGGAGAATCAGAAACATCACTATCTGCAAGTGTAAAATAGATGGGTGACCGATACTAATGAATGAAAGAAGGGGAATGAAGCCTATTGGTCTTTAGCCCATGGGAGCATGCCCTATTCCATGAGCCGACATTGTTCCCATTTTCACACACACTGGGGGATGTTGACAGAGCTTTACACCTACCCTATTCCATGAGCCGACATTGCTCCCATTTTCACAAACCCTATTCCATGAGTCAACAATGCTTGGAGCTAGCATTAATCAGTCAAAATGGTTCACGTGCCTCATCCAAAACCTGGAGTATGCTTACTCTAGGTGGGAGTACACTGCTGGGGCGACAACGTGAGAATGGGAAGAGGTCGTGAAAATGATTTGAAATGTCTTTGTCTTGGTCTTTTTTTTTTTTTAAGTAATGCCCGTGGTCGTCAGAATTTTGACGAACGTGGGCACTTTTTGTAAAAAAGCACAAATTTCATTGCCAATTCCTTCTTTGTCGAAAACAGATATTGAATTATCATTGGAATTCCGACGAATGCAGGCAATTTAAAAAAAAAAATTAAATTTGTTCACTATATACCTTCTCCGTTGGAATTTTAGGCCAAATTTATTAGTGACAAAGCAAAGAGATAGAACAGTGGTAGAAGACCCTTTGTGCTTAACTAGAACTACTTTTTGGCATATGTAGATGCTACTCTTTTGTTCATTCAATCAGTTGTCATTGTAAATCTCTTGTAAGGCAGTGAGCCTTCCTCTGGGTTGTAGCCCTCTTTTGTAATTGAGCAGTGAGCTCTAGGCAGTGTACCTGAATGCATTTGCATTCCCCTCTTGTAATATTATCATAATCCTAATCCCATTATTATAATATTGTGGGTCTTAATATCACTGTGCTTTTTCCTTTTTTTGGGTTTCCACATTAAAATTCTGGTGTTATGGTGTTGTGCTTGTTTGCATTTAGTTTCTGCACTTTGCTTTTATTCAGTTGTATCTAGTGGTTAAAGAATTAGCTTAAGAAAATTGTTAATTGCACAACATTGATTCACCCCCTTCTCATTGTTCATTGATTCCAACAAGTTTTCTTCTTTCTACAACCTTTTGGAATTAGATTTTTTTTTAAGTCAATTCTAATGTATTTGAAATTTGCCACTTCTTTAAGAGTTCTAACTTCAAAGTATAACTTATGCTACTTATGTTTTATTTTGTTAACAAAATCATCACTTGCGTCTTGCAAATATTGACTTGCATCCTCACCATTCTACAAAATTTCTCAAGGGAAATTAAGTGCTCTTGCAAGCCAAGAGCAAATTTAGTAATTTGAATAAGGTCATTCGCATACAAATGAATCGTTATAACAAACTTGTTAGAAATGCTTGATTGGTTGTCATTAATGTCAATCTTGGTGATCTAGATTGGCCCAAATATTGTAGTATATAGTGTCTGTAGTATATGATTAGTATGAAAAGTGTTGGAAGTGCAGAATAGTGGAAGATAGTTATGTATGGATGAAAGACAATCAACAATGGTTGTAAGTATACTCTTCCAATAGACTGTTGCTCTAAAATTGTCTAGTGTCAATTCATGGATATGTTTCTCATAGTGTCTAAGTTTTGATGTTGGTTGTGGAAATCAATTTCATGCTTTGGATGCATATTATTTAATGATATTGTAGTCTGGTGATATTCAGTTAACAATTGATAGGATTGCAGTACTCCGCATTCTCGTCTTATTGCAAAAATGATAATACATTTTTGATATGTTGGTTGTCATTGCTCAAGATTGTTGTATTCAAGTTTTTGTGCTCTGAAATTCATGTTCCAAATATTTTGCTACAGAGATATATTCGGCTATGTAATGTTTGATAGTTCTATGAGCTCCAGTTTGCCTCCAACTTTTGATATCTAATGTTAATCCTATTGATGATTTGTTGTTCATGTCTTTAACTGTTCCTATGTTGAGGCAAATCGTGTTTTTTATGCTTTGGTGGTGTATTTTTGTGGAAGTTTGAGGTTATGATAATTTCGGGTCAGGCCAACCTTGAATGTTTTTATTATTGTTTTGCTCCAATGATTGTAGCATGTGATTTGATCATTGGAGTATCTTTTGGGTAAGTGTGTCTAAGGCTGACTTAATGTATATTCTTATCAATACACACACACATACATATACATATTACGTTTGGATATATGAGAGAGAGAGAGGGAGTAGAGTGAAGAAGGTGTTAAGCGACATAGTGAGAAAGAGTGGTGAAAAAGAAGGACAATTTGTGTGCGGCAGTATTTTGAATTTGAGAAGGAAGATAGTGAATGAGTTGCATGAGCTTCTTAACCAGATCTACTAAGAGCAGTTAATGTATTGTCTGAGCTTAACATGAACTGATCCCATGCATATGTAGATGCAATTTTCTCAGTTCATTCTTATTCTTCCTGGTAGTGAGTCTTTTGAATCTAGGCAGTGAGCCTCCTTTTGTATCCCCATATAACTACTTATATTATCTTGAGAGTTAACCCTCCTCGTGGCTTTTTCCATTTGGGTTTTCCACATATAAAAAATATATTGTCTCTTTTATGGTTGTATGTGTTTTGGATTTCATTTCAATTGATTCATGTAAAAATTAATTACGATCAAAATTAGTTTCAATATTTATTTGTGTTAAATTTGGGGAATACTAATTCACCCCCCTCTTAGTATTCTGGGTTGTTCACCAAAACTCGCCGAAATGAACACTATCACCTCCTTGCAAATTTAACCATTCTTCAAGTTTTTGAATGTATAAACCAAAAAGGGTAGGGGATAATGGGAATCCTTAGTTGACCTTGATATCACTCTTAAAACTTCAGACATGCTATCTAAAGTTTTGGTTTTGACTTTAACCTTCTCATATGACATATGAAGATCCCTACCATAATTTTAGGGTGAAATACGAGGCTTGGAATAAGGGACGTTATAATATATATGAAAATAGAAAGTGTAATAAATATTTTCAGATAATTGATAAGCTTTATGAAGAAATTGGATTACTCAATATTATTTTCCAAATATATATAATTTTATGTGATGAGAAATCAGGTGTTTGATCCAAGGAAGAGTTAATGTTCATTTTTTGGGGCCCAAAGTCACCAGATACAGTCTTATCAAAATCTAAAAAAGAGATGTGATTGGCATATGGTCTACTCATACTAGAGATAGTTGGATTCTTGTTATGCCC